>NW_022060567.1:422500-1031500 GCF_003285725.1 Scaptodrosophila lebanonensis | reverse complement strand
TGAGGGCGTCCAATTACCAGATACGGATCCCGTCGAGCTGGGTAAAATTGCAAAAATAACGACGAGGGCTACAAGTACCTCACTGTTATTTAACATAAGAATCCCATTAATAAATCACAATAAAATGAGAGCTTATGTAATCTATCCATATCCCACATTACACGATGGAAAATTCGTCAGTATTCAGCCCGAATTTACTCAAATACTCGTCGATGACAACTCAGCCAGTTTCTATGGACTAACAGAAGGAAATCTGAATTACTGCCAAAAGATGGAAAGGCTGCTATTATGTCCGCAAATCCACACAATATACAACGTTAACGCTGCTACAAATTGCGACATATTACTTTTACAAAAAACAAAAACGCTACCGCCTACCTGCCAGGTAAACGTGATGAACCCGCGAAATTATTGGGCTCAACTTCACAAGGCTAACTCCTGGATATTTTCACTGCCAAATAAAATAACAGCGGAAATGCATTGCAAGGAAAATATCATAAGCCTCACCATATTTGGTCAAGGGATCCTTCAACTTAATACAGGATGCTTCCTACAAACTGAAGAAGCCAACTTGTGGGCATACGAGGATACTACTATGGATGTTAACTTCCGTCTACCAACAGTAAATCTGTCCAGCCATTTGCCTGAAATAAGCCATATGCAGGTAGAGGGTGAAATCAAAACATATAAGGTACGCGATATCCCAAGGATCAAAACAATCTTCGATTTCCCGATTCATCTCGATACGCATCAAATGGCACTTTACGGTATCAGCATCACCTCCTGGATTGTCGGATTTTGTCTCATCGTGGCGATCGTTATCATCTTTAAAAAGATGTGCCAACTTTCTACCCAATTTCTACCCGTAACATTTGCCTTACCACGTTTATCCTAAAAACTAAGAAAATATATGTAATCGTGTATAATTAAAATTAAACTTAAGAAACAATACTAGTTGAAAGGGAGTCCTTTCAAGGTGGGGAGCATGTTCAATTCTAACGAGATCCTAAGTAAATGTAAATTAATTGATAAGCTAGATTTGCTCTGTCTAGACCACGAATGGTACATTATCATATTGCTATAGATAAAACCTCGATAAACAGACATGCTCTCTTATACAGATAATAATGAGTTCGGCCTTAGATGCCGAACATAACAACAACATTTTCGTAGCTGGCAGGCGCCAGCTTAATAGATAAGGATGTGTAAGTACACAAATCATTAGCTCAGGCTCGCCACCGCGCTGGATGAGCATGCTGCGGCTGGCTAACATGAGCTACCTGATAAAGTACGCACACATGGTAGAAGATAAGGAATCGATGATAGTATGTAGGCGATAGCATAAGAACTAGGATAAGAATTTATATATAAATAAAGCAGTCGAGCTATCGACGTTGTTCATTCATCCACAAAACTTTGTCGCGTATTATTATCCTCCCACCAATCCTGCTCCGCTCAATACAATATGTGCAATAAATTGTACTACTTACCAAATTTTGAATTTTATAATTATTTCCGTCGTCATTTTTAATAAATTTAAGCGCATCGAAAAACTGCTGGTATAGTTGTCCGATGTACCCTGGCCGCTCTTTTTATAGCCCGTACCCAAAGGGTGAAAGGCTATACTAGTTTTGTGCGCATGTATGTAACACACAGAAGGAGGCGTGGCAGACCCCATAAAGTATATATATTCTTGATCATGATGAGATGCAGAGTGGATATAGCATTGTCCGTCCGTCCGTCTGTCTGTCCATATGAACGCAAGGATCTCAGAAAGTATAAGAGCTAGAATAACCAAACTTGGTTTCCATATTCTCCTAAGTACGAGAAACTACGAGGTTGAGTTTTTTTTTTCGATGCACCCCCCCCCCCCCCCATCCCCCCACTCCACCGCAATTTGTGTTTTTTCTTATAACTTCCGTGATTCTCGGAATTTTGAAATCAATTTTGGTAGGTACATCCAGTTAGTACTAATGTGTCCGTGTGCCAAATTTCATCATGATAGGTCAATTCTGAAGAAAGTTAAAGCCATAAGTAAAATCGCTGCTCATGCGCTGCCTCTGTCGGCAGCGCTGCCCGCAGCTGTTGTTGTTGTTGCTGCTTTTGTTCAACTTTGTGCTGCATACATACACGCATATAAACACGCATAGGTACGTGATGTAAATGTATGCTGTTAAAACTGAACATAAACATGTATTCTAATTTAATTTAATTAATTAATTCATTAATTTTTTTTAATAATTTAATTTTTTTTTTTAATTTTTTTTTTTTAATTTTTCTTTTTTGTGGAGAGTACAGGCTATTTTACTGTCGGGCTTGCTCGACTGTAGCGTTCTATCTTGTTATATTCTGCTGCCGAGACATCCCATAAAACAGAATAATTCTCGTAAAATTCAATTAATTTTATCGTTTCCTCGCGATCCCACATGTTGCTTTGCTTGCTGCAATATTGCGACTGAAAGCAAACAGCACATGCAAGCAAGCAAGCAACTGACGCAACCAAGATAACGGTAAAATAATGTATACAGACGACAAGCAAAAAATATTGCTGCAAACAATTTTTGCAAGTTCTTTGTTTGCAGCAAAATGGTTGCACTCGTGTTTATACGTGCAAATTTGATTGCAGCAATCAACTTGCTGAAAATTGTTTGCATCGTGTGTACCTAGCTTAATGAATATGTGTGATGTGCCTTCTATGCTTTGTAATAATGGACGATCGCATGGGGAACTTGAAAGACCAGCTATATCTATGGTTCTATCAAGATAATATGGAATTAGATTTGATTGCATTTTTCATTATCGCCACTCTCTTATGGCGCAACATTGACTGGGTCTGGCGATAAGCCCAACCGACCAACCCACTATGTGCTGTAATCAGGAACTAAGTGCATCAAGCAAGTTCAAGAGCAAGTAATACGGACTGGGCCTAAATCTAGATAGCGTGATACTAGATTCTCAGATTATTTGTTTTCATAGTTCGTTTAAACGCAACTAAACTAAGGTTTGTTAGTGAATTATTTTACTTACTTGTAAACAGTTCGGGAAAGTCATCCAAAGGCGAGGATTCATCAGTACCCGGACAAGCAGCTCGAGGCAGTATGTCGAAACTGAGTTGATGGATGAAGTTCAATGATTCCTCCAGTAGGCTGCTTTCATTATATTCTGCAAGAAACGAAAACATGTTCATTTCAACTATCAACAATATCGTCGACTATTAACGATCTGATGAGGTCTCAGAAGCTAGTGGCACCAAACACTGCTTCGCCCACACTTTGATGGAACGGGGAAAATATGGTTACTTGTAGATTAGAAAAGTATATTGTCGCTGGGCGCCTATTTAAAGGGGCGCTTTAAAGCAGCCAAGCTAAGATATAATATTGAACTAAGACCGTTAGCTATTAAAATATAGATCTGTTTTCAGTGGTGAAGCAGATAATCTTAAATATCTTCAAGGCAAGCTCAGAGAGTTTAATGAAAAAATCAGTAGAAATTCTAATGAAGAGTTTTTAAAATAATTTGCATCAACTGTTAGGCTCTTTAACATCAATTCTACAAAATCACGAAGATAAACAACTCCTGGCTGCTGAGCAGATATTGTTAAGTTTCTAGTGGAAGAAATATGGATTAATCTAAAAAAAAAAAACAACTTGGCAAAAACAAAAGTATTTTAGAAGCTCCAACATATCTTACACATTAATTTGTAATAGCGCCCAGCATAACTCTTTGTCGTAGAGCCGCCTCTGGGCTTTCAGCTCTTTCAGCTATCAATTTCCCAGTCAGCATGATCAAGAAATCAAAAAAAATGCAACTGAACAGTCAACAACAGTTTGTGGGTTAATTAGAACCACCTATGCTGCGATAAGATTTGAAGTTCATTTTCGTTCAGAGCCGACAGCCTTCTTCCCAGACGAAGAATGACAAATACAAAAACAAAAACTTGGCCACACAACAAGAGTAAGCGCAAACAAGTAATTAAACAATTGTGTGCTCAGATAAAAAATTATAGCCCGACTATAAATCTTGATGTAGCTTAAAGGCCCAATTACAGAATCATATATTGTATAAATAAATAAATAAATAACAAAATACACGTTATGGCACCGGCTGCCGTCTTCAAGGCAAGGACTGTGGCGGGGGTACGTTTCCATATCCAATTTGTCGTCTGCAGATTGTCATTGCAATTGTTGTTTTGTTGTGACGAGGAATGTTGACATCTTAGTGGACACAAGTTCGATGTGTGGCCAAAAATAAAGCGGACAGTCATGGGCAAAACGTTTTGACTTGCCATTTTATTATTGGCAATCAAATGGCTGAGCGGCTGTTGAGCTATCTGCTTGCGCATGATAAAATTCATAAGAAGTGGGCACAATTAGCCTAAAATTGCCCCAAGACCCCACGACTCTACCTGGAAACGGAGGCGCTACAAAGCAATGGAACGTCGGCACGTCTGCCGCTCGGCCCGGCTTATCAAAAGTCAACACAATTATATTTCTATTGGCCCCCATCATCAGTCGGACAGAGTAAGGTAATGACTAATTGTTGCCATTGTTGTTGCCCTTATTGTTTTTAGGAATGTCTGCGGCTAAGTCGTAATACTCAGCTATTTACATTGACCTTTTTTTTTGCTTGAAATTCTTTCATTGTAGACCAATTGATGGGCTGTCTAGGGCTGCTCGCCTTGTGAATTGAATATTGAAGAGGTAAGGGGTAAAGGGGTAAGGGGATCAGGGGATTGTAAGGGACTGGGGGGCTGGAGGCAGGCTGTGATACGCTCGGCAGCTTTTTGCTTGTTTTTATTGTTTGTCTGTAAAAAAAAGAAACAAACAAAAAATTGCGTGCATCTTGCAGCTGCGCGTCGTTTGTTTATGTGCCACCATAAAGCAGCAAAAACGAAAAGTTGGAAAAAGCAAGCAAATAAACTAACTAACAAGAACAGCAACAACAACAACAACAACAGCAGCAAAGACCAAATTGACATTAACAACAATGGGAACAACAACAAAAAGCAGAACTGCAGCAATCACTCATAATTTAGTAATTAGAAGAACATTGCAATCTCATAATTGAAACACGGCGAAATAGCAAGAAAAACGAAATAACAAGAAATTGTAAATTGCTCAGCTAACAGGGCTGAGAATATTACGCCGCATATTGCGCCCGACAGCTGCAAATCACAAATCGGCGAGGCATAGCTAGAAACAAAAGCGATCAGCTATGCGAAGAGTTTGCCACTTGAACGTTAGAGTCGAGGAATGTTAACTAACTTAAATCGAGTGGGGGAGCAGCAATAAATGGAAGAATGTTAACGATACCTTCACCTTTTGGGGGGCCAAGTTGAAGGAGATGACAAGGGACGACGATGCGTCGTGACTGTTGTTAAAGGTCTCGAAACCCTCATACACAAATATGTACATACATACTTATTAATGCAGTTCGATTCATCATCAACCGTTGAGATGGATGTTCTCGGAAATGCGCTTCAATCAACTGGATTGGATTGGATGCAGCTTAGCACAAGATTGTCATTCATCATTAACACTATTATTTTCCAATACCTCTCGGCTCATAAATATCACATACCTACGAGTATTGTATAATTTCAGATTCTATTAAATGTCATATGCTTCAAATATCATATTATATCATAACCGATCGTATCTTTTTTGCAATGTCCGAACGAATTTCTGATCAAACAGGGCACTATGTAGAGGCACAGTAAATCATGCACCCATTGTTTCAGGAAGTATTTGATAATTAATTTTCGTTTCCATTTTTTCCAAATATTCCTAATTCAAGATTTGATTATAATTTGTGTCATGTCTTTGTTCGGAGTATGACATTTAAATAAAATAATATCATAAATCATTTATGAAAATCATCATAAAATCATCATAAAATCATCATAAAATCATCATAATATAACATATCATATCATAGTATTATATTAATACTTTTAGACTTTCATATTATAATTATATCGTAGATTTAAAGATTTGATTATAATTTGTGTCTTGTCTTTGTTCGGAGTATGATATTTAAATAAAATAATATCATAAATCATCATAATATCATAATATATCATATTATATTATTATAATAATACTTTCACATTATAATTATATCGTAGATTTAAAGATTTGAATATAATTTTTTTTTAGGAGTATGATATTTAATTAAAATAATATCATAAATCATCATAATATCATAATATATCATATCATATTATTATAATAATACTTTCACATTATAATTATATCGTAGATTTAAAGATTTGAATATAATTTTTTTTTAGGAGTATGATATTTAATTAAAATAATATCATAAATCATCATAATATCATAATATATCATATTATATTATTATAATAATACTTTCACATTATAATTATATCGTAGATTTAAAGATTTGAATATAATTTTTTTTTAGGAGTATGATATTTAATTAAAATAATATCATAAATCATCATAATATCATAATATATCATATTATATTATTATAATAATACTTTCACATTATAATTATATTGTAGATTTAAAGATTTGAATATAATTTTTTTTTAGGAGTATGATATTTAATTAAAATAATATCATAAATCATCATAATATCATAACATATCATATCATATTATTATAATAATACTTTCACATTATAATTATATCGTAGATTTAAAGATTTGAATATAATTTATACCTTGTCTTTGTTAGGAGTATGATATTTAAATAAAATAATATCATAAATCATCATAATATCATAATATATCATATTATATTATTATAATAATACTTTCACATTATAATTATATTGTAGATTTAAAGATTTGAATATAATTTATACCTTGTCTTTGTTAGGAGTATGATATTTAAATAAAATAATATCATAAATCATTTATGAAAATCATCATAATATAACATATCATATCATAGTATTATATTAAAACTTTCAGACTTTTATATTATAATTATATCGTAGATTTAAAGATTTGAATATAATTTGTATCTTGTCATTGTTAGGAGTATGATATTTAATTAAAATAAAATCATAAATCATCATAATATCACAACATATCATATCATATTATTATATTAATAATGCTTTTATATTATAATTATATTGCAAATTTAAAGATTTGAATATTAGTTGTTTCTTGTCATTGTTAGGAGTATGATATTTAATTAAATAATATCATAAATCATCATAATATCAAAACATATCATATCATATTATTATAATAATACTTTCACATTATAATTATGTTGTAGATTTACAGATTTGAATATAATTTATACCTTGTCTTTGTTAGGAGTGTGATATTTTAATAAAATAATATCGTAAATCATGTATACAAATCATCATAATATAATATCATACTATTTACTATTCATTTATATTCCATTTATATCAGTCTGATCTTGTCGTAGATGCCGTGCGCTATAGTGCAGCTATGTATACTATATTTAGAGGCTAGTATTTATGCAGCTATCGTGTCACCCATCCATAAAACAATGCATTTATGCAGCTACAGCACGTGCTGGCGGCGCTTTTGTTGGCAAGAGTCGAGAGTGTTGAACCCTCTCTGGGTGGCCTGTGAGTTGGCCAACAGGTGGCAACAATGCTAAGAATTTTCTGGTATCTCGAACAGCGTGTACTTTTTCCAGCAGCACCGTTTAGGGGTTTCCCGAAGCCCTTCACCTTTATAGCGAACGGCAGATTGACGCATTTCAGTGGGCAATTTGTCAATCAGCTTGTAACCAGTCGAGGATCATTTTAGTCGATATAATTAATTGCAATATACAAGTATAGTAGTATGCCGTTCGATGAAAACCCATTAAATAGTTATAATAACGGCTTTTGAAATTGCTGTACAATGTTGTTGGCGTACAACAAAAGTGTCTGGCTAATTGGTGGCAAATATTTATCGAGCTTTACACCTACACCTACCACAGCCACATATTTGTAGATCTGTACTTGACCGTTTGAGCTACAGTGACTGAAATGGCTTAATTGTTTGAAACGCAAGGGCAGCGAGGCCCTTCAAAGCTTGATGGGATATGGCGGGATGGATGGAGGAACGGTTGGGAAGTCACGTTTATCGCTGGCTGGTTACTCAATGACCATGTAAAGCTTGCCCGTCTTTAATGAGCGCAACCGCACGCCAGTGAGCGTCGAACCGCCCGCCCCAAACGAATTGCCAACTCATGCTCCAGCCAAACCGCTTGGCCCCTGTCCAAAGCTCAACATCGACGTTTAGCTGTCTAGCAAGTTTGTTTGTTTATTTGTTTGATAGATATAAAAGATAAATATGCGCGGCACAACAAAACATTATACAAATAAATACACATTTAAATGGAAGGAATGTACGTGTAAAACGTCATGGGACTGTGGGAAAACGCACGCCATGCCATTATAATGGGCCCAGAAGCACTTGCACTTGATGCAATCAAAGCGCGGCATGCACGTTAAGCGAGCATTAAGCAATTGCCAACAGCAGTTCGAGTAGCTGCTTTAAATAGGTAACTCCCCTCCCCACCATCCACAGTAACACACCCACACCCACTCCCACTCGCACCTGGCGTTATTGCCCATCGACCATCGCTCAGCACCCATCAGCATCGAGCAGCTGGCAAATTTCAGTTTCTCAGCACTTATCGCCGTAAATCAATTTAAGACGAATCTCAATACCCTCTACGCAAGTAGGTGTCTGCATGCAATGCATATATATATACATATGTATATGTGGTCTCTTTTTTTATTATTCTGTATTATCCCAATAGGCTTATCAACATCGCAATTGAGATCTCCTCTTGAATTTTGGAAAGTTTAAAAAACGTTAGAAAACACAGCGCATATGCGAATAAGAAATTTATATCATTTATTTCATTAATTGACAACTTTTAAACTTTAAAAAAAAAAATTAGATCTTGTCAATGAGTGCGATATTGACGGCACTATTTGACACGTTCGCAGTCCTAATATCTTTTGTAGACTCTCTAATCCCGACTCTGTACATTTTTTGTGTAATTTTTTTTTTTTTTTTTTTTTTTGAGAGCATTTAAGTCTCCTATTATAGTCGAGTATTCCTTGTTTTTTCCTTGAGTAAAAGCTAAAAATGACTGGTAATTTTTATTTGTATAGTCATTTTTTTACTAGTCTTTCTGGTTATTGTCTCGCATTTGATCGTCTGTAATAATGTTCGAGTATTAATTCTGAAAGTTCTTTTTTCGCTGACTTTGCCTTTCAGCTCAACAATATATGAAATAGATATCGAAGCAAGCTTTCCCCGCACTCAGCATTAACTTCTCGGGGACTTTCAAGCCAAATGTAGTCGAAGATTGTTGATTCAGTTTCAAAAAACTTGAACATTTTTAAAACTTTTTGATGTTGTTGTTCTCAAACATCAAATGCTAGAAATATTTTGGTTGAAAAATTCTTCAAAATAGGGCTTGGAAAAATGTTTTGTATTACTGCTATTTAGATGATGACGATTCCCGAGCTTACAAGTATAAGACGAAATAATCATTCAATTTACCGAACTTGACATCGAAGTTTTAAAAACAGTAGTTATGCGATTAAAAGCTTTAATTTTTGTATGCTAAAAATTATATAACAAAATGAAATTTGAATGTTTTGTTCAGCTCTTGATTTTAGATTTTGATATTGGTAATCTGGATAGTTTGAACGCTATTTTATCTCATTTCAAAACAAATTTGTAGCCTTTGTCAGCTTTTTAATTCTCAGCAAAACAGGATAATTAAGAACGTAATGCTAGAGAGTCGAGTTTCGTTTATACAAACGAATGGACATTCTGACCAAGAATATATGTGTATACTTTGTGGGGTCTGCCACGCCTTCTTCTGCTGGTTACAAACCTTCAATCGCGCTAAACTAGTATACTACTTAGTGTAAATTGCAGTTTAACTCCGACAGGTAAGAAATCAATTCAGAAACGAAATATCACAAATATTAATAAACATTTAGTTCTTGAATATTTTCATAATTGAATGAATTATTATTCAATGCGTGTACAGGAAAAGTATGTAGAAGAATTATTAGAAAGCGCTAGCATAAATAATTTAATAAATAAAATATTGAGGCCTGGTCAAAATTAATAATAATTCAAGTCCAGTAAAAGAACAAATGTAGGGAATTCCTGAGTCTATCTCTCACTTAAGCGTTCTATATTGTCTTTTTCGCTGTTGTTGTGAACGCGGTAGTTTATTAATCTAGCAATTAGTTCTCAAATCTAAATAAACAATATTATATGATTTTCATCTAGAGGGGGCACTTTTATTTCTATAAAGCATGCATGCATGCATGTACTATATGCGTTAAATACATACATACATATGTATGTATGTACATATGTATATAATGAGCTCGCAAGCTAGGTGCTTATGTGGGAAATATAAAATTGTAAATTGTTAATTGTTAATCAGGCTCTAGATATGAGTACTTGTATATTTTGTGTCTCATAGTATGCCTTCCAAAATAAACAGTAGACGGATGGACAAATGCTCAGATTGGAGGCAGCTTCTCCGGGTGCCAGGAATGTCTTTAAAGACTACAAAAAGTACCCGGAATACCCGTCAGCTGGAGCTATTTATAAATGATTGTACGGCGTTGGCGTTGCACCATCAGGCGGGGGTCGGCTTCCGATAAATGAGGGAATCACCTCGCTGGCTTCGTGGAGCTAAGCTACCTGCTGTAGTCGCATTTCAATGGAACTTTGTCCGTTTGTATGTACGTGCTGTTTTGGTTATGCTTAATTGCGATTCACTTAATGGATTATTTGGCAATTGACAGCGAATCATAACCAACAAGTGCAGACATTAGTTAATGAGCCTAATGATTTAATTGGAAGTCCAAACACACACACACACACACCAATTGCTTAAACAACAACAACAATTAAAAAACAACAGCCAGAACGACGGCCAAGTCTTGCGTTATCTGCACATCGAATCCATTCCCATCGTATAAATATAAACTCCTAAGTACTACGTACTAAAATTGTCATAAAAATGAAAATATTATGCGCAGAGCGTAGGAAACAAAAAGAATGGCTAATCACTTTCGTAAAAACTGCTATGGCCATAAAGGCATAAAAATCTATAATTTTCCACTAAATTATTATGGGTTTTTTGATTCATTGCTGTCACCATCAGGTGATATGACTAAACAGTAACGCTTCGGATAGGTATTAACACAGTCTTTGTAACAGGTCAATGAAAATTTGATAAATAGAAATTATCCTGTTAATAATTAGGATGTTAGCACCACTTTGTATTAAAAAAAGATGTTTCAACATTGCATGCTTAAAACAATTTAACAATTTTTTGACATCCAAATACTTAACATATTTTTGTGTCGTAAGGAAACGAAGAATAGCTTTAATTCGGAAAAGAAGACGATCTTGAAGTTTAAAAACAAAGATCAAAATCCGTTTGATAACATAAATCACTGTATTTATATTCTAGTATACAATTTTTTGACTAGGATTTCACAAAGAACTTCTGTATACTTTTTTGTAAACTTTTCTTTATTTATCGAATCTTCTCTCTCGGAGACTTCCGATAAGTAGTCAAATCTTAATCTAATATATATACAAGGTGCGTTCGAAAGTAAACAGGACTTTTTGAATCTAGCGCCCCTGGTGGCGCTATCTATTTGTCGACTGGTGCGTTAGAATCTGCTATCTTTATCGATTGTCCAGTGAGAATTGACATGACATTTCATCGATTTGAAATGAAGTTATTGTGCGAAAATGAGCTTCGAACAAAGAGCCAACATTAAATTTTGCTTTAAAATTGGTAAAACTTTTACCGAAACGTTTCAATTGATGGAACAAGTTTATGGCGATGATTGCCTATCCCGTAGCAGATTGCACGAGTGGTTTCAACGTTTTCAAAGTGGTCGTGAGGACATAAATGACGATCAACATGTGGGCCAATCAAAATTCGTGATCACCGGAAATTCCATCGAAACTGTGGGTGAATTCATCAAAAATCAGCCGAAATGGAATTGAACATCTCCAAAACATCGATTTATCGCATTTTGATCGAACATTTGGGCTTACGAAAGATGTGTGCGCGGTTTGTTCCGCACAAATTGACTGACAACCAAAAATTGCTCAGAATCGATCGACGCTTGTAACCGATTATTTGACCAAAAATCACATTTTATCCATTAACCACTCGCCGTATTCACCTGATATGGCACCGTGCGACTTCTACCTTTTCGGAAAATACATTTGCCCATGAAAGGAAAGCGTTAGGCAGACGTAGAGGCCATTCAAAAGGCTTGCACCGGCATACTGGCGGCCATACCGGCCAACGAGCAAAAAGATGTATTGAAGCAGAAGGAGACTATTTTGAATAAAATGAATTGATTTTGCCGCAAAAACCATTTGTTCTCCTTTTTTTTTTTAAAGTTTACTTTGAAACACACCTTGTACATAGATTTGTTGCTTTACTATGAGGACCTAAATCTTTAAAGAGTCAACAAAAAGAGCCATCAAATCAAGCATGAAAACTTTTCTAGGTCTATCAACTAACATAATAAGAGTACTATTACTATAGTAAATATATCAGAGTTAGGTGCGAAAATAAATTATAATTATAAAGGAAGAAAAAGCTTATTTGTTATACTAAATCACAACATTTGAGCTGACACTTCTTTTCCGGCCATAATACAATTGAAATTCACGCAAAGCCTAGGGGACAAGATAACCAGAATTTCTACTTAGTTAATTATTTATTATCAATCTATAGCTATTATTAACTTCTCATTCCACACTTATTTTACTATATGACTATCTACGAAAATTGTAATCAAAGTTCGCCAACAACTGTTTCTATGTCATTTAATCAGTCCGACTATCCTCGGCCAAATCACCATCAGTTAAATTCGTTTAATAAACGAGTTAACCATTAAAATTTCAACTTCGACAATCGATAAGGGGACCGTGATTTACTCAACACATATATACACACAAACGACAAGGCAGCACACAATAGGCACCCAATGACTAAGTAGTATCTTAATCGGCCACAAAGGATTTAGTGAAAGCAAGATAGTGTTCATGACAAAAATGTTCCAAAAAGTAAAGCCAGCAGCAGCTGTTTGCCTCCGTTTCGTTTGCAGATCTTGTGGTTTATAGTTGGCATAAAGCTGTCAACAAAATAAATTAACTTTCGCAGAAGAGCCGCAACTAAACAAACATAAATCATGGCCATGGCCATGGCTATTGACAACTGGAATAAAAACAATAATTGCATTTTTTCACTGTAATCATAAACTTCGAGCGATATTTGCATCTTGACGCTACACCTGATAAGAGATACTGACAAACACTTTTGACTGTGTCATAAAAATGTACGACGGACAGGCGGAAAAATTTAGCAGGTTGGCCAACCTTACGGCTGTTGTGGGTCTTCCATACTTGAATTGAGCTATAGGACTATAATGTACAGTTTTTCATGTGTATGTATATAGATCATGGTTTATTTATCAATATATGTTCATACATAGAGCCTTCGTCTGTCTAAAATTTATTCACTTCACTTCATTTTATTTTCTTAATGATAGATTTGTCAAAGAAGTTCTTTGTTAGAAGTCAATGCCTAATTATCGCGGACTACCTCGAATATCACGTGACTTACACACGGCTTTTCAGACCGATATGTTCTGCACCCGTTTCAATAAATAAATAAATAAATAAATGTCAAGGACAGCCCCTGTGTGTATGTAGAAAGTTCAACCAAATCTAGTTTTATCTAAGAAAATTGCATACTTTGTACTAGTACATTAATTTATAAGAAATCTTCTTGTCGTACTAGGAATTAATAAACAAACAAATAAATAAATAAAATAAATAAATAAACTGAACTTTTCAATAATTTTTGATTATTGATTAATTACTATTGATTATTTTTCATTATTATTGCTTCATTTTGAATTCCTATTGATTGAACATACAAATAGAGTTTTTAAACTAAATTAAATAAAAGTATTTCCCTGAATAATCTGAACAATTTATGTATACTTGTATGAATATATCTTGGAAATGCGTGTGTTTTAAATACCTGCATGAGAAAAAAACGTGTTTTATCATTTTAATGTGCTTTTAGCCCAATAAATCAGTCATAGACAATTGTCGAACAGGTGTATATCATATAGCTGTCACACAAGTTGTTTAGTTCGGCAAAACAACAATTTAAAGTTTTAAAATAAATTTGCATCACTGCTCAACAAATATTTTATGAATAAACCAATTACTTGTGTGTGATGGGAATCCCTTTTTCAGCAACAGGATTCTGAAATATGAATTCTCCCCAAACTCTACGTATCCGACGGATTTTCTAAGCGATTGAAAATCCCACCAATCGCAAAATCTCTGCAGATGTAACTTCTAATTACGCCTACATACTTGTATAGAAAACGTTTGTTAACATCAATGCTACCTCTGTCTTTATTAACGCATCTTTAGAATGCAGCTCACAACAGTGACAGTAAACTCGAATCAGCCACTTTAAGAAATTGACTAACGAAATGGAAAGAAAGTGGACCTTCAATACGCTGGAGTGTGCATTATTTTCTTGTTAAATGGATTTAAACCAAGGAGAAAGAAAGACCATTCCAGTCTTAATAACAATACGGACTTGTTCAAAGGAGGATAAGTTATGGAACTTGAAGCTGTGGTAGTCTTCTTCTTTTTTAAATGCATACAGAGGGACGAATGTTCTCTACAGGTATTTTCTCACACATTTACACACACACACACATATATATACAAGTACATACATATGGAGACTGAAGTTGATTGAACGTTTAGTTAAATGATGTTCTGACAGTTAAATGTCTGCGTAGGCCTTTGTTGCTTTTCCATTTGATGGATGGCGGTCTAATCTTTATTGGTTCAATCGTTATTCAATTCATTATTGTATATTTTGAACGCATTTGAAATTACTTACCAGCACACTGCGTATCCGTTACAATGAGGGCGAAGAGCACAAAGAAGCCGAGAAGGAGGTGCACGGCTCTAACCATGATATGCGTTTCGTCAATTGTTGCACAAGAAGTTGTTCGTATATTGATTTGTAAACAAATGAATTTTAAACGGCTCTAATGACTTTTTGTTAATGTTCGCTAACGATGCTTGAACGCGCAAAATGACTCGATTAGTCAATAAAAAAAACAAATAAACAAACAAAACAAAGTCATCAACAACAGCAGCAGCAGCAGCAGCAGCAACAACAGAAACAACAGAAACAACGGTGGCAACAAAAACAACAACACGTGCACGAAACGTTCAATCGTGCATTTATGCGTTCGGATTTTTGGTTATTTAATGGCCAACACGCGACAACGTCTTCATCGGATATGACTTCTTGAAGCCGGTCATACACGGCGTATACGCAACGCGCTCGTTGCTACTGCGCCTGCGTTCAGTTTGGCGGATCGGGTCGGATCGGGTCGTGTGTCAGGCTCGGCCTCATCTACTGCTTGCACTGCTCGCTCGGACATCAACCGTTTGGCTAGAATTGTTTCGCACAACTAATTAGTTGCGACCAGAGCGCCCCCGTCTTAATAATAAGCCCGTGCGTCGCTTCTGCCTCGGCGGTAGCGGCTGCGTCGTCGTCGACAGCGCTGCCTGCTCTCAAGCGGGAAGCCGACTAGAACGCTATGCTAACGCTGCACAGTGGCACCAATTCAAATTTCAATGATAAAGAGAAAAAGAAATCTTTATAAATAGAGCAGAGAATTGGGAATCAATAATCCGAGAAGGTTGAGTTAAATGCTGTGATCGTTCTTGGAGAATTTAATGAAGATTTTATTCTACTTTTAAGAGACATTTAAATCCATTACGTCTGAAGAATATGTCATGAAAAAGACTACAAAATATATAGACACAAAAAGTATCCTTTTAATATGAAATATCCTGTATTTCTCAGAAGCAAAAATAAGAAAAAGAAAAGAAAAAAAAAGTTTCGCTAGTAACTTTTATTTCAACTAAACAATTTGGATGGTAGAGAATTACAAATAAATTACATATGCAAAGTTAAGTTTATCAAGCTTTGAAATTGAGGGCAGTATTGCCGAAATTTTGTAGCGGGGAAAGAGAGAAATTCGAGTTCCATAGGGACTAGTAGAAGCTACATATGTAGCAAGATTGGTTAATATTGGGTTCAGATCGATTTGTCGCGCTACGCGGATTAATACTTACAGTCTGCACAAATCTAATAATCTAAAAATATTTTTACCTTTCAGATATAAGGTATACAAATAATAATGATATAATCAAAATATTGTAGGGAGAGGAAAGCGAAATTGACCCACTGTGCGCGGCCACCTACAAGTACGACAGCGGCGCTGTCATTATCGACGTCGCTGCTGTATTGACGGTTATATTATAAAGATATCTCTAGGCACTGTCAAGTTAGTCAAGTCAGTTACTTTACGAGTACTTGCTGCTGTTCGTTTCGTTTGGTTTCATTCGCCGGGGACTCGGATTTTTTCGGCTGGGGGCCCATTCCACTCTGCTAGTAGTCGTTGCTTGATTCAGATTTGGAGTCCGATTCTGATTCATTTGTCGTAGTCAGATAGTCGCTCTTGCTGTTGATTTTTGCTCATATGTTGATTTTAAGTTTTGCATTTTTTCTTTCTTACTAGTATATTGTCGGCAGTTGCAAAATTGCAAACTATATATGTGTATATATAAATATATACATAAGTATGTGCGAGTGTCGCTCCCCATCTCAATACGTATTCATTAATTTACTGCCATTTGATAAGCGGGGCGGAAAAAAGAACGATTCCCCAACATTTAAGCAATCTACCTATTGCCGGTAGTATCTAATCGAGAGACCTAGACCCCAGTTGTAGTTATGCATTCAGCAAATGTTTGCACGATGTATGTATGTATGTATATGTGTGGGTGTGTATGTGTCGGTGTTTGTTGGTGCCTGCTGGATACTATGGGTTTTTCTTATTTCGGATGTCGGATACTTTTGAAAAGTCATCGACTCCAACTAGGAACACTTAGCTTTGAATGACATTTAAATAATACATATGTATATGCATAGGGCCTTCACCATCCCACGTGTAATACGAACTTTGCGGTTCTTCTTCTTCCTAATCAAAGATATTTCATATTTTCTTGCTTAAACAATTTGATTACTAACTATTGTTTTTTTAAATTGCATAAAAATTGTTACTTTTGATTTAATTTTCCAAATAGTTTGCTTTTTATATACTTATATATACATATAATTTATATTGTATATACAAGTACTTGTATGTATATATATAGAATCGCCCAGTGAAAACGTTAAACATTACCCCCTTCATTGGGAAAGTAGAGATTTGTTATAAATTGTTTTTAACTATTTATATTTTAATAAACTGAGGGACAGTACATTTGAAAAAGTGCACACAATATATATACATATACATATTTGTACATTTAAGCAAACAGCTTTTGGACTATTTTCTGCAAAGAAAATGGACGTCCTAAGAATATTATAAAACAAGAAAGGAATGCTTAAATACCCTATATCACCCCACAAAAAAAAGAGGAGAATCTGGATACCGAGTTTGGTTATTCTTGCTCTTGTACCTCCTGAGATCCTTGCGTTGATACAGACGGACGGACGGACAGACGGCTCGGCTTGTTATTCTGGTCAATAATATATATACTTTCTGGGGTCTGCCATGCCTCCTTCTGTATGTTACATACATTCGCACAAAACTAGTATAGCCTTTTACCCTTTGGGTACAGGCTATAAAAAGCCTTTGGACCGTATTTTTCAAAGACTGTGTGGTCACACTGCATATTTTTACAATATTTTTACAATATATATACATATTTGTACATTTAAACAAACAGCTTTTGGACTATTTTCTGCAAAGAAAATGGACGTCCTAAGAATATTATAAAACAAGAAAGGAAAAAAGCCCTTGGACCGTATTTTTCAAAGACTGTGTGGTCACACTGCATATTTTTACGGTGCGGCTGTTTGATCTAAATCATGTAATGCACATTCTGCATGTAGCAGAATCGATCTAATGACGCTCACCTAAGCTACTTTGTTTGCTTGTTTGTGTGTGGCCGTTTGTAAGCTGTCATTTATATGATTGAGCAAATCTTTAGTTAGTCCGCATACGCAAGAGCTTTGTTTTTTTTCGCATTTATTTTTATACATTTATCAACACTGCTATTAACGATAAACTAGAAGTCAAATCAGCACGCTTTAGGCCACTTAAGCCATTGCCATTGTTTGTTTGATCGTTCGTCACTTTTTGTGTGTTTCTTTTTCCTTTTTTTTTTTAATACCCTGCTCTGATTGCTGTACGTCATATGGCCTCGAACGACGTCATGACTGTACCTATGCCAGTGCCCGGTCCAACGATTCGCCGAAACAATGGCGTAGTGCCACTGGCAGTAGCAGCTGCTCAATATATCAATATGGCTGCGATAAGCCGGACCCAGGCGCGCTTGACATTTTACTATTTGTACTTATGTATGTATATACATATGCACTTATACATATGTATGTTTGTATATATACTTAATTGTTGATAGACACATGTTGAGTGTGGGACTAACTGGGCGCACGCATACACACTCATTAGATTCAATTATTTTTGTGCTCACATGCTGCTCAGTTATCTGAGCACTTCTAAATACTACTTGTATTTACACGGCCAGGCACCTTCCAAGATTGGCACCTTTGAATCAGACTGCTTAAGAGTCTCAGCTCTGTCACTCAAAATGCTAGATCTACTTTGTCATATGTATATGTACATCATTATGTATGTACAATATGTACATATGTAGGTAGACACCTGCAGCTTTAAGTAAAATGCATGTCATAAATAAATTGCACAAGCTTTCAAATGTTTGGTACACCATTTGAGGCTTCAGTATCGCATCTGTTGTTGTTGTTAATAATAATATGTATGTACTTTGTTTAGCGCAGTCATGATGTGCAGTTTTGGGGGCTTTTTTAAATTAATACGTATGTTCATTTTGGGAACAACAATTGACGCATACACAATACACACAATACAGGCAGATCGATCAAGCGATTTCGTATATTTGACCAGAAACTTATTTTTCTCGTTCCCTTCAAATTCTTATCTATTGGTTTTTAATGACATACTTTACTTGTAAAATCTTAAAATCTTAAAAACATAAAAGTCATGCAGTATTCGGCAAAAATACCTAACTTCATTTAATCGTTCATTTTATAGTTATATTAAGTATTGATAAATAATGAAAAAAAAATCTGAATGGGAATTTTGAAGACTAAATCATGTAGTATATCCTCATCCTCTACCCGGAAAAACCATATATTTTAAATTAATTCTTTGGTTGTTCTCTTCAGCTACATTCTGTTGGATCTTCTATTTAGTAATTCAACTCCTTTTGGCATCTGGAATTTCAAATTTGTTTTTCGAAACATCCCATTGCTAATCGTTACTTTTTTAATGTACTAACTAAGAATCTAAGAACTCGTTCTGTAGTTCCCCAGCGCTTGGACCTCTTTTAGGAAACATGTTAGACCTTCTCAGCCGTCTTTAGTACATACAAGTAGTACATATTAGTATTAGTATTAATATGATAATTATTAAGAATTGTACAGTGCTAAGGCGTTGATAAACATGATATGAAATCTGACGATTTGTCACGAGAGGACTAATAGCTGATTCAAGTGGCCTTATACCTAGAACACTCGTATATACTATATATCGCATAGTATAGGCTGACAGGTATCATATCAAACCGAGCTCTCTAGGGGAGCTTACAAGAGTGGTATTAACTAAGTAGTAACCAGTTATGGAAATAGAGGTGTGAGGTTGTATTTGGCTCGAAGTGTCGGTATGGTCTTTGCCTGATAAGCCTTCGAGCACCCACGCGCTGGCCGAAGAGAGTAAACCTTTGTATTATTTTATAGCTTAAAGATTTAACTTTCCGATTACGGATAATATTGACTTGCATGTTGACCAACAATGACTCGTAAATCAAGCATGTTAATTATAGTAATCTAAATAATGCCATTGGGCAATACATCTGTACAAACATATGTTAACTGTGGGGGTTGTGTGTGGGTGGGTTTTGATTTGTGATGATCGTAAAACTTATTATCGAGAGGTGGTCATTGCGACATGGACCTGATTAGGCAGCTTATATATGGGTACCGACTGTGTGTAATGCACAGTTTTTATATCAGGTACCTACTGCAAGGAACTTAATAATACGGAAAGTATAAATTTAATTAATTTGATAATTAAACTCGTGAAAAAAACAGTCTGTTTCCCCTTAGTCAAACTAGTGAATGCTGTGATATTCTTACTAAGACTATTTCATACTGCGTTTCCTTTCAAATTCAGTTCCTTCTGCTGCACAAACCGCGTTTGAAACCACCAGAAAATAGGCCTTGCCAGAGCCAAGACTATATTTCCTTCAATTTCAAGCACAGTTCGTTAAGCTGAACCTCTACGGAGTGCTCTCTCATTTTAAGGAGCTATTCTACATAATTTTGTTAGTTATACCGGTAACGAAACTAATACAGCGCATACAAAAGAGGCACACTAGCTTTTCATTTTTGAATACAGAAGATCTCGTCCTGTCTGAAAGAGACTAAGCATGAATGCAGCCGAGAATATTAGTTGATAACTAATGAGGGCTGTCAATCGAAGTAAATCACCAGAGGAATTAAATGAGCTAAAGGAACTCACTATAGCTCAGTAGAGGCTGCAGTGGGGCTTTGCCCATATTGGCTGAAAATTCCCCTGGAAATCAGTTACTAATGGTGGTCGCGTCCATCAAGTAGCTGACCGCCATATTTGGACACATGAAACATGCGTAAAACATTTCTGGCTGTATCTCCCACTAGTATATCTCGGTAAGCACTTGTTAGACGTACAATTAACTTTCAAATGTGCGCATTCACACACACGGACTTAGTGTGCTATCAATAATATAAATTATACCCTGCACCCATACATCCATAGTCGTATGCCGGCCGATGTCTTTCAAGTAGCTGCCTTTTGATGTCATAACGTTTCTTATTGACGTCATAAGTGGCATTTTGATTTAATTGATATGGGCCAGCCGGGCAGTCATGCCTTTCGCTAATTTTAAAGTACAAAATGCCAAAGAAATGGGAAAGCTTGATAGCCGTTCAAGTGGACCGCTGAAATTAAAAGTAAGCAATTCGCAGAACACCTGATTGGTTCTGGATGGAAACCTTTACTAAGTATTTAACCACACCACACACATACAAATGTGTATTACAAACAATTTGGCTAACTTGAATTTTGAAAGAGATGCGTACAAATCACCACCACTGGTCCTTCGTCAAATATGCGTACTCCTCTGACTCGATGTTGCAGACGGGCTTCTGCAAGTACATCTCCATGGCACACGAGACGATCAGAAAGAGTACGTAGGTGACGAGACTCAGCCAGCCCACTGTCTTGCCCAGCACGAACTTGGTCAGCAGGAAGGTTAGGTAGAGCATGATGGCCGTAACCGCCAGACAAGACGCCGTTATGGCGAGGCCAGACGAGTTGATGATCACATTCTTATTCAATATCAGCGCTTTCAATATCCACGGCAGACCCAGACAGACCAGTATGTCGAATGTGTTGGATCCGATCGCGTTTCCTATGGCCATGGCGCCGTACCCTAAGCAAGAAGGACTAACAGTATATCAGATCAATATATTATTTGAAAATGTACATTTGTTGTAAATGCAAAAATAATACTTTTTCAGAATTCATTGGCATAACTAATCCTATCAAATAACCTATTAATACAAGTATTTCATTAATCAATCATTAATCAGAAAACTTTTGTAATAGCGATGTTTGTGATCGTAAATACCGAATACAGATAGATATCGTTTACATCTGTGAGGGAACCAAGTTCAAGTGCAAAGCGTTGTCCGAAACCAACTGCGACCAAAGTTGACAACAATTCAAAGCTCTGTTGAACCTACCTTTCTTGGTCAGAATATACGATGATATGGCTTCGGGCACACTGGTGCCAGCGGCCAGTACTGTCAAACCCATGAGGGTGTCCGGAATGCCTATGTTGTAGCCGATAACGGTGAGAAACCAGGTTAGGAGATAGCATGTGGCGCCGATCCAAATGATAGCCATGAGCATCGTCAGAAAGTAGAAGGTTCGCACGCTGGGTATGGTTAGGGCCAGAATCAAGGCGCAAGGATATTTGATGATCCACCAAATGAAGGCACATTTGCCAGATTCCTCCCCCGGCATCCTGCAGACATGATCCCTAAACGACATGAGTGGCGACTCCTCGCGATCCAGAGGGTCCTCAGTCACTTGCGTGGTATATATGTTGTCACCTGTAGAGGATCACTACGATCAGATACACGCCCCAATAGAACCCCTCCCAACTGTGTGCTAACCTCGGAAGAAGCTCTGTATCACTCTATCCAATACCAGAAGTAGAAGATAGCAAAAGTAGCAGGCCAACATCAGGCCCGATTCGATGGCACTCACGTTGGCGTCGTAGAGCACTGCGCAAAGTGCGGCAATAGCAATCAAATACCAGATAATATCGCGGGTTATGGGCCACCAGTCCAGTTGTTCCGACTGCAAGAGAAAACCGCTGAATGAGAACCCTCAGATGGCATTTGGCCACTACTAACGACGCCCGTAAAGATGCCGCAGACAGCAGCGACCGCCAACGTATTGAAAACAGAAGAGCCCACAATGGCGGCAACACCAATATCTCCTTCTGTTACGAATGTGCCCACAAAGTTGACGAACAGTTCGGGCGTGGAAGTGGCTGCGGCCAAGAATGTGGCACCGGCCACATCATACGTCATCCGCAGGGCTATTGAAGGGAAGAAGCATTTCAGTCAAGCAATGAACAATACGGACAATACGGAATCAAGCCGAAATCAATTCAGTTCGCATCAGAACCAATCGAATGAGATCTTCAGCCTACTTTAACGGACGCCTCACTTACCATAGCACAAACGCTCCATGGACGGCACCAGATAATCATTACACAATACTCCCAACATAATAAACAAGTACAAGCTGAATATTCCGCACAGGGTTGGATGAAGTATGTTCTTTTTCCGAAAGAGAGCGGGAAACTCCAATATTGTGGGGACTGTGCAGTTAAGTTCCCAGCTGCGCATACGTAATTCTGAATTATCTATTTAAAATATATATACATACATATATATGTATAAAGGCATTGATTCTGCAGGGATAAGATTTCTTACCGAAACCATTATCTCGGAGCACTTTTTGCAAGTCCACGTCGGTTGCAGAGCTCATTTTTGGTAACAACAACCAACACAAAACAAAAACTCGTCTCACGCAAAAAGTAATTGGTGAACGTATTTTTCTAGGGCCCTGTGATCGATCATTCGTTTAATTACGAAACTTTTTTTCGAAGCCCGCTCTCATGTAACTCACTCAGCTATAGTATTTGTTTATTTGTATTTTATCGTATGTGTGGCAGTTTGCTAATCGGACTACATCCAATACGTATAATTAGGCAGACGTCGCTCTGTCAGTAACACTCCAATCGAATTACGAGTATACATACGTGTTCAAGCCTAAAAAACTCTCCCAGTTGCGATAAAACGAACAAAATATTAAATGGTTTTACAGTGAGATAGTGTATTAGCCTGAAAAAATTGTCAGCCTTGGCTAAATTTATTGAGGGGGGAACATCTGTGATTTGTTGGAGCTTTCACGTTTGCAACCGTTGTAAGTGGTTCATTTTTTAACCAGAGCCCAATGGGTGAAGTGTATACTTAAATTCTTAGCGCCAAAAGTATATAAAAAGCAGGAGGAGGCATCGTAAGCCCCATATTATGCCTGTAAGTAGTAAGTAGGCGGGTGCCTGGCGTTATAATCGCTGTAGACATTACGGGTCTGCTTGTTCGTCTTTAATGTTTGTTTATCAAAACATCGCAAAGTCGGACTTGCTTATAGTATTTACTCTTGTCCATATCAATTAGGAATGAAACACTCTGGTATTTATCTTTGTTAAATCTCATATATTAATCATATAAATACATTATTGAATTTGTTGTTTGTTTGGTTTTTCATCTCTTCACATCACCACTGCGACTGCGATCAAATTTCATGAAAATGTCTACTTTAATAATAATAAAAAAAAAGTATTATTACAATAACAGCATAACGTAACTCAACTATCAAGGTAGATAGAATAGAACAGAAAATACGTATTAATTAATTAAACGACTGCACTCCACGCCGAAGACTCGTTTCTGCTCGACCTGAGCGTGCCTCGCGCCCCAAGCGCACTCATGACCGTCCGCACGTCGGTAGATTGACGCGGAAGAACACATTGAGTTCGATAAGTGAGGCAAACACCATGAAAACCAAATACATGACCAGGCACGCTGTGCCCACCTTCTTGTCCAGCTTAAACTTATTCGTGGAGAACGTCAGATAAAGTAGAAACAGAGTGGAGAGCAGTGTAATGGCCGAGTATTCCAGGCCGGCGGAATTGATGGCCACATAGTTCTGGCCCGGCTGTATTGGGAAGAAGACGGCCTTGATCAGCCAGGGAACACCCAGGCACAGTAGAATATCGAAGGTATTCGAGCCAATTGAATTGCAAATGCCCATTGAGCCATGACCTATTTATTGGAGAAAGAGTGAGAGGGACAGGGAGAGAGTGAGAGATAGAAAGGGAGAAACTGGTGAGATTTTGCGACAAGTCAAAAATTAGTTCTCTTCAACTTACCGCGCTTGGCCACAATCACGCTGGAGACTGCCTCAGGCACGCTGGTGCCAGCGGCGAGGAAGGTGATGCCCATTACCGAATCGGGTATTTTAAGTGTGTCGCCTGTGAGACGCAAACGCAAAGAGATTATAAAATATATATGAAATATTGAGGGATGGGCAAAGAGGCTGGCATATCATACCAATTATGGTGATCATCCACGCTACCACATACGACAACGAGCCAATCCAGACAATGCACATGATGAAGGTCAGTGGAAAGATTTTGTTATTTTTTGCCTTTTTGCAATCGGGTATGGCAATACGGAAGAGCAGATGGATGGGCCAGATGATGATCCAGGTGAACTGTGCAAAGCAGCTCTTGTCCTTCGGATAGGTAAGCAGCGAGTAGCCCTCCTGTTCCTGTTCCTCGGCCACGGCCACTGGTTGAGCCTCTGCCTCGGCGCTGTCAACAATTGCCGCCACCGGCACCGGCAGGGCACCAGGTGGAGCTGTGGGAATCGCAGCGCCACCTATCGAGGCTGCATTAGAGGCGTTCGTGGTGGCAACCTTGGCTTGATCGTTATTGAGGCCCCCATTTAGTTGAATTGTTGCCATGTTCTGGCAAATGCGATTCTCGACAATTTCTGCAATAATTAATGTCATTTTGTAAGTGCATACAACTACGAGTATATCAGGGGAATAGCCAAAGGGGATATTACAAGTAAGTATTGGAAAACGGTTTGTATGATGTGTACGACCCGTTAACTCATGTTATCATTAACGAAACTCAAGCCGTCATGACGTCAACATTGTATCTTATCTCTTAAAAAATAGTTGCCTTAATTAAAAAAGGGAAAAATTCCATTTCCCCATTAAAATGTACAATGACTCGATTCTTATATAACCATTTTTTCAGCATTAAAAAAAACTTTGGTACTCGTAATTCCAAAATACGATAGCAATTTGAACAGTTAATAAATCAATTCTGTATCGATTGTGTTATTATGAGATTTTTACATGAAATCGCAGTGTAATTTTTATTGGAACTTCTAATTGTCTGTCTAATGGGCGCAATTCAAACGATCCTTCTATGGTCATGGCACTTTGTGGACCTCGTACATCAATAAAGCAATACAATAATAAAACTTTTGCAATTTACTCCTTCAACTATTTTTTTTTAAATTTAGATTTCTGCAAACCAAACTTTGGAAAATGATAATTCATACATCTGCTTGGTTCCTTGTAACAACTACACTCATTAGGAATTCTATTTTTTTGTACACTTTTAAAGTGACCGTGCCATCACCAGATATATATATCAAAATATGTCGTAGGAATAACTATAAGAAGGGGTATAATTTGTTGATCTATATTTATCCCGATCCCGATCCCGATCGTTCCTATGGCTGCTATGTTTTATGGCTGGTGCATTAAAAAAGGAACGAATGGCCTATTTAGATCTATTAGAAATATTTCTTCTGTGCGACACATTAACCAATTTACAGTATACATTTTAAAAGCAAACTAATAACGCTAGGTGAAGGCTTTGATTCTTGAATTGATTTGTGCTAAGTTAGTTAAGTTATAACTGTCTGCGATGAGTTATCGGGTCTAGGTATACCTGGTTCCTTCTCATTGCTGTTCTTTGTGTGGATGCTGCAGTTGGAGGAGCGGCTTCGCGAGCGAGCTTGTTTAACGCCACCTGTGTGTGTAAGATGTGAGAGTTTTGTTTCTTTGTTTGTATGTTGTACCAGAAATGAAGGAGCTCTAAAAATGTTTGGGTGTTGTGGGCTGTTGTGTTAAGGGATGAGAGAATGTGCCCAGCGTTCTGAGGCAACCAATACCCACCTTTGGCGCACTTCTGGAACGTCTTGTCGAAATACATAACCGCCAAATAGACCGCGTACAGGGATACCAATATGAGCGCCTCATACCACTCCACACGCTCGTCATGCATCACACAAATCAAAATGGCCACTGTCACCCCGTAGGCAATGCTATCTCGCGTTAGTGGCCACCAATCAAGCGGTATGGTCTGCAACGACATTAAACATCCGTTAAATTTTGCAGAGCATTTATGTATGTATAAATGTGAAGATACTTGCCATGCCAGCGCCAATGCCACAGCAGGCGGCCACGGCTAATATGTTGAAGACGGCCGAGCCCACAATGGTGCCAACCCCAATGTCGCCCTCCGTGATGAATGTGCCTATCACATTGACAAAGAGCTCTGGTGCTGATGTTGCGGCGGCCATAAATGTGGCGCCCGCCACATCGTTGGACATATTGAGTGCTAAAGGTGTGGAATATAGATCAAGTTGGCGATCGAGTGGATACAACTGGGATTAAAAATGATGTGGAATAGAACAGCACTTACCTGCACATATTTTCTCAACTGCTGGCACAAAGTACTCATCACATACTACTGCTAATGCTACAAATAAATATAAACTTGCTATTACATGAAGTACAACAGCACCGGACTGTCTTTGCGCCTCCGTGAATAAATCTCTGGGGAAGTCATCAATGGCGGGCTGAGTGCAATTTATATCTGTGAAATAAATTCAAAGAGAACCTGTTAACAGATCGGCAAAAACATCAACAAATTAGTTTCGAGTTGCGAAACCAACTCCCTTCGGTGCTATGAAAATTAATCCGAACAGTTTGGAAGTAACTGGGATAATGACATATACGCAATATTTTAATCATAACAATTTCTTTTTAATTAACCTGTAAAGTGTTAAGATGCACACAAACCAAGTTTAATTGAATTTCAAACCGAAATAGAAACAAAAACGAAGTTTAATAATACTTGTAGATTAAGCAATTAATGAGGCATACAAATACCGTTGCCTACTTAAGGGGGCCCTCACACTTAACTTCGCAGTGCAGGCCTCTTTCAACATTAAAAAGCTAACATAGAGTGGTAAACCAGTATAATATAGATGAAGTTGATCATATTTGAAGAAATGGTTAGTTCCGGAATATTTTTATATACAATTCTCTAAATACTCTAGAAAACTAACAACATCAATGACCCTTATCGTGATAGTATAAATTGGTATTAAGCGATCAAATGTTCTCATTAATAAAGAAAGATCAATGCGTTTCTTGTAATGCTTCTATGCTTGGAGCTAACGATCAAGTTTTCTGTACTACAAAGGCTTATACTTGTATAATCAAAGCAGTCTTCTAATGCTGCCCAATCATTAATAATATTATCTAAACTAATTTGCGCAAACAAAAATAAAAATGATTCATCTATTCCCTTACAATTGACCAAACTCTCGATAAATCTTTCCTGTTTACTGAGCACAACAACAGAAGGACAAATTTTATTTTGAATACTTAAAAAAAACCTATGTTAAATAGAACAAATTAAATAAGTCTACCAACTTATTTAAATTTTTTGTTTTACCAAGCTGTGACTAACAAATACAAGCACGATAGCGAAAGGCAAAATAATGTTATTAAAAAATCGTAAATGCAATAACGATTTAATCACACTATTCAGACTACAAATATGAGTAGCTTACTTCGAACTCTAAAACGCTTTGATTGGGAGCTAAGACCTGTATTATTGTAATATAAAGCTTCAAGAATCTTCAAGTAACTCCCTTGCGGGCCAATCCATTGTAGGCCCTTCATAAGTAACCTACAATAATAATATTTTTACGCACATTTCATGTTCCGTCAGCGGCTTTTCACACATATATGTATAAGCATTAAGAAAAAAGAAAAGAAAAACAAAAAACACTTCCACTCTTTTGTATGAAAAACTAATTCTTAAAGAATAATCTTTTTGCGACAGTCTCAAGCGCCGGCAAACAACTAAACCGATGAAGCAGCAACAATGACCACATGACTGGGCCGATCAAGTGCAGGAATAGAAACTATAGCAACAGTAGCAGTAGTAGGCTAAACTATTTAAAAACAAAAAAACCCGAGCAGTCAAAGAAACCCGCCTATTGAGCTGCGTACTTGATCATCGATCAAATATGCGACCACCAACAAGGTGGTGCTGGTGGCGGCGTAGTTGGCGGCGATGTTGGCGACTCTGGCGGCTATCGTGCTTATTGCCTTTTGTTTCTCGCTTTTAATTTCTTCAACGGAAACGACAAATACACTTTGATGTCATCAAATTAAACAAAACAGACGCATATGTCGGCGATCTAAAAACAGACTTAGACTTGAGCCCAAGACCCAGCACCAGCCGCATTCCCATCCCCATTCTCTGCGGATCCATAGCATCACTTGCCAAATGGAAATGAAAACTGAAGCTTGCCAGCAACTAAGCAATTTGTACAATATTTGTTCTTTCTAATTGATCAACCTCCATTACCTTTCGTGATCCATTCAATAGATGCGGAGCATATAACAGAACAGGACAATTACGGTAATCGTGAGTAATACGTTAAATTGTCATGTCACATATATGTATGTACCAATTTGTTTATTAATATCAAGTCTTTGTTAATTTTCTTGAAGATTTGTGGGTCCATAGATGTCTACAATTTTTCTTCGCTACCAAGCCCTATATGTATAGCAAAAGAAAAATTACTTAAATATCTTGTGGGTAAAATTCAACCTATTGCTAGTACTGAACCATTTATCATTTAACATCAATTTGTAGTAAATTATGATGACATGAATGGATACAAGATAGAACAATTGTGGCAGTCGCCCCTTTACCTACGGTCCAACATCCGTGTAAGTTAATTATGAAAGCATTGGTCACTATATGGAGATACATTTTTGAAATGTATAATTTTTCGAATTTTTTTAAGTAAAGTCATTTTCCATAATCATTTCATAATCTGTATTCTGTGACGCTTTTAAAACAATGCTAAAAAATAATTTGGTACATATGTACTTGTATATATGTGAATATATATAAAAATATAAGTAATGAAAATAGTACATAATAATAAACAATTTATTTAATTGCGTTCAAAGCTTGGTTTTGGGAAATTTGATCCAGAAGTGACCAAGTTTCCAGTCAAAGTTTGAATATAACAATTGACATTATGTCAGCTTTGGACCTCTCTCGCTTACTTTCTCTCTCCCTTCTTTTGGAGGTCGAAAAGATAATTATTCGTTTAGCAAGCTTGCTGTTGATTTATATTTACTTGGTATTTAAAAAAAAAATAACATAAATTGTCCTTAAGCCGTTTTTAAACGACTCGAACGTTTCTCAAGAGGAAACAAGAATTAAAAAACGATCCGTTCGCTTCCGCAAAACTCTTAATTTATTTATTTTTGTTACGACAAGCCTCAAGTAAGAATTTCAGGGCTTAAGCAATCTATTGGCTGCTTCCAATATTTAATGAAATGTTCGGAAGGTGTACTGCAATTTCGAAACTAATCTGTAAGAGTTCGTTGAGACACTCGTTTCTAAAAAGCACTCAGGCACAAAGAAACATTCATACGAGTATAAGTAGCATATATGTATGTATAATTCCATTGTGAATGCAAAATAGATATAGAAAAGTTGAAAGATAGTGGAAACACAGTAATAAAGTAATCACGAAAAACTTTCGATAAACAATTGACGGCAATTTTCGTTTGGGTTTGCTCTTCATACGATATAGTATATTATATACACACCTATACACTCAAATACATGCATTAACTTTGGCGTGCTAGACATAGAGCGAGAAAAAATAATAATAGGGAGCACATAAAGAACAACAGCAACAACAACACGAACGAACGCGATGCCACTGGCTGAGGTCAATTGATAAAACGCATTTGTAACTTAACTGCCGATCTGGTCCGGCCCGCATAATGCAACAATTCTTAGCAAACACTTACAGCCTCGGGGGCTGTTGGAGCCGTGCTAATGATAATAAATTTATCGTGGATAGCAATCAGAAAAACATTCAATCACCGTTAATTAAGTTCACTTTAATTTAATAAGTGTCACATATTAACAGTAAAAGAAGTGACGGGTCAAACAAATAAAGCCACATACGTGTACATCGCTCATGCATAGATGTACTATATACTTGTATGTAGATGTGTACATACGCCAGTAAGTATGTACAGAGTGGCGCAATTTTAGAAAATTTCATCATAAAAAGAGATTGAAATTGACGGTCTCAACAGGCTTTCCAACATCGTTATTTAAATTCTTTAAGTCACACATTACGTGAGGCCCTTTCAATATTTCTATAACATATAACATATATAACAGCTTAATAACTTTTCCTATTGGGAATTTTTTTTTTATAAAAAACACATACAACTAATTGAAAGGCGTGAATTTGTTTCTTGCTTCATTCTGGTGGAATTCATGTTGAATATTAGCTTCCACAACTCTCTCTATCTGGGGGTATAAGATTCAGTAAACAAATATGGGAAATATGAACACATTTAAGTTATAAGGCTCATCAAGAAATGAAATGTAGGTACTGTCAAATGAAAAGTGTAAATAAAGCGCAAGTAACACAATAATTTAACAAAAACTGTCTTTGAAAAGGGAATTAAAAGCATAAATCATCCATAAAAACTCTGACACTCTTATACATTTAAAGGAAAATCCACAAAAACTAAATGCAAAGATATTAAAACAATTGGCTTTTGAAACTGCGAAGAACAACCAAATATTTACTATATAAGTTGAAGGATATATACAAGAAATAATAGGGGAACTCTTGTGACTGGGAGGTTTCGTCCCTTGTTAAAGACAAGCCCCAACCATTAGCACTTATTGCAATTAATGGTCTTTCCATCAACTGATTAAAAACAATTTTATATTAATTTTGGGGGACTCCAACAAAGTATGTTGAGTTCCAAGTGTAAATCCGTTGAGAGAATGAGTCTGAAATTCTTTCAATTCTTATATTTTTCTTTTGAATAGAGATTGTTGTTGTTTAGAGCATGGTTGTCATTTATTTTCTCAGTGTGGTGAGGATTAAAACTCTTGTGATTATTGATTGGGGCACAATCCTTTATTTTTAAATTCCAATTAAATGTGGGCATTACTAATGGAGCGGTAGTCATCACACTGTTAAAGTGTTTGGAAAAAGTATTCATTAGTAGACATACTTTAAGCGGCGAATAGAAGCTGATTAAAAGCTTCTGAGCTTAACGACATTGAAAGGCTTAGTCACCTCAAATATGTAGTTGAACAATCAGCTTTTAACTGAATCAAGGTGTACCTACCGACCACATCAACTACCCTTTCAATTTCTGCATTACTTGCATATAATCGTTGTATGAAAATTAAAATAAATGCAAGATATCAAACAAAAAATTGTTATCATTAATTGTTTTGTAAATATAGGAGAATTCACCGGCTCAGATATATGACAATTTCAATAAACAAAACGCCATTCGAGGATCGACAGCTACTATATACTATATAAAATGGTAACTTAGGTTGTGTAACTCGATCTCGAGGCTTTTGATAGTAATTATATGGGCATAAAAACCAAAACAATATTAATGACTAAACTAAGAGGTCATACAAAACATAGATATGTTCAAGTCTACTCTTGTGTTGACTTTACAAGAAAGTATTTATGCTTTATATACAAATTCAAAAATGTTATTTACCGGTGCTATAAAGAATATCTCTATTGAAATAAATATTCTATTTTATTACTACATTTTCTAATAATCTCTATTACTATTTCCATTCTTTTCACTTTCTGGAAAGTTCTGTTCAATATAGACGAGAATTACCACCTTTTTTTGTATGGAATTCCTGGAATGTTCAGCGGAACATCTGTTAATCTTTTCAAAAATTTGATGATATTTTATACGTTTAGTGTTTATGCACACGAAGCAGTGGCAACGGCTGTTACTTTGGTTACTTTGCAATCGAAAACGGCTCTGTTGAATTGGAAATTGGATATAACGTATACGCCTAGTTGGAGCAAAATGTTTTGCCTCTTTGTTTTGCCAGGCGTTAAGCGTATCACAATAAATGGATATGTAAGTACATACACACTTCCTCCAACTGACTACATACCTTAGTACACACGTATTAGCACGTACACAAACACACACACACACACATACTTAGCTAGTATACTTATATAGAGACATCAGTAAGAAAAATCAACGCGACAATATGTTTTAATATGACTTTTGTGTACCGTTTAAGTTACTTTTTATTCCGATCTCCATATCAAATGTTGTGCGCACATATGTATTGACTGTGTATGTGTGTGTGTGTGTGGATACACATTGTTATAGAGCACACATCCAAGCAGATCATGTGTATGTGTATATGCCAGCCCGTAATTTTTAGTTAGTTAGACTTTCTTTAGACATATTGAGTTTTTATGTGTGCTTCTTTAGCTTTGCACCCCAGCGGGAGATTTTTTGTATTATTCTCTAGCTTAGGCTCATACATACATGCAAGTACCCACGAATTGTGGGTGCTTATATAATGTACAGGAGGCCTACTATATTCACATACTCGTATGTAAAAGTGGGCAACCAAAATAGCGAAAGCTATTTCATGTTCCACCGATTTCTACCAAATTAACGTTCTTCTAAGCAATTCCGAAGCGTATAATTTATTGTAAGAGAGTATTGGTGCATTTAAGGGGGAGACAAACGTATTGGAAATAGCACTTCAAGGCTGTTGCACTACAATGGGATACAAAGATTTAAGAATGAAAGTATATATATATATATATATATATATATATATATATATATATATATATATATATATATATATATATATATATATATATATACTTTCATTCTTAAATCTTTGTATCCCATTGTATCCCATGAATTGCGCTTCTGCTATGCATTAATGAGCTTCACTTCACAATTAATTTCGGATCTCAGAAGTAAGATTACACTTTTTAAACGTTTTTGCCTCTGGCAGTCAAGCTCTATGTGTATGCACTTGCAGAAAAGATAATACATACTAGAAGTATAAAAGACTTTCTAATAAGTGTCTTTTCTAACAATAATAAGAATTTCGATCAGACTCCAAAATATATTACGAATTCCTAACAACCTAGAACTAAAACACTACGAATGAAAAGAGTCTCTTATTACTTATTTTTAAATATTTATCCGGAAGCTTTTTAGTAATGCTTCTTCGAGGCGGAAGGATATGTGATTAAATAAAGCATTTATTCCTCTTTACTTATTGTATATATGTATAAAAAAAAAACAAAACAATTGTATATAAAAATAGTGTATTATGTAATTAGTTTCCCTTTAAATGAGAAGAGCTCGCTGGCCCAAGTACTCGAATTCCTTGATCTTAGATGGAAGATTTATGCTGTTGACCAGATATGTAGGAGCCTAACACTATACCCACCACATTTACCTACCGACCTAGTTTATTAAATTTGGTTTGTATAGTAACTTTTATTTTGTTTGCTTCATCTGAGGTGGTGAAGAGTTCACGCGAAACTGGTTAGCATGTATTTCCGGTACTGCGTTACTCATACGCCACGTAGGCCAGTCGTAATTATTTTATGCTGCAGAGCAGAGTGTTTACAAAACTCACGGGCCATTTGCCCGATTTCTTTATTTTGAACTCAATGCGTAGTTGTTTTTGAATTTTGTTTTGATTTTATGCTTCATTGCCGACTAACAAAGCGCATTTTATATTTGTTTTTCGTTTTATTCTTCTTGTTTTTGTTTATTGAATGGCTTGAAGCTTGATTTGCATTTAATTTAAGGCTGAAGAGTTGGGCACGGGACAACCACCAAAAATCAAAATAAAAAAAACCAAAAAAAAGGGCAAGACACTCTTGGAAAATAGTGTTTTTGCTCAAAATTTACGTGTTCTCCCAACTCCAAAGTTGAAAACATAGTTTATTTTCACTTATTTTTATTTTCCATTTTGTATCTGAACGCAATTTACACTTTCCACTTTATTTATCGCAAATCACTTTTACTTTTGTAAATAAATGAGTGTATCGGGTTTTTTTATTTTATTTATTTTTTTAGTATTTATATAGTTTTTGTATTCAGTTGATTGATTGATTGAAGTGGAAAAGAAACTATTTGTAAAGGTTGACCATTATTGAACAAAAATGTGTTGTTGCATTTTTGGATAGTTTAGAAATTATAATAACATTCATAGATCAACATACATATAGTATGTATATTTCAATTAGATATTACGCATACGCAACGTTGTACAAAAGCGACATCAACAACAAAAATGAAGTCATCTATAAAAATTAGATTTTCAAAAAAGAAAAAATAAATAAATAAATAAAAGTCAATGCTAACACAACAAAATCAGCAACAACAAATCTATGTATAGTGTGCTTATGCGTGTTTGTTTGTGTGTGTGTGCATAGTAAATGTCATTAAGTTTCACTTAATGAGCCAATTTAGACAATTGATCCATGCTTTAGTTTATGCGCACAAACACACACATATGTACACATACAGATGTATATATAGAGGTGCACGCACACACACACACACCACACATACCCACCCACATATGGCGTGTGAGAAGGTGAGAGAGGAAGAGGGAAAGGGATGCTGAGAGAGACAGAGAGAGAGAGAGAGAGTGAGAGAGAGAGAAAGGTGGCGAGCTGCCTAATGTGCAGAAAAATCATTTCATTTCTAATCGCCGACGAGAATGACGATTCGGCCTGGCTTGGCTTGAGCTGATCCGTCGTTAGAGCTTTGCTCAATGACGTCATTAGTCCATGTTAATTTTTTTCGTATGCATGTGTTTGTGGCGCACACACACATACACACACAGCTAATTGCGTTGCATTACGAGCTTTAATTTATTTATCAATTTCAACATCTGCCGCACTGGCGGCGCAACAAAAAGAACCAAGTTGTTTGTATGTTTGTTTATGTGTATGTATGTTATACATACATATGTACATATGTATGTATCAGCATTATTATTCTTGTTGAAATTTTCGTTTTATTGAATTAAGTTTTTTTTTTAGCACTTTGGCACTTTAGCTTTTAATTAATTTAGTGTCACCTATTTGAGGTCCAATCATCAAGCCATGTGGCAGTTTGTCTTTAGTTATAGTTTCTTGGATTGTTTTGAGATTGTTGTTGTTTTTGTTGGATCGTTAATTTAGTGGTTTTATTTTATTAATTAATTTTTTTTAATTTATTTATTATTTAATTATGTCTATTTTTCAGTTTCTTTTGTTAATTATTTGTATAGAGGTATGTACCCGTAGTGCTGCTAAGACCCCAATAGTCTTCCATTGCTGCACGGTGTTGTAGTGGTGATGGACACTCGTAAACTGCGCTGCACCGCTTATGTGAAGCGCAATCTCAATCTCAATCTCTGGCACTTCAAATGGTGTTGATTTGGTTTTAAGATGCGCGCGACGCGACGCGACGCAACGCAACGCTACGGAACGGAACGGTACGCTCGACGATCGACGCTCAGTTCAGAGCCCCACCACTGGGATGCTGGAAAGCACACAGCAGACACACAAGTGTATAGAATGTCTTTGTGTGTGTGTGCATGAACTGAAGTCAGCAGTTATAGCCTATAGCTATAACTATAGTCTATGGTATGGCGGCTGCTCAGATAATATGTAGCATGCCCAGCAGTTGGAAACGCGCGTTATTTCAATTTCAATTGTCGTGCCGCTTTGAGACACAAGGCGCGCCGTGGCGTGGCACGACACTTTACACACCGAACACACAGGCACACAGCCACACAGCCACACAGCCACACACACACACACACACACATACACACACACACTGTAACACACGCAACGACCGCAACAACAAAATGTCTCACTTAATGCATTTCGCGTCGGCTACTTTAAGGCATAAATCAAGGGGCAATCATAAAAGCCGCTCAAGCTTCGGCTTTGGCTTCTGATTCGGCAACAGCTTCGTCTTTGACAGCGACAGCGACTGCGACTACGACTGCCACGTCGTTATTTATGTATGTATGTATGTACGTACTCGTGTGTATGGGAAGATATAATTTTATTATTTTTTTGTCACTTGTTTATCACACACACTTTATTATTTTTTACTCGAAATACAAAGATACACACGAAAAAAAAAGAATTGAGAGAAGAAGAAAATGAAAATCAAACAGCCAGCGCAAGCTTGTTGGCTATTTTTCGTATTTTTCTCTGCCACAACAATGGGCAATAGTATGTACATATGTGGGATGTGGGTGTGTGCGTTTGTATGCTCAGTTAGCACATATCTTTCGCATTTTATTTCCCACAGTGTCTCCTCTCTCTGTCTAGCTGTATCGCCGAAGGCAGTGCTGTTGCCTGTGCCTGCCTGGAACTGAAATTGAGACTGAGAAGTGAGGCTGCGGCTGCGGTTGAGGCTGAGGCTGAGGTTGAGGCGAAGCTGTTCTGGGCTGAGCTGAGCTGCGCTGAACTGAACGGAATGGAATGGAGCCTTATGTTGATCGCCTGGCTATGACTTGCGGCTTGGCTTGGCTTGATTTTTAGTTTGGTTTGGGGGTTTTCTGTATTGTCTTGATACCGCCGACGTCGACGTTAAACTGAATCGGTGTTTTGAACGATTTAGTCGAAACTGAGCGTAAAATTTGTCGAGCTTGATTTTTCTATAGAACACATTTGGTCTGTTATTGTTGTTGCTGCAATTGTTGTTGCTGTTTGTGTTGTGTGCGCTCATACAATTGTTTGTACCGTACGTTCGTTTAACTAACTACACACATACACTCATACACACATACACATGTACTTGTAAGTACAACAGATTGCATGCTACTAGCCGCACACTCCCTCCCAAACATACTCGTGCATACATACATATATACGTTTATATGTACATACATACATATGTATAGTACGGTATGTATGTCCATTGTCTGTAGACTGTAGTTATCGTCCGACGTCGTCGTCGTATAGTCTCCATTACTACCCGGCCATTTGGGCATTTTAACGAATTTGAGCATGGACTACGGCTTCCATACCCCCATACAATATACATATACAAACATACATATGTACATACATCTTTAAATATACATTCATAAGCACATACATATGACAAAGTTATGCAGACAAAGGTCAAGTCATGGTAGAGCGATCAACTAATTGCCCGACTCGTGCCACAAATTTGAACATGGCAGCCAGAATTAAGGTGCTGCGCATTGTCACGTATGGCAAACAATCAGGCAGACCGACAGCAAAATATCAACTATCCAATCCCATTTGATTGCCAACTTCAGCTATCAGTGTGGATCGTATCCACTAAGGCTGGCCTCCAATTGGGATATTTGTGCCATTTTGTATTCTGTTATTAAAATCAAGTTGTAATTCTTTTTTAGTTCGGCATGTTATCTATTTCAACGCAACTTCAATTGGCCACTCCCTGTTGACTGGCGAAATACGGAAGGCCTCGCTTTAATCTATGTACCTTTTCTACAGTAATTTTAACTTCTAGCTATCTCTCGGTATTGTAATTCCTCTATTTTAGAACTTAACTTTATTAAATCAAGCAACAATGTCCAATGTTCAGCTCAAAGACGATCAAATAAAAATGGGATTTCTGCTTTTTTCCATTAGTCTACACCATGAAAACTGGAAATTATATTTTATTTATATCACTAAGTAAATGGGTATTTCACAAAATACCAAACACTAAGCGAATAACAGAAGAACCATTTAGCTCGAAAGGTATTCTGAATTCAACCAAATTAATATTTTACAAGCTTTAAATGATTATTTACTTGTAAGTTGTATTTATAATAAGCCTTAAAAATTGCTTATAGATTACTCATCTATTTCAAAGTTATTATCAAATTAATACCTGTATACATATTTACTTGTACATGTCACTCCCACGGTACTTTAGATTATGGGTAACTTTTGGGCTTGGTTCCTATTGTCTGAACGCTTCAATTTCTGTTCCCTAAACTTAACAGAGCAATCAAAACCACTCGAGTATCCTACCAATTGCCAGACACAATTTCAGCTGCATATTTGAAATTTCTTCAAACAAATTGATGATCGGAGCAGTTATGGATCTTCTAGACCCTCCTCTGTTATCGATAAAAACCAGGATCTGGTTTCTTATGGTTCAACAATAGCATAAACATAACTTTAAGGTCCAACGAGTACCCTTGGAAATGTACTTCTCCGCGAAAGCAAAACACCTTTCTTTTTAAAGTGTGTTTTATTTGTTTTCCAATTTTTGTTTGTTTTCCAATGTATCCACAAATCCCAGAAATCTTTTCATACAATAAAAACTTTCTTTTTTTTTTTGTTTTAAGTAGGTGTAAATTGTTCAGGTCATAAGAATAAGGTTAAAAATATTTTGGCATTAATCTGACTTCCATTAAAATTTAAGAGCATACCTTAGTGGTATTATAGAAAGAAGCTAAAGTGTGGACAAGAGAGAATTATTTAAGAGAGGCAGCGAATATATGTAGCTTAGTAGCTTAGAAGTAGTTATGCAATTGCTATCCCTATTTCGTAAACATTCTACGTACTACCAAGGAACAGACTCGTTATTTAAAAGCTATCTTGATTTATTGTTATTAATTTTGCTTAGAGACTATAAAGCCTAAAAAGTTGGCTTTTTCTTTTCTTTACTGTATTATCTTCAACAATTTTCAAGAGGTTTCGTAATATTCATGACTGGACTTTAATTAACATTGCGGAATTTTATTGGACTTAACCATGTATATCTGTTAATTATATCTCTTTTACTGAATTAACAAATTATTTTCCACTTAACATTCGCTTTAATTTTAGAACATTTGTTTGTTAACTTTGTACAAAGTTTAATCAACCAACAATAAAGTGGTGGTATCTGTTGAAAAATAACGTGTTTGCCAACTGACATTGGAAATCTATATAGATAATAGCATTCAAATAGATTAGCATGATGATTGCCACGTTAAGTAGCCACACACATACATACATATTTGCTATTATTTGATTTATACTTCATATACTCGTAGAGCATTGAAAGTAAACTCTTCAAATACAATCGACAGAAGTTGAAATTAAAATTAAAATGAATTAATTAATATTCAGTAATATTTATGCATGCCATCTTGTCCAATCGATTACATTTTATAAAGTATTCACATATTTATTCTTAATTAGCAGCGTTTATCCAACTCCCGTCCATTTTTGCACTACTAATTAACTTCTACTGATTTATGACAACTTTCAATATTTCTTAACCAACTTCTATTGACTTTTGTATTTAATTATTATTTAACTTTTTATAGGTCTACTAAGGTCCCTCGCCATATTTATTGCTCCAGCTGACTAGAAAGTACTGCTCAGGTCGAATATTACTTCATGGTAGTCAACTTGGCCCTTTATATTTCACTGCGTTTATTGCTGAACTCCCTTCTATTCCTTATATTGTCACATTCCCGCATACATAAGTCCTTCACTGATGTGAAGCCTATTTTTTCGAATTCAGACAAAAAGGAACTTTTTGCCTCTTCTGCTCAACAGATGTAGGGAATTAGTTCCCTCCTGCACAATCCTTTTCGGGTGTTATGCTCAAACTTTATCGAACTATCCCTCTCCTCATTAAAAGAACATATTTTCAGCTACTTCCGAAAGAATCTGTGAATCTTGTCGGACTGGCCCCTACAAATGATTATCCACTATTCCTTTCTAACCAAATTTCTAACTAAGATCTTGGGCATAGCGTGCCGAGTCATCGGAGAGACTATCACAATAATTTGTTTATTTCACCAGATCAAATACCCGCAGCTCTTATATACCCTGAACCCAATTCCAATAACAAAATATATATAAAAATAAATAAATTAAAATTTCTAAATTTAAATTATTAATTTAATTCTGCCACATACGTTTACGCATCAACAGACATCGGGATTGCGCTTATGTGGATCTATTTGTGTATAAGCATATTGATCTGTCAAAATTAATACTTTGTTTTATGAACTGTGTTTACAAGGACAAGTGTGTAGATTCTCCTGAAATCCTTAGACTAGAATATATTATATACTTTTTGTTCTATTATGATTTATTTAATTTTTAATTAAATTATAAAATTAAAGAACTGTAAAATATTTGAAGTGGGTGCAGTGGCTCCATTCCATTATTGTCCTTTATTGTAATTTTAAAAGGGTTTTATTACTTTTCATTCATTGTTCATTTTTATGTTATGTACATAAATTTTCCTTAGGACAGTTGCGAGGGGTGTTACAGGGGGTTAATCCATCCGTCTCCAGCAGGCCATTCTTGTGTTATTTTATATACTCGACGATGCAATCATTAGACTCTTAGCTTTACAACTTAGAAGAGCCCGGCATTTGTGATTACGGACCATCATGTTGAATCTTGATGTAAGCTCGCTCATCACCTTTAAAAAATTTGGAAGCTTAAACTGAAGCAGATTAATAGATAGACTAGATCAATTGAACTTGTGGCGATGATCGATTGTTTATGTATCTCTTAAAATGGGTTCCACAAGCCAATCCCCAATACGGCAGACAACACCGTAATACATAATTAATAAATCTGGTACTACACAATTTTAGTCATACTTATAATACTATAACACAAGATCTGTCAACCTCTATACAGAAATTCCATTTAAAAATTTTAATTCAATTGCGTTTCAAGAATATAACTAAGAACGAAAAATTACGAGTTCCCCGCTTATCACAAGGAAGGTGATAAGCAAACACAAACAAAATTTATAAACTTGTTTTCATATAATATGCATATACATATGTACACATACATATCAACAGAATTTTACAATACAAAGAAAATCAATTTACCTTTCCGATTTGTTGCTTTGAATCTAAACTGCTCACTCAGTGCGGATAACAATTATATCTAAGTAATTTAAACATTTCAAAACGCAAAATTTTCATATATACACAAGGATAATGCGTGACTAAAAACAGAGCGTAAGATTAAATAGTCACTTTTTGTTAAAAAGTAAGTCAGATATAGGAATAAACTTAAAGGCAACAATTTATCTAAAATCAGCAAAGCAAATATATAAACGCAGAAGAAAAAATTTTCAAATATTTTAGCCAAATTTGTTTAACTAAATATTGCATGGCCATTAGAGTTATCAATTGGGCATGCCCAATCCTTGCTGAAAGGTGAGCGTCTCCTGTTGCTTTTTTATTTCATCCTGCATTTCCAATGCTAGTTTCTTGTACTTTTCAGCCTCCTTTTCGTTCTTTTCGATGCCATCACCGCGTGCATACATTTGACTCAAGTTTGCACAGGCGTACATGTTACGCAATTCGCACGCCTTGTATGCGAACTGGAAAGCTTTCTTCATATCCTTTAACACAATGAAATCAGAGTCTTTGAGTCCTTTGCTAGATATATTAGAGCCTCCCGTTGATTGACCGGCATCTTCAGGTTTTTTCTGTACGCCAGAGATGTGCATGCCGGATAGATAAAAACAAGCTGTAGCATTGTTCATGTCACAGCTTTTAGTCAAGAACTCTAGGCCCTACAAAACAATAGATTGAATAATATTGAATGCTGATTGGCTGAATACTGTCCAACTCACCTTGGCCACGTTTCTGTCAATTTCTTTGGGCATCGAGCGCGAGACTAGCAACAATCCGGAATGCAAACACGCATCGGAATCATTTAAATTGCAACCTTTTTCATAGTATTGATAGGCAATGCGCGGCTCTCCTTTGGTCCCGCTTTTGCCCTTACCCAAAAAGCTATAGTTTCCATATTTGTAGCAGGACTTTGCGTAACCATAATCGTCACATGTTGATTTGTATACTTTGGCCGCTTTCTCAAAGTCTTTCTTTATTCCCTCCAGATAATCGCCCAATAGATGGCACACTGCAATAAATGTTTCAGTTTGTAGTAGATCTGCGTGTTTTTGACATATAATGTATTCAAGTATGTTTTGTAATTAAATTATAGGGGCAAAAACCTAGGTTAGAGCTGCTTTGGTTTTTGGTGTAACAGTTGCCCTCTCTCTGCCAGATATTGTATTTTACCTTCTGGTTTTTTTTCTGAATAACAGCCAAATCGATATTCGATGCCTAACTTTTCAATGTATTCCTTCACGTCTGATTCCTTCTTTAAGTCGTAAGCCATTGTTAAGTTAATTCACGCCGTTTTACTGATAGTAAATATTAGCAAAGCTTCTATCTACCCTATATGTTGTGTTGTTGTCGGCCTTTTGCTGTCATAGGGATGTAAGTCGGCATTGGCCTATCGATACTATCGCTGCATATTATTTTTGGAAGTATGGAAGTGCATCGATATTTATTTAACTATTAAGGGTATTCTTTTTATAATAGCTATATTAGATTAATTCATATCAAAACACTTTATGTTTTTCGTTATTTTCATACAAATTGCCAACTGTACATATATGTTTATATGTGTGATATATGTATAACACAGCTGACTATCAGCTGATTAAATAGAATTAAAATTAGCTATATAATCAGATGAACCAGTGTCAGGATGTATGGAATCAAATTTCCAAGCATCCTCTAAAATGGGCCCCTACACATTATCTTATAGTGGACAAAGTATGTAGATTGTGTATTTGAACAAACTTATCGATAACAAAAATAGATATCGGCGCCCGTCATTTTCGAAGTGAAAGAAGCACCGCTTTCAGTGATATTGAAAACATTACCTATTATAAAATGCAAGATAAAATGGCCACTAATACTTGTGATATTTGTGCACAAACCACCGGCATTACAGACGAGGTCCTTTTTTATGGCGAATGGATGAAGAAACAAGACATCACCGTGCACTACTACTGTCTGGTAAGTAAAGTCACACCATCCTAAATTTATGTATATAAATCTAACCTACTTTCTGATTTTGAAAAGCTTCTGTCCACAAATTTACCACAACGGGGCGGCGATTCTTCCGGCATTCTTGGATTTCTAATACGCGACATTCGCAATACTGTGAACTTGTCAAAGCGCTTAAAGTGTACTTACTGTGAAAAGCCAGGCGCCAATATTATGTGTTCTGGATGCCGGATATATTTTCATTTGGTGTGTGGACATACTCATCATGCTACCTTTCAGTTTTGCCGTGAGTTTCGCAGCTTCTGCAGCAATTGCATTCCACTAGACGAATACAAGTTGGAGTTGCTGGCCAAACCACCCAATGATCCAATTTGCGACATTTGTCTTCAACAAATTGGCGATTTCACATTGCCAAGAATTGTCTATGGTGATTGCTGCCGGAAAGGATTTGCCCATCGCATTTGCATGCAGCGTTATGCACTTGCTTCCGGATACTATCTACGCTGTATTTGGTGTCGCAAGGAGGAGTTCCGAGACCTAATACGTCTGCAGTCTGTCTTTGTGCCAGATCGTGATGCAACGTGGGAACGAGAGCGGGCCGCATTCAGTGAGCTGTATTACAAACGAGTTCGCTGCGATTTAAGTCAGTGTAAATGTCCATATTCACGCGACTACAACAAAAATTCATGGACAATTTTAATGTGCAACTTGTGTGCAGCTTCTGGTGCACACCTAAAATGCATTCCAAGTCGAAAATGTTCCTCGCAAAACAACTTCAAGTGCCCCATATGTCTTGAGGTTGAAAGGAAATTGCCACGCAACAAAGGAAATAGCAACATTGACCAGAGCGATCGTCCTTCTACTCCTCGTTCGCATGAAGACCGCATCGATTCATCATATTATGTCCAAAAATCATTCGACAATGATAAGTCGGTTTCTCAGGCCCAATTATCACCTATGTTCTCAGATGATGACACCACATCGAGTATCAGCCAAATAACTGTCATAGCCACTCAAAACTATGACCCTGATATTATAGTGCCCATTGAAAATGTAAAGCCCCGGCTAGTGCTCAAGGAATGTTATAACATTAAAAATGAGCCGTATTTCTATGTCGAATTCTACGAGTTTGATAATCAAACTGGTGGCTGCATTGGCACGTGCACTATGCGATTTTCAGAGACAGATGAGCGTGTCAGGGACCACTCGCAAAAAGCCTTGGAGGAAATACAAATTACTGAAGAAGATGTTTGGTCGAGGGACTCTAATCGCGGCATCTATGAGGAGATTGATAAATTCATAGAAAAGTATTATCATTAAAAAATGTCAACAATATGTATTATACTATGTATATCATTTGAGTTAAAAGCTATGCTGTTGTTTTTGAGTTCTTTCTGAAGTCGAAGAGTTTCGGTATCACATCGCCACACTTTGCAGAGATTTTGATATCTGCCAAGTGATCCGCACGTGTCTCTCCAATATTTACAATCGCCACCGGCAGCTTCAGGTCCTTCGTCTGCAAAACTATGCGATAGCCCGAGAACACTAGCAAACTGGAGCCAAGGACCAACAGCCCATCGCTGTCGTATACCATTTTGGCAATAAGATCAACGCGCTCTTTGGGAACGCTATCTCCGAAGAACACAATCTCTGGCTTCAGGTTGTTGCTGCACTGGGGGCACGGAGGTATTTGAAAATTGTCGATATATTCTTGTGGTATATCAACATCACCGTCTGGTCGTATCATGGCAGGAGCATCCTTGAATGCTGGATTCAATGAAGAGAGTATGTTTTGAAACTCATGGCGATCGATGCGGTAATCGCAGCTAAGGCACTTGACCACATATCCACTCCCATGAAGCTCTACAACATTCTTACTACCCGCTTTTGTGTGCAGCCGGTCCACATTTTGTGTGACCACTGACTGGACACGCATTTCGCGTTCAAATCGTGCAAGCGCATGATGTGTGCCATTGGGCTGGGTAGCAGAAAAATTTGGCCAGCCAACAAAATTACGAGCCCAATAACGTTTGCGCACGTTCGCTGAATTTAGAAACTCTATGTGCTGGATGGGTTTATGGTTGGTGCGAGCATAAAGGCCAACACCTTCTGAACGGTAATCGGGTATGCCTAAAGAGGTAGAAGCAATTAAAGCTTATGTATACATATATGTATGTATGTACTGATTCTACATACCTGATTCTGTTGAGATGCCCGCACCAGTGAGAACCAAAATGTTGGGCTTCGAAAGCAAAAAATCTTCCAACCGTTTGATGTCATCGTCGAACACTGGCTTGTGCTGTGGCACATATTGCTGTTGAACACTGCGTCTTTGGAGCGCGGTGCTTTGAAGCCGAAGCAAAAAATTAACACGCATTATTTAATCAAAAAATAAGTAAACATTAAAGCTAATCAACAACATATCACATAATCACAACCAGCAATAATACCATGAAGGTTATCGGATAGCCAGTATAGTAATCGATTACGAGCGCACTCATGTGACTGGCAAAATATTGCATCTCTTGCTAAAGCGACTCGATACCTGCGTCCTCTTGTTTTCCACCTCTACGTATCAGCGGACGCAGTGCGAAAAATTAAAGTGGCTTATTTTACGTGTGCTCTTTGCACGCGTTTTGTTGAAATCACACTTTTTTAGAATAGGCAAGCTAGGATTAGATACGGTACAAGATCTCTTTATCCGTAAGTTTCAACATACTTTTCTCTAGCTAACGTTTTTACTGAACTCTCACCTAATCGCATAGTACGCGCACGCACGTATTCATTCGGCGTGGTATTATATACATAGGTGTGTGTGTGCCAATAGCTGGTGTCGGCTTAAAAATATAATCTAAAGAAAAATAATAGCTTCAAGATGTCGTATCCACCGCGTCCACCAATGCCACCATATATGAATCCGTCGCTTCCACCACCACATGTAAGTTTTATTTTATTTTTATCATCGCCACTAGCTGGCATGATAAATTTGTATCCAATGTGAACATATACATATGTAGCATTTTTTTAAAAGCTGATGCAGCCCATGGGCAATCCACCACGTAGCTTTCGCAATTCGGCTACAATCAGCTCACAGCCTACAGTCTACCATCGCCCGCCGGAACCACAGCCTCAATTTCGTGGGCCTATTATTACAGTTTTTGTTGGTAAGAACATACCTAGTTTGTTAAACAAATACCTCGGATTTATTTATCTGGTGCTCTCTCCTTCCTAGGCAATATCAGCGAACGTGTGCCCGAGGCGTTGCTCAAACGGATCCTAGCCACATGCGGTATCGTCATTAACTGGAAGCGTGTGTCCACATTCGGATTCTGTGAGTTCGAGTAAGTCTTTAAAACTGTTTAGCAATTAAATTGTTATTAAATTATAAATGTGATTCTTAATTTTTTTGCAGTGGACCCATAGCGGCGATGAGAGCCGTCCGTTTGCTGAGCGAAATGGAGATCGACGGCAAGAAGTTGGTGGCTAAAGTCGATGCTAAAAACAAAACGCTAATTGAAGATTACAAAGAGAAGGAGTGCAAAAATGGCGATGGCACCAATAAGGTAGACGAAAAGACTGAAGATGAGTACGCCATGAGCCAGATGCGTGAACTGCTTGATGAACATAAACACGAGTTTGAGGGATTCGATAGCACTAGTCGCGGTGATTTATATGGCAGCGGTCGTACCAAGAAGGTGCGTCGCGAGGAGGACATAAAAATTAAGGCGCTAATTGACAATGCACTCGAAGAAGAGAAGCGCAATTTGATTAGCAGTGAAATTGGAAAGTTTCGAAAGCGTGCAGAAGCCGATGAGCATCGCAAAGAGCTTGAAAAGGAAAAAGAGAAGGAGAAGCTTGCGGCCAGCAAGGAGAAAGAGCGTGAAAGAAGCGACAAGGACCGAAAGAAACGAGACGATCGCAAAACTAGCAGCAGTAGCCACAGTAAAACCTCATCAGCCAATAATGATTTGGAAGAAGTTGTTGAAATAGATGAAAAGGAGCAAATCCAAAGCACAACAACATCATCGCGGAGTGGAGGAAGTCGCAAGGACCAGATCGTCAATATTGACTCCTCGCCTGTGCGCAAGGAGCACAAGGAACACAAGGAGCGCGGCAGCGATCTTAAAGAGAATCGGCGCCGTCGCACCAAGTCGCGCTCCAAGGATCGCGAGCGTGAACGAGAGCGTGAGCGTGAAATGATGCGCGAGCGTGAACTACGGGACAAAGAGCGTGAAAGAGAACGTGAGAGAGAACGTGAAAGGGAACGTGAACGTGAGCGCGAGAGGGAGCGCGAGAGAGAGCGCGAAAGAGAACGTGCTGAGCAGCGGGAACGTGAGAGAGAAAGGTAAGAAACGATCTTTTCAATGATCGCACCAAAAAAGAAACGTTTTTCATTTTATGTAGTTTTAGAGAGCGTGAAGAGAAAACGGTAAAAACAGTGCGCGATGCACGACGCGAGAAGGAAATGGAAGAAGAGATACGAGAGCGCAAGAAGGCCGAGAAAAAGGCGCGCGAAAAGGAGGCAGCGTATCAGGAGCGCTTGGCCAACTGGGAGATTCGTGAGAAACGCAAAGCCAAGGAGTATGAAAAGGTGAGGGAAATAAATAACTTTGCTAGGATGGAAGTGATTGTTATAAATTATATAATAATTGCTATTGTTGCTACAGTACCGGGTGAAGGAGCTGCTACGTCAAGAGGAGCGCGAAAAAGATGCTAAGCGGCTCAAGGAGTTTGTCGAGGACTACGACGACGAACGCGACGATCCCCTGTACTATCGAGGTCGTGAGTTGCAGCAACGTCTTGCAGAGCGAGTGCGCGAAGCTGATGCCGATTCCAAAGATCGTGAAAAGGAGGCTGAAGAGTTAGCTGAATTGAAGAACAAAATATTCAGCGGTGAATACGAAAATCCATCGCAGGAGTACGAAAAAGCACGGAAGGAGCTTGAAAAACTGTATGAACCACGCATATTAATTAATGTGAATCAGGAGACCATACAGCGTCGTGATTCTGAAAAGTCATTACAGCCAGCTGCTGTCGACAAACGCCGCAAGAACCCAGAAGTCTATGTCGATGAAAATGCTGTCAGCAAGATAGTCTCCGAGGATTCTGTATCGAATGACGAACAAGGCTCCATAGCCGACACTACCTCCAATGCAAGTGGCTACACCCATCTCAAAAACAGCAACAATAATGACAAAACGCATCAGCGGAGCGTCAGTCGACAGAACTCGGAGTCTAGAGATTCACTAGCCAATATTCACACGCCCTCACAAAACGCTATGGACATGGGCTCCAGCAACGAACTGCCCTCTGCCACACCGCCCATAATTATGCCTCTCATCTCTTTAACTTTGGGTAACAATCTGAAAAAGAAAAAGATTGAGGCAACGGGCGTGTTTGTGAATGACGATGACAACGACGAGAACATCAATCCAAGGAAGCGCAAGTTGGTACCACTTGGTAAGTCCATCCGCTATTTCCAATCCAGGCGGGGCCTGCAACTTATTCGTTGTGATATAATTGTAATTTATAATCTATGCCGGTTCCAGACTACGATGACAACATCAGCAACAACACGCCCTCAGCTACATCAGTTACAGACCGCCATAGTTCGGCTGCCAACGCAGCCGCCGCTGCTGCCGCGGCCGTTAATCAAAAGATAACCAACATCACTGGCTCTGGTTCGACGTCAACAAGCGGCGGTGGAAGCGGCAAAGGTAGTGGTAAGGCTGGTAAGCACGGAAAGAACGATGGCGGTGCATCTGCATCCAGCACAGATGCTGCTGGAGCCAACTCCAAAAAGGATGAAAATGGTGCTAAGGTGCACGATGAGAAACGTCGCCATATAAAAAGCATTATTGACAGGATTCCTACTCAAAAGGAGGAACTTTTTAATTATAAGCTAGACCGTAATGAGATTGACAGTGGTTTAATGGAACGCAAGATACGTCCGTGGATAAATAAGAAAATCATTGAATACATCGGTGAGCCAGAACCAACTCTAGTGGACTTTATTTGTTCTAAAGTGTTGGCTGGCAGCCCTCCCCAGAGCATTCTGGATGATGTGCAAATGGTAAGCCGTAAAATATGAACGAGGTTATCTTATCGGATACTCAAATTAATGTGATATCTTTTTTATCTATGCGGCAGGTGCTGGACGAGGAAGCTGAGGTGTTTGTGGTCAAAATGTGGCGGTTGCTTATATACGAGTTAGATGCAAAAAAAAGTGGCATTGGGAGTAAATAATTACTTCAGGAGCCTAAAGTAGAAATGGACTAACACGTTGCTACATTTTAAGTTACACCTACATCTAATAACGCATAATTCTAGACTCTAAAAGTTTTTACAAAACCTTTGTAAATACAGGGCACACACTAATTGTGGTTGGGCCAATATACAAAAACAAATGTATATATGTTTGCAAGGTAATAGTTTGTTTAGGCAGCACTGCCATAACAAATTTGCAAACATTTGGCTATTTGATGCACATAATAATGTATATACACACCCATACACAACAGACAAGTTTTCTTTCGTCTAGTATTTCAGCCCAATTGAGCTGAATATTTATATTTTTTATTGAGGAAATTCCCATCCACAATTTTAAAGCGCATGTCCTCATTTAGACTAAATACATAACACATCGAAATTATTTTAAAATTGTGTTTGCATTTAGATGAAAATAAAATAAGCAATCTAGCTAAGTGTCTGTATGTATGTAGTTAAAATAGCGTACTTGAACTTGCGTTTCTGCTTACCAAGTAAGCGAAAGTATTCTTTTCTGTTTTGGTTTGACATTAGCCTGAACGAAAAGGCAAAACCCAGAAGCGCAATTTTAATTTGTGTTAGGTAAATTTATGCTATCGATATTGAAACGCTTTAATAAATACATTATATAATTTTTGACAAAACAAATACGATACAGAAAAGAGCAGTCAACTATAACATCAGCAGCTACACGTTGATGGAGCTGTGTTATCATTGCCATTGGCTATATCCAGACTATCTGCGCCACCGCCATTGCCGAAGTACTCTGAAGAAACGATCTGCAGTAGAGATACATTAGCAAGTTATTCATGATCAACTGACTGATTAATTGTAGATGGACATACTTTTTCGACAATCTCCTTGAACACATCGCTGACAAACTGATCGCATTTGGCCGATGTCTCAATGAAGAGCGCTCGGTGTTTTCTGGCAAATTTGCGCCCCTCCTCCCGGTCCACAACACGGTCTTTGTCAATTTTATTGCCCACCACTATAATGGCAATGTTGGGGTTATCACTGTAGCTATCCAGCTCTGCCAGCCAAGCCTCCAGTTTGACTAGGGAATCTCTATTCGTTATGTCATAGACGAGGATAGCGCCAAGCGCCTTGCGATAAAAACTTGGCGTAAGGCTCCGAAATCTCTCGGCACCAGCTGTGTCCCAGAGCGCCACTTTGTAATCGATCCCATCCACGTTCATCACTTTACTCTTGAAGTCCATGCCAATTGTGACGTCATGATTCTCATCGAACTTGTTCTCAACGAAGCGTCGTATGAGGCTATTGCGAAAACAGCAAAACAATGATGCAAACTTTAATACTTTGAACAAAATACGAAGCACACACACATGGCTGAATCACCAATACATAGTGTGAGTATATACATACGTAACTACGTATGTATAATTCGTATGTATGCGAGAAATACGCATTAGAGTAGAAAATAAATATAAAAAGCCAATTCAATTGAACCTGCCTAGATTTGCCAACACCACTCTCGCCAATGATAAGCAACTTTATAGCCCTATCGGCCATTCTTCATAAATAGTTAATTCACGTGGATAATTTTCACGATAAATTCATTTACGACTCAACTCAAGTTTGGCTTTAACAAATTATTATCAATATTAGCAATAATAAAATCAGCTCAGCGGGAGTGGGACGAGTTTACTATCAAAGTTGCCACCTTTTCATGTTGTTTACTTCTTCTAGTGCTCAATTATATATCAATACTAAAGCTGTTTGATACGGAACCCGGCAGTTTTGCCATTTTTTGTCAATAGCAGCCAAGAACAATGGGCAACTCTATTAACTTACGCGCATATACATATGTATATTTATATATTGTACCTGGCTAAAATACACATTTTTTTGGACTAATGGCAAATTACAGTAAATAAAATATTATACACATTCAATTAAACTGAATTTTTAACGGCATTCGTATAGTCGGCGCACCTCTTATTGGCGTTCAGAGTTGCATTTTAACATTAACAATAGACCGAAGACAGCTACATAGTTGCTTTTTTGACATTCTCAATAGTAAAGGCGCGCTGAACAAGAAACATGTAGTGACTTATATAAACGTTGAAAGGCCAAAAGAAAAATGTTTGACTATATAAATTCATTTTAAGCTCAAATAATAATGTTTAATATATAGAAATGAAATTTCCAATAGTATATTGATTAAGCAAAAGAGCATGAGAATTCAAAAAACGATTGTGGAAATCGCCGATTTCTAGAACTTACAACCCTAATATATCGTCTTAAAAAAACTTCGGCTCACCTTCGGCTCTGGGTCTTTCTTTCGTAACGCGCACGTCGCATAGAGTAGACGTCGGGGACACGTGTTTTCAGAAGTTGTTCCGAATATCTCTAAAATGGTAGGTGTATCATAGGAAATAAATGAATTTGTTGCAACTAAACAAAAACCACCACCGCTACACCTAAATAAGTGTTCCCTACATCGAACCCAAATGTGTTTAAAAGCAAAAAAATCTGTCGACGTACCGAATCTGCGCCCATGTGTTTATATGTTTGTGTATATGTATGTGTATAAATTTGTGCAGTCAATTCTTAAGCATCCGTTTAAAAAATATTTTAAGTAACAAATTCCAGTAAACAAAAATTAAAAATACTCCATGATTAAATAGAATTTTTGCAGGGTGTCTGTGATCTAAAAAAGTTCCATGTACACTATATATTTACTAGTCACAAGATGGCTCCGACTGCCAGTGCTGCAAAAATAAGAGAAAAGCGCTATAATATTAGCGAACATAATATACATTTTAGTTCCAATAAACCTACAACTAATTTAGCTAATATTTTGTATTTTCCATACAGGTGAAGGTTAAGTGCTCTGAATTGAGGACCAAGGACAAGAAGGAACTCACCAAGCAATTGGATGAGCTCAAAAATGAGCTGCTTAGCTTGCGCGTGGCCAAAGTGACCGGTGGTGCTCCGTCGAAGCTTTCAAAAATGTAAGTGAGAGGTGCCCTTTCTGTCCTCGTTACAAATAACACTAATACGATCCCTTTTTGTGCTTGCAGTCGCGTTGTGCGTAAGGCTATTGCACGTGTGTACATTGTTATGCACCAGAAGCAGAAGGAAAATCTGCGCAAGGTGTTCAAAAACAAGAAATACAAGCCTTTGGATTTGCGCAGGAAAAAGACCCGCGCCATACGCAAGGCTCTTTCGCCCCGTGATGCAAACAGAAAGACGCTAAAGGAAATCCGCAAGCGTTCCATCTACCCACAACGCAAATATGCCGTCAAGGCATAAGGCTGCAGCTCACGCAAGTGTTTTGTATCTAGTGTGCGTTAAGAGTTCTCCTGAGACGGGATAAAGAAAAAATAAAATAATTTTTTGAATGTGATGTGCGTTTTGTTAATCCTCCCCACCCACTAAAGAGGATAGAGTACTGCATTTGCTTTGTTTTTTTTTTTTATTGTGATGACTGTGCTAAGTGGATCTAATCTTCAAACTAACTGCGGAGGAATTCATTGAAGAATACAATTTTTGTTTATATGCCGCTCGCAACCTTCGCATTATTCCTTATATCTATACTCAAACCTTAGCTCGTACGCCTGGAATTGAGCAAATGCTTAAATCAAAAGACCGACGTGCTCATTTGCCTATATATTTTATTTAATATATATATTTTGCTTGTATGCTGTTAATATGCATCAGTATAAATTAAAAATAATAATACATAATATAGTATGAACTACAAATCCTAATACAAAGACTCATACTGAATATGTTTGGCACTTTTGGTTAATACTATTCTTCTGAACAGCATGAAACAATGGCGTGCTGCGTATTACGCCTGATAATTCCTTTGAGTTTTTGCTTTGGTGATAGTTTCTACTTGGCATTGGCGACAATGGTTCGCCCCAGAATTTCAACAATGCAAATAATTTGTAGTAGGCCACTCTGTAAATAACAGAACATCATTTAGTAGTTGACTCATGTTCATCAACAGGTGCGCCTTACCTGTAGTTGCGATTGCTGGCTGCATATATGATCGGGTTGATCACGCTCGAGGCCCAGGCCATCACTGAGGCGATGATATGTAGCCATGGATATGACGTTTTGCGCTCATCGTCCACCACATTAGCAAGCATCAGTGGCAAAAAGCAGATGAGGAAGCAAAAGAAGATTGTGACCATCATGATCGTCACCCGATTGTCTTCGCGCGCCTTCCGTGTGCTCGTTGTCGTCATATAGGAACCGGACGTTGCCTTGCCACCACCAGCGGCGTTGGCAATCTGGAAATTGTCGTGGCTCTTGATTTTTCTCTTCTGATGTAGAACTGTTATGTATATGCAGGAATATGAGATAATGATCACGAGACAGGGCAGCAGGAACCCGATGAGAAATAGTGTTTTCTTTATCGATTTCCCGTCCTTTTTAAGTATTGTGCACGAGAAGGTCGCTTCGTCGAGGCCCATCTCACCCCAAATGCCCAATATGGGGGGGAGCTGCAACAAAAAAAAAAAAAAAAACATTGAAACCGAATAATTATCGCTCTCCGAATTTCTACTCACCAGCAGCAAAAAGGACACTGCCCACACAAAAAGCAACTGCAGTGTTATGAACTTAGGCTTGTAGATCTGTGAGTATCTGCTATGGCAAGCTATGAGTATGTATCTGTAAATATGCGATTTGAATTGTCCATTCTATGTCGGCCAAACCCATCGGCTTACCTGTTTAAAGTTATGCCCACCATACTCAGCAATGAAACTGCCACATTGCCATAGAAAATGACGGGAAATATCTTACACAAAGTAGTGCCGAATGTCCAGCTCTGCAAAAAACATTAATTCATATTCATGTTCGTTTTGAACTGATGTCTGGGGTTTCTTTACCTCTTGAAAGAATCGCACGGCTGTTAATGGTAAACTGAACGTGCAGAAGAGCAGATCCGATATACTCAGCGAAATCACGAATGCTGTTGTCGCATGTTCTCGTATCGTGGGGCTCTTGAGTAGTGCCAACAAAGTAATGAGGTTACCTACAGCAGAATATGTTTTTTCAAAAATTGCTTCTAGTTCCATTTTTAATTCCAATTACCTAATACACCAATTGTAACAAATACGCAGGCACTGATGGCGGCGAAAAGCGTCGCGGAATGTGGGTATATAGAATTAGGGGGGGCGTCCATATCCATGCTGTAAATATTTATAACTGAGGATCAAGATTTTTGCAATGTAAATTGAAATACATTTGTATATATATTGCAAGGTATATAGATGTACATATGTATATAGATATGCACTTTTGAAAAACTCCGTTAAATCTGATTGATTGGATGTCCAACTCCAATAGTCCCTACTTATAGCCAGATCAACGTACGACTACATACATATATAGATAATACCACCATGTTTATTCACGTACACACTAGACACAAAACCTTCCGCATAAAAAAATAATACTTTAATAATGTTAAGATATACATACATGTACATAAAGGTACGTTGAATTTAAAACGGTCTATCCAAAATTTTTTCTCTAAAAATACATTTATGGCATTTAAGAAAATTATTATTAAGAGGGACATGCATTCTAATTTATTTGGTGTTTTGTACCCGAATTCCAAATGTTGCTTATTATATTGCACTTATGGGATAAATAAAAATACAGTTATTCTGTGGGAATAGTATAAGGCATTGCCATAAGCGACAAGGTATTTCAGTATTTTTTTTTAAACTGAATTCAATTTTTATCGATAACACAAATTCCATCATTAGCTGGCAACCACTAGAAGCATACTTATGTTGCTCATAACGGCGCTTCTTCTTTAAAGGGATTGTAAGTCCCAATGTTATAAATATGTTAAAGTTCAGTAGTAGAGTTCACTCTTCTACTGGGCAAAATGATTTAAATTTTTATTAGTGTGTAACAAAAGCATAAAGTGTATTAGATAGGGCTAAAAATAAATAAATATACAATATTACAATGTAAACAATATAAAAATAATAGAGTCAAACTCTGATCTTAATCAGTCTCATTAGAAAATCTACAGTTTTTTATGTTTTATAAACGGACAGCTGAATCTATCTCCGATTTAAATACATTTAAAACGGAAAGCTGCAAAAGTGTTATTTTTTCAACTAACATTCCTTCCAAATCAAACAGTTTTTGACTACTTTTCTCCTGTTCCTAGCCACTCTTAAATGTCAAGCATATTTTGTAACAAACACATAAGGCATCTTTATGCAAAATTTGGTGTCTATATCTTTTCTAGTCTCTGAGATCTAGGTGATCACACGGATCGACTCGTCTTGTCATGCTGATCAAGAATATATATACTTTGTGGGGTCTGCCACGCCTCCTTCTGCCTATTGCATTTTTTAGCTAGCGCAAACCTAATATACTCTTGTACATTTGATGTACAGAGTATAATAATGGAAAACATGGGTCTCTTAAATTAGAAACCCGGGTATAATTCGAATAAATTACAAGGATGATTTTTTTCTTTTAATATAAAACAAAATTGTATTTATATTAAAATGAAGAATATTGAGCCATTGAGCAAACTGGAATTGTCACATCATTTTTAACTTGTGTTTTCAATACGATAATTAATATCTGGTTCACAGATATGGAGAAGCCCCTTTATTGCTTGCTCTTACGTTTCGTATAAGCTATGTTGCTTTTCCCGGCATCGGTATTTGTAAATCAACACCAACTTATGCAATAATTTATGATTCTTTTTATGCGTTATCTTTAATTTGCTTGGAGACACACCATGTAAAACGTTATCACTGGGACTGGTCACTGGTTTTTCGAATGCATTTAAAATTTGTACATGCATTACCAATTGATTGTTTTTCTTTTTACAGAGAAACAGAGAGAGAGAGGACTAGTCCAGTGACAGTACTTTGAGTGATCATTCCATTAATGAAAATGCCATTTCTTGAGACAAGACTCAAACGTACCTTTACTGCTTAGAATACAATAACTGCAGCTTAATTTATTTATCGCACATAAGTGACATTTTTGTTTTTATACTTTTTGGGACTAACTTGCCCGAATCTGAATCCGAATCGAACCTCGCAGTGCGCCACTCAACATTAAAATGTAACACAAAATATACATACATACATATGTAAACGAAATCTTCAATTAGGGCTCTGCTCTGGTTCTTGTTTCATTATTTCATTTTTTTTATTTTGATCTCAGCGGCAGCAACAACAGATCCGTCCCAACAATGATAACAACTACGTCAACTCTTTTGCATGCACACACAATTTAATTTATTTAATGCTTTTATTTGGATTGGTTAAATTAAAAAGCGCGTTGTTACGCATTTAACGGCGGTTTCCGGCGGGCTCTTCTGGGAACCACGAACTGGGAGCTGCAGCAGCAACCGCAACGCTTCACTGCGGCCCAAGGAAGGGGGTGGCCGGCCGGCCCCTTTCATGCATGATCAACATGTGTGCCTTGGTGTGTGCCTTGGTGTGTACAAACATACATACATATATGCATAAGTACGGGTATATGTGCATATATTTGTATTTGTTGTTGTCTTTCATTTTTTAGGGGAGCAAATGGAAATCAAAACATGCACGAGGGCGTGCGTATTATTTTTGTTGGTGTGGTTGCCGTTCCCTTTCACCACCGATCGCACTGATATTACAGATAAACTAGCACATTTATATATGTACATATGTATGTGCCTACACGCACATGAATAATGTATGTTTGTATGTATGTGTGGGTGTGAGCGTATATGGGGGAATGTTAAGTTGTGTTTGTTTTTCTTACAACAAATATGTACAGAAGTATCTATAAAATATTTTCTCATACCGGCAAATGTTCATTGTTAGGATGTATGTATGTATAAGAGCCTTGCAGGAATGTTCATATTTATTAGGGAAGGATATAATTTCCAGGGACTTTATTAACATTTTTAATTATATGTAACCTACATTTCTCAAGTTCAATTTTGTTTAAGTTGTTCAACCTATTCTAAGACATAGACAATAAAGGTATGTATCTTAATTTGTTCAAAATTTTGTTTACTTTACTGTTTTTATGGCAGCCTTTAGTATTCAATTGCTGGACCACAATGTCCTTAGTTTGATTGGATGCTCATCGATTTTATTTTGGAATTAACAAATGATTATACATATATTCCGTTTTCCTTCAAAGCATCTTTAATATAATTTTTAACGTATTAAGCAGAAGCACCTTCATATTTATTTTAAAGATCAATAACAATCTAAACGTTTACAACTGTATAACCAGCTTGTGCTGGCGGAACGACTGACTGATTGGCAATCAATTCACAAGCCAATTTGTAAGAGCCAGCAACCTGTAATCAAATTAAATTAACTGGAAAATTCGAGCTCCGAAGAGAGGGATTCAAAATTTGCGTGAAAAAATATATTTGTCATCTAGTCCGATTTAATAATATTTTAGCTTCATAGTTGGTCTTTTTGCTTGAAACATAGCATAAAAAAGAATCATAGATTGGGAGACACTCGTTTCATAAAAATGGGTCATTTGTTTCATTTTAAAGCAAGTGCGGGCCTCTTTTGCGTATGCATGCGGAACTATTTTATCTGTCACAACTTAATTGGTTCCATACTTGGATGTTCATAACTTTGAAAAGCCAAATGCCCTTCAATGAGAAAAGAATGATCATCTATTTAAATTACAACACATATGTACATACATACATCTATAAAAGTATGCTATCGAAGTTGTCATTAGAAATTTGCATCTAACCATGTAATTCTTTGTTCTATATAAATGTAAAATTTGCTGAAGAAGACGACTAATTATTATTGGGCAGAGACCTTCATACGAGTATTTATTTTCCCCTCGCTCCAGCTTAAGCAGTGAAAATCTTATACATTTGCGCAGTCAACGCGACTTTTTTAATAAACAAATAGGTACATACATATATATATATACGAGTAGTATGTACTTACATACATATATTTATCTTAGAGATTCTATAGTATGCTTACGAAATCTGATAAGCCGCGCAGATATTGCGGGGTCCCTTGTTCCCAGATTTTTGTGAGCCATGTCCGATTTGTATTAGCAGTTTTGATTGTTGAGTTTCGTATCGTATGATCGACAGCTTTTACAAACTAGTTTTAACTCACTAATTAATCCATCGCGGCATAACTAATTTTAAGTTATGACCAAGCCTGGCTTAAGATAAATAAATATATATGTATGTATGTATTTATGTAAAGCATTGGCATTTGGGGTTTCACCGCGGCCTCCTCATCTATACATTTGTATTTACATACGAGTATATGAATGACTCAAGCACTGCATTTTGAAGCTCAAAATTGTTTCCATGTATCACGGCTTGATTCATCAGTGAGTTGCTGATTTTTTTTGTTTGGGGGGACCAATGAATGGGAAAGAAAATAAATGTTTATTACGAACCAACTTTCAATGTTTGGGAGCGGGGCAATTCCATGACTTAAGAAAAATCATTCTGTTACCTACCACCTACATATGTATGTATGTATGTACATACGTACGAATATGTACAAATGTACTATGTATATACAAAAATGTATGTTTGTGAAAAAAGTAAATAAGCAAAATTTAAAACGAAAACATAAGAAGGGGACTTCATTTGGTTGGAGTACGAGCGTTGGTGTGTATGCTTACACACACACTGATAATGAGTAGATTTGGCTGTTTGTGTGTGTGTGCTGTTGTATTAGCTTGTCGCATCGTTGATGGCGATCTTCGGTTATGTGGCTCTTAAAAGAGGGTGGAATTCGAATGCCGTTGCATTGCAGGCAGACAGCCGTTTCTTTATCATGGGCTTTGTGCAGGCCCATGTACATATTACATACATATGTATGTATATATGAACAGTGACAACAACAGGCACAAATGCGTGTTCAAATTACATATTTTTGTAATAAAACAAATTAAGATTAAGCCACATACACAACAGACACGCACACAAAGGCAGCACTCGTTGCTGTAGCTGCTTAATACAGCATTGTTATTATAAATACAAAATAATAGAACAAATAAAATACAACGAATTTGTTAAAGTCTTGTATTATTCACTTACACGAGACGAAAAGCGTGCAGCGAAATGGAAAAGAAATTAATTTACAGCGCGCGCTACTAAATAATATTGAAACGCATGGTGATTTGAACATAACACATTTGTTAAAATAATACGATAGTCGGTATACACAAAAACAAACAAATAAATTTGTAATATGAACCGCTCATAAATAACGTTTCGTAGTGGGGCTGGCTGAGATCGAGCGCCGATCAACCATTCTTGTTTAGTCCGCAAGCGAAAAATAAAGACGAGTGTGACTGCGCCGATGGCTTAACTGCGTTTACATTGGGCGTTTGAAGATCTCGCCTCTTGCTCAACCAACAACAATACGAACCGTGGGAGCAGCAACAACATCCAACAGCGAGTACATTTTAAGCTGTGTTTATCGTGTATATCGATTACTAAGTCGCGATTCTGTTGATATCGCTAGAAAGATGCTATCGAGGCCCACAAATCTATGGCATTTCAACCCCCGCACATCGATTATTTTGTAGTTCATTATTGCGCATCTCTTTTAGCCATTATTTATGTAGTTGTAAACAAAAAGAGCGCGATTTATGACAAAATCGCCGTTAAATATAATAAAATGCACATTAAGCAGGTAAATTTTACGTGAATTTGGTGTGTTTAAATTTTTGTAAAATACATATCACCTTCTTCTTCCGGTTCAGATTATTATACAGGGCTTTAAAAGTTACAAAGACCAGACGGTGGTGGAACCATTCGACAAGCGTCACAATGTAGTAGTGGGCCGCAATGGTTCTGGCAAAAGTAATTTTTTCTATGGTAAGATAAAATTGCAAATGTTTGCCTATATAATATTTCTATTAAATGCATTTTTGTCTGCAGCCATCCAGTTTGTGCTCAGCGATGAATTTACACATTTACGACCAGAGCAGCGTCAGGCTCTTCTTCATGAGGGTACAGGCGCGCGTGTTATATCCGCTTATGTGGAAATAATTTTCGACAATTCGGATAACCGTGTACCTGTGAGTAAACAATGTATATACATATGTATATTAATGTGTGCAGTTTTAATTATTTTAATCAATTTATTTCATAATTACTCAAATGGTACAGATTGATAAGGAGGAAATCTATTTGCGCCGCGTCATTGGGGCCAAAAAGGATCAGTATTTTCTGAACAAGAAGGTTGTGCCACGCAATGAAGTTGTCAATCTTTTGGAATCTGCAGGATTCTCAAGTTCGAATCCCTATTATATTGTGAAGCAGGGTAAAATCAATCAGATGGCAACAGCTGCCGACTCGTATCGCTTAAAGCTGCTGCGTGAGGTGGCAGGTACGCGTGTCTATGACGAACGCAAAGAGGAATCTTTGAACTTGTTACGCGAAACAGATGGAAAGGTGGAAAAGATTTGCGAGTATCTCAAGACCATCGAAGACAGGTTACAAACGTTGGAAGAAGAAAAGGAGGAATTGAAGGAATATCAAAAGTGGGACAAAACACGTCGTACCTTGGAGTATATTCGTTACGAGACCGAGCTAAAGGATACGCGACGAGCTTTAGACGAATTACTATTGCAGCGTAAATCCTCGTCAGATAAAAAGAAAATCTACAGCATTGAAATACAAAAGGCGCAGGAAAAAATCAAAGATGTGCAAAAGAATTTGAAAGAAGCTAAGAAAAAAGTTATGACCACCAAGGAGGAGCGTTCCGTGCTTATGACGGAACAGCAGCAATTGCTGCGTGAGAAAACGAAATTGGATTTGACCATAGTGGACTTGAATGACGAGGTGCAGGGCGACAACAAGTCGAAAGAACGTGCCGATCAGGAACTCAAGAAGCTGAAAGTCACCATAGCCGAAAAGGAGAAGGAACTGGATGATGTGAAGCCCAGATATGAGGCTATGAAACGCAAAGAAGAAGATTGTTCCCGTGAGCTTGCACTTAAAGAGCAAAAGCGTAAGGAACTGTATGCCAAACAGGGTCGGGGCTCACAGTTCTCCTCCCGTGAGGATCGCGACAAATGGATCCACAACGAGCTGAAATCCCTGAGCAAGCAGATAAAGGACAAAATCAATCATCATGCCAAACTTGTCGAGGACCTCAAAAAAGACGCGAACTCGGAGAAGGACCTGGGAACAAAAATTGAAGAGCACTCTTCTGAACTGGAGTCTCTACGTAGTGAAATTGACGGGCACAACAAATACTACTATGAGCTTAAGAAGAAGAAAGACCAACACCAATCAATGCGTAACGAGCTGTGGCGCAAGGAGACACAGATGACGCAACAGCTGCAAACTCAAAAAGAGGAACTATCGCGCGCAGACCAAGCCCTGCGGAGCATGGCGGGAAAACCAATTCTTAACGGATGCGATTCCGTACGCAAGGTACTGGATAGTTTCTTAGAACGTGGTGGCCAGTCGGCGGAAATAGCACGCGCCTACTACGGCCCTGTCATCGAGAACTTCAGTTGCGACAAGACCATCTATACGGCCGTTGAGGTAACAGCAGCTAACAGACTGTTTCATCACATCGTTGAGTCAGAATACGAGGGCACACAAATTCTCAAGGAGATGAACAAACTGAAGTTGCCAGGAGAGGTGACCTTTATGCCGCTGAATCGTTTGCAGGTAAAGATTCATGAATACCCCGACGATCCGGACTCCATACCCATGATCTTAAAACTAAAGTACGACGAACAGCACGACAAGGCATTAAGGTACATATTTGGCAAAACGCTTATCTGCCGTAATCTTGAGCGTGCCACAGAGCTGGCAAAAAGCACAGGCCTTGACTGTGTGACATTGGACGGAGATCAGGTGTCGTCAAAGGGCTCACTTACTGGCGGCTATTTCAATACGTCACGATCGCGCCTAGAAATGCAAAAGAAACGCACGGAGTACACACAACAGATCACCGACTTCGAAAGTAAGCTGAGCAAACTGCGTAATGAGCTCAAGTCCACAGAGAGCAGCATTAACAAGGATGTCTCGGACATGCAAAAAACAGAGACGAAACAAGGGAAGTCAAAGGATGCATTTGAGAAGGTCCAGGGTGAGATACGATTGATGAAAGAGGAACTGATGCGAATCGAGAAGTACAGGGCACCCAAGGAGCGCTCACTGGCTCAGTGCAAAGCTTCGCTAGAGGCGATGAACAGCACCAAGTCCAGCCTCGAGGCTGAGCTTAAACAGGAGCTAATGTCGACGCTTTCGTCACAGGATCAGCGTGAGATCGATCAATTGAACGACGACATTCGTCGCCTTAACCAGGAGAACAAAGAGGCGTTCACCCAACGTATGCAGCTAGAGGTGGTCAAGAACAAGTTGGACAATCTACTGACCAATAATCTGTTTCGAAGACGAGATGAGCTTATACAGGCGCTACAAGAGATCTCCGTGGAAGATCGCAAGCGTAAGCTTAATAACTGTAAGACCGAGTTGGTCTCCACAGAGAAGCGCATCAAGAAGGTGAATACGGACCTTGAGGAAATCGAAAAGCGCGTAAACGAGGCCGTCCAGCTTCAAAAAGAGCTGCAACAAGAACTGGAAACGCACGTGCGCAAAGAGAAGGAGGCTGAAGAGAACATCAACAAGGACTCCAAGCAGGTAGAAAAGTGGACGACAAAGGAAAATATGCTAAATCAAAAGATCGACGAGTGCACCGAAAAAATTGCCAGCCTTGGCGCATTGCCCCAAGTAGATGCGGCATATAGTCGCATGTCGCTAAAGAATATTTTCAAGGAGCTGGAGAAGGCCAACCAACATCTGAAGAAATATAATCATGTGAATAAAAAGGCTCTCGATCAGTTTCTCAGCTTTTCAGAGCAGAAGGAAAAACTATACCGCCGCAAAGAAGAGCTGGACGTAGGCGGTCAGAAGATTCAAGTGCTCATCCATTCACTGGAGATGCAAAAGGTTGAAGCTATTCAGTTCACCTTCCGACAAGTGGCAACAAATTTCAATAAGGTGTTCAAGAAACTTGTCCCCCAAGGTGCCGGCTTCCTAATCCTCCGAACTAAAGACAATGATGGCGAGCAAATGGAGAAAGAGGTGGCAAACTCGGATGCATTCACAGGCATTGGCATACGCGTCTCATTCACAGGCGTCGATGCGGAGATGCGTGAAATGAATCAGTTATCGGGTGGCCAAAAATCACTTGTGGCGCTGGCGCTAATCTTCTCCATTCAAAAGTGCGATCCCGCACCGTTCTATTTATTTGACGAGATTGATCAGGTAATTCCCCCCCTCTATTAGTTAATCGCTGCTTATTATAATTGACTCGTACCCTTTATAACAGGCACTAGATGCGATGCATCGCAAAGCTGTGGCCGACATGATTCACGAGCTAAGCGATACGGCTCAGTTTATTACAACCACCTTCAGACCTGAGCTGTTAGAGAACGCGCACAAGTTCTATGGTGTACGGTTCCGGAACAAAGTCAGCCACATCGATTGTGTTACGAGGGAGCAGGCCAAGGACTTTGTGGAAGATGATAACACACATGCTTAAGACACAAAATCAAGCCTTTCATAGCATTTGGCTTCACATTTTCCTTAAGCCCAGATTTTTATTTTTCTATTTCTATTATCTTTTCATTGAACATGGCTTTCAAATTCTATAATTATTGTCCTTCCCTTCTTTCTTAGAGTTAGTTAATTTTTATAGCTATTTTTTAAATAGTTTAATTTCAAATTTGCTTATCTCATTTCACAGTTGTTCTAATTTCCTGGACACTGAACAAGGCTTTCAAATTTTGTCATAAAAGAGATTATAATAATTTTTCCTTAATTATAAATATTATTTTCTACCTTTCCTTTTTTCATATTTTCTTTTTTTTTGCGTAGGCCTCATTCAAGCTTTTCGTAGTAATAAGGTAAATATATTTTCCTTAACATCATGTTTTTATTTCATAAGCTAAGTTTTATGTTATTCGTATAGTTTGACAAAAAGTTTCCAACTCTTATTATTATATGTAAAGTCAATTGTAAATGTATCTAAAAAAAAACTGGGCTCTGATATCTCAATTTTTCTGCAATAAAATACATAAAAAGCTAATTCATTTTAATTTATTTCATTTACTTATTGTAAACACACAATTTGTGAAATTTGTGTTGCGCATGGTCTCAATGAAACAATCTGTTGCCATCTAAATTATTGTGCTAAACATAAAAACGCACATTTTATTATAGGATAAAGTTTATTTCTGCGAATATTTATGTGATTTTTTTAGAGCGTGTTCGAAAATTTTGTAAAAGTAGCTGTTCGTTTCTTCTTTTTTTTCGCAAGTCATAGAAAAACAATGTGATTTGCACATAATAAGTCATGTAATTTTATAGGAAATGTTTCGTAAACTTTTCAGTCACAATTGCTTTCGATTCCACTTAAGGAATATTAAGGAAAATACAAAGGCCTCACTCATAAAGATGTACATATGTATATGAATGTATATATGTATTATGAATGGATAAATTTTATTTTGATCAACAAGTACATTAAAACTATTACATGTACCTTGATGTGCGTTACAAATGTTAAGCTTAATTGTTTATTAAATGCAATCTCAAAACAACCAAATTACAAACAGGAAATTCCTGCTGGGTGGGATCATCTACTGACCAATGCCTCGGCCAACTCCTGTATGGCATTAATGGCAAATATTGTGGAGAAGCACATGCCCACTGTCCCGATTTCCTGGTGTGTAATGTTGAAATAAAGCGTGAGGCGAATGAGCACGAAATGGTTGAGGAGCACCAGCATGGCCAGGCCTAAGGCCCAGTAGAACTGATCCTCGACGAAAGCAATACGACACAGGCAATATGCGTTCCAGAGCACGCACAGATTTAGGCATACATTTTGCGCCAGCGTTGACTTCGAGTTGGTATTAAAGTTGAAGCCAATGAAGCACTTGATAATGGCCAACAAGAAGAGGCTAGCAGCGAAACCAATGCCTACTACTGCCCAGTTGGCCCCCAACTCAATGGTGGTACGTCTGATGGCAAGCAATTCGCCGACGATCAACGTAATAAAGGCAACGGGTGCGTAGCGGTGTGACTGCTCGCAAACTGTACGCTGCACGATGCCGGGATTTGGATGAGTTTGACGCAAAATGCAAACCAAGCTGTGAGCTAAATATAATCCGTAGGCGTACCCGGCCAGTGTTGAGCTGTTGTGCTTGAGCGCCCATCCTGAAATAACCGCCAGTATGAAGTACAGAAGGCACAGAGATAGCTTGGATGAGATGCCGACAAGGCCACCAGCGCCGTCTCCACCGCTTGTGTTAAATGTCATAAGGTTTAGGGTTTTGGACAAACAAATGAAGTTGCTGATGATACTGCGCGTATTACATACATACATGTGTTCGTATATATGTATGTATGGTACATAGGATTGATTATCTCGTGATTTCAAGTCGCAAGACGCTGACGCTGGATGATCAGTACAAGATGATTATTGTATCTCGGGAGTAATTACTTTTACTTCATTATTATCAACATGTTCCAATAAGACAGCCCATCAGCCCAGGACGAGGCAACAAATTTTGTTGAATAGTGTAGCTGTCCATATGTTTTTCCTGTGTGCAAAGCTACACACCGTATTGCTTGCCGATAGTTTATCGATAAATGCACAATTGTTTTGGTCGTTAACAAATCAACAGATAATTTTATTATTAGCACACATAATAACTACAGCTATGTCGGCTGGTCTACGCATGTTTGCCAAACCATTTATGGTCCACTGGCGATAACCAGCGGTGGCAGCCACTTAAATTGTTTTGTATAACGTATTTTAGGGTGAATGGGTTTTCATTTTCGCGCGCTTTACGCTCTTCGTCAACCTGCATTTGCTCAAGCATCTCCTGGGAGACGACCATGGCCTTAAATGGTAACTGGTTGGCCACCTGTTGGAGGAATCCCTTTACCTCGACGAATTCACATCTGCCAGCAATCTCGACTATTACTCGTCCCGCCCTAATCGGAGTTACATAATGATCGATGGCGCCTTTGCCACCACCCATGCGCTGACCCTGGCCTTTCTTTGTGATTGGTTGCCACGGTGCGGGAACACGCCATGTGGCGAACATTGTATTTACGTTCATCTTCCGACCAATGGTAAGACGCATCATTTCGTAGTGACCCCAACGTAGTCGACCGCCACCAGCTGCAACAATAGCATACTGCTTGTGAAGAAGGGTGTTGTGCACGAGCTCGGGACCACGCATGTAGCGCAAACGTTTCTGCATTTTAGGTGGCCGAATATTGGGTGGATGCTGTGGCTGGCGTTCGACAATTCGCAGCTTGGGACGCTCCACCTTTTCAACATCTGCAATTGAAAGGGTAAATGTATATAAGCCACAAAAACTAATGAACACAGAACTTACTTTCGTACTTGATTGGAGGCGCAAAATATTTGAGGCCGGCTGTATGAACGGCTGTTAAATTTCCAGCTAAAGCGAGTCGGAATTATTAATGGTGTTTATTTAGATCGAGGCTGAACATTATACATACATGCCACGCTGTTTTTAAACAGTTGTGATACAACTTTTATGCACCACATTGCGATTTTTGTTGCCTAGGATCCGGCAATATAATATTCAGTGATGTAAAAAAAAAACACATCGAGGCGTTTGAGCATTTATAGTACCTTTTATTTAGTTGCGGGTGTTATTTGTACATCTTTCATTTCCACCGCTAGATGTCGCTTTATATGAGCAATCCTAACATGGCGTCGCTTCTGCCCTGGCATGGCGTCGCGTCGTTTATTTCTCCGCGCCTTTTAGAGTTCTTTGGATTTTACTCGTTTAACTTAAAATTTTAGAAGAATTATTAAAATCATTGTGATTAAAGCAGTGAATAATAAATACAAAATAATTAAGAATGGTGGGCACGCCTAAGGGTGCACGCCAAATCGGGCAATTTAAAGTTCCGGGGCCGCCTCGTGCACAAAATCAACAGCCACTACCGGAGTTTCCGCTGCAGGATGCCGATGACGCTGATAACTCTGTCAACGTCTTGGACGATGCCCTGATTTTAGATGATGAGGAAGGTGGAACTCGTATTGGGGATATCTATATTCCACCGCCAGTTCCGGCGCACTGCTCTATGGAGAGCACGGGACCGCGTTTGATAATCAAGCGCATTGTGAATCACAATTTCAAAAGTTACGCAGGCCAAGTGATTCTGGGTCCGTTTCATCATTCCTTTACTGCCATTATTGGTCCAAATGGCAGTGGCAAGAGTAATGTTATCGATTCAATGATGTTTGTTTTTGGCTGTCGCGCCAATCGCATTCGCTGCAAGAAGGTCTCGACACTTATTCATCAGTCGGCAAAGTATCCCAATTTGCGAAGCTGTGCAGTAGCCGTGCATTTTGAGCAGGTGGTGGATAAGGACGATGGTACATGTGATACCGTGCCGAATTCACAGTTCGTGGTGGAACGCACTGCTATGAGGGATAATACATCCTATTATCAGCTCAATGGAAAACGCGTGCAACTAAAAGAGGTGGCCCAGCTACTCAAAAAGCATAACGTGGACTTGGAGCACAATCGTTTTCTTATATTGCAGGTATACTAAGACGTCTGTTCAACACAATCTTGCCCAATAGCTTACTAAAGAATTCCATTAATTTTAGGGTGAAGTTGAATCTATAGCGATGATGAAACCGAAAGGTCAGAATGAAAACGAATCGGGCATGCTGGAGTATCTCGAGGATATAGTGGGTACAGAGCGTTACATACGCTCACTGCAGCAGATAAACCATCGTGTGGATCAACTTACTGACGAGCGCACAGATAAGCACAATCGTTGCAAACTGGCGGAGCGTGAAATGAAAGACTTGGAACAACCATACAACGAGGCTGTAGAATTCCTGCGCACAGAGAACGACTTTGTGCGCACCAAAAACTGGGTGACTCAAAAGTACATTAGTTTAAAGAAACAAAAGCTGGAGGAGCACACCCAGGATCACGAAAAGCATGTTGCAGACTTGAAAGAACACGACGAGGGCACAGCGGCTATTAAAAGTGAACGCGCTGAAAAGGAGAAGATTATAAAAGAAGAAGTAGAGGCTTATGAATTGCTATGCAAAACCCGAGACGACCTCAAGAAGAAACAGGCGGGTGAGGAGCGTAGCTACAATGAAATTCAAAGCGCCATGGAGGATACAAATAAGCAGCGCAAAAAGGATAAGGCACAGATCGAGAAAAATGAGAAAGAATTGGAAAACTTACACAAATTGCCGGAGAAAAATGAAAAAGAAATTGAAGAATGTCAAACAAAATTGGAGCGCCTGGAGAAGGAAAAAACAAAATTGAATGAGGATTTGGAGCAAAAGCTCGCCGAAATGAAAGAAAAAACCGAACCGTTAACAGAGAAACGCCTTAAATGTAGCGATGAACTGGTCGGCCTCAAGGAAGAAGTCAATGCTGCAAAGGCAGAGCTACAGGTTCACCAATCTGAGCTAAATATGCTGAAGCAAGTGGAGACGATAGAGAGGCGGAAATACGCGTGTTTCGTTGAATCCTATGAAGAGTCGGAACGCGGTCTGGAGGCAAAACAAGCTCAACTCAAAGAATTATCACAACGCATGCCCGATATAAAAGCAGAAATAGAAAAAAAGAACGCAGAACTAGATAAATATGGCAAGGAAGAACGTGTGTTATCGGCCAAGTGCGCAAAGCTGCGTGAAGAGGTAAGTTGGGAGTGCATGTATTTATCTATAAATTTCCTTTAAAAAAATAAATAAATTGCAAATAAATTAACTTAAATTTAGTGTAAATAATTAAAAGTTATAAAAACGTTTCACATTTCTCCACACAGATCAATGAACGCTCCTCAAACATGCAAATGCAACGTTCTAACAACAAAGTGCTAGACTTTTTAATGCGCCAAAAAATGGAAGGTAAAATACCAGGCATACTTGGACGTTTGGGAAATTTGGGTGGCATTAATGCCAAATATGATATTGCAATATCAACGGCCTGCGGTCGATTGGACAACATTGTGGTGGACCGCTTGGACACAGCACAAGCGGCCATTGCGGCCCTGAAGCAATATAACGTGGGTCGTGCCTCGTTTATAGCACTGGAGAAGCTGGAGCATCATGCTTATCCTATTAATACGTAAGTTCTAAATAGAACATACAATTTTGTGATTAGATCTAATACACTTTTAAATAATCATTTCATCTCCTTGCAGGCCGGAGAACGTGCCACGTCTCTACGATCTTGTTGAAATCGAAGATGAACGTGTTCGTCCAGCATTCTACTTCGCCCTCGGAAACACACTGGTGGCTAACGATCTTGAGCAAGGCTCACGCATCGCCTATGGACGGGTACGATTCCGTGTGGTAACCCTACGTGGTGAGATTATTGAACAGACGGGCACCATGTCCGGTGGTGGCAATCGTCCCATTTGCGGGAAAATGGGCACCCAAGTGCAGACGAAGACGAGCGAGTCAGCCAACAGTTCACAAATCTCCCAAAAGGCGCTAGAGGAAATGCAAATACAGGCTGAAGAACTACAGTCTCGCATCAATTACTGTCAGGAGCAGCAAGGGCGGCTAGAACGGGAACTGCAGCAATTGCAAGTGACGCTCCAACGCAGCGAGTCTGAACAGAAACATCTAAGCGTGAGCATTAAGTCTCTGGAGCAGCAGATGTCCAGCAGCCTAAAACAGTGTGAGCAGCAGAAAAGACGCATGGAGAACATAACCACCAATGCAGGAGCGATAAAAGCCCGTGAAGCTCAAATTACTGAGGCACAAAAGCGTCTCGATAAGGTTTCCGAAAAAGAAATGGCCATGAGCGATCAGATTGAGAAAATTCAGCAAGAATATGACAACCTTCGCAATGAGAATGTAAAACCAGTGGAGGCTAAAATCAAGAAAGTTAGCAATCAGATTGAAAAACTCGCTGCAAATATACGATCTTTGAATGTGGCGCTGAGCACTGCTGAACGCAACATTGAACGGATTAACAAGAACACAAACAATTTGAAGGAAAACATCAAGACGGCGGAGGACAAATTGCGCGAACTGAACGAACAGCGTCAAAAATGTTTGGAATGTAAGGAGTTCCTCGAAACGCGTTTCAAAGAAGCAGAGGAGGGCATCAAAAATGCAAAGTCCCAGTCTTCCGAAATAAAAAAGGATATTGATAAACTCAATGAACAGGAAAAGGAGCGTAATCTGCAGCGGGTAGAAATTGAAACAAAAGTCCAAGAGGTAGTCGTCAAAATTAACGAAGTCAAGTCGGAAATACCATACTGGATAGCTCAATTAAAGCCCTTAACACTGCACGATATACCCGGCGACACAGAACCGCAGCCACCACTTAAAACATATACTGAGGAAGAGCTCTGTTCGGAGAATCTCAAGGCTATGCAATACAAACAATCTATACTCGAGGAGCAGTTGAAGAAAAAGCCCAATTTGCAAGTCATCAGTGAGTTTTGTGATAAACGCGATAAGTATTTAGAGCGAGTCCAGGTGCTCGAGGATATAACGTCTAAACGTAATGAGATGCGCGACAAATACGAGGAGGTTCGCAAGCGACGCTATACAGAATTTATGGAGGGCTTTAACATCATAACGCGCAAGCTGAAGGAAATGTACCAAATGATTACTTTAGGTGGCGATGCTGAACTCGAGCTAGTGGATTCGATGGATCCCTTTACGGAGGGAGTCGCATTTAGTGTGCGTCCACCGAAAAAGACCTGGAAGAACATCTCCAATCTGTCGGGTGGTGAGAAGACACTTTCGTCACTAGCTTTGGTATTTGCTTTGCACTATTATAAACCCTCGCCTCTATACTTTATGGATGAAATCGACGCAGCATTGGATTTCAAAAATGTCTCAATCGTGGGTCATTACATAAAGGTGCGTGATTTAAATACATTGGATTGTTTATAATTGTTTTCTAATGTTGTAGCGTATCAGGTCTTAACTAAACTGTAAACAAATCCCAATTATTTCCAGGAACGCACTAAGAACGCTCAGTTCATCATTGTTTCGCTTCGAGTAAATATGTTTGAGCTTTCCAATTATATTGTGGGCATATATAAAGTAAACGATTGCACGCAGTCCATAACCATGCGAAATTATCAAGTGGAGCAGCCACAATCGCAGCTCCCACAAACACAGCTTTCTGTATCACAACTACCCTCGTACCAGTTTCCATTAACACAACAGTTGCTTTCTTCACAACTGCCTCAATCATCAGCAGCGACATCAGTCTTTCAAAATACATTGGTCCAGGAGGATATGCTCTCCAGTCAAACTACATTTGAGACCGAGACTAGTTCAACCACATGTGGCAGGGAATTAACTTTTGCGCCTACACTTGAAAGCACCGTAGTCTCACATCGTATCACATCATCACTATTAAATGTGAACGATAACATTGGATCTACTCAGAATTAAAATAGTTCAACACAATTGCAATATTTTACGAATTTTTTTTTATAGTATAATTATGAATAAAGTACATTAAACTCTTTAAATAAGATAAGATCCGGACGGAATATATGTATGTACATCGACTTTTGTTGCTAAATTTAAATAAAAATGTAATTAAATAAATTGACAAAGTAAAAACCGGGTAATTGTTGCTGCTAAATATGTAAACGTGCGCTTATTGACGGTGTAGGGTTTGTATAGAATTGGGTCCGGCATTCTTGGCCGTTATTTATTTATGTACATACATACATAGGCCGGTGTTTTGGCACTCACCAACAACTGAATTTGACAAAGAGTTCATTGTAGATTTAAATGCCGCGATCAAGATATGATGATTATTTTGTTACTGACCAAGGTAGGTCCGGCTTAAATGGTCAGTGCAAGTGCACCAATTGTGCAACTACATGTAAATAAGTACACAGGTATATGAGGTTTGTTGTACTCAAAGCCTGGTGGTTATGAGTAAAATTATCGGCAGCTTATTCGCGGATTGTTGTGGTAACACTGGTTCTTTGGGTGTGCTGTGCTCCTTTGTTATCGTTATCGGAAAATGCAACTCCGCCTGTATTATCACTAGTTAAAGTTTAGGATACACTGCATACACGAAAATTATTGTCTAAATAGTGCATGTTTTGAAATTTTCTATATGTATATAACTCTAAATTTAAGTGTATTAAGCATTAATTGCCAGCGATTTAGTGTGTTAGTGTTTAGTGATTTGTTATGAATATATCGAAAGTGACAACATCGCTTGCTGCTCCGGCTGCTGCCGCCGAAAAAGCAAAACCCGAACGTGTAACATCTGCAACAGCAGCAGCCAATTTTAATACAATCAATATACAAAAGCGAAGTAGCGTTGATGATACCGACGATACAAATTGCAAGAAACTTAAAACGGACATAATTATTTGCACGGCAGCGGGTAGTTTGCCCGCCAAACAACGTGCTGTTTCTGCTACTGCTGCAGCATTAGAAGTAACGCCAACAACAACAGCGATTGTACCAACAGGGACTGTCGCTTCCACGGCAGTGGTTTGCAGTGGCTTGGGTGCGGGCCTAGCCAAGACTGCGGGAGACGAACGTATTTTAGTGACTACAACAACAGCAACCCAATCGCTCGCTTTAACAAATCTGCAGTTAAAAGCTGGCTTTGACGATGCCCGGGAGCGCAGGGGAGAGCAGATTATAGTTTGTAATTTTGGGACAAACACTGAAATGAGTGCAATTAAACCAGATGAGGCGGTGGCCGATAATAGCCAAAAGCAAAGTAAATTGCACAGTTTTCCTGTTGGAGGCTTCATTATTTTTTCTGATTCAATGCCCTTGTTTTACAGGTTTTGTTACGTTTACCAAAAAAGATGCTGCTTCTGCATCATCGTCAGCTTCGTCAACGTCCTCGACGGCTTCAATTATATCTATTGAGCCTAACACCGACCGCTGCAACGACCAAAGCGGCAAAACTGAGGAGATTGACTACGTGCTGCTACCTGCCCCAACAGCCGAGATAAAACCCGTGCACGAAACGCCCACGACTGTTATACTAAATACGAATAATGGCGCCAGTCCCGGCACTGGTGGCGCTGGTACTACAATTGTGACGCAGAAGACGGCGACAACCAATTATAATTTGTTCAATAACATAGCAACAACGGCTACAACTGCCACCGGCAGCCAGACGCCGACTACACTGTTAAGGGGAATAAATCTACCGACCAAGCTAAAGGGCCAGCAATTGGTGGTCAACGCTAAGACACTAGCCGAAATGAGACAAAAAACAGCGAAAGTGTCTATCGACAACAAGACTATATCGGTACCGCTGGTAAAACTGCAGGGCGCTCAGATAATGAGTGCCAGCGGCACAACCACTACTGCCGGTGGCGCAACAATTGTTGACAACAAGCAGATGCAAACAGCTCAAGTGACTACAGTGATGAGCGGGCCCGGACAAACAACTCAGCCTCAGCATTTGAGTTTTAGTAAAGTGCTGAATGTAAAGCGAGTCTCTGTGCAAATTAAGCCGACCAACACGAAAATTGTTACGTCAAAGATGCTTAACAAGCGGATGATCCATATCCAGCAACAGCAACAACAACATCAAGTTGCAAATTCATCGCTGGCGCCACCCACGGGAAGCATTGTGACCATAAATACAAGCAACCCCAATCAAACCTACACCATGGTGCAGGATAAATTGCACGACGTGACCGACCAGCAAGAGCACGAGTCAACGTCCACCACCGCATCCACAACGGTACAGACGCGCCTGGTCCCTGGCCAGAACCTCAATTTTAATGAGAACATTAAAAAGATTCTGTTGAACAAATCCAAGAGTATGGAGGCCGGCAACAATGAAGCTAACGACCTAGCCAGCATCAATAGTGTGGTCATCAAGCCCCTAGACAATAACATTAACATCAACTGTACACCCAATATCAACATATTCAAGCAACCGGCAGGTGCCCATCAGCAACAACAGCAGCAGCAGTCCCAACAGCAGCCGCAGTCGCATGTGTTGACACCGTCCTCGGTCTCAGTTTGCAACGAGCTTTCCACCTCGACCGTTTCAGTGTCCGCCATACTTAGTGAGGCGGTCGCCAAGTCGACGGCAGCTACCATTTGTATTACCAGTCCAGTCAGCAGCATGAGCTCGCGTCCCATTATCTCGTTACAAAACAAAAACATATCGCTGCTCCTGTCCAAGACAACAATGGCACATCAAAAGCCCAAATTGCTGACCACGCCGGCCAACAGTGCGACCATACAGATGCACGCGGTCAGCCAGGAGGTGGAAAAGGGGCAGCAGGCTAAGATAAATGTAGGAACTGCAGCAACGGCAATGGCAACCAAGGCACAAAATCCTCAAAACATGATGAACATCAGTGTGTCCGTGGCCGCAAGTAGCGTCACTGATGCCGCAACCACTGCCAAGGAAGTCAGCAAAGAGGATGCCAACGAACCCAAGCCCAATCTGAAGGCTGAGCTGTTGCTCATTAAACAGTCGACATCGATGTCTGCCGAGCTGGAAAACAGCAGCAAGGAACCCCCGACGTCTACGGAACAGGTCGCCGAGGAGATACCCACCAGTTCCAGTTCTGTTGTCGAGAAACGTATTTTGTACACCAACAACACCAATAGCAGTCAGAACGTCAATGTTGCACCCTCGACGGCCCCCAGCAAGGTCGATGACTCGAACAATGTGCTTTTAAAGCAACTGCTCCAAAACTCCAACACAAGTCACAACCTCAACCAGATATCCATCACATCTGCCCACGTGGCCGCTAATACTGCGCCCACGCTCTCTGCCCGCAAGGTAATCAACGTGCGGGCACCCAGCATGGGAATGGTTAGCTCTTTAGAGGCACAACTGGCGCGTCCTGTAATACCGCCCGTTCCGGCCGCACCCAGCACTAGTAGCGGAGGAGGCGGCAGTAGCGGAGGGACCAGTGGACCACCTACTGCCGTCACTGTAGCCAATGCGCCACCACCAACACCTCCGCCGGTATCCACACCTGTGGTAACCACGCAGGCAACAAGTGTGTCCATTGCGCCGCCTGCCACAGTCGCACCCACCATCAGTCAACAGCCAACGGAACCACAGAAGCTAGAGGCTGTGATAAACAAGAACGAGCAAATACCAGTGTTACCTCCGCCACCACCACCACCTGTTACAGTGGCACAACCAAATCTACAACAATCCCAGCCCCACCAGCAACCTCCACAGGTCAAGCAATCGGTGCAGATTGTATCCAAGGAGACATCTTTTATTTCAACACCGGTAGCCCCAACTCTCAATAAGACACCAGTAACGGAACAAGCCCCTCCCCCTCCATACGAGCTGTCATCCGGCGGTGCGCCTGTTTCAAATGTTACCATATCCATTACGACCAAACCAAAGGAGGTAAAGCCCAAATTGGCCACACCGATGGATCACGACAGTCATACAGAGGAGCATGTGAGCTGTGAGCAGAGCGGAATGGCGCGGGATCAATTGCAGCAGCAGCAGCTAAACGAGCAGAGCGCTTGGAAGATGCAGGAGTCGAATGCCAATAGCATGGATACCAATGGGGCAACTATGGCAACCATTATCAATAAGATACCGTACAAAGTGAGCGAGGCACAAAAGCGCAAACTACAGCAGCAACAGCAGCAGCAACAACAGCAGCAGCAGCAGCAACAACAGCAACAACAACAGCAGCAGCAACAACAGCAGCAACAACAACAGCAGCAACAACATCCACACCCACAACACCCCCAAATGCATGCGCCTCCTCAACAACAACATCCACACCCACAACAACATTTGCATCAGCAGCCAGCACCTCAGCATTCGCATCAACAGCATCCGCACCCACATCAGCAGTTGCAGCATCAGCAGCCACAGCCGCTGGAAGATAAGACAGGTCATGGCATGCTCAGTGAAGTGAAAACCGAGCCAGGCTTGACAGTCAATCATGTAGTTACAGTGCCTTTGCCCGATGTAGTCTCTGCGAGCAGTTCTGGCATGAAGCCGCCGCTCCCATCTTCTGCTGAAAAGGTACACCTGATGTCGGCCATCATGAAGAAAGCCTCACAGACGCCGGATCCGCCGACCGTGGAGCCGAAGGTCGGGGATCAGCGCAAGCGGCGCAAACGGGAGTATCAAAAGCCGCGTCGTGCCAATCAGGCGAACCTTAACAACAACTTAAAGGACATGCCTGGCGTTATGCCCGCCGGCTCGATAGTCTCTATGGGTGGCCTGCTGACGGGCAACCAATTCACAGGTGGCCCACTGGCTTCAAGTAACGCCTCTTACAGTGCGGGTAGCTCTCCTATGCTAAAGAAGCGCGTGCGTAAGCTGTCCAAAGTCGAAGAAGACTACGATGCATTTACTGAGAAGCTCATGACTCATATACGTCAGATGCAGTCGCTGCAGGTGCTAGAACCTTTGCTCAACCGAAACTCACTTATTGGGAGCGACGCCGGCGTCGGTGGCAAACCGAAGAGCTCGGCCTTACCGCGCGCCTTTCAGTTGCACCGTCAACTCGATGGGGAGGAGCTGGATCAGCTTTTGGGACCATTCGGCAACGTGCGTCATTCAAGTCTGCCATCGTTATACGATAGCGAGCGTTTCAGCGGCACAGGCGAGGGGACCGGTCAAAGCGGTCGTTCCTCTGGCGGCGCAGCTTATGACAGCAAGCATCTCTCGACCATTCAAAACGACTTCTACGACCAGGAGTTCTCCACACACATCCAGCGGGATCCCCGCGAACGCTTGGTGCGCCATATCAGCGTCGTGCGGGATTCTAATGTGGAGACAACTGATCTGGTGGAGCGCGATGCGCCCGCAGAGAATGTCTATGCAACGCGATCAGATGGCCAGGTTGCCTGGCATGCTATGTCGCGCCCTACGCGCTATCCCGGACTAGTACTGCTTAACAACAACAGTGGAAGTCGTGTCCATGGCCGTATGTCTCCGGTCGCCCAGGCCGAAGATGTCGTCACGCTTCGTGTGCCCGTCTCGCCTCTGCTGCGCACCTGCAGCGAGGAGCTTGCCAAGGCCCAGCAACTGGAGCAGGCACTTGGCGCGGCAGCGTCTGCGTCAACAGCTGTTACATCAACCGGAACAGGAGTGGGAGTGGGTGTGGCATCGGTTGCGGCTTCGGCAAGCAACAACAACAATTACCAGCAGAAGAACCAGAATGTGATACTGTCGCTGCACACGTCAGCGACGGACAACATCGCGGGTGTGCTCCGCGATCTGGCGAACCTTCTCCATCTGGCTCCCGCGCTCACCTGTAAGATCATTGAGGCGGAGAAGGGTTTCAAGCGGCCGCAAGAGCTGCGGACGGGCAACACATCGGCCCTTAGTCATGGTCATCTCCAAAAGATACTCAATGGGCGGCGTAAATTGTGTCGTAATTGTTGCAGTGCTATCGCTGCTTTCGGTCTACGCGTACCTAACCAATTCGTGGCCGAGGGCCAGCCGCCGATCTTGTCGCACCTGGAGAGCTTATTGCCGCCACGGGCTGTGCCGCCGGCATACTCTTACTTCTGCAGTCGGGTCTGCCTCACGCAGTTCAAGTGGCGTGGCAAGGAAGGCGGCACCGAGGTTGGGGATGCTCTGGCAGCGTCCATTCTCGCCGCAGGCCAGAATGTAGGCTCTAACGAGTCGATACCTGTCGATCAGACAATAATCAAGGTGGAGCCCAAGCAAGAGATCGACAGCGAGGATGGTGCACCACCAACTCCAAAGCCGTCGGCACCGCCACGCAAGAGCATCATCAAGTGCTTTAGTCCTGATTGCTTTGCCACCGAGCTGCAGGCGCGTTCCACCATTAAGCTCGAGAACGAATTGTCGCCCAACAATACAGTGTGGGACAGGGACCTATGCTCAGTTAGCGTCCTTGTGGAGGACACACGTCAGTGTGTATTCTGTAATCAACGTGGTGATGGACATGCGGACGGACCTTCGCGTCTTCTCAACTTCGATGTGGATAAATGGGTGCGTATAACAATAGAATGAACAGATGTAATCAAGAAGTCTCAATTAGAGGTAACAATTATTCTACAACTAGACCTCTCTAGCCTTGTTGTCGTACCTAGTACCTAGAGCTTTCAGTTTTTCAGTAAAGCTTTGTTTTGGATGATATACTTTTGGACTGAGTCCCTCAATCTCTACTCTTTCATAGTATGGTTTCTGGTTTACAAATCCAATACATTTTACTTGTCTAAACCTTCCCATTTCCGAGCTCGATCAAATTTGTGGAAGAAATCAAATTTTGTAAACTTAAATTCCAGTTTCTATGTGCGAGCAAAAATGTCTTTATCTATGTTTCTTTAAATATTAATTGAATAATTGCGCCGCATTTAATTCAACGAACTTATTCGAACAATTAAAAACTTGGGACTATTCATGGTATACATTTCAAAATAAACAGTAATTATCGTGTGTATATCGTTATATCTGTAACAACAGTTATGAATTGACTGGTGAAAGGGTATTCTGGAATGTCATATAGAAACATTTAAACCACAACAGGTTGGGGCATCAAACTCTTATTGATGCGAACAACATTTTTATGAATATGTATGTACATATATGAGCAAACCTTGTTAGTATATTTACGAGTTAGTTCCTCAATGTGCCTCAACGTAGCAAACATATATGTACATACGTGTAAGCGCAAGGACGTTGATTTTAATTGAAGGAATGGGGCTTCCTCAGAGTATACAGATGTTATAATTGAATTGAATACTTAGTAAAATTCTGTTGTATTTCATTACCGTGTGCCTTGGTCTCTGCTCACAGGTTCATCTAAACTGTGCCTTGTGGTCAAATGGTGTATACGAGACGGTGGCAGGTGCGCTTATGAACTTCCAGACGGCGCTACAAGCGGGCCTGAATCAGGCGTGCAGTGGCTGCCATCAGATGGGGGCTACCATCAAATGTTTTAAGTCGCGCTGTAACAACCTCTACCACCTGCCCTGTGCCATCAGGGATGAGTGTGTCTTCTACAAGAACAAGTCAGTGCACTGCAGTCTTCACGCGGCAACCAGCTCGACGGGGGCAACATCGACGGAGAACGAGCTGACATCGTTTGTGGTGCATCGGCGTGTCTTTGTTGATCGCGACGAGAACCGTCAGGTGGCCACAGTCATGCATTACTCGGAGCTGAGCAATCTGTTGCGCGTCGGGAATCTAACTTTCCTTAATGTTGGCCAGTTATTGCCTCATCAGCTGGACGCGTTCCACACGCCAAACTACATCTATCCCATTGGTTATAAGGTGGTGAGTAGTCACTAGAAACCGCAAACTTTGCCCTGTTGCAGCTGCTAAGTACCTTCGATCTTCCAGTGCCGCTATTACTGGTGCGTGCGTCGTCCAAACCGACGTTGTCGCTACATCTGCAGTATTGCTGAGGCCGGTTGCCGTCCCGAGTTCCGCATTTTCGTGCAGGACCCCAGTGGTGCAGAACCGGATCGCGAATTTCGTGATAGCACACCCTCGCTAGTCTGGCAGCAGATCTTGCAACCTATCTGTCATCTGCGGAAGGTCCACAAATGGTTGCAACTCTTCCCACAGCACATAAGCGGCGAGGATTTATTCGGGCTGACGGAGCCCGCCATTGTACGCATACTGGAGAGCCTGCCCGGCATCGAAACGCTTACCAACTACCGCTTTAAGTACGGCCGCAACCCCTTGCTTGAGTTCCCGCTCGCTATAAATCCCTCTGGCGCGGCTCGCACCGAACCTAAACAACGCCAGCTGCTGGTCTGGCGCAAGCCCCACACCCAACGCACCGCCGGCAGCTCTAGCACCCAACGAATGGCAAATTCGGCATCCATTGCCGGTGAAGTTGCGTGCCCCTATAGCAAGCAGTTTGTCCACTCAAAGAGCTCTCAGTACAAAAAGATGAAGCAGGAGTGGCGCAACAATGTCTACTTGGCGCGGTAAGTACTCCGAATGAGCTATACATAATAAGCATTATGGGGCAACAACAACTTAATGAAAAGGGAAGGGAAGAAAATTGTAGGAACTTGTGAAAATATCGGTTGATATCTAATTGGTTCACATATTAGGCCGTGCTTATATTGATTTAGCAGGTATCAAAAATCGGCTAATCTTCTGTTAGGCATAATATGTTTGTGTTCTTGAATGGGTGTTAGGTACAGCAACCAACCAACTTTAAGCCATTTGGACAAGGAGGTGATTACCGGACCTGCTTTTGCTCGTGGCTAAGGTCTGCATTCAGGGCTGCAGGATGAGTCATAGACTAGATTCTGTAGCGTCTCAATGCAAAATCTATATCTATGCTCTAGTTTCTCCATTGTGTATCCATGTTATTGGCTTTGAAATATAATTTGTGCCTGTTCTTTGCCAATGCCAAATGTCCTCGACATTATAATCGTCTTGTCGTCCAATAATTGCATTCTCATCCTTCCGTTCTTCCAGCTCGAAAATTCAGGGTCTGGGATTGTATGCGGCACGCGACATTGAGAAGCATACCATGATAATTGAGTACATTGGAGAAGTCATACGCACGGAGGTCTCTGAGCTCCGTGAGAAGCAATACGAGTCAAAGGTTAGTAAGCATGTATGATAATGAATTTGTGTAATTGTTTAACATGTACATATGTGCCTTTTCTCTTTGTAGAATCGTGGCATCTATATGTTCCGGCTGGACGAGGATCGTGTGGTCGATGCAACCCTCAGTGGAGGTCTCGCACGTTACATCAATCATTCATGCAATCCGAACTGTGTCACCGAAATCGTCGAGGTCGACCGTGATGTACGCATTATAATATTTGCCAAGCGGAAGATATATCGCGGTGAAGAGGTACAGTATGAGCCATTTCAAATACAAATTATCCATCTAATCACATGCCGCACTCCACAGCTTTCCTATGACTATAAATTTGACATTGAGGATGATGCACATAAGATTCCGTGTGCCTGCGGTGCTCCAAATTGTCGCAAATGGATGAATTAAATAGATGTTGATTCATACGGTCGCGTTGATGGTGGAGGTTTCCCACACTTACACACACACACAAACACACATAAATGTTAATATATATACCTATATATACATATAATAACACTGACCAACTACAGCACAACCTGTGGAGCATTTTCTGCGTCCCAGTGAGAAAAAAGGAAGAGTTGTTAGATATCAGATCAATGTAGCATATTCTATAAGCAGTTTAAGCACAGACATGCATATATACCATACATATATATACATAAATATATATTTGAATAATTAGCATATAGTTTAGTAAGTTGTGTATATGTGCCCACGAATGCGCGTCGCTGCCACCTTGTAGCTAATTTTTATTCTATTGCTCTTAAGATTAAAGTGTTTTTTTAGTTTAAAGTTTTCATTGAACAATACATGTGTATGTGCATATATATACAATATACCTTTATATATGGATATATATACATATGTATTTAAAAATTGATAGATCGAAATGTGCACTATGCACTTCTTTATTCACTCACTGATGTATATATGTATTTATGTAGATGATGATCCAAAATCATCTGCTAGGCGCTCGCTCATTCGCGGGCACACAAACATGATGAATTGTCGAATTGTAGATCAAGAGGAGGACGAACAAGAAGATGAGGATGGGGAGCAGTTAATCCAGGTTCGGGCACTTTTCGTTATGCGTGTGTGCCTTCGTTTTTGTTATCACTACTAGACTAAAGAAAAGTAAAGAACAGGAAAGTGAAGGATGAAGACCTTCGAAAACAAATTGTTGTCTAAGCTAACCAACTCTTTTTACAACAGTTAATAATTTAATTTTTAAATATTGGTATTTTTATTATAATTTTTTATTTTACTTGTCGTCTGCTCTGATGTAATACACATCAAAATCTAATGATCACACATTATACACACCCAAAACACATATTTAATTAATGCCGCTTAACTATTAAGTAAATTTTAAGCAAAAATTTGTAAGCATTATAGTTCGTTTGCATATTGTATATTTGTGTTGCATTCATTTTTTGCACATTTTCACGAGGCCTAGAGAAAATTTAACTAAAAGTCAACAATTTCTGTACATTATTTGAAGCTGTGTTGTTGTTTATTATTATTGTGTGGGTTTCTTTTCTCGACGCAACAATTTCTGAAGAAAAACTTGAAATGCCAGCACCAGAAGTTCCACATTTTTTAGATACCACGATATATTGTACATGATATGCATACGCCTGTTTTTGTCCAGGAACGATTTGTAAAATACGCTCATGCTGTCAGCGGTAATGTCCTGTGAAGCAGTACCGGCATTTTTGTGCAATTGAATGAAATCTTCCTTCTCCTGCAGAAGAATGAAAAGAAAGTTCAGTTTTAGCCACATATGGATTAGAGTGAGAAAGCTATATATTTCTATCTCTTTCTGCAGTGTGTGAATCGATAATAGTGGAAAAAGTACGGTCCGCTTCGAAATTCTTATACCAGAACCAAACATTTTGATTTTAATAGGTTTTTCAATATTGTAAAATATAGATTTTAATTTGGAAAGCATGAGACCAGATTTGGGGTTTAAGATCTTTCTCGTTTGAGGCTTCCTATATTAATCTTTTGGGTTTAGTTTAAGTACATTTTTTCTTGAAATGCTATTTGTGTTGAACTTGTGCTTTTATAGGTGGTTCTTTTACTTGAGCAATATCGATTGGGCTAGATGTAAGCACTCTTAAGTAGAGCTCGCACTTGGCCTGAATTTCAGACGGCTATATTTATATCAGTGTAGCTTCACAAAGTTTTTAAATATTCGCATAAAAAGCTCTAAGCAAGCTCATTCCATCACCCACCTGATAGAAACGTTTGTTGTGTTTTGTCCAGAAATCGTTGTTCCATGCGTCGATTTCAATGCGACGCAATCGTAATTTCTTGGCCAGAGGCGTTTCTCGATTGTTATAGTGGCGTACATAGGGGCGCAGATTAGAATCTGGATCTGGCGGTCCTATGTAGTCGCATCCGACAGATTCTGGGTCCGGCCGTTGCGCAAGACCGACAGTTTGACTCTTTTTCGGTTCATTCTCCACCGCCTTTGCATACCAGCGTGGCCACAACTAAAACAAAACATTAAGTCCGGGCCATCAAGTTATTGAAAACAGTACTACGAACCTGGAGTTGGCCAAATGTCCTATGTGTTGTGCATTTATACATTCTTAATGTTTACTACCAATAAAATGAGCAGAGTTGACAGGGATGAAATAGCCATGGTTGCCACTCATTTGAAATTGAGTATCGATACTTTTGCTACGCAACCGATACGCCAATAGATGGCGCAAGCATTCATATTTAACTGAAAAGTTGAATCAATCTAAATTGTATGTATATTTATAACAGTTTCTACCCAGACCTCTAACCGCAACTTAGCAGCGTTAGAAATCGACTGTAACAACTAAAAATACTCGAAAAATCAATATACTATATAATGTAATGCTAGCAGTCAAATACAAATTAAAGTATTTTGTATGTTTGGGGAATATTTTCTTTTAGTTTATTTATTGAATACATTGAAATGCATACACGAGTTTTTCTTAATTGTTTTTAATCTTTATATTACTTTGTATTTGTTTAAATAAATAAGATACATACGTTTAATCAATAATAGCAGTATTTATCGTGCAAATTTGATAAGCATAATAATTTTTTACTTTGCTCTTTTCTTTCATTCATTTTTTTCTGGTAGTTTTTATGAAATAAGGTTCTTGCATTAAATATATGAAAAAAATATATATTTTGTATTTATTTGTTGTTGTTTTTTGTTTGTTTTTGCATTTTTCGCTCCTATTACTTTTTATTTTACTTTTTCTTTAAAGTAAAAAACGATCTGCGCTTTGGTTCGTCCTTTTGTGAAGTAGCTGGCAGAGTTTGGGATCTGCTTGCTGCAACAGCTGCCGAATCGCTTTGGGCTTTTAGGGAAGATACCCACTGTGACATTTCGTTATCATCGTGGGCTTGCAGCAAGAACTCAGCACCACTGGCGAGCCTAGAGGATTAGAGTTGGGAAATCATAATATTAAATGGGAATTCATTTCAACTTTTTCTTATTAACTTACTTGACTCTTAAGACATGCTTCTTCTTGGTATAGTCACTGGCAATTTCAATGGCGGCGCCCTGCAGGTCGTAGCTTGGTTCTCCGCGGAAGGTCAATTCGGGATTACTCTTGTAACCCTTCTGATCCTTGAAGAAGGAAATGCGACCGCCTCGTGCAGCCATGTAAACCTAAAATGCGCACATAAATCCGATATATTTTAGGAAACTTAATATTTATTTGTAAGGAATACGTACCTTGTCCCACGATCTGTTCGAGGCTTTTTTGGTGGTCGACTCCCATTCGTGTTTTCGTGTCAGATAGCCTTCCTGGCCCTCACCAGGAACAGGTGCGGCGCCACGTTCTAAATTCATAGCAGAAGAAAAAAATCATTTTTAGTGATTTCAAAAATTTTAAGTTACATATGTGTGTAATTTATTTAGTTGCTGTCTGGCGGTCATTGCAATTTATCCCTTTATTAATAAATAAGAACAACACACAAAACCTCAAAACAGTGTGCAAGATTCTAGTAAATATTTAAGACAATTGAGAATTCTAGAATTGGACTGTTTTGTATGTGATGCATATTTTGTTGTTGTTAATAGTGTAGTATGAAGATTATTGACCAGCCAGCAAAACCAACTAGATACGTTAGAAAGGCCGCCAAAACCAATGAACTGATTAGTTTTGGACAAACACAAATGAGAAGAGGAGTTAGGGTCTGGTTAATAGCTGCAACTACGATTATCAATTAATCATGCTTCTATCTACATATGTTAATGAAATATATACCTGTTTGTGTTTCAACAGCCCGTTCGATATCCACTGCTGTGTCGGCAGTGTCTGGTTTTTTTTTTAATAGTTTTTGTTAAATTTGTTAGAACAGTTTTAATTTGATTTGTTTTTAGTTACATTGATTTTTTTGTGGAGTTGTTATTGCATTTTTTGTATTTATTTTAATCCGAGAATTTTCGTGTATGCATGAGTGAATAGGACGAAATGTTCAAGATTTATTTCTTTTTTGTTCATTGGCAAAACGTAGTTTTTGTTAGATGTTGTTATGTACTTGCAATGGCATGTTAGTGATTAAAATATATATAATATATATATTGTATATATGGATGTTAATAGCAATGGCACCAAAACAAACGCGGCAATTGCAGTCGTCGTTTAGATCGGTGAACGAAATAATAATTAAGAGTAGAATTAAATAAAATAAAAATAACGTAAAATTGTGAATTAATATGAATTTGGAATGGCATTTAATCATAAAAATGAGAAAGAGGCGCATTATACCTGCTGTGTCATCGGTGATGCCCACGTCGACGTCATCACGTCGCTCAGCCTCACGTTTGGCTTGCTCCGCCGCTTCGGATGCAGCCTTAGCCTCCAATTCCTCCTTGATTCGCAGCCGTTCTGCTTCTTCCGCTAGTTCCTGACGCCTCTTCATTTCCTTAAGCTCAAACTGAAAAAAATGCATAGTTAAAAGGGGACCCATAAATATTTGAGGTAACACCTACTGTTGTCAAACGCTCAAGTGCACTGAAGCGCTCTTCCTGCGCGGCTGCAGATTTCTCAAATGCTTCATGTTTCTTTATCAGGTTCTCAACTTCGTCGATTGTGTGTCCCAATTCAGAAGACAACAGGTACGGCTCCTGTGCAATAAGCCAAGCCTCCGCAACGGCAGCATCTCTGGCGAACTGATAGACCTCCAGGACTGTAAAAAGCGAGCATTAGTATTAGATGGACATCGAGTGTTTATTTTTCAAAACTCACTTAATTGCAGGTTCTCCCATCGCTCCTCCCAACGTCTGAGCAACGCATTGCGACTATTGCTTAGCTGTAGAAGACGGTCCTTAATATCAGCGGACGCGTAATGGTTGCGGGTAAGCAACTCCTTGCCCAAGGATATGCATGCACCGAAGTTGTCTTCTCGCGTATCGATTTCGGCCTTTAGACTCTGATGGTTGTTCATCAACAGTTCGACGCCGGAAACGTCGCGCGGCTTCTCCGATGTATTCATCTGGCGCACTAGATCCTCCATCCAAATCATGAGGATGCGCACCATATTGAAGAATCTATACAGATCACCGGTGTCGGCAAGCTTTTGTTTGCGTGCATCGCACATAGCTTGCAGATTGTCCCAGGCATGTAGAACTTCCTGCTCGCGATTGGTTATTTCCTTTGCCTTGTCACCGGCATAGGCGTCCTGCAATTTGGCGGACTCCTCTTGGATCTGTTGCACCTGCGAGTAGAGTGTGGTGAGGTCCTGCAGGAAGTTGTAGTGTTTGCGCTGAAGGGTCGAGACGGAGCCAGCATCGCGGCCAAGTTCATCGGAGACGCCATGTTGCTTCTCGAGAATGCGGCCGAGCACGTCCTTGCAGTCGTGGAAGAATTTGTGAAGCTCCCTTGATGCGGCCAACATCTGAGTGCGAGTTTCGATAAGTTCAAGCAGGTCCTGCCACGATTCATTCAAGTTGTCCTTCCATTCGGCAATGGTCGCAGAGTCCGAGTGGCCCGCCTGTATTAGATTATCAGCAATGCTATTAACCTTGGCAACGCGCTCGCCACCAACGACTTCGGTATCACGTGCGAATTCATTGAAGCGTTCGGAAAGCAAGGTGACGTGATCGTAGTCCTGTCCCAGCTCCTGCGAGCCAGCAACAACCTCACGATCCGTAATCCATTGTTCCAGATCGTCAACTTCACGACTCAGCATGAACAGTTGCAGGGCCTCATTGAGCCGCGCTCGTCGCTCACCCGCTAGATCCTTAAGACCGGCATACAATTTGTCTAACTGCGATTGTTTCACGGCAACCGCATCACCGCTGGAGACATCGTCGCTGCTAAACTGGCGCGCAACCTCGCCAAGCTGGCGAATGGTGTTGGCATAGTCCTCCACCGATTGCTCTAGATTTTCGTGCTTCTTCATTAGGTTCTGTGCGCTTATCTCATCCTTGCCGCGATCCTCCACCATCATGTAGAGCTCCTGTTCGCTCATCCAGGACTCAGCTTCCTGGGCATCGAAGAAATACTGTTGCACCTTCTCGGACTCCAACAAATGCTTCTTGCGATTCTCGATCGCATCCTTCAATTCTTGCCACTTCTGTGTTAGGTCGCTAATAAGAGCCTCGAACTTCTTAGCATCCTCGTGGCCCTCGTCGATCAGTTTGCGTCCATTGTTACATATAGCCATGATGCGTGGCTCGTGGTTGTCAATCTCTGTGGCCAACGACTGGTTCTTTTTCTTCAGGACGTGGACATTGAACAATGAGTTTCCATAGTCATTTGAGTTTGCAACTGGCAGTTTCTCGTCAATCCATAATTTCTCATCCTCGACATCGCGGCAGAACTGGAAGGCCTCCTTCTTCTTCTCCAGCTGCTTCTGACGCTCTAGCAATGGGGCTTTGATCTTCTCAAAGCGCTCGAGTACGGCTGTCTTTTTCACCACAATGGGTTCGATCTTCTCCTCAGGCACGGTCTTTTGTAAGTATTCAGTTTGTTTGTCAATTTCCTCCACCTGTCGGGCCTTGACGGCCATCTGTGTTTGGATGACTTGTTGCTTCTGCATGAGTATATTGACCGATGTCAAGTCGTTGGCAGTATCTCCGCTGACAATCTGTTTCTCCAGGTCAGTGATATACGAATCAATGTCGTCACACGTCTGTTGGACGAGCACCTCACGGTTGGCGTCAAATAGCATGGCGCCCTTCTCTTTCGTGTGCACTTCTAGATCCTCGAATTGCTTCGCCAGCTCCTTCAGTTTGGGCTCAATAACGTCCTTGAACTCAGGTTTCTCTTTCGAGAGCTCCTGGGCTGACTTCTCTGCTTCGTAAAGACGTTCCTTGTTAGCTGCAATTTCAGCCTCAAAGGCCTGATGTCTTGTCCACTTGGAGTGTATGGTCTTGGCGCTTCTGTAGGTCTCGTCCTGGGATGTCACGTACTTCTCCTGCACCCATTCGGCCAACTCCTCCAGGTCCTGCAGGAATTCATGCAACTTAACCTGGTTCTTCAACTTCTCGTGCTGATCCAGCGCGCGCTGTCGATTGTCATCGCGACGTCCAGTAATATTCTCTGCGCGCTTGCCAATTTTGTCGGCATCGAAGTGTTCCTTTTCGACAAGGGTGTCGGCCACCTGCAGCAAAGTATTAATTTTGTCGTCATTGGCTTCCATGGTGGTGAGGAAGGCTTCGTGACGCTTAAGCTGATTTTCGGCCTGTTCCAAGTTAACAGGAGTGTCATCCTTGCTGAGGAAATGTTCTTGCTGGCTAAGTAATACTTCGGTCTGACGCGCATCGCGATTGAACAGTTGCTGATCAAGGCTCTGAGACAGGAGTACCTGCCGGTTCTCCCACATTTGGTGGAGCTCCTCCCAACCATCCTTGAGCGCGTTTAGACGCTCACGTAAGAACATGTACTGTGGATCGTCGGAAGTGCTGCCCTCAGAAGTCAAACGTTCACCATACTCCATCATGTTCTTGTAGTCCTCGGTGTAGTTGTCGATTTCCTCACGTATCGACTGGTGCTGGTTAAGGAGTTTCTCTGCTTCGGGCAGCGATGTCGGGGTGTCCTCGGAAGCTACATCGGTCTGGGTCTTGGTCAACCAAGTCTGGAAGTGATCCAAATCGCGTAGGAAGCGGTGCAGGTCACCAGCCTCTTCCAGCTTCGAATCACGTTCCTTTAGCATCTGCGTCAACTGTTCCCAGATGAGTTCGATCTGGGCTATACGCTCGCGTATTAGCTGCGCTTCTTCTGGATGCTCAGCCTCAATGCTATCGGCTTCACGACCCAAACTGGACAGTTTGGCTTGGATTGCAGCCAAGTCGCGATCCATTCCGCTAAGGCGACGCTGTAGGGTCATAACACCAGTAAGATCCATTTCCAGGCTATCGGTTTCTGTGAGTATGCGTTTCTTATCCTCGATCCAAGAGATGGTTTCGCGGCACTCAATGTAGAAGGTCTGCACACCATGGGCCGACTTCAGGTCATCCATCTTCGCCTCGGCCTTTTCGCGCAACGTCGACCACTCCTGGTTAAGATGATTTTGACGTTCGAGTATCTCATCGGAGTTCGGATGCTCGACATGCAACAGTTGGCGGGCCAATTGATTAACGACGGCCACGCGGGAAGCATTGGCGTTCATTTCCTTGTCGAAGCCCTCAAAGCGATGCTTCATGATCTCGACATCTTCAATGTCTTTTCCAGGCACCATTGTGTCGAGCATCTTGGTCTTCTCCTTGATCCATTGCTCAACACCATCTGCCTCGGACATCAGTTTGTAGAGGCTAAGAGCGTCCAGGAGTCGCTGCTTGCGTAGCTTGGCGAGTTCTGTCAGTTCCTTGTAACGTGTATCGATCGCCTCCAAACGTTTGTCAACATTGTCCTTTTCGGGATCGTTGAGCTTGAGGGTCTCGGCCTGTTTGTGCAGTGCATCGATGACTTCGGCGTAGCTTTTAAGTTCATCAGCAACATCCTTGTGCTTCTTGAGCAGCGATTGGACATTGGCCTCGTCTCGACCCACATCCTCGCTGGAAACAATGCGTAGCGTGTCCAGCATCCAGTTGTCCACATCATCCGCATCAGCAAACAATTGGAAGTACTCGACTGCATTTTCCAAACGCTGTCTGCGATATTTGGTCAAGTCGAGCAAGTGATCCCACTTGGAGAGAATCTCCTTCAAGCGATCCTTGATGCGCTCCGCTCCAAAGTGGCCCTCAGTGATGAGCTCAGCACCAACCTTAGCAACGTTCTGCAGCTGAGGATCGTGAGATGTGATTTCAGACTCCAGCGCCTTGTGTTTGCTCAACAGCAAATTAACTGTGGTGAGGTCATGACCGATCTCATCCGTAGACACAATCTGCTCTTTCTCCTTGATCCAGTTCTCCTCGTCAGCAGTGTCCCAGTAGAACTGCCACAGTTTGCGGCTCTCTTCCAGGCGACTGCGGCGTTCGACGGCCAAGCGGACCAGCTCTGCATACGCATCCTCCAATTGTTGGACGCGGCTGACAATAATTTCGGGATCACAGGGCTTGTAAGATTCGGGGTCGTCGCTAAGGAACTTCTGCGAGTTTTGTACAACGACCTTTACGCGCTCACCCAGTATGTTAATATCGGCCTCCACTAGCGAGTGTTTCTGGAGCAGATCCTCAACACCCATCAAGTGCTTGCCATAGTCGTCTGTCATCAGCAGCTGTTTGATCTCCTCCATGTTGTCCAATATATAGAGCATTTCCTGGAAGTTCTGCTGCAGCTGCATCGAGATTTCCAAGCGCATGCGGCGGGCACGCAAGAGCTCCAGCAAGTATGTCCACAAACGCATAACGTTGTCCTTGCGTAGCAATATGCGCTTTACATCATGATAGCGCTCTGACTCCAGTTCATCGCAAACGGCCACAACGGCCAGTACGCGCTCCTCGTATGCAAATATATCGGTTTCGATGGCTTCGTGCTTTTTAGCAGCTGCCTCAACGGCAGCCAGATCAAAGCCAAAGTTATCCTGACTGACCAGGCGCTGGTTCTCCGACAGCCAAGTCTCGCGCATAGATGCCTTGCGATCGAAACGAGCGGCCAATTGCTCAAGCTTCTCCTGCCGAATAAGCTCTTCGCGCAGCGCCAGTTCCCGCTCATGCTCCGCTTTCTCCAGTCGCTCCCAGGCTTTGTTGATGTCGGAAATCATTTTGCCCTCTTTAGGTGTATACGGCTTTTGGTTGTTAGCGCGCATTTTCGACTGCAGCGTAAAGAGCAAAACCTCCAGGTTGCCCTTCTCGACAAATTTGGGAGGCTTTTCGATGGTGCGATAGTTTGAAAACTGAGCGAGTTGGCCCTGAACGCCAGCCAGGGAGTTCTCGAACTCACGCTCGCCCAACGACTGTATGGTAGTTTCGATCCACTTGAGCAGGTCACTGGTGAAGTGCTCGTAGTCATGAATCATCTTGTCGTTCTCCATTGCAATGCCCACAACCTTGCCAATGCGCTTACCCTGCACAGTCTCTTGTTTCAGCTTGCTGAAGTAATGATAATATGTAACCACGTACGTGATGATGGACTTCTCGTCGGGATGCTCGACAAACACATCCTCGGCATCGAGCAGCTTGGCCAGCCCCAATTTGTCCTCCGCCACGTCAAATGCATTGTTAAGGTTGTGAATGGCGTTTGTCTTGGACAATTTCTCAAATTGCACTAGGTCTGGACGGTGTTTGTGTATGATGGCGTTGAAGGCAAGGCCGTCGCGCCACGATGTAGTAAAGTTCCTTACGTTAACATTGTGATAGCCAGCGGTCTTCATCTGGCACCACAGCAGCAAAGCATCCTTGGCGGACTTCGTTTCCTTGTTATCGACCTCCTCAATTGTAATATCTTGAATCTAAGCGGTAAAATTATATGTTAAGGGAGTTAAAGAGAATGTAGATATGTTTTAGACTAGTCACTATAATCGTAGAGTCTTAGCAATACAATGTTAACAATCCAAATGGTTTTCAATAATGGTATGATGCAATGATCCGAAGCTCTAATTAGACAACATAACTCACCTGGAAACGCAAAATAATGGTCCAAATGAGGCCCAAGTTAAGTGATGCATTTCCATCGACAATATCGTGGGAGCCAATATTCTCAAGATGGACACGCTGCTCGCGAAGGAACTGCAGTGCTTTGTCGACATTCTCTAGGCAGTGAATTCGCATTTTACCCTTGGTCGGCTTCGGCAATCGTTCGCCGGAAAGGACCTCAAGTAATTTGATTAAATGTTTGCCATCTCGCATATCCACATAGAGATCTGAGATGCGGCAGTTAACCCGACATAGATGCGAGTTGACCCATTTGGTGAAGGTCTTCTTCTGGACACTCTCACGCTCCTCGGCTAGCGCCTTGATACGGGAACGCTCGAACAGGCGTGAACTGGAGTTGCCGCCATCGTATTCGTATTCGTCGATATATTCGTTGCCTGGACCCTGACTAGGGTCCCATCGAACAATTGAAATGTCCGTCGTCATTGTTGTTGTTTGTCAAAATTATCCACAGTATGCGCACTTAATTCAATTTTGGTCTGTTTTCTCTATTTCCTTGTTCACCCGAAATTCGTTTAAAGAATTACTGCAAAGAAACAGCCAAAGCCAATAAAAAATAAACAAAAAATTAATATTACAAGTGCAGCAAGCTTCAAATGAATGTACATAAGCATATAGAATTGCAAAAATTGTATATGTACACATATGTATGTATGTACGTACATATGAACTTATGTATGTATATAGGCCCCACCCGTACTAGCTAGCTATTCCACTCTCCTCCCCGCCACTCAATTTCAGCCCAGTCCATTATATATTATTATGGTCTGGTGTGAATCATAAGACATGTCTGGCGTCACACTTTCTTCATACCATATACAAATTGATATACATTTGTATGTATGTATGTACATATGTCTGCTTGTGTGTGAGTGCAGGGAAAATATAATTATGTCTTTGACATGTCGGCGTGGGGTCAAGCGAAGCCCGATCGTGGCTTGAGCGTGTGATGACATTATTTGAAATGAACGCATTTCTACATATACATATGTATATGTATGTATGTACTACAACTATAGTTAATATGATTACGTCACGCCTACAGAAATTGAAGGCGCTGAAGCGAGGGTTGGGTATATTTTTTTTGTTGTTTTTATATGTACATACATATGTGTGCTTTATGCGAACAAATTTAAATGGCATACCTATTGTATGTATGAGTATGTATGTATGTATAATGCATACAAGCTGACGAACCGTCAAATTACAGGAAATTCAATTCAGAAACCATTGGAATGACCGAAATACCGTTTAAAAATTAGTGAGCACTTTTGTATGGCAACGTATGCCATTTGAATCGGTAAATCGAATACATACATACATATGTATGTGTATTATAAGGTCAACTTTAAGTGCATTAAAAAGATACTTTATCGTGCAGGTAACTTTGTTTGCATATTCAATGAGGCAAACATGCACATACTATACATACATATGTATGTATTTATGTACATACATACATATGTGTACATGTAATTTTCTCTATTTGTTTACACAAATCACTCCACACAATGCAGTTAGCTGCTTTCAATTCACCTCAGCTTTTTTGGCCAATCAAAATTACTGTTTGTGTTCTCAATGAGCTCATTTTACTACATACCCTCATATATACATACATATGTATATATATGTACATACATATGTATGTACATATGTGTGTGCCTAGCTTGCGAATGTGAAACTAACTAATTTTTAGAACAGCACGTCCAACCGCAATAACAATAAACAATACAAACACTAACACATACTCAACGCATGTATAGTCAGAGTGTCATTAAAAAAGAGAAGAAAATGAATTGGCATAGGTTAAAAATTTAGCACAAACGCAGACACAGTTCGTTTCTATTATCTATTACGTAATATTTTTTATTATTAAAACGAAGCTTAAAAACTGGGCGAAACATGAGAGAGCCAAAACCCAGGCAACAACAACAGCAACGCCAACAGTGAGAACAAAATACGCACGCACACAAAAGAGAGTGTAGAGTAATACTGGAGAGTATCTGAGCTAATAATGTGTGTGCTCGCTTTGGGGCGGCGCAAGCATCAAAAAGGGTAGTTTTGAACTCTGCATCACTTTTTCTTTTAGATATGTACATATGTACATACATAGGTACGTGCACACATGTAAAAAGATAAATACACACACTGCATACATACATACATATGTTTGTATGCACATGATCTTGGGGTCAACTTCAATTTCATGCTGGCTCGTCTCAAATGGGAGAAAAAAGAAAATTAACTTCATTTCATGGCAGTGGATGGGTGGGTGGAGCAACCGGAGTTGTGCAATTCTGTTAATTAAAGACACATACACACACATACGTACAAGCGGTGTTTATTGTTGTTATTAGTTTAATTCGCGGTTAAAAATACATACATACATATAAAAACCAGTTTTAGCATGGGCTGCCCAACTTTGATGAAAGCAACTTAAGTAGTCAAAGCCAATGTTTTCGTTTACATTTAGCTCATTTTTCATTTTCAACTGTCGGCCGCACTGTTTGGGGCCGCCACAGCGCACAAACATACAAGCACATGCACATACATACATACATATGCACAAACATATATGCACGTATATTTATGTGTGCGTAAATATTATGCGGCTTTTGTATACCTTTATGTATTTACATTTGATAGCGAAGCCGTTGATTACGTTATTGTAATAAACAAGGTTTGCTTCACTTGTTCAAACACATGCATACAATACATACACTTTTTCATATACACGTATATGTATGTACATATGTGTGAGTTACAAGTGTTTATTATGCGTAGAAGCAAAGCAACTTCAATTCAACTCGTGACCTCTTGGAAGGATTTCCTATTTTTACATGCACATATACACATACATCTGTACACAAAATATGTATGTGTGCGCGCTTTTAAGGTGCGTTTGCTGGGCGCGTGTATTTGTGCACGTAACTGTATGTTTGTACAAACATATGTATGTGTGATGATTGCGTTCTCAAAGATACGACGATTGATATGATTACAATAAAATGAAAATATATGTATATTTGTGTGTGTTTTTGCTGCTGGATTTGTCACTCGATGGTGACGATGGATAAAAGTTACCAAAGTTGAATTCTTCACTGGCTTTGACAAACGTTATACACTGATTCTCGCATTTTGTTTTGGTTTATTTTTGTTTACATATATGTACGTTCGTTGAATGGATGAGAATGTAATTCGTAATCGCACTGTACTAATTCCGTTTCTGTTATTATATTTTAAGTTTTTTTTAGTTCGAACGGCATTCGTTCAATTCGATTAGAGCAGTAACAGCGTAATGAGCACATCACATCCACTTCGAGTTCGAGTGCGGTGTGGTGCGCACGCTCTCACGGACACAAATACAACCACAGATACAAGCACAGACACGACACAGCGCACAGAGACTGAGCTGAATGATGTCATCAACGCCGCCACCGCTGCCGCTATTTTGGCCGCGGCCGCGATAGTCAAGCAGTAGTCAGGCAGGCAGGCAATTTTAATCGATGATGTTTTTAACTATGTGTGCGTATACATATTTATATGTATATATTTATATATATTGCATATCTGCGAGATAATTAATCACTTGGAAACACCTAAAGGGTAGGTAGCACTAGCACTGCAACGAACGATCAACTGATTGGCCCACTTTTGGCTTAAGATACTTTTGATGGCTGCTTTGAATTACATGGCTGGGCGTTGGTCTATAATCCCGACGTTGAATTTTTTATTTGCCGCTTTTCCGGTGAGAATTTTAACATGCACTTACCTACTCGACAATTTAGCTGTTCAGTTTTCCCTAATTGATTCATAAAATACACAATTTTCATATAATTTTCGCATTTAATTAATATTACTTCGCTTATTCTTGCGGATGAACTTCACTTGCGAGTAAAAAAAAAGAGTGACTGCTGAATCTGAATGGAAAATGTATGTATCAGTCAAAACATCGGAGAGAAATCGCTGCTGCCAACTCGATGCGAAAGTCGCAAGCTGACAACCTATGCATTATTTGAACAATATTTATCGACATATTTCGCGTTGCATACCTTTCAATTCGATTAATTCTCGAGTTGAACACCAGCTCTTAGCCCTGATTGTAGTGCCGTCTGCCACTGCTGCTTCGGCAGAATTAAACAAAAAAGGAGATTTCGTGTGTTTTTTTACGGCTATTAAACTGTATCTGCTCAATTACATTGTAACGCAAATGAAATACACCTGTCAGGCTTTTGTAATGCACACACTAGCCTGACTAATCCAGCCTTTGTTTTTTACATAGGCAGAAAACAAAAACGCAAACAGAAACTTATCGAAAAATAAGTGAGAGAAGTTCGTGGGCGCTGAAGATGCCGGTCAAGATGTGCGATGTGACGGCTCGCGTCTTTGCAGCCATGCAGAATCTGGACATAACATCGCTGGCCGGTTATCCACAGGCGGAGATTCGGCCAGTGCTGCCATCGTTAGTGCGCATGAGTCTGTTGTCGCCGCTGGATAACACCGAGTCGTCCATGGAGTCGCGCAAACAGATCCTGGCCGTGCTCATTGGCATTGAAGTTGTGAACAGCATTGTATCGTACCTGCAGGTCAACTACCATGAGCTCGAGAATGAGTTGAAGAAGGAGCTGCAAACACGCCTAAAAACTGTGTTTTTTGAAGGCCAACACGACTATGGCCTGCAGACAGGAATAGCGCTGGGTTTTGAACGGGCCGATGTGGCACGCAAGGTGCGCGTCGTATTATCCGAAATATTCAATCTCCAGCAACAGGTGTCGGAGCAAAAGCCTGCTGTGCACTCAGAAATACTTGACGATGGTATATATTTAGAGGAAGTCGTAGACATCCTTTGTATTGCACTGGCAGAGTTGCCTTCGTTGTTAAATATACTCGAATTAACTGATGCATTGATGCATGTGCCGACTGGACATCGCATCGTATGTGCATTGGTTGCAAATTTTCCCGATTGCTATCGCGATGTAGTCTCTCATGTTATTGCCAACTGCGACGAGGAGGGCGTTGATGGCAAGCACAGACTGTTGCTGCTGATGGCTCTTAGCGAAATGAATCCCACCCAAGCCCTTGCCAACCGTTCAATGTGCGTTGACATGCTTAAAGTGCCTTCCTTTATGTTGAAGCTTACTCTAAAGCATCCCGAGGATTTGGTAAGTCTTTGACAATCTCTTACTCTTATACTTTAATTAATCCATTCTTCACCTTTAGACTGCATTTTTGACTGGACTTTTGCTGGGCAATGATCAGAATCTACGTTCTTGGTTCGCCCTGTATATTCGGTCTAGTCAAAAGCGAAAAGGCGATGCACTTAATCTGGTGCGTGTAGAGCTACTCCAGAAGATTTTACATATCACGAGCAATGCTGCTGAGATCAAAGATTTCAATTTGCAGGGTGCTGTGCTGCTGCGTCTCTATTGTGCACTACGTGGAATTGGAGGTCTTAAGTAAGTGTCACATTGATTTACACGATATAAGGTATATCTAATGTCCTCGTCTAATGTTGACAGATTCAACGATGATGAAATTAACGCATTGTCCCAGCTGGTGACAAGCTGCCCACAGGCCACCCCTTCAGGCGTGCGTTTTGTGACACTGGCTCTGTGCATGCTCATTGCCTGTCCATCGCTGGTATCAACAATACCACTAGAAAACAAGGCCATCGAATGGCTGCAGTGGCTTATTAAAGAGGATGCCTTTTTCTGTAAGCGTTCTGCCACGAGTAGTTCTCTAGGCGAGATGCTGCTTCTACTCGCGATTCACTTTCACAGCAACCAAATAACGGCCATCAGTGAAATGGTGTGCTCCACACTGGCCATGAAGATACCCATAAGACCTAATAGCACTAATCGCATAAAACAGCTATTTACACAAGACCTCTTCACCGAACAGGTGGTTGCCTCACATGCAGTGCGTGTGCCAGTTACACCCAACTTGAATGGAACCGTGCCGGGCTACCTCCCGGTGCATTGTATCCACCAGCTGCTAAAGTCAAGAACGTTTCTGAAGCACAAGGTGACTATCAAGTCGTGGATATTTAAGCAAATATGCAGCTCCGTACGACCAGTACATCCAGTTATGCCCGCACTTGTTGAGGTCTTTGTCAATACTCTTATAATACCAAATCCCACAGGCAAAGTCAACATAGACCACATGCATCGGCCTTTTACAGAAGCCGAAATTCTTCATGTCTTTCGTACATCACAGCTTACCTTCATTACTGAAGAGTTCCCCCTGCCAGAGGGCGATGAGCTTGCTCAGGTCGAGGTTAGCTGTCCACTGACAGCACAGTTACTCATGATCTATTACCTTATGTTGTATGAGGATACGAGACTGATGAACCTCAGTGCTCTGGGAGGTCGCAAGCAGAAGGAGTACACAAACAACTTCCTTGGAGGCTTGCCCTTAAAATACCTATTGCAGAAGGCTCATCAATACCACAATGATTATTTGTCGTTGTTCCATCCGCTGTTACGACTTATTATATCTAATTATCCTCATCTGAGCATGGTGGATGACTGGCTGGAGGAGCACTACAGCTTAAGCAGTGCAAGTGAGGCGAGTAAAGCTTATGAGGTTAAGAAGGAACTCCTTAGCCAAGCACTGGATATGCTTAAAACAAAACCCCACCTAGCTATAAGAGTGTTTAAGCGACTTCTTCAGCTGCCACCCGAATCGTTGGCCCAATACGCACAACTGTTGGTAAACCACATGCCAGATGTGTTTGAGAAATCTGTGCCGAGGTATATTAAAGATCTCTACAACGACTTGTGGCTGCGGTTGAATGCTGTGCTGCCGACAACGTTTTGGGTTTTGTCCCTGAAAGCAATCACAAGTACTAAGGATTCGATCAGCCGAAAAACCTTTGTCAACGAAAGTCTGTTAGAGCCTATGGAAGTTTTAGGGTAAGTCGTTCAACACTTACACCCATTATGTTTTTTCTTACATAACTCATGTTTAAAACCCGTATTTTCTTCATTTCTAGGTGTCCCAGACATGTCTTCTGCTCGCCATATATGCTTGTGATACTGTTACGCATATTGAAAGGAAGCCTAGCGGCATCCAAGACATACCTCAATGTTCACATGCAACAGAAGCAGGTGCTCGACAAAAACGGACTTGTGCAAACGGATGCGGATCGAGAGGAACTAAAAACCACGTTGATTGCCTCACAGGAGAGCGCTGCTGTGCATATTCTGCTCGAAGTGCTCGAGTATATGGCGAATAAAGCAAATACCCGAGTTGCCAAATTGGAGTTGCGGGAAATACAGGGCATTATTGGTACCTATGTGCACCAGGTATTTATCTCGGAGCCATCGCTGGCCAAGCTGGTGCACTTCCAGACTTATCCAAAGTCCATAATACCAATGATTGTGGCGAGTGTGCCTTCAATGCATATTTGTATTGATTTTGTGCACGAATTTCTGAATGTAACTGAAATGGATAAGCAAATCTTCACGATAGAACTAACCTCACATTTGGTGCTTAATTATTCAATACCGAAGAGTCTCGGAGTTTCCAAGTTCTGCATAAATGTAATTCAAACCACACTCTCGCTGCTAACGTCATCCGCCAAATGCAAATTCTTGAGAAACGTGCTGCCTGCTATTGTGCGCTTTGCCGAAACATTTCCCATTCTTGCCGATGATTGTGTAAACATTTTAATGAACACCGGTCGTAGCTTACATTCGCAATCCTCGTTGGGCGTAACAACTATGCAAATGCCGTTGACGGAGAGTGCGAAGCTGTGCTCGTATCGTGACGCCCAGTGGCATATCATTATGATTGAAGATGCTTTCAAAGCACTTGTATCTGCTGTTTTGCAAAAGGCTGAATTATATTAATGTTTATGCAGGAGAGATGTAAATGTAAATTTGAGATATGGGTGAATGCGATCATATGGCCTGTAAGATTTCCTCTGTTGTACATAGGGAAGAACTAAATAATGATGATATGATATAAGTGCGTAGTATTTGTACAATATATTAAATTCGAATTAAATACACATATGTACATATAAGATAACTTGACCAATAAAAAACCGTTTCTAAGTTCATACGATATGTGTATGTACATATGTTTGTAAGTGCTGTGCTACTTGTGGTCGATTAAATATAGATAAAAGGCGATAAAAATAAAATGGAACTTTAAGTATTTGCGTATAATTGTTTTTTATATCTATTAATTTTAACTTTTCCTGTTTTGCTAAAAATTGTCTAATTGTTCATTAACCTAAATTTTTAACGGGTTTCCAAAAAAGCTTTTAAAAGTACTTGGTTCGCAACATTAGTCGATAGACCGCTCGACATTTAACCCGATGCTATGGTGTTTAGATATCGATAACATCGATGCATCGATGTACTTCTTACATCCCTGTCTGCCAAGTCGTTGGGTGCATTTTGTTTTTAGTGATAGTTTTTGTAAAGTTATTGAAGCACGGATGATGAACATAGTTTCATTTATTCAATATTAATATAAAGCAATAATCAAACGCATTGAAGCTGTGCAATATTTGTGAGTAAATATTCAAGTGTTTAATACAGAACTACTAAACAGGAAAAGCAAATCGCTGTTTACGCCTAAAATTTTTCACTTGCGTCGGAAGTTTTTTTTATGTTTTACGATGCTGATTCGTAATTGTCTTCTTGTGTATGTCGGGTCGCTCTCGCTTATTCGCTCTCTCTCTGGCAGCCTCTGTGCCCGTGGGTCTTGATGTTTTTGAGTGTTTGTGTATGTGTGTTGATACAGACTGGTAGCTTGTTGGAAAATAATTAAAGCAAACTCCAATTTGTTGCACATTTCACATTGTGGTTAATCTATTAAAAAAAGTTGCCTACATCCATATGCCATTTAATTTACTTTAAAATGTCCCAGTAAAAGATTGGTACATAGTATGTATGTATGGGCTTTGTGTTTCAAAATACGATGCACAACATACATATGTATGTATGATGTATGTACATATAATCTCTACATTAAATTGGTCTTGGTCGCGGTTTTGCTGTAGAGACAGAAGCAATATTACAATAAAGTCAAATTACAACAATATTGCTGTAGAAGAGGCTGCCTAGCATCCATGATAGTAAGTCGAGATAAAAAATCAAAATCGGTCCAAACGACCGACTTCAGCTGAAAACTCAGGTCGTTTCTTCTTTGCTCGGTCGCTTCTTTGTGCGCAAGTGCAGGTAATCCGGTACGCAGTTGCTGATATGTGCGCCGGAGAGAGAGCTAGTTGCAGAAGCAACGGTTCTGGTCGTGTCGGCAACAATCTGACTTGATTTTGTCTGGCAGCTGCAGCTCAATGAAATCTCATGTAAACTATGGTCGAAGTCGGAGTCCGAACAGTAGCGATTCCCAGCTGGAGGCCGCTACAAACACCTCTCCCCTAAATGTAAAGCTCCCTTTTAACCAATTTTTTACGAACACAATCAGGAAAACGTACACCAAATGTACATCTGTATGTATGTATGTATATATTTGTATTTATGTATCTACGTACATATGTATATATGTGGGGTAATTTGGACAAGGGTCGGTGTTGCAGTCGTCACTCGTCTCGTTATCATAGTTATTGCTATTGTTGTAAAATGCAGCCCGGGAATGTAGTACATACATACGGGAAATCTGTTGCTGGAACACATGTCTGATTCTGCGTGTTGCAGGCTGCAGCTAGTCGTACACACATACACACCCATACACACAACCACACGTGTTTCGAAAATGGATGCATGTATGCATGTTTTTTTTTGTGCAATTCTTTTATAGCCGGAAAAACTCAATTAAACTTTAAGTGTTGCTTTATTGAAGTACACACCCACAACAACCACACACACGCACTGTCACATTCAAACAAACCCACACATATGTGTATGCGCTAGTAGGACTTTTTTTTTTCATTCACGACCAAAATTATGCTCCAAGAAGAGAGCAAGCTGCAAATAGACAAAAGAGCAAAATAATAACAACAACAGCAGACCAGCAACAGCAACAAAAATGCACCGTCAAGTTACATTGCCACCAGCAAGCGCCACCAACACCCACCCACATAATAGAATCGCTCTCTTGCGCCCCGACTCTGCACCTCTCTCGCTTTCTCTCTATCTCTCCTTTCTAACTGCGTCCGAGTTACTGCGCTGAATGAGAATGCCGTTGTTTCTATCGTGTCGCCATCCTCCACTGTGCCTTTGAAGCTAGCAAAAGGACTGTTGCAGATATTTTATTTAAAAATGTTGTAATAGTAAGGTATCGCATTCATTTAAATTGCTTTTAATAGCCCCCAACGTTCCGCTCAAGTGCACGAAGACAATAAACCAGGAACTCATTCCAAATCATGGCGATTCTATAGGAGTAAGAAAACTTTTATAGTCCGCATCCTGCAAGAAGGAGACAAAAAAAAAAAAAAAATGATGTCCGACAGACGTGCGGAAATTTATATTGCTTGCGCCGGCCAACTGAAGGCAACGGCAACTTTTGTCCGAGTAGCGCAGTACACGCTCTCCCGATATGTTGGTTGCTGTATTCATTCGTGGATGTATCCGTGCTCCAACATAGCTGTGTAGTTGTTTTTGTAGCTGTTGCCGTTGCCTTATCGAGTGTATCTTTTGCTGTGCTCGGGGGAAAAATTCGATATCTTCGCACTAGTTATTTACAGAATTTACACAAAAATTGTACTAACATTTACATGGTCTGTGGTCGTCTTCTTTGTCTTCTTTTGGGTCTGAATCGTAAAGGTGCGTCAAGATGCGTCAATTCAACATTTCGGTCATTGGACTATCCGGGACCGAAAAGGACCGCGGCCAAGTCGGTGTCGGAAAGTCATGCTTGTGCAACAGATTTATGCGGCCCATGGCAGACGATTACTTCATTGATCACATATCAGTGCTTAGCCAGAGCGACTTCAGCGGTCGCATTGTGAATAATGACCATTTTCTGTACTGGGGCGAGGTGCGTAAGACGACCGACGAGGGCGTTGAGTATAACTTCAACATTATCGAGCAGACAGAGTTCATGGACGATTCCACATTCCAAGCGTTTAAGGTGGGTAAAATGGATCCATATCTGAAGCGATGTACCGCCACAAAGGTCTTCTCAGCGGAGAAACTTATGTACATATGTAAGAACCAACTGGGCATCGAGAAGGAGTACGAACAAAAGGTAATGCCGGACGGCCGGCTTAGTATCGACGGGTTTGTGGTTGTCTTCGATGTCAGTCCAGTGCCAAATCGCAGCGTCGAAAAGCAGGTGGAGTTCGTTCAGAATGCCATTGCCCACATATTAAAAAATAAAAAACCACTGGTCCTTGTGACGACTAAAAATGACGATGCGCACGAGTTGTATGTGCGCGAAGCCGAAAAGATTAGTCAGCGCAAGGATTATAAGAGTACGGTGCAGTTGATAGAGACATCGGCACACGAATCGATCAACATTGATCTGGCATTTCTCATGCTTGCACAAATGATAGACAAGGTTAAGAACCGGGTCAAGATCATATCATATCAGGAGTCTGCCAAATCGCGCAAAGAGCTATTGGATACACGCTCTGAGGCGGTCACAAGACTCATTCGAACTCAAATCACAGACTATCACATATTGTGGTCGCAGGGCTCGAAAATGCTATCGCAGTATCGTGAATGGAATGAGTTCTTGAACATTTTCGGACATGAAGCCGGTCAGAAGCTATTTCGTCGCCACATGAAAAAGTTACGCGACGATCATCTCAACAAAAAACTACACCAATACTTGGACAAGTTCGCATTAGCACTCGAGTATTTGCTGCCAGATATTAATGCGCTCAATCTCAGTGAAGATGATGCCTGGGATTGTGCCCGCAATTATCTGCAGAATCACGTTGAGTTCGAACAGTATTTCTTTGAGTGTCCCCAGGCCTCTTGGACCGAGCTGGTGGATATGGAAGAGACTGAAGATGAGGCGCGCATACCTTTCGATGTGCTTGAAACCTCGGAGGCCGAAACAGTATTCCGAAACTATTTAAACTCTGTGCAACAGGATAAGAAAAAAATTGGGTGAGTTTCTTTCTAAATTCCTTCGGCTGTTCTTAAAAGCCGTTTTTCATGATTAGTGATTTTTGTTTTTAATATTAAATGCCTGCTTTTCACAGCTGGAAGCAACAATTCAAGATGCTTCTGGAGGAGTCAGGCTTTGTGACGCCCGGTAAGCAATTGTCCGAAGTTCGAGTGCTCTTCATGGGCCGTGAATGCTTTGAGGCTTTGTCCGAACACGATTGTCAGCAAATCTACGACATACATCAGGACGAGATCATTGAGAAGAGCAAACAGAATTTCGTGGAGCTGTTGTTGGAGCATGCCCAATACTTTTTGCAGTTTAAAAATGTCGACATTATCACGCAAGAGGATGTCAAACAAATAACAGACGTCATTCAAGAAGACTCGAGGTAACCTTCATCATCTCGAGAAAACATTATATATGCTTTATTATTGTATTTCTATTGCTCCTTTTTCCATGGTAGATATAAAATGCTGGATCGCTTGGACCAGGAGCGACGTGTTATGCTCTTTCAGCATTTGCGATTCATACACTGCCCCATACGCGATCATTGCCCGTTCTTTAGCAATTGTGTTGACAACCTGATCGAGGAGGTGCTCTCGGACAAGTCAAGCAATCACAAATCATCCGGCTGGAAAACCGCCGGCAACGGCACAGACCGCACACTCAATCTGCTCATAGTTGGCTCGGAGCACTTGGCAAGCGATTTGCTCAACGATATTCGCATTTGCACCGGCAGCAAGGGGGAGTACATATATGAAAATCAAACGTATTATCTTAACTATCGCATTGCTAACGGTGATATGGAAGCATTCAAGGCAATCGATGTCTACTCGAGCGGTAAGTTAACCTTCAGACTGTTCGCTTGCTTGATGAACCATTAATTAATAATTAAATGTGTATATGTACTTGGCTATCGGTTTGGCAGGCCTAATTTGCGTCTATTCGAACCAGCAATCGTTTGAAACGCTTAAAGACAATCTCGAGCGGACATTACTTTGCAATCTTGAGCTCGAGGACAAGTTTGAGAATCTCCCAATTGTACTGGTATATCAGCCGCAGGATTTGAAAGAGAATGAAGTGGACTATCTGCGAAGCGAAGGGATGCGCTTGTCTGAAATGCTGCACTGCGACTTCATCGATCACACACAGAATCATCAGAAGTATGTTTACGACATACTTAACATTGTAATACTCTCGCTCAGGCTAACCGAAATGAAGACCTATGAGCCATACCCTTCGAACCACACTGATCTACGCATACTTGTCGGTATCTTCTGTGGCGACCAGTACGACATTGAGAACATTGTCCAGCCGCTGATCGCCGAATCAACGCTGTGCAAGGCCAATGAGCACAGCATCATAGTTGATGTATTCATCGGGGATGCGAAGCGTCGTGTCGAATTCATATTGTCATCGTATCATGGCACCAATCAGTATCGGGATGAACTCATACACGGATACATTTATTTCTATTCAGCCAAACGTCGTTCGTCCCTCGCCAATCTCAAGTATGCACTATAGATCATTTAATCTGGCTTAGCTAAATCCCATCAATCCGAATCTTATTTACAGCATATTGGCTGCGCAAAACTCCAACATTCCATTGCAGATGATTGCGGTCACAGAGAGCGGAGGCGTTAATGCATTTTTCAATAGCGAAATCTGCCAATATCTTATAACCGAAGGCAATGCGCTAGCAGATCGTTTCAAGGGCAGTTTCATGACATTTTCAGCCGATCAATATGTTAAGTGTATGTTGAGCTCCTTTTCCCCACCCTTTACTAACCTTCAAGAAGTTATATGATATTTAAAATTGATTGGTTTATTGTTTTTCAGTTGCATTTTATAATCCATTCCTTAAAACTGCCTGGGACAACAAGTATGAAGTAGAAAATCTGCATGTCGAGGAGTCAATTACTTTAGATTCGGGCGAGGGTACTCTGGAGAACTCGGTCAATCAGTTGCCGCGTCCACCACCACGTCACGAGAGCTACTTGCTATCCAATACTCTGGGCACCGACGGTTCTGGCAGTGAAAATTACGAAATGCTTCCTACACGATCTTTGAATTCATTAAATGGTAAAAATTTTAAAGAAAAATAGTATATATAATGATAATATAATGGATAGATAATTTGTAAACTGGGGCTTAACTGGGGTCTGGGCTCTGAATACCGTTAACATTAGAATCGTATCTATGTATAATTGGTTCATGATCTCTCTTTTAATCCACAGAAGAAAGAGATATATCATTAGATGAAATCTATGATGACAACAACGAAAAACCAAAACACCTGCATCAAAGTAAGTCTCATTTGCCATCCTTTTGTTAAATCAAGATACAAACAGTATAGCCATATTACATACATAAGTCCATCAATATTGAGAGCGAATAAGCCCATGAGGTTGACCAATGCTCAATTTCGGATAACACGCCCACATACATACAAAGACCATACAAACAAAGAAACATTTGTATATGTGATTATTCAACATTATAATGCGTACATAAGCATTTCCTTATACATATACATAATACCAATAATACATATTAATTAGTATTATTATGCCATAAATATTTTACAATGATTATTATTAACGATTAACCATAACAATTTCTTAACGATTTATCTCTGTGTGTGTATTTGTTGTTGTCATTGCCTTTTGCTAAAAATAATAATAACATACCATACCAAACGACAAACTTAATACTAAACAAACAAAAAAAAAAACAAAAAAGGATTCCAGATATTCCCTCCTCCAACAACTCCTCCAGAGCCAGCCCCTCCAGATCATCAGCTCATTACATGCACATATAAGAGTCAATTCGTTTCGGCTTCAGAATCAAGTTTGGAAGAGATAACATGTAATCTATCTATTTGATTATTTTCTATAACATAAATCCCTAGTCATAATAATTTGAATTCAAGTTTTATGTTCAAAAGAATGTTTTTTGTTATCATTATTCCTACTTATTATGATTTCGTTATTATATATTCAGACATTCGTTTACAATACTTTTTTGATTCGTTTGCCATTTTGTTGTATTTTTGATATTAAGTAGTCACATTCTTGCTATATATTTAATACCCTGTACTGCATATGTACATACTTGTATAAAAAACATTCATATACAAACATATGTATCGGATTTCGCAACTTGTTTTGGACATTTTTGGTTGTGTATATATGCAATGCTTAATCAATTTCGTTATTGGTTGGTTAGTTGATTCGCTTTGTTTTTTCAACAACTTATTTCTCTAGAGATTTTCGAAGCGTGCCGCCGAGTCATACAAGTTTTACGTATTTTATTTGATATTTTTCTCATGCATTTCATAAGCAGCGGATGTCAGCGGGTCTAAGGATTCATTGGCCACCCATGATGCAGGTTATACTTGTGTTCCAATTATATCTCTACCTATCTAATTTAAGTGATATATGTGTACATTTTTGCAATGCATATGTAGAATATAGAGACAGACATGCACACACACAAACACTGAAACTCACACACTCACGCACACTCACTAGATGATCATTCACATTAGGAATTTCACGCCCCATAGCCACTACTACCCAGCATCCAATACTCGTACATTATAATTAATGTATGCCTTGTCCCTGCTTGCGCTACACTTTTCGAGGCTTGTTGTTGTCGCAACGCAGTTATCATTAAATTCATAGAATTACCCTATAGATGTTTCTATGTACATATATGAATAGTAAGCCCTACATACACACCCTTGCATACATAGCAATAATTGTGAGCCACAAATACTTTCAGAATGGTTAGAGGACAAAAGTGAAGGGCGTCGTAACATGAACAAGAATTCCATTTGGAACAACTTTAGCGGTTCGACACATGCCTACACCACAGGTCGCCGACACATTGACTCAAATCTAAATAAAATTCGTCCAAAGGGTCCGAGCCAGACATTAAAGGTAAATGCGTCGGCCCCTCTACCAATACGGAGCACACACATTTAAAAATTAAAATTTGGTGTTCCAGCAACCCGGCAAATTGAATATGAAAAATTTCCAATTGGTCAGCGATGCGGTGGCCAAAATGAATTTTGGTAGTGGCAGCATGGGTGAATCCTATTTGGCTCAATGTGATGCCAGCGACAAAGATGTCAAACGTTATGATCACGCACAACTCGATGGAGAAGATGAGGACTCCGAGGAACTGGCCGAATATGAGCAAATCTATGAAAACGAAGGTAAGTAGTGCCCGCGACATTATATTTAATGAAAAATTAAGAAAGGGAGCAACATAATAGAGAATGAAATTGCTCTCCTGTTAAAACTCCCCTTTCATTCATTTTCAAGTCATGGTCCAGTACAATTGTGTGTTTGCAAAGGTGTTCTGGTGTTCTGTTCTCCCATTGTTATCTGCTCTTATTTTTAAGATATACTAGTTCGTACATTGTCTATTGTCTATTTTTGTATTAATTCGTAAATCATGCGCCCTAGTTTGAGCATTGGTCTGCATTTCTGCAGTCTAGTCTTTAGTCAGTTAAGACTTTTTGAATAAGCAAATGTTAAACATTTTTCGCGTTGATTTTCTCATCCTGAACTAGACTGCACCGAGTCGGATAGCTGCGCCAGTTCGACAGAACGTCGGGTTCGACAACAGAATGCGTATTATAAGGCCAACAAGAAGGCGGCACCCACCAAGAAGAACAAGAAGAAAAAGGTTGCCATCCCGGTGCAAACGCCAAGAGTTCCACCATTTGGCGCCTATGTCAGTCCTCCGGAAATACCCTTGCATTATCAGCGAATGGCTGGTGCAGGTGAGAAAAGTATGTGTCGTTTTTTTCTCTTCAGTTTCCTTGGTTTTCTTCGACTCGTTTATTGCATGTACTTAGAGTGTCCATTATGAAATGGCACATATACAAAAAAAAAAAGCATCTTTCCATGTGTATTTACTTCTATGCTTTCCCTGTTTAGAAAAATCAGAGGCTGGTGTGTCCGATTTCATGAAAAACGACAAGTCTCCCGAGGTAAGTTGACATCTCAGCCCTATATGGCATGTTATTTAGCTAAACTCAAAATACTACTCAAGCAGTATTCAATGGTCCCCGAATTGGCTGCCACGAGCATATTTGTGCCGGAGAGCATGCCTGAGCTCAATATGAACGCCAAATGCTTAAAGGATTTGGAGAAATTGGAGAAGCGGCGCATCAAGGAGGAGACAGCTAGACTGCGAAAGCTGCAGGAGAAAGAGAAGGAGCAAGAAAAGAAGCTAAAACGCAAACTGAAACAGAATGCTAAGGGTCTCGCCGAGACAACCGAGGCGCAATTTGGCAAGCTTATGATCTCCTCAGATAAAGATGAAATACCCATATTTTTGATAAAGTGCGTTGAGTTCATTGAAAAGGAAGGCTTGGACTCCGAGGGTATATACCGAGTCCCAGGAAGCAGAGCGCATGTTGATATGTTGTTCCAACGATTTGAGGAGGGTAAGGAGCAGTTTCTTTATTATAGCAACTTTAATTAATCTAATTTTCCATAAATATTAACTATAAAAGCGATTTACAAATAAAAACAATACACATAATTTCTTTAAATTAACTTTAAAAAAAAAAATGAATATATAAATAACCCATACACATTTGATTAATTATGATTTAATTACTGAACTGACTAATATAATGTCAAGAATCATAGCCAATAGATTTATGTTATACTATTTGCATTTGTTTCAGACGTAAATACAATTATTGATGTGTTGGACATACCGGTTAATGCTGTGGCGACAGCACTCAAGGACTTCTTCTCAAAGCGTCTCCCGCCTCTGTTTAGCAAGGACATCATCAAGGAGCTGGAGGAGATTGCAGGTATCTACGGTCTATGTCTGATTGATTGCAGTTTTCAAATGTTACCCCTTTTTATGTACAGGCTCTCGAGGTGTGGGCTCTTCAAAGTTAAATGTGGAAGTCAAGACCGATCGGAGCTGCCGTTTAATAGCTTTAAAATCATTGCTACAGAAATTACCACCAATTAATTTTGCCATACTCAAATACATATTCCAGCATTTTGTGCAGTAAGTAACAGATACTTTATATATATATATTATAGATTTAACTGCAATATAAACTATACATCATGGTCGAGCAATGTTATAAGAGAAGATGAATTGCTATAAATATACTTGTAGTTATGTTGTCTTTGGATAGATTAAACATTGCATTTAGCTTATAGTTTTATTTCGTTCTGTCTCTATTAGGGTTGGGGGCAATCAGGAGAAAGGTTTTTCATTGATTAGAGTTGAAAAGTTGGCAAATGTTGAAAGAAATGGAAATTAATGATATGTTTGTAGGTCACGAAGGCGTTTTATTTTAGGCAGTTCTTGGCGGTCAAGGCTAAGGTTCTACTGCAACTTAATCGTAGTCTTAAACGGTACATTATAATTAGTTGCTATATAAAGTATATGGGAGATTTGGATTGCTCAGTTTAGACTTCATTATACATCTAAGTGATTTTGTGCTTTTATTCGATCCTTGTGTTCATAATGACTGTTTCTGCATTCAATATTTTACAGCGTCTCGGACAATTCGAAGTTGAATAGCATGGACAGCAAGAATCTGGCTATTTGCTGGTGGCCAACACTAATACCCATCGACTTCACCGACATGGGACATTTCGAGCAGCTGCGACCATATCTGGAGGACATTATACAAACTATGATCGATCAGTTCCCCTATCTGTTTTGTGGCAAAGATGCTTTTGTTATGGTTTAAGTGATGTTAGTGCAAGAAATTGCTTTTATAGGTGAAAAGATACATACATACATACATGTGACATACGCCTTTGTGTGTGTGTGCGCGTGTGTGTATGTGTGTGCGAATGCGAGTGGGTGTATGCGTTAAACTCGTTTTTGTTTCATTGAAAACGGGCAGGCAGTGGAAACAGAAACATAAATAGACTGGCAGCGAATAGCAGTTGTTGGCGTAAACATGAGAGGGGGGACGAGGGGCATTTGAGATGCAGGTGGAGCGGAGAGCATGGATCATATAGGATGTTGAAGGAAAGAAAGAAAGAAAGAACCCATCGATCGATTTATAGATCATTATAAACGCAAAAACGCTGAGCAAGAAAGTTTCGTAAATAAACATTTATAAGCGCGGCAGCAAGACGGCATATACTATATATAGTATACATATATGTATTGTGCATGTGCATATATGAATATATACATATATACATATATGTATTAATGTATATGAATATATGTGTGTGGCACGTGTGTAAAGTATTGACACTAGATAAATAGGGTATATTTATTTTTTTATATGTGTATATCGCGATATATCTATATATATATTTTGTATTAATGGCTTTGTTGTGTTTCAGTGATATATGTAAACGCATAGTGGTGTGTGTCGTCGTCGTCCTCGTCATAGTGTTGCATTGCACATTGTCAGACCCTGTCCCTACCCCAAACCTTCGACCCAAACCATTAGTCCTTTTAACACAAAACAAAAGGTAAAACGGGCCGCCAGCTCAAGGCATTTACATATATACACACATATGTATATTTATGTATGTATATATTTATATACATGTATATACATATATATATATATATACACATATGTATGTATATTTGTACAATGTACATTGCTGCCTTTGGCAAAGGTCTAGCAAGAGATGGCGTGCACAGAGTTATATAAATTAATTATGTATTGTATGTTATATTTAATGTTAAAACATAATGACTAAATTAAACAAAATGAAACGAAAAAAAAAAACAAACAAAAACAAAAAGAAGGAAAAGTCATGAGGCATCTTTAAACCTTTGAGCTACTAAATGTGCATCTGTGTGCGTCTGCGTGTTTTATGTGTATGTATGTAAAAGTAATTATATATATAATGTATGTCTATATATGTATGTAACTATACACAGCCGCAGCCATTGCATAAATATTTTAGATGGGTGCGGGCCTGTGTAGGCGGATCGGATCTGTGGAGCAAGGATTATCGCACACTTTGATATTTTCGTTCTTATTCAGCTATAATAAACTATGTAATGCATAAAAAAATATACATACAACAGCAACTTCTATATTATACTTATATTTTAACTATTACAATTCAAATGAAACAAAACAAAAAAACAAAATATACAACAACAAAAAAAGAGAAAACAGAAGAAACAAAACAAAAACGAAAAAATGTAGGCAACATAAGCGTAAGTGTTATTTCTTGTATTTGAACATTAATTTTTTAATGAACTTAACTAATTGTGTATTTTGTGTCTGAACGGACCTCAAACTTAAAGCAAAAGAAGTAAAAGAGAGAACGAACAAAAAACGCGAATGTTGCGAACTCTGCATGCAACAGAAAAAAAGAAGAAAAAAATAATAATATAACAAATAACCATATATAGCATAATTTGTATAGATATGTGTCTATTGCATTATTTGTATACATTTATTTATATACGCGTACTACCTAAAAATATGTATGTATGTATCAAAAAGTAATTGACGTGATGTGTAATGATATTTTTAAAAGCAAATTTTATGCCAATGCCAATACAGAGACATGTAATTGTAACTGAAACTGTAACGGTAACGGCAATTGGAACGGTAACTGCGCATTCACATTGCCGGCCAGCCATGTCCATGTCTGCTGTGCTGTACTGTGCTTTGTACCGCCAACAGCAAAACACCAACAATTCCACTCTCTCACACACACACAGACACAGCCCAGCCCCTCCCCACACATGAGCTGTAGCTGTACCGCCGCACCTTAAATGCCCTCGCCATTGCCATTGCTATTGCCATTGACAGTGACATTGACATTGACTTTGGCCAAAGGTCGTCTTCGGTCTTCGATATTGTCTTGCGACATCGTAACTATATACATATGTACTAATTGAACAGACAGAAAAGAATGCACGAGAGCAAATAAAAGTGGGCATTTTCCAAATATTTGTGAATCATTCCACTGTCGTTTTATTGCACTCCTGCGATTGCACTGGATGGGTGGGTCTACAAACCTTGGATCCTAGAAAGGATGATGCCGCCTTTGTGGAGTCGTTTCAGTCAAGGTAAAGCTAGGATTGAATTTTGATGTGCAGGTTTTTGTTTTCAGCTAAAATAAAAATGTAACTCATGTTTTTTCACAACATTTAAATTTTAAAACTGCAAAACAAACTTTAAAAAATTCTGTTTAGGCAGTAGCTACTTGCGATATAATATGAACTGATTGGATGTCCATTAGAAGGCATCGCAATGAAGGACGAATCAATATATTTATGCCTTTTTGTATCTTCAGTTATTGGACTCTATTGTCACTCAATATTAAAGGCTTTCTCAGCGCGTAAATAATAAGACAAAGTTGTCAAATGACGACTCTGTACATATATATGTACATAAACAAAAAAAATATGTAAGAACTATAGAATTTAAGGATGATGGATACATACATTCTGAAATATTTCATCCCCATTTCTTAGTAATTAATTATTAAACTAGTACAGTTAAAGTGCTAGCAAGACTCTACAAACGATTGCAACACCAAACAACTACGGCAGATTTTATTTGCATGATAAAGCATCACGTATACCCTAAAAGTATGCTCGATATACGAGTATGTATACATATGTTTCCTAACCATATAATATACTCTCCTGTAACTCCAAACAAGAAAATGCTTTCAGAATTCGGAATAGGAAACACCAAAGTCCCCTTTTGTCTAAAGATTACTTTCGAGTTTAAGGGGAAATTGATTCTGTTGCGGTGACCTTCGACAAGTATTCTTAAAAAATATATTTCAATATAATGATGATATGATGAAAACTATTAAACCTTGAAAGAAAGAACAATAGAACATTCCATTAATAAAATACACGCAAGAGTCCAATGCGAAAACTTTACGCCAAGTAAATGAACATTTAAATATTGTATAGATCGAAAACAGAGTTAAATTTAATCTACAGCTTCATCGCTGTCCGACCATGAAAAATGCAGATGGTGCCAAGATCAGAATGAGGGCCAAAGCAACGACCAGGAAGGCAGTTTTGGGAGCTTTCAGCTTCTTTTACAAAAAGTTACACAGAAACTTTTTTAGCTCGGGCTGACAACGTCCTCTTATCAGTTGACAATGGGTTTAGTTTGCAGAATGCTTTCAACCAGGATACAATTATTTAAGAGCAAGCCAAATGTACCGAGAATTTTTCCAAAACGATGCCGGTAGGAGGGGCTATAAAAAATAAGAACGGTACCGCACAAGCCCAAAAAGAACATTTCTTCAATGAAAGAGAGAGAGTATAATGCAGAGACCCTCGACCAAGCACCAACCAAAGATTTATGTATAATTTCAAGCTCGTCCATCAGGTTCAAAGCCAAACCAAGCTGCCAACAGAAAAATTGACCACGTCCGACATTTCGAATAACAATGACTGTGCTAATTTCCACATCGCAAAGCGAGACAAGTCACTAGCCATAGAGCGCGGCTGGGAAATAGAAAACGTAATTTATCGTTTTGAGTTATTCGACGGAGTGTCTTACGCTGTGCGCATTGAGAGGGCATTGAGGAGCCTGAAGCCGTGCGAAGCGAACACATAATTAATCTCTACCCGCAGTTGATATTGGAATATGATGAAAGTCTTTAAATTAGTTTCGAGTAATCAATATATTCATATTTCATGTATTGCTTTTCTACAGCGGTGTGAAAAAATAAAAAATCTTGTCTGCGGTTGTTGTTTTCTCAAATAAACCTTAGGCTGTTCATTTTGTGCTTCGGAATTACAAAGCATATAGTTAAATACATATATTAAATCCATACATGTTTAAATAACAATAAGCTGTGCACTTTCTACCTGAGCACAACGACGGAATATACATACATATATAAATAACTCTTTATGTACCCAAAAGACTAGCAGCTATGGCTTCTGCATCCATCAATGTTAGCTTTTGTGTTAACTTTGATTTTTTAAGCGCTGGCTCGTCATAATCATCATCAGTGTCGCCGTTTTCGTCTTCGTCGTTCTCGTGACTGTCACTTGATTGATGACCCGATTTGTTTGATGAACGGACGTCTGCCGATGCATTTGCACCTTTATTGTAGATTTTGTCAGGATCTGGCAGCCAAGACAAGTCTACTGAGCCTTCGCTTTCATCATCTCCGCTTTGCTCGTCTCCATCTTGCTCATCGTCTTGGCTGTCGTCTTGCACCGCCTGCTCTCGTTCAGCCTTTCGTTTGAGTTTTTCCCGCTGCTGCTTGTGACGTTTTTTAACCAGCTCCCTAAAGCGCTCTTTGTCATACTTATCCTCCTCGGCAAGCAGCTTGCCCGAGAATCCAATGTCGATGCCTCCATCGTCGTCTTTGCTCTGTACAACCAGCTTCTTTGTGGCAGCCAGCGCCTTCATTTGATTGCGCTCATCTTCCAGGGTTTGGCCGTCTTCGTCGAACTTAACTTTGGAGTTGACTTGAATATTTTTCTTCATTGCCTTTTTGGCTAATGCCGCCTTAGTGACAACTTTCTCGCGTTTGGGAACCACCAAAGGAACGTCGTTGTCTTCGTCGTCGTCGGTTTTTGTGTCCTTGTCAACGAAGTCATCGAGCTTACAGTCGTCGCTAGGGGCCTCATCAACATTGTGGTCACGTCGCTTGACTTTAATGAAGTCTTCATCCTCCTCGTCTTCGTCGCCCTCCCACCCAAATTTCTTGATTAGTGGCTTTTTTGCTATCGCTGGGGTTTCTGTTTTGGTAGCAGTAGCATCAGCCTCCACAGATCCTTCCACCATTGGTTTATTTTGTTTAAGTCGCCACATCACCTTCTCCAGGAAATTGACGCGTGGAGTTACCGCCAAGCCTAGGGATTGTGCGTATGCATCCAGATCGAGACTCAACACATTAAACAAACGTTTATTCCGCATCAGAAACACAGACTTTAAGTAGGCCAGGAAAGCTCGTTGAGCCGAAGCTCTAAGCTCTGGAAACTGTGCCAAGAACGCTTCAATTTTAACGCGTGGCGAGAACAGTTTCTTAGAATCAATTTGTACACAGCGTATATCTACTTTCAGCTGCTCTTTTATAGCATTGATCATGAAGTCTTCCTCGCTGGGTGTAAGCACAAGGAGACATTCTCCTCGAGTTTTGTTTCGTGCTGAGCGTCCCGCCCTGTGAATATACTGAGACACATCTTCGGGACAGTCTAACTGAACCACCCAATTAATGGCTGGGAAGTCAAGACCGCGTGATGCTACGTCTGTGGCAAACATAACAACTTGGCTCTTTCGCAAAAAATCCTCATAGATGGCGATGCGTCGATCTTGGTGCAAAGTGCCATACAACGCCAAAAGACTTACACCTGGACGCAGCTTGCAGAATATTTCGTATAAATATTTGGCCTGTTTGCAGCTGGCTACGAAAACAATAATCTTCTGCTTTAGATGATTCTTTATAAACGACCACAGTACGGTTATTTTTTCGTGCAGTGGTATCACAACATAGCTTTGCTGTAGTAGCTCCGGCACAGCTAGCTGGGCTCCTGATGTGGCGGCATTCTTTAACCGCTCGCCCGAGCCGTATCCAACATAAACAGGATCGCGTAAGCTTAGTCGCGCTAGATCTTCCACCGTATTTGTTTGTGTTGCTGAGAACAGCAAAGTCTGGCGTTCGGGCGGAAAGTTTTCTATAATTGAGTTAAGGGTTTTTTGAAAGCCCAAGTCCAGGCAGCGATCTGCTTCATCGAGTACCAGCATCTCCATTGTGGTTGTATTGAACAGAGGATTTTCGTCCATGTGTTGGAGTAGTCGACCTGGCGTGCAAATCACAATATTGCACTGATCCATGCGGGTACGTTCAAATTTTAAGTTTTTGCCACCAATAATAAGACCAGCAGAGAAATCATGGTGCTTGCCCACCTTTTTGAGCGTTTCAAATATCTGATAGGCTAATTCCCGCGTTGGCGAAATAATGATGGCCCCCACACCGTCGCTGCGAGACCATTTATTCACAAACAGATGTTCCAATACCTGCAAAGCCAAAATTTAGTCTTCAATAATTTGTGTATTGTTCAACATGTGTCTTTTTACTTACGGGTATTAAAAAGGCCAGCGTTTTGCCACTGCCAGTAATCGCGGCGCCCAGCACATCTTTGCCCTGTAGGGCAGGTCCAATGCTCTGCCGCTGCACCTCGGTGGGAGTTATAAATTTGGCTTCAGTAAGAGCCTTTTGAGTTTTTTTCGAAAGCGGAAATTCGACAAATTTTTTGATGTTGTCCGGATTAATGTCGTTATATCTATCCTGCAGTTCTTTTATTTCCAAATCAAAAGCAGCACGCTTCGACATCTCTTTCTGTGGTTTCTTTTTTTGGTTACCTTTGGTCCTTGGACCCTTGCTTGGTCCTTTATATTTATGTTTCTGCATTTTATTTACTTGGAACTCCTTTCTTAAAAACACGTTTAGTCTCGATAGAACCGATAGACTCGATTTATAAATATTTTGGATTCGAGATGAGCGATATATATGAATACAATTTTGGTATTTTTTAAGTTAATTAGATTTCCAATTAGTTTTGTAAACAGCTGCTCACGAAGCATTCCGTGATTATGGTCACCCATTTTTTCTGTTATCAATTTAAAACACATCTAGGAAAACCAGTATTGCAGCCATTTTATACGCTTACATAACATAAAAACTAGGCTGAAGTACAAAATGAGATGTTTCATTTTGGATTTTTAAAACTGTTGTGTACGCACACATATGTATGTATGTAGGAGTTACCTTTGATATACATACATGCTTTTGTTTGTGTGGCTCGTGACCAGACTACAGCTGTGAATTCGGGATACTCGTTACAAACATGCAGGTACATTTCACTTAATGCTCATCTCTGATTAAAAACAGACAGACAGTTGTAGGAGAATTTTTTCAGGCTCATGTAAATTTTTGGAAATTAAAATCACCCCTACCACACCAGAACTGTCAACAATCGCACGTAAAGTGTCCGCTGCCAATGCCAACAGATGCTGTAGCTGTGCGCCAACCACGTCATGGAAAGTGAGAAGATATTGATGGCTGCAGGAGTTACGGTTGCGGCTGTAGTTGGTGCCTTTGTATTTTGGGGTCCTTCGGGTGAGTAGTGGTGCATGTTGTGGACCTGTGCTTTTGTGAGCATATAGAAAGGAGAACCTATTAAGTAATATTTACCTTCCCAGGATCACGTTTGCGTCAGAGGCGTGGCCAAATCGCTGGACTTCATAACTTTGGACAGACCTGCTTCCTCAACACGTTGCTGCAGGCGCTGGCCGCCTGTCCGCAGTTCATTGCCTGGCTACAATTGTACAATGGCGCCTCACCCGATCGCAAGAGTCTCATTAGCTCTATGCTAAACACGCTTGAGGTGGTGAATGGCACACATGCGACACTGCGTGGCGATCCACACTCACCTGGTGCTGTGCTGCGTGCACTTAACTCTCTGGGCTGGGTCATACCTCAAGAGGAGCATGATGCCCACGAGCTATTTCATGTGCTGCTTTCGTCGCTGGAGGAGGAATCAATGAGACCGCAGCCAGTGGGCTGCTTGTCCGATGCGTTGCCTGGACCAGGCGACAATGAAGACGGTGAAGGTATTGGCACTGGTGCTGATGCAGGGTACCGCCAGGCCAATGTAACCGCCATTACTGGAGCCAGCCAGCGCATTGGTGATCAGCCCAATAGGCCATCAAGCGCTATGCTCTCTGATTTTCTCAACATGGAGTACGACGAGTCAACCAATCTAACACGTCTCGTGCGTTCCGAAGCACACACGCCCGACTCTCCAGCCTCGGTTTGTGAACGCGATGCGGCCGATCGTATTGGACTAATGGATGCAATATCTCCCGGCGCCTCTGTGCTTGCACAGAAACAGCAATTTGGCTATCAGAATCCAATGGCTCTCAATGAGTCCATGGAAATGGATCCGTTGGCATCGCCAATTTTGGGTGGGGAGCGCTTATCGCGCCCACGTCTGCCGCAGTCCCAGCAGTTTAGTGAGGGTCTCAATCGTCGTGTCTCAGCATCTTGCCGCTCATTGGAGCGACTCAATCGCGGTCCCGGACGTGTTTCTATCTGGTCAAATATGATGCCCAGTCAGGTGGCGCATCCCTTCCAGGGCGCCATGGGCGCGCAAATTGTCTGCAACGGCTGTGCCTCTAAGTCTGCAGTGCGCTATGATAAGTTTGAGAGCATCACTCTCAATCTGCCGGCTCAACGACGATCAGGCCTAAGTCTCGGTCATTTGCTAAGCGAATATATTACTTCGGAGGACTTAAGCGACGTTAAGTGCGACTCATGCAATGAGATTACCACGCACACCAAATCCGTAACGTTTGCCAAGCTCCCAGCTTGCCTTTGCATTCACATTAGCCGCACAATGTGGCTACCCACTGGCCAGATTTGTAAGCGTACGGACTACGTGCACTTCCCAGAGAGCCTATCAATGGCTCCTTACAGTTTTGTGCAGCCACATCTGAACAGTCAGGTAAGTCAACGAAATACAACTGTCGATCATCTGAAACAATGCAGAAAACTGCATGCAAACTATAAATATTTATACGTTGTTCCCTTTTTATGTGAGTTTAAGTCTTTATTCAGCAATTACACTATTTCCGTGACACAAAGCTGGATAAATATTTAAACAAATATTGTGCTTAATCGTACATTTTATTAAAAAGTACATAAAAAGATTGTAGAAAATGCAAGAAATTTTATATTATATATAATATTCATATCTGTATACAGTGTGGTAGGTTATTATATCTATATGGTATGTCCATACTTATATCTGTTCTTATTTCATTTGCTTAGGCGGGTACTCCTTGGGGCTCCACCATGTCGCTGTACTCCTCGAGCTTGCCTATGAACAATGGTGGTGCCGCTGGTGAGGCTTTTGGCGCCATGTTCCCCAAGAACCTCTATCGCCTGCTCGCTGTTGTTGTGCACTCGGGCGATGCGAACAATGGACACTTCGTCACTTATAGACGCGGTTCGCTGCGCAACGCACATCGGTAAGTCCAAAAGAATATAAATATGCGCCTTCAACACTCAATAATACTCGTTCTTACCACTACTACCCTTCGCAGCTGGTTCTATACATCGGATACTATCGTGCGTGAGGTTACCATTGATGAGGTCCTAAGCGTACCAGCATATTTACTGTTCTATGATCGAGGTCAGCCTCGTCAATTCCAGTTGCGCTAAACTTAGAAACCGCGCAGTTGACAGGCATTAGTCAGCCTATGGCCAGGGAGTAATTTCGGGGCTAGTCATTTTTCGCAGTCAAGAGCGTGGTGATGCAAATTAAAATCTTTATTACTAATACTTATTAAAAAATGTTTATTACGGTGGCCATATATGTAAAGACACACGCACCACACCTTCATCATATATAGTTATATATAAATACCTATTAAACGATCTACATGCGAACACATTAATAATAAGTACGTACATATATAGCAGAACGGTCTCATGATGAAAATTGCTGCTACAGCAACTACAATACCAATAGCTTCGCCTGCAAGCGAAAGCTACGATTATACCTTTATTTGTTATATAAAATGCATTTACAATCTAAATGGAATTTAAAACTCTGCGTGTGCTTTTAGGTGTCTATATGTAGCAGTAGAGATCTAACCACCAATTGTTTGCGCGTTATTTCCATAGGATACAGAGTTCAAAGAGAACATAAATAAAACAGTCAATAAACTGTACAACAATTTTGTTTTATTCATTATATTAAAGCGTATGCGGCTGGCGTTGCTGCGCCGCGACTGCCATTCTTGTTCCGTTTCTATTTCCATGGCTCTAGATGTGGATGTTCTTTCACGTATTTGCCAAAGCCAAAGTCTTCCTTCTTGTTCCGTTTCTGTGGCTCTAGAACTACATACATATGTATGTACGTAGCTGCTCTTTTTTCGTTCATATTTTTTGGTGGCAAATTTAGAATTCGATTTTACAATTGAATGAAATACTGACAAACCGATGAAAAAGTGACTGTCAAACAAATGAAAATGAGCAGAAATAAGCCAGGAAACAATGGTTGATCGCTTTGACGAATCGAAACGAAACTTCACAGGATCCAGGACCCACGGGACTATTTCGAATATTGCCACAAAATTTGAACAAAATCGTTTGAGCGGTTTCAGAGTCTATAGCGAATATACATACATATATACATACTTACATACATACATATTTCTACATTTATATATGTACATACATGTATAGATTATAAATTTCAAATTTGTATTACTCTTACACATCGGCTCAGCGACTGCGGTCTGGCTGTACGAGATTATGAAAATGTTCTTATACGTACATATGTATTACCTCTTTCCAAGTTAAAATTCTCGTGCCTCTTGACGAATACACACTATCAGCCCTAAAATGTTTGCAAATATTGTCATAAGATCTTAGTATATTGTATATTATGTTTCTTTCGAAAAAGACGGAAAATATAATAAAATAATTATTAAATATTAAATGTGTTAAAACAGAGGTGTTCCCATTTATAGGAAGGAGAACTAGTTGGTACATTTAAATGTAACTGCTTTTAATATAAATAAAAAGTGTGTACACACTTCACCTAAAGGATTTGACCAGTGTACTCACTTGAAGCAGCTTAATATGCTTTATTCAGTCACACTCACGTATTTTTCGAGGAAGTGCCGTGCGCTGGTTCTTCGTCGAGCTGTTTTCGTTTTCAATTATTTATCAAACATTCATTTATGATTCGGACGACAACAGCTACATCGTAGCGTCGATTCATTTTTCTTTCGGCTATAATCTGGTATAAATGTCAAGTAACAACAGTAAAAAACATAATGCAAGATCGCATTCGCGCACCTCGCGTTTTACACCAAAAATAACAGAATATCTCACAGAAGTCGCCGTGGATCGGGAGCTGGAACGCTTTATGGTATTCTCGTCGGCAAGCAGCAGCAGCCTTGGCGCGCAGAGTAGCAGTAATAGCGCCGGCGCGCGTTCTTGTGTCATGCGTAGTAGCAGCAGCCGCTGCCTCGCTGGGGGTGGAAAATTGTTATCGCATTCGTCGCCTGAGGTCGAAGTGGAAGAAACCGAAGCGACAGCTGCCGATGCTGCTGCCTTTGCAGTTGCTGGTGCGGTCATTGCAGCTACAACGGAATGTACTTTGGAAACCAAGTCGGAAAAAACAGATGCTACCCTTATAATACCAATTGTTATGGATTCCGATGGAACACCAGCATCTACGTCAAAATCGGTACAGTGCACATCGGCATCTGCTGAGGATGTGCGGACGCCGCCGCGTAAAATGCTCACGAAGGATACACAGACTCCCGAGTCTGCGTTGAAGACACACAAGCGTCTCGAGTGGGATCCTGCGGCCGATGTGGGATATAAGCGAGCCGCATCCACTAGCAACCTAAGTACTTTGGAGCGTTCGGTGTTGGAGGATCACTTCTACAAAGGTGGAGCTGGCGCATTGCCAGAGCAACACGGTGATTGCGTAAGTCGTGTCAATCATTCGGAGTCCGACTTGAATCGCTTGCAGGTCGAGCAAGAGCAATCAACGCCACCTCCACCACTGGCCTCCAGCACTTTCGTCAATCGAGATCGCACTCTGCCGAAGCCCATTAGTCAGGCCATTGCAGGTCGTTGTACTCAGGGCACTAACACAACGCTACTTAAATATCAAAATCAGTCGGCACAGACGTCGACGCGACGATATAGCAAGCAGGCGCATGAATCTGGCGCCACCTCAAGATATAGCAGTTCCGCAGCTAGCAGCTTTGACTATCGCCACTCGCGTCCATCTACAGCCAACACCATCACCAGCAGCAACACCAGTTCGAATGTAAGCGCTGGAACCGTGCCGACTTCAACGGCGGAGCTGCAGCGACAGGAGCAAGAGTATAGGGCCCAACTTGAGCAAGTCCTTCGCAGGCGGCGAAGCGACAACAAGGAAAATGTGCAGCCAGCTGCCAAGCTAACCCCATCATCACCGAAACGCGATCTGGATCTCGGCATTGAGCTGCTCTGCTCTCTGGTCAACAAGCGCAGCCTTAGCCACGGCCAAAAGAAGCATCTCATACGTGACATTGCCAAGCGTATCGCTTGCCTGGATCTCCTGAGCAGTAGCAGCCGTGATGGCTCGGCCACAAGCGCCAGTCTGCGTCAGTCCAAACAAAACTCCCACAGCAGCGCCAACAGCACAAGCAGCAAATGTCCCAGTCAGAGCCAAGGCCAGAGTCAGAGCCAAAGCCAGAGTCGCAGTAGCACGCAATATATATTTGCTAGAAATCGCAGTGAGGTACACGAAGCCACTTGCGCCGGGTCCCAAGACAGGATGATTGATAAGACAGCTTCAACTTCAAACTTGCAGCAAGTTACAAGTCCTTGTTCTTCAATAGGAGTTGAGACATCAACTGGTAGGTCTACAACAGATATAGTTTCTCGACAAACCGAGCCTGTGCTGAGGGCAGCGAACTTGGATGAAGGTCTGAACCAACGAAGTGTGGTTTCAGCTCCAGCCGTGTGTCAGAAGCAGCCCGTAATGTCGAAGGTTGGTAACGCCGCCTTAGCTACATCCAGTGGCAATCAACTGACCATTCCCGATGAGACTGCAGAGCCAAATACGAGTAGCAGCAGGAGCAGTGGACGCGCCCCCACCACTATATCCGAAGCAGCCACAGCCTCTACGACCAGCAGCAATTCCAACGAACTGGTCACACAGAAGACAAATGTGAAGCAAAAGTCAGCCCGGGAATCGGCTGCCGGAAGTAATACGGATGCAGAGCTAGTGGCCATGCAGGAGTGGCTTAACCCCATGACGCAAAGTGAAATAGAGTACGAGGAAAAGCGGAACCAACAGCAGCAACGGCTCGGCTTAGACACACAGCGGCGCAAGCAGATCGATTGGATTGAGTCTGAGATCGACCGACTGAAGTCGTTGCGTAGCCTGCTTTTTGGCAACGCCCTACAGCCACCGACGCAGGTGTTGCAGATTGAGAGCGACCCTCGCTCGGCGGTGCCAAGTGAGGAGCTCATTCGAAGCCAACCGCTGGTGATTCAGCCCAGCACTTCGGCCAATTCCGTGCCCCTTAGCTCCAGTGTTGAGGTATGCATTGAGCTTCCGCCGCCCACAGAAGGTGAACAAAATGTGCCAAAGCACCAGGCGGTGCAGACCGAAATGGATCAACCACCAGCAGTGCCAACAAGACATTCGCTTTTGGGACGCAGACCAGCACCACCGGCACCACCAGTGACGCCAGAGCCAACGCCACCATTGGCACCACCAGCACAACCACTACCACCGTCACCACCATCTGATCGACCAGCAGGCCGAAAGCAGCGCAGCAAAATGGCCACGCCGACGTCCAGCACAGGACACAGTTGCTCCGGTGGCAGCGAGAGCGTCTGCTCCTTTGTTCAGCAGCGCCAGCGAGAGTTCATCGAACATTATCAGAATAAGCAGCAGACCCAGCTAAGCGCCTTGCTGCAACAGCACCAGGAGCGTCTGCAGCAGCAACAGCAATTCACGCAGCAGTATATGCAGCAGCAACAACATCTACACCACCAGCACCAAAGCCTTCCGTTGCCGCCGCGATATCAGCAATGTGTCTACCCACAGCAACCACAATGCATGCATTATGACCAAACGACCGTGGCTGCCGTCGCTGCCACCGCGGCCGCCACTGCTTATGCAATGCCACATCTAACCAGTGCCGCCTATACCTGCATAGATGATGGAGCTGTTTATTATCAGGTCGGGGATCCCCAGTGTGCTGCAGCATACGTACAAGCAGCAATTGCTACTGCCACTGCGACTGCCACAACCACAGAGGTAACCGCAGCCTGCACCCTTGCCACAAGCGCAACCACATCAACCACGTCGTCCTCATCCCTGCTGTGCATCTCCTCGGAAATGTCAATACCCATGGGCATGGTCAACACCTCAGAGACAGCAACCACCACAACCACGACCCATCAGTATGATGATGTCGCCTGTGCCTCACGTCACATTTGTGGTGCCAAGTCGCGACACCGCCATCATTGCCATCGTCATCATCACAAGCACCACCATCAGCAGCAGCCATCGGAGTGTGCACCACCTCGCCAGGGATCGACAGCCACTTACGCAGATGTGGCTGGCGATGATCCCACTGGCTGGAGTTCTCATCTGGGCAGCAGTCAGCGCACACGTCTCATCAACTGCGTCCAGATGCGTCCGCGTGGCATTGCCTACGTTCTCCAGTTCACCTCCTCCCACCAGCCCGGTGAAGAGGCTTGTCAACTTACCAGCGACGCTCTGTCCCTGCAGGATCACTTGCAACGTGCCCGACCCAAGTTCTGCGCAAAGTCCAAGGAACGCAAAGCTATACTCAATCAGATGCAACTGCTTCGCAATGCCCGTCGTCGGGAAATGGACGAACTTATCGAGAATACCAGCCTAGAGCATTTGGATCAGCGTCTGCGCGAGCTGCCGCCCCCGCCCACATGTATGTGGTCTCCCAACCCCATCTAATCAATCAGTGAAATAATTTGTATTTATTCCATGCAGCCCGTGTGCGCGTCTTTAGCACGAAGGAGATGAAGGCTCTAACGAACAAACGCTGCGAGAGTCTCCCCGAGGTTTTGGCCGCCAAGCGTAGGGAGCGCGAAGAGCGACGTCGTCGCAACAATCGCATAATGCGCGATGTCTTCAATCGGGTAAGAGAGCGCCGATGTTGTTTCTAGCATTAAAGTAAATCCAAGGTGAAGATTCATTGCTTGTTTTTTATTCCCTGAAGGTTGGAAGGGTGTACTAGAAATTATAAAAACGGAAGGATATACCTACATACCATATCTATTTGATCAGCACGACTAGACTGTCTATTCGTCCGTCTGTATAAACAGCGATAACTTTTAAACCATAATAGCTAGGGACATCAAACCTGTTATGTAATTTAATAAAAGGTCTTGAAAGCGTAACAGAGGTGGGGCATTTGGAATTTTGGTAAGACTATATACGACTCGCATTTAAAGGGAAAGAACGGGTAAATAATTTTAAAAATAAATTTGAAGAGCTTAGGTCTGATCTAACCGAATCGAGAAATATACGCCACTCATTGGCGTTTTAACATGCACTTCAAAAGAAACAAATGCTTGAAAAGAAGCAGAATTCTCACTGAGATATTTCACGAGCACTTGGGGAGTGCATTATTTTATATATATTATTATATTAATATATGTATATTAATTTCTATGTACGAGTATATCAAAGTAAGTTATAATATCTATCAAAGAAGAGTGCTTACTTATCTATGCTACGGATTTAAGGCTATCCATTTCTCTCTTTCCTCCTTCTAGCGTTTACAAAATCGGGTGCGCAAGGGCCAGCTATCGCTCAACCATAGCCGGACGGTTATTTAAGGAGCAAAAAAAGGACTTTGACTCGACCTCGACGTATCTGCCAATTTTCCCACCGAAATGTTTTTTTTTTTATTTGAAAATTTTTTATGAGCTAATTATGTTTAAATCTTCAGGTTATATTTCTTATGCCAGTGCAGGCTTTTGCTTTTCCATAATTGTAATTGATGGCTTTTTTCCTTCTGTTTGTCAATAAAAAGCGTTCATTCAGTGAAGAGTGTGTTTTTGTAGCTTTTTGTTTCTTTAATTCGAGATAACATTGTGATTATTAACAATAAATATAGTGTATATGTATGTATATTGATTTAATTTTTTCATTTAATATTAATAGTATATAATTATAATTTAGATAAACTTTTGCAAGCCACTACTCATCATCAGTATAATTAACGCTCGACTTGTATTTTTATTTGGTGTTTGCTTCATTCCCAAGCGAATCTTAAAATTAATAATAACAGGACGAAAATCTATCAACAAGGAAAGACAAGACAACGACGACAAAAATATGTGAATTGTTAACTAGTTGTAAATACAATGCCGAGGCAGGCAATGCAGCTATGCGATAATTATTTAAATGTATGTGTATTTATAATTATAGTATGTATCTGCAGATATTTGCCATTATAGTATATATTTATAACACCCGCTATGCCAAATCAGGTCACAGGTCTCACATTTATTACGTACGCGTCTCGCATCAGGAAACATTCGAAGAGAGAGTGGAGGGTGGAGAGGTGACTGAAGGAATTTCGGGTATTCGATATTCGTAGATATATTGCGAAGCCCAACATGCTATTGTACATATGTTGTATATATAGAAGGTATATATGGGTATATAGTATAGGGGTAGCTGCTATGCGATTCTGATAATTTTGTCTTTTTCTTTTCGGGCGATCGTTTCTTATAATAATTCGGCCCGCTCTGCGCAAGGCACCTGGCCTACTTCCTCTTAGATCCTAGTAATTGAGATTGCTTTAAACGGTGCACTCGCCAAATTTTATAAATATGCATTATTCCTAGGGCCGCTCATTTGCGTGCCACCATGTCGAGGCCTCCTTCTTCTTCCATTTTCGAGAGGAATTTGATGACACGCTGCGACGGTTCGGTCTGACGCGCCATATCGATCAGATCCAGCAGCTTTTTGATGCCAATGAAGACCCTATAAGATACGATAATATTAGTTTAAACCATGACTGTGACAGAAACGGCATTCGATCCGAGCCGAATTTTATAAACTTTCATTTCGAAAGCAAAGACATCTTAAATTTTGAACAGTTTTATCATGAAATATATATGGTGTATAGTATATGGTGATGAGAAATCTTTGTACAAATACAATTTCAATGCAGATACCTGAGAAAATGTAACATACTCGAAAACAATGTTATTTGTAATTGTTAATTAAAAAACTTTTAAATTGTCCTTAGAAATGGCTCAATTTCTAAACAAAACGAATGAAATTGTATTTTCTTCATGGACTCGAAAACGACCAAATGCTTGTATTTCTTTGCACTTAAAACAAATTGGTTTCAAAAGAATGGTTTGAAATAAATGCTGTATACACTATATATTTAAATGATAGGCAAACCAATTTAATTAAAATAAGTAATTGAATGAACTGTGGATCAGTTTTGGGGGGGTCGGTAGGTCTTACGCACCGCTTGCCAGCCATTTTCTTGCCCACGGTATGAAGTTCGCTCTTGCTGAAGATGTCCGTGTCCTCGAGAACGGCCATTACGTGCTCAGGACTGGAAAGATTCGGCACGTGTAGAACCGATGTGAAAGCCGACAGCATTTCCATTTCCTCCAAGACCTCACTATTTTATAAAAAATAAAAAATCGATGACAGAATTAGGAGCAAAAGAGTCCGAAGTTATGCATTCTACTGACCGTCTGCTGGTGGTGCAGAGTATGAAGAGCTTCCTTCCCTTAGGCGGCTGTTTCTTAAACAATACCAGCAAAGCTTGCAGAGTCATGTTGGAGTAGCGCGGTCCAATAGGGCCATAGTCCAGCAGCCGCTCCACATTGTCCACCACAACGCAGCTGAGGGTGGAGCGATAGGCATCGTCGAAGATCTGCAGGAGCATAAAGTTAGCATTATGTGATGGATATTATGTGATCAGAGAAAGCAGGCGCACCTTGCGTATGTGCAGACATTTGGCCGATTCGGTAAAGCCGACCATATCCTCGGGCGAGCAGACCTTCACAAAGGGGAAGTCCGACATCTTGGCCAGCTTGGCTGCCAGCGCACTCTTGCCCGAATTGGGTGGACCGGCCACCAACACCGATACGAGACCACTGGATTCGGGCGCCTTGGCCTGTTGTACGTATAGCATGCCATCTTCCAGAAGATTGGCCACCGGCTGGCCCCAATTACAAATTCCACGGGCCAGCATGTTGTCCAGTATTTCTTGGGCCGTGCCGAAGGCGGCTTTGATGTCATGCTCCAGAGAATGTAGGAAGTCAGCACGATTAACCTTCAGCTTCTCCAGGGCCTCTGGGTCAACAGTGACCTTGGTATCGGCTTTTATCAGGCGATTCATTGCGCTTGACTGAGCGGCGCGTACCAGACCCTCGATCTCAGCGCCGCTAAAGTTCTTAGTGAGCGAGGCGATCTCCTTGCAGTCAACGTCATCGGCCATTTTGTTGAAGTCGCGCATCCGTTTGGTGTGAATGTTAAGGATCTGCACACGACCCTGCTCGTTGGGCAAGCTGATCTCCATTTGCACTTCTAGACGGCCGGGACGAAGCAACGCGTCGTCGATCATGTCCCGACGATTGGTCATGCCAATGACCAGAATATTGTTTAGCTGATCGACGCCATCGATCTTAGTTAGCAGCTGATTGACGACCGTGTCGTGGACACCACTGTTGCCGGCAACGGAGCCGCGCTGCTTGCAAATGGCATCGATTTCGTCGAAAATAATGATATGCAGGCCACTGTTGGGGCCCAGACGTTTTTCTTCCTCTTCGGCGTCGGCAAACAGACGTCGTACATTGGCCTCTGATTCGCCCACATACTTATCCAGAATCTGCGGACCGTTTACAATCTTGGGCTCGCGTGCATTTAACATTGTGCCGATTTGGCGTGCCATCAGAGTCTTACCGGTGCCGGGAGGGCCGTACAGCAATATGCCCTTGACGTGTTTACAGCCCAGCTGCTCCACCAGCTCAGGTGGAAAGACGCGTGAGGCGAACGCACGTCGGAAGATGGCGTTGAACTCCGTATCTAGGCCACCAATGCCCATTTTGCCAAAGTCCCAGTCCGGATTGATGATCGACTGGCGCACCACCTTCCCCTTTGACTTGCCTTGCAGATTCAAGGACGAGTTCTCGGCCTTCTCGAACTGCACCACCGTGTTGCCCAATATACGTCCAAAGCGCACATTCCTCATGGCCGGTTGCTTTCCCTCACTCAGGGACTTCGGATCGATAGCTGGTGGCAGCGTTTGTGAGCAGTTAAAAGTGAACTGTGAATGTGAATTGGAAACATAACCGTTCATCACGTACCTTCAAGCGTCTTCACCACCAGACCAAGCAACTTCTTGTCCTTGAAATTGAAGACCAGAGACTGACCGACGGTTAGCGCGAGGCTAGCAAATTGCATGGTGAACTCCTTAGCCATTTCGTCGGAATCGTACGGCTCCTGAGTGACACTGCGGTGTTGCGGACACGTGAATAATCATAACAACTCATTACATAATCGCCTTCAGACCCCCTACTTACGTCTTCTTCTGCAGAAAATCAGTCTCGAACGAGACCGAGGTGATGACATCGGAATTAGCATCGAACCGGTACGGGCGTACCTCGAGCTCCTGATTAATAGACAGCATTGCCCATTTCCGCTGCACCAGCGAGAAGCCCACAAAGCCACTGGGCACCTCGTTGGTTTTTTCCAGAGCAAAAATGAAGTGCTGTCCGGCAGCTGGAGAGATGTCCGCATACCTGAAAGACATAATGCATGAGTCTTTTGACTGAGGCTAGGCGCTTTAAGCGCTAACTACTTACTTGACCTCGTCGGGGAAATCCTTGACATTGACTATCGCCCGATTCGTGAGCGACAACTCGTCCGTGGGGCATTTGGTGGCCTTCAAACGCTACGCAGTGCGCGGTGGATGGGGTGGCGGTATGTAAGAGGTTATCAGTTTTAACACCTGCTAATTGACATTTATGTAACATTTATGGGACAACTCACGTAAGACATGTTTCTTAATTTTCTATATTTATCTGCCTTGCAGGTGCTCTTGTCCTTTTAAAGTAACGTTTACGTAGAGTAACAATTGTGTGCAGGAATGTGCACGTATTACTGGTTGGGGGTTGTTGTGGTTACAGCCTCCCTGTTTGCGCAAGGTCTGCGCAGTACCGCCTGTGCCCGTTACTAAATATTGCTGCGGATTATCGATTCAAGAATCTCGCTTCGTAGTCACAGCAGTTTAAATTTCGTCTCACTTGACTTTAATTGATGTCTATATCATCGCTAGTTCTCAAGAACTTACGAAAAATATTGGTGTTGGATGCTCAGCTCATTTGTATTGGCAAGAACAAGCTGCTTGCTTTTTGATTGGGATTGTTATGGCAAGTACCGTTATTGATTTCTCGTATCTCTCTACGCGCGTTTGATGTATCAATGTGACCAGAGCCACAGAGAGTGAAAAGGTACAAGTGTAGTTTCCATAAAGATACCAAAACAAATACCACCTAAGCATCGTGGTGAGCATTCAAGTGTGGTGAGTAGGGATGGGCATAGATATAATATCGATATTAGGATGGAAAATTTAAGTAAAATCCTATTTTTATTACGATATATCTCCGAATCTGTTACATTATTTTCCCCGCTTTTTATGTATGTACTTCGTGAAGCTTGTTTGATTGCGCACTTCAAGTTATGTTAAACCTTTATGTATATATTTAAATATTTATTGATACTTTATTTATTTATTTATTTTAACATTTGTAACTTAGAATTAATCCTAAATCACAAAATTTATTGATACTTTTTTGTTGGTTTCTTACAGAATCACCCAAAAGCAAGCCAAAATTTGGGAAATTTTCACAAAAATTCATTCGGTATCTGCTCGATGCAACTTTTGCAAAAAAATAGTGAAAAAGGCTGGTAACACAACCAAACTAAACGCACACGTGAAAACGACTCACAAAGGCGAAACGATTGAGGAGCGGTTGAATGTACAGCCTGCAATTGAAAAAAGTTTTTCTGATTTGCGGTCCTGCCTAATAGGTGGTGATAAGGCAAATCAGATTAATAAATGTCTTTCATACTGGGTGGTTAAAAATGATAAATCCTTTTTAATGGTGGAAGAAGAAGGATTTAGGTAATTCTGGAGCATATGTTTATTGTCCACCCAAATTTTGGAAATGATATACAAATCATTCCACTTTTACGGTCCACTTTGAAAGAGATTTGGAACTCGTCTCCATTAATATTGGTGTGACCGAATTAACAGAGCAGCATATATAGGCAGCACACTTTCCGTTGTTTGCGAAGAGTGAGGCATTCAGCTCTATAATGTTACGGCTGTGGTGACAGACAACGCAGCAAACATGACAAAATCACTCTCCGCTTGTAGCGCACACGCTCAACCTTGTAGCTAAATGTGCATTGCATATTGAATCTGTCAAACCACTAATTACAAAAATAAAAGGAATAGTTAAGTTCTATACTTGTTAACAAAGCTGTGCTGCCATCCGAGAGCTTCGTAAGTGGAATTATACTGTTGGAAATACAGAAGCGGTTTGGGCAAATGGAGCAGGTAAATAAAAACTTCTTAACAGACACTCGGCTTCGACTTTCTTATAAGTTCGAAATGAAATAAAAAATAAGAACATTTTTAAAAGTATAATCTCCCAATTTCAGTCAAATTTTTAAAATTCTAAAGAGAAATATTATCATTTCATTGTATATTTTACTATACGGTCTCAATATTGGCAACGGCTACAAAAAGTATTTTTTTAAAAACAAGCTGCAGCAATAAGAAACTGCCAAGTACGGGATGGAATTATGATAAGGGTACATATCCAAGCCTTGTTGAACAGCCGTACCGTGTGAGAGGCTGTTTTCGACGGCTGGTAGAACAGTGACCCCGATCTGAAACCGCTTAAGCCCCGAAACCGCTTGCCGAAAAGTGATTGGAAATTTTAATTTTACCTTATATACCTTATGCGCGATATTTATGTTTCATCATTTAATTTTAGTAAATTTGACTGCACCGAAGTGAAAACAGTGCCTTTTATCATTTGATCTCTATTGAAATTGTTTCATTACAAATATGTTATGTTCTTTATTATTTTTGAATTAATTAGTTAATTTATTAAACTTTTGCCTTCCTAAACTATAAACACTCAACATTTGCCAACACATTTATTAAAAATTCTTTTTATTTCATAATTTAAAAAAATTTAACGGTTAAATACCGATATTTGACATTTTCGATACGATATTCTATTAGATATTTTGTCCGATATAAATATCGGCATTTTCTTGTCGATATCCCTAGTGGTGGAAGTTCAAACAAATTCTAATTAAATTTAAGTTTTACTTCTTAGTCCTCTTATTAAAAACAATATGTCCGTTTAGTCAGTAATAATTATTCACATTTTGTCCTACAGCTTAATTCTGCTAGTTTCAATTTGACTCGATTTTGGGAAAAACCTGGGCAATAAATAGTTGTAGTTAAGTATATATTTGCTTAGTTAATTGTGTAACCTAAATTGGTATCTGAGAATTGTGATATTGTTTGGATTATGTGAGTTATAAGTAGTTATTTAAATAACTAAGTACTTATAACATATTTAATAAATAAAAACTACCTTAACGCAATCAGTTCAAACATGAATGGTGTTAGCAACTGGTCGCTAGCAACTGGTCGCTAGCAACTGGTCGCTAGCAACTCGCGCGCGTTTTTCTAGGCACATTGCGCTCTTTCGAACGTAAATTCGCTATAAATATTTGAAATAAATATGTAAAGGATGCCAAGAATATTGAAATGAAAATAATTACGAAAAATAGTTATGGCGTAGTTCACTTTGAAAAAGAGTTCAACGCCCAACAGCTTGTATTTATTTTCATTCGTATTTAAAGTTTTGTAGCGAATGGTGCTCGCACAAAATTTGTAAGTTAAATAAAAAACTAAATTCTTCGTTTTTAATAAATCCGCTTCATTGGAATTTCAAAATTCAATTTGAACAAATCTTGGCCTGAAACACCGGAACAGAAGCAGAGCCCAGCGCAGCCCTTTACTGACTGATATAAAAAAAAAGGTTAGTACACAATCAAACATGTTCGACAACACCATCGCCACCATGAGTTTCGTTCGCGAGCGGCACTCTTCGGACTACCGACCAATGTGTAGGTTCGTGGTATCGCAGCGCGCTTGTCTGTTCGCCTATTCGTTTCCATGATAATTGTCAACGTGTTCGTGTGTTGGCCTTTATTTGAATACTCTATAATCGAATCGGATTTTTTTTTTACGTGTGATACGTGTGATTTTAATATTTGTTAAAATTGTTTTCGCGCCTCATGTGAGTGATAAGATATGGGTAGCTTTATGCTTTTTTTTCGTGTGTTTGTGGCAGTGGTAAGGGTATTGCTATTTGGACAGCAAGAGATCCATATACCAAAGATCTATGAACGTCCTCATTTTCGTGTTTGCTCGCCTAGACTCGCACCAATATGCATACTGGAGGTGGTAACGGAGGGGGAAACGGAGGGGGAAACGGAGGGGGAAACGGAGGGTGAAACGGAGGGTGAAACGGAGGGGGAAACGGAGGGGGAAAAGCAGCGACCGCGACCTTCACAACGTGCGAATAGCAAAAGCAAAAAAGTTGCCAGCAACAAAATGACAATGTTGCATACACAAAGTTGCCGCAATTCGACATTGTGTGCAACAACACCAACACGAACTAGAAAAGCAACAGCAACATCAGCCGCTACGAAAAAGAGAATCAAGAAAGCCAAGCACAGGCTTAGAACTAAATATGAAACGACTGTGCCTCACCTGCTATTCTTTACGCTGCTATTATCTGGTCATTGCCAGCAACTGGCCTGGTCCTTTAATTTAGAGCAACGTCTACCAATTGTCAAATATGGACCGAATGTAAAAGCGCATTTTGGCTACTCGGTAGCCACACACACTATTGGCGAACATAATTGGCCCAATAACACGAAATGGTGAGTAAATAGACGGACCCAACGCTAACGGCTGGACTCGCCACCGGTAATCGTTGTCGTCGTCGATTGAAACTGGTTTTGGAATTTGATTGTTTTTTTTTCGTTTCTTTTTGCCGCTTCGGATCTATCAGTTGTACCTTTATAAGTGACTACAAAAAAATATATAGATATAACTTTTTTATTTAAGACACCCATGCATGAAAGCGTGTTTGCTTTTGAAATCTCGTCATGCGTTTGTTTTGCATACGCGCCGATTTGTTGGCTTAATTGACTTTGATTATTATTAATACAACGGCATGCAAAATACACAACAAATTCATTTGGCGGCAATAAAAGTGATAATAACAACAACAGCGACATCAGCAGCGGCTTTGGCATTGGCTATTGCAGTTTTTGTTATTGCTGTTTGTTATTATTATTATTGTTGTTGTTGTTGTTCTTGTTGGTTCAAATGCGCAAAACAAGTTTTAACATTTATTTTCTCAAAAGCATTCAAATTAATAAATACCTACTAATGATTATGGATTATATTTAGTGATGACGTTATACTAACAGTAATAGCTAATACGCTCGATGCTTCAGTGACTTAATGAGCAGCTGGAAGCTGACTGAGCTGCAGTGCTCCGAAGCATTTGACGGATGCGACAAACTATAATTGGGGGGCATTCAAAATTCATAATTGAAATCAGTTGGTTTTTGAATTCAACAGAACTCAATAGGTGTAGGTGCAGATATAGCGATTAAATGGATTTTTTATGCATACACATTATGGGTATACATACATATAAGTGAACCAATTAATAATGGTCAAAAATATTTCGTGTATTATGCAAGTTGACTTATTTAAATGGATTTTTTGCATTATTGCTATGTGAAACGTGTGCTATTTTGATATGAAATTAAAGGTAACTCAATGACATTATTAAAAAGTATAAATATGTTTGTGCAATCATCAACCACAAATAAAAATAAGTCATTGAACGTTGCACTATCGAAAAAAACGTAGCCTTACCAATTAATAGTGGTTAGGGCTCGTATATACTATGTACAATATGTACCTCCATTTTTGATATGTTTCGGCTGATTCTCGATTATACATCGAAAAAATTCTTGTTGTTCAACATTTTTTAGTTCTCGTGTAATAATAATATTCCGCTAATCTCTCCCTCTTGCTCCAAAGATTATAATATGTACATTATAATTAAAATTTTTGCAGCCTTGCGAAATTGCGAACATTTGTGAACATTTTGGCAATTCCCCGGGGTTGCATATTCGGGTTAAGAACTGTGGATAAATAAATAATAATACAAATCAAATTTATCGCGTTTCTCCGCAGGGAAAACGTTTTTGTTCTTCTAAAGTTATTAACATTGTTCAGTATTTGTTTATTTCGTTTATTTGGAAAGATAAGAATATAACTCCAGCTAAGCGGTTTGTCAATATTAAACAGGACGTTCGTACTGTTTTTATGACTTTATTCCAATGTTCGCTCCTCGTTATCTCTTTCTTCAAAATAAATAAAGCATTTGGATGTAACCAAAATTTCAGAAATTCGTTTATACTTGTACTTGTTGTTATACTGTAAATTTACCGTTTCTGCAAAGATTAACAAGAAAGGATTGCTAAAGTTGGGCGGGCTCAACTCTTAAATACCCTGTACTCAGCCCACAAAAAACAAAATAAAAAAAAAATTAATTAAAAAAATGAAATTCATTAATTAAATTAAATATAAACTATTCAACACTTGCATACATACATAAGTGTTTATGAACAATTTCAACAGAATAAATTTACATCAGAATCGTGTACTTGTATGTATGCGGAAAAAAGTTGAACCAAAGCATCAACAACAGCTGCGGGCAGAGATTATATTTATTTTATATTTATTTATTCATTTCATCGACAAGCAATGCAGTCGATGTAAAAGAATATATAACAAATCAATGCAATACTAAATAAAACTAAAGAAATAAAAAGGCCTATAAAAATGACAAAAATGGCTATTACTTTCTTCATAATTTCACCTATCATGATGAAACTTGGCATACAGACACATAATCACTGACGGGATGTAGTTACCAAATTTTAGTTGGACTTGGGAGAATCTGGATACCAAGTTTGGTTATTCTAAGCCTTATAGTCTCTGAGATTCTTGCGTTCACCCAGACAGACGGACATGGCTATATCGACTCGTCTTGTCATCCTGATCAATAATATATATATGTACATACTTTGTGGGGTCTGCCACGCCTCCTTCTGTGTGCTACATACATTCGCACAAAACTAGTATAGCCTTTTACTCTTTGGGTAGAGGCTACAAAAAAATATGAACATAAACAAGAACTGAACTTTTTTGACTGAACAGAGCAGAGCGTTTTCCCAAAGTGCCCTTCTAAGATGTATTTTTAATCGAAAATCAATATTACAAGAACAAGTACAAGAAATAAAAGCCTAAAGCAAGTTTGGATGTTCAATTACAGCAACGAAATAAATGGTTAAAGTTGGCGGCAAAATAGCCAAAACAACAACTCAGTGCCCAACATTTTTTTATACATACAAGTAGTATGTATTTGTTTGCCATTAGTTTCTTTCACATCCGTTTGCCAAATTGAGCTGACAAATTTTAGTTGTGCTTGTCCACTGCCCAACGTCCATTCCATACATCCATACATCCATTCCATCCACCCATCCGTTCATACCGACTGCTTATGACTGTTCGGGCCAAACAAGGCATACAAATTTGCATAAAAGGCAAAGTTCGACGCGCGCCTCGCGTCACGTGCTGAGACACGATGGCTGGATCGATGGATGGTTTCAATATTAATATGAACATACATATATGTATGTGACTGCCGGACTTAAAAACTGTAATAATTTCTGCCACAATCCTTTTGAATTTCAGTATAAACATAATCATGTTAACAGTGGCAGTAAACATTAATAACAGACATACTTGTATAACAGAAAAGTTCGCTGTTGTAAAGGAATAAACAGATTTGGTGCCATAACCGTTTCGTTCAATTTCCAATATCAGTTCTGCCATCATTGCGCAACACTTGTGCTCATAACCATCGAGGTTCCTCTGCCAATGGTCACCTGTCAATTACAAACAAATTACTCTGCTGTGCTACCGGGCGTTGCAGTGCAGTTGAATCTGCTTAAATGGCAACAATAACAGCAACAACCAAAACACACTACTGGTAGAGTAAAGCAGCAACAAAAAGGTGCCGTCTAACTGTTTATACGACTGCTTGCCTTGCCTTGTCTTGTCTGGGCGGACAGACCGATTCGGCTGAACGAGAAAGCTCGGCAGACAACTTGGAGCCAAAAGTTTCCTGACACACAAACGAAGACAAAGACAAAGCCGAAGAGGCTGACGACTATGGCGACGAAGGCGACGACAACTACAACAACTACATTAACAAAAATAGTAACAACAATTGCAACCATAATAAAAACACCATCGATAACGACAACAACATTGACAACGACATCGACACTGTTCAATTGAAGCAACCGCCATGCCAATAAAAATACAAATATGTATGTAGTTGTAGTTGAGAAAGAAAATCAAAGTAGATAGACAACACGCATATATGTACATATGTATGTAAGTATGTATCTATTTGTACACACACATACGTACTATATATTGGGGTGAGGAGTTGGAAACGCTAAGAAAAAAAAAATGGCAAAGACGCGTCTTGGCTTATTGAGCCATAAAATGTGATACAAGAGCAAAGCGTCGCCGTCAGCGTCGCTGCTGCTATCATTGTTGTTTTTGTTGTTGTTATTGTTGTTGCTACCGCTGTTGTTGTCACATTTCTTTACCCATGTAGTGGATGGCAAGTTCGCGACCAGCTTTGTGGGTCAATCCATCTTGCAGTGGGTCAAACCAATTAGACCAGTTGGTGGGCTCATTTGAAAGGCATGGGCACACTTTGTCCAAAATGTCTGCACACATGCATATGTACATATGTGTGTATGTACATATGTACATACATACGCAGTAGCTCCCTCCTATTCATGCATTTGCAGTCGAGTTATACAAAATGCAATTTGGCTATTCTGCAATATAATTTTTCTACCGAAAATGAAGAGAGAGAAAAGAAAATCTAAATTAATTAATTAAGATTCGGCTCCAAGCTATTCACTGATATTTCCGCGTTATTTTATACATATTTACAATTATATTATAGAAAGATATGAATACGAGTTCTTGGCTATTCTATATCTTTTCTGCCAAAAATGAAAAACTAGAAAAGAAAATCTAAAGATTAACATTCGACTCCAATCTTTTCACTGATATTTCCGCGTTATTTTATACATATTTACAATTATATTATAGAAATATATGAATTCTTTAATAGGAGTTCTTGTCTATTCTATATTTTTTCTGCCGAAAGTGAAGAACGAGAAAAGAAAATCTAAATATTCGGCTTCACCTTTTTCACTGATATTTCCGCGTTATTTTATACAAATTTACAATTCTATAACAGAGAGTGATGAATTCTTTAATAGAAGTTCTTTGCTATTCTATAATTTTCTGCCATAAATGAAAAACTAGAAAAGAAAATTTAAACATTAAGATTCGGCTCCAAGCTTTTCACTGACATTTCCGCGTAATTTTCTACATATTTACAATTATATTATAGAAAGATATGCATTTTTTAATAGGAGTTCTTTCCTATAAATGGAAGTGCATAACATAATAGTATATTTGGATACGCTTGCGTTCAAACAGGCGGACATGGCTACATCGACTCGTCTTGTCAGACTGGTCAAGAACATATATAGTCTGTCACACTCACTTCTGTATGTTACATAGATTCGTACTAAACTAGTGAAGCTCTTTACCGTTTGGGTTTATAAATACGAAACTATATTATATATATACTATACTATATAAGTACTAAGTATATTATAATACAAGGCACTTCTTTTCTTTTTTTCTATTGAATATTGCTTCTTTTTAAATTATCCGAGCCCTAATATTAGATTTGCCTTTTAAGCACGCAGATATCAAGACTCAATATCTGAATGGGAAGTGACTGTCTCTCTATATAGTATATTAAATATTATACCATGGATTTTAGATTGCGGTCGCGCAGCTTTAGCAGCCAAAAGGCCAAGCCATGGCTTATCTCCCGCAGTTTGTCTCTGGGCAGCCATGGAGGACCAGCTCGGATTGACCCGGACCGCATCCGCCGGCAGCTCGTGCGGATTGTGGCTCGCATACGTCCGGCATGCACCTACACTGAGGAGCGGCAGGGTAAGAAGTGGATGAAGATAGTGCAGCCCGGTAAACTGATTGTCGTACCGCCGGGACCGATCACCAGTGAACGGGCGCGCTCGATGAAGCCGCCAAACAACATCGAGTTCAAATTCCGTCAAGTGCTCGACGAACGCGCCACTCAGATGCAGGTGTTCAAGGCGGTGGGCGGTCCAGTCATGGATCAGCTGCTGCATGGTGGTAATGGCCTTATTATTACAACGGGTGCTTCACGGGCTGGAAAGACATATACCATGGTAGGCTTAGCCGGAAACGAGCGTGGTCTGGTGCGACGATCGTTTGAAGCGCTTTTCAAGACCCTGGGCGAGAAGCTGGTCGATCGCTATCTTGTACGGCCGACACGGGCTAACAGCTATAGGCTGGTCCCGAGATCGGAAGCCCGTCAGCTGGCGCAGAAAGAGGATCAGCTGGTAAAACCGGACGCTGATTGCCTGAACGAGGCTGAAAGCAAGAGGCTGCCACCTGATAGCATCTGGAGATTTGCCGGCGACTTGGCCACGCAGTACTCGGTGGCGCACCATACACGCTCCTGGCGCCAAACGGCACGATGTCGCGCCGAGCAGGGCACAATTGACAATCGATATGCGGTCTTTGTTAGTCTCGTGGAGGTACATGGCAGCAGTATTTACGACCTGATCGACAACAACGAGACACATCAGCGGTCACAACCCCTCGTTCTGCGCGAGGATGCGGTCGGACGGATGTATGTCCAGCACTCAATACGCTTGGAAGTGCGCAACGTATCGGAGGCTATGGTTATATTTCAGTCGGGCATGCGTCGCCTCGAGGAGCTAGGCGGACGCAGTCATATGGTACTATTCATTTATCTGGCTCATGTGCCCTACGACACGGCGGCCCACAAGTATGTGAGCAATGTTCCCATTTTAAGTAGCCAGCTTGTTTTGGCCGACTTGCTGAGCGCCAACAGCGAGGCGCCACTCACTCGTCTCCAGAACTTACGACACACGACCCTAGTCAACAAGACGATATTCACTCTGCACGCGTGCTTGCGTGAGCTGCGCGAGAACCAATTGGCTATACTGGGGGGCCGTCCACCCCGCCATTGTCCGCCGTTGCGCGAGTCCAAGCTCACTCAATTGCTGAAACACTACTTCAATGTGGCCGTCTCCGCGAACATTGTGTGCATCACCCATATCTCCCAGGCGCAGGCCGAGTTGCGGGAGAGCATGCGAGCATTACGCTTTGCAGAGCACATCCGGGAGCTCGATCTTCATATGCAAAACGAGCTGATGTTCGGATTGGGTGTTTTGCCTAACCAGCATAAATGGGTTCCCGAGCATCTAGATGACTACGAAATCGAATCCGAGTCAAAGCAATTAAAGCCGTTGGAGGCATCAGCCAGGGCAGGGGCACGGACAGCTCAGCCAGTTCAGGCCGCTCCGGCAGTTCAGGTGGAGAGCCCACCGCAACGAGATCATGAAGAGGTACAGAGCACAGCCGTGAAATCTGCCGGCAACTCAGCAAAAAATGAACCACTTACTCCGTCTACTCCAGACGAACAGCTAGAAACAGCATTAGTGACTGGTCAAGCAGCTCCGCCTAGATTTCTAACCTCAAGCTTTGAAATAGATCACGAAGCCATCACGACGGGGCAGAACCTATGGATTCCTGACCTACGGCAATCAGAATCGATGGCCCAGGAGCTTAAAAGGTTAATTTCAAGGCGCAACAATCTTATCAATGGCACAATGGCCACGTGGACGGAGCGCAGACAATTAGAGTTGTTGAGCGTCGCACCTAGTGCGCAGATCAACTGGCGCATAAGGGATATACTGAAGGCCCAGCTAATGGCCATGGAGCTGCTCCAGGTGAGCACTGAAGAACAAGGGGAGTTCGTGGCGCGGCTTAGTGGCTTAAAGGACGAGACAAGTTACAAGGAGTTCGGCCACAGGCTGCAGCAGCACGAGAAGCGAACATTGACCGTGGAGAACATGTTAAGGGCTCGCAATGAGCAGCTCGCCCATTATGGGGAGCTCTTTGGTGTTAGATTGATCGCTACCAGGTCGACGACATCTAGCATTCTGGTTAGCCAATGGGTCAGCGGTCATTCAGCTTTTACGTACCCGGGACCACGCAGTTCGTCTTGTGTTCTAAACCAAACGCGTAGGTGGCGCTACTGACCGGAGCCGGACATGATTTCCTACCAAGAAATTTGTTTGTGAATGCAAGCCTATCCTAGAGCAAGGTGTAAGCCAGGTAAGCCTGGCTATCGCCCGTCTTCTTGATTATTCTTAACCTGTTTCTCCTGTTGAAATGCTGTGTGAACCCACAGGTCTAGTAACGGAGCGTTATGAAGGCTGAGGAATCTCAGTAAATTTTCAGACTCGCATGCTTTGAGAGTCGTCCATTTATTATTACTTAGTATATACTCTTCTCTAGTCTACAGGTGAGCTTTATATATAATTTTGTTTGCTTCATTTCACACTTACAATCCAAGTCCACAGATAGTGTCTGGCTAATCCAACTCGTATGTACGAAAACTAGCAAAGTTTAAGTGAATTCTTTGCATGATTATATACGCATTCAAAACCTTCTGAGGCGGACAGAAATTGGAAAGGGTGCAGATAATATACAATGCTCAGATCATATTTTCTTTGCGACCAAATATATGTACAAATTGTCTGCAAACAAAGCATTTTTATTGGTATCTGTTGACTTCTCTCTTAAATGTGTTTAATTAAATTATTTGTGTATCAGCAAGCAGACGCGCTGCCAAAATTCAGAGTTCCCGAATACTCCTGATCGTTGCCATATGACTGAGCGACTGTTCTCTTGCTGATGTAGAGATTAGATATTGTGATTATGGGTTTTTAGAAATCGCGAATCACTGATGAATTATAAAGACACAGATTTTCAATCGTTTGTTTTGGCTGATCATTCTGATGTTAACTCGCATCAGTCGCTTTCAACCTAAAGCCGGAGGTTAGATCAGATAATTCGATTATAATTGGACTCTAGTCCAATATGTACTTATAACGTCTTTGAATCAGGTAATACACTCTAAAACAAGTAATACTTCAATGAAATAATTGTGCACTAATGACAAGGAATACTCAACTGCAGTTGTTCTAGGCCTATTGCAGGAAATAAATTTGTTTATTTCCAATATTTATTTATTTATATATTTATCTATTTGATTTTATGGGATTTTAATGCTGGAGTGGCTTTGCTTAGGTGCCTCGTATGAGAAGCGCAGAGGAGGACAGTCTTTTAAATTTAATTTTCAACAATTATTATTGATTTGATTTGTAAGTCGAATAATTAGCGGAAAGTCGATATTTTTTTTAGTTCTATACATGTGTATATGATATCCAATTTTAAGGAACGATACATAATATACATATGTAGATAATTTTACTTTTTCGCAAAATATTAATTTATTTTATGCAAATGTGGCTAAAACTAAGAAATGCCAATTTTCAAACAAACTTTGGAGCTCGCCCAGGAAAAATTATGAAAAACCAAGTATGCAGTGTTTTTTAAATTCTTTCATAGATTACACAAACCAAGTTTGAAGCTAATCAAATGAAAGTTGCAGATTTTTCATACAGTCTTTGGAGACCGTTTTCTCCCCTTTGGCGTGCGAATTTTCTATATGTACAAGTATATGGATTAATGGGAAAACATCAATATTAAAGGGAACATATTTATTTCACTAAATACTACTTATTTTAAACGTTCTCGCATTATAATAGCAGGCGCGAAGCAAGAAATTTGTGTTCAGAAAGGAACTATTACTATTACTTAGTACTTGGCTATAAAAAACATTTTAGCAAGCCTTAAATTAATAGCGCTTCAAGATACTTTAATATTTCAATACTTTTTCCCTTTAAACTGGTTCCAAATATTGATGTTTTGATTGATTGATTATAGTTTCAGCTATTTTATATAAATACATAGTAAACATATTTAAGAGATGGAACAGAAATGCTTGCATCACATGCATTTAGTTTTCAATTCGTCGCACGCGGCGTATGCGTAATGTGTTGTGCCGCACCCCTGACATCACCTTTGAACATCCTTGTGGTAATGTAAGTTGTATTTGTTGGTCACGGGGCCATTTAAGTGGAACTTGACATGTGTTTCACAGCTTTTATTGTTATTGTTTTTATGCAGTAGTTGTTGTTATTATTACTGTTGTTGTTGTCGGTCACCCGTTTGTTTAAGTTCGACAGCAAGTCTTGCATTTTTAATTAGTCCCGGGCATTCGCATTCGTATTCGCATTCGCATTCGAAGCTTGGAAGTTGCATTTGTCATGCAACGCACACACACACACACACACACGCACGCAGTGGTTGTTGTTGGAGCATTTATTGTTGATTTTCTTGCTGCCTTTGTTGGCAGGCGGTAGCTTTTGACCATGGATCAAGGCTAATAGCTCATAAAATAAAACGGAACGCATATTTTGTTGTTACTACTGTTGTTGTTGCTGTTGTTGTTGCTGTTGTTGTTGTTGCTGTTGTTGTTGTTGCTGTTGTTGTTGTTGCAGTTATTCTTGCGGCGTCTGCAATCAAAAAGCCATTCACACGTTCAGCGCCTGTCATTCTGGCCGTTCCACTCCCCCTTTTACACTACACCCCCTCCCACCCTGTACTTATGTATGTTGGTGCCTTCGTATTAATACCCTATTCGCCAGAAAGTCTTGTGATTTTTTCTCTGATGTAGAAACATTTGCATCGGAATTGCAGATGAGGCTATCAATTGTTTATACCAAACAGAAAAGACTTCCCTTTGAATATTTTATGCAGCCCTAATATTAATTAAAACTTTCGATTTCTAAAAAAAAGAAGAAGATTGTTGCGAATGTATACGAATGTGGAGAGATAATGCCATAAACTACACTCTCCAAAAGAAAATTGTCTGCAAATTTCTCATTATGTAAGTTTCAATTGTTTATGCCAAACAGAAAAGACTTCCCTTTGAATATTTTATGCAGCCCTAATATTAATTAAAACTTTCGATTTCTAAAAAAAGAAGAAGATTGTTGCGAATGTATACGAATGTGGAGAGATAATGCCATAAACTACACTCTCCAAAAGAAAATTGTCTGCAAATTTCTCATTATGTAAGTTTCAATTGTTTATACCAAACAGAAAAGACTTCCCTTTGAATATTTTATGCAGCCCTAATATTAATTAAAACTTTCGATTTCTAAAAAAAAGAAGAAGATTGTTGCGAATGTATACGAATGTGGAGAGATAATGCCATAAACTACACTCTCCAAAAGAAAATTGTCTGCAAATTTCTCATTATGTAAGTTTCAATTGTTTATGCCAAACAGAAAAGACTTCCCTTTGAATATTTTATGCAGCCCTAATATTAATTAAAACTTTCGATTTCTAAAAAAAGAAGAAGATTGTTGCGAATGTATACGAATGTGGAGAGATAATGCCATAAACTACACTCTCCAAAAGAAAATTGTCTGCAAATTTCTCATTATGTAAGTTTCAATTGTTTATGCCAAACAGAAAAGACTTCCCTTTGAATATTTTATGCAGCCCTAATATTAATTAAAGCTTTCGATTTCTAAAAAAAAAGAAGAAGATTGTTGCGAATGTATACGAATGTAGAGAGATAATGCCATAAACTATACTCTCCAAAAGAAAATTGTCTGCAAATTTCTTATTATGTAAGTTTCAATTGTTTATGCCAAACAGAAAAGACTTCCCTTTGAATATTTTATGCAGCCCTAATATTAATTAAAACTTTCGATTTCTAAAAAAAAGAAGAAGATTGTTGCGAATGTATACGAATGTGGAGAGATAATGCCATAAACTACACTCTCCAAATGAAAATTGTCTGCAAATTTCTTATTATGTATGTTTCAATTGTTTATGCCAAACAGAAAAGACTTCCCTTTGAATATTTTATGTAGCCCTAATATTAATTAAAACTTTCGATTTCAAAAGAAGAAGAAGATTGTTGCGAATGTATACGAATGTGGAGAGATAATGCCATAAACTACACTCTCCAAATGAAAATTGTCTGCAAATTTCGTATTGTGTAAGTGTATTTAAAATTCGACGCGATCCACACAGTTCTCGATGTAATGTTTCTGATTTGTTTGTCGGCTGTTTGTTGGATCGTCCGGCGGCTGTCCGGGCCCTGCACTCTCCATTAAAACGTGCACTTCACGCGCTTTGTGGGGTCCGGTTCGTGTTCGGAAGAAGAAATTAAAGCCGCCGATATCTGTATTTATGTGCATGTGTGGGTTTTGTGCAGTTTATAATTTGCCTTCTGGCGTTGAGTGTTAGTTTGACGAGTCACGCGTGAGCCATAGGTGAGGCACGTTCCTAATGCGTGAGCTTGAGCTAAGGCTGAATGAAAAGAGTGGAGAAATGCACAAACAGACCAGAGTTTCTTGCATTCTAAGAAGTTCAATTTCAAGACGAAGCTCGACAGTATACGAGAATGTTTACTAGCTTTCAGATAAGCTATATATTACAGACCTCGAGTGAGATAGGTATTGTGAGATGTGTCTGAAAGAAAACTGTTAAATATTTCTGGGTACAGTTCTCGAAGGAAGGAAATAGTACACTTTTTATATTGTACGGGAGTTGGGGGTATGAAACGATAGCCTCTTTTATAAATAAAACAAATATGTACTTACTTATGTACAGTGAAAACTCCCTTAATGGACACCTCTGTTATCCGGACACTTTTTCTTAAACATTCGATCGGTGTATGAAGTATTTAAGTATCCCCTTAAGCCGTGAGTGTCCGGCCAACAGAGTTTTCACTGTATACTATATTTTCGCTATTGAATCCAGAATGACATGCGCGTTCTGCATAAGAATTGGGATTAGATTCGAATTTAATAGCCATCTAGGTTCTCGAAAAGATACTTTGCTTAAAGTGTAGATAGAGCAACACCTTGTTAGTACTGAAAAGTACAGCTGTGCTCAAAATAATAATAGTAGTCTATTTCATAAGTGTAGTTCGATCAAAAATGTATGAAATGGTGTTTTAATGAACTTAAAATAATAATTATTATTAAGTATACTATATATATACTATAGGAATAACAAATTCTGGTCATATAACAATTGAAATAATTTTTTACCCAAAACATGTTGTCGCTCAGAATAATAGTAGTGTTTCTGTTGTTGGCCTCTTATTTGTCCCAACTGATCCAAATAATACAAATGGTAGAACTTTTGAGCACAACTGTATATATGGTTAGGGGTTAGGTTACTTTGATTAAGTAAGTTGAATCAGAAAAGCATATATTAAGCCAGTCGAAACCCATGATTAATGGAGAGGCCTATGAGTGCAATCTGAATAATTGACCACATACCACTAACCCGATAACATGAGTTCTTATTATGCACCCATAATCAGCTGCAAATGTTGTCAAAGCGGAACTGCGGGGCGTGACTCACATTATAATTTCGTGCGCGAGTATAATCGGATATCGTGTAGTTTGAAAGCGGAACACCGACATGCTCCACTCTACAAGTTCGAGTATATAGTATAGTCCAATCACACTTTCTTGCGAAGCAGCCGGGTGTTGGGCGGAACAAACCTTAATTGCATAAAGCAATTTTGCTGATAAGCATTCAGCACCTGCCCCCTCCTTAGCCCGCTGCTTACATAATTAAGCAAGCCCTCACATTTTTGTCGCCTATTTGTTTTGCAAATTAAGTTCTGGCCTACTCGTAAGCGATACTCGTAGTCGGAGCGAATGCCATTTACGTTGCAGGGCCGTCCCCGTCCCCTCCCCTGCCCTGCTCGGCCTGTCCGAATCTGTCTATAATAGTAGTACAACTACTACTAGTAGTAGTTGTTGTTGTTGTTGTTGTGGGTGGCGTTGGTTAATGAGCCCTGCAGTGCCACTGCCACTGCCATTTGCAGCGACGTGCAACTTTCAACGGACGAATGAATGTACCAGTATGTATACCTACTATATGTTCATATCGGCAGGTACATACATATTTGAACAAGTCGGAACGATAAATTTTAACTGGTTTATTTGTTTGTTTGTTTTGCAATCAGTCCATAACAAATACTAGAAATATGCAGGCCTGTTCTATGAACACTATATACAACTTTAAGTGCGAATCAACAACAATTTGAGTCTCGTATATGATTGCTTTATGGGGAAACAATTTTTCCAAATATAATTATGAATATGACGTCTAAATGGGAATTGCCAGCATTTGATTATAAGTACATACATACATACATACATACATACATACATACATATGCGCATATATAGTAAAACGTCATTTTATTTTGAGATCTGACAGCAATTGGCAGCAGAACGCTTCGATTTATTTGATAAGATCTGGCTCTATATTTCGTTTCAGATTCCAATTCATTTTATTCATTTATTTAATTCTGTAGCGAGTCTACAAGACCAAGTTTGTTTCACCCACAAAGACGGATAGACATGTCTCGTCATGCTGATTTAGAGTATATATAGTTTATGGCATCGCAGATGCTTTCTCCTACCTGTATTCTCATAATTCTCACAAGCATTTCGGAGATATTTCGTTTTTTACGTCAAGCAAAAAGAGAGAGATAGAGATAGATAGAGAGAGAGATAGAGAGAAAGATATAGAGAGAGAGAGAAAGAGAGGAATACAGAGGTAGAGTGAAACTCTTACACTTGGTTCAAAATCATAATTTTATTTTGTATTATTTTTCAACCTACTTGTATTTAATTTATTTAATATATAACCAAAATGCTTCGAAACTGAATTTCTGATCTATGCACCGATCTAAAGCTCTTTTGGCTTTGTACTGTTCCCAAGCAAACATATATATGTTTTTAAATAAAGCTTAGGAAAAGAAGTGTTGTTGGAGCCTTTGCTTTACTTTACGAGAAATACAAGTATTCAGATGATAATTGCAATTGTTCACAAAGAAGTTCTATATGCAATCTAATCATCCCATATTATGGTGTGGAGAGTACAAAAGTACTTAGTACAGGGAATCTGCTTCCTAGTATCTGTTTTACAAGTATTTCGCGATCTTTTGATTTTCGGACTCGTTTATGGGGCTGTGTAGTTAGCATATGCGTATAACGATTGTGCTTTATAGACTTGTATTCCTTTAAAGTTGCCGACGCTCACTTTTCTAGTCGACAGAAAAACAAAAACAACAAAATTATAATGAAGCGCACAACGATTTTTTTTTTGTACTGTCAAAGTTTTTGTTTGTGGAGCAATAGCCCATAAAAACTATCTAGTGTGTGCATGTTGTTGTTTTTATGACTTTATATATGTGTGTGTGTGTGTATGTGATAGTGATGGTGGTGTTGGTGGTGGTTAGTGTATCTCCATTTGTATCTCTTCCTGCTTTCAACTTAATGGGCGCCCGGCCAGTTGTGGTTTTGGGCCTGAAGTGCGCCAAAATTTTTGCCGAAATGAGGTCAACAGACGCCTAACAACCATGGGCGGGGGCAAACGGGGGCAACCTAAGACATATACATACATATGTACGTATGTATGTACATATGGATTTGTATGTATGTTTATTTTTCCCTACGCACAACTGTAGCGCATACGTCGACGCACATTAAAAATATCTATACGCATGTAAAAAGCGTATGCAAATAGTTTTTGGCGGGTCGACAGCCGACAGTCGACGCCTGATGTTAACTAACGCAAGCCCAGAAAGACATAAACAAATTAAGGCAAAAACAAGACAGGGTTCGGGAAGGGAATGGGAGGGATGGGTGGAAAGGGGGGGGGGGGGGGGGTGGAGGAAAAGCTGGCAACGTTCACGACATGCCAAGCAATTTTCCATTACAGTGAAACCTGCCTAATGTTGCATAATTTCTACAAATGCATATATCCAAAAGATTTCACAAAGGAAAGTCTGTTATGACGATTTACTGAAAAAGTTAGATTAGAATTCGAAAAGCAAGTACTATACAGTCTTCTATTTCACATTCTTTCCCAGCCTACGTGCTAAGATATCGAGTTAATTTATTGTGGTTTATTTATTTATTTAATGTTGTTTCAACAAAAACAATCTGGCGCTGCAAAGTAAGCTGCATGATGATAATTATTAGAAAACCAAACAAATCCATGCCATATACTAACAAAAGAATCAACAACGACTTTGACTCGACCCTCTATTCCACAGTGTGGTTAGTGGAAGAAAAGTGTCGACAAATTCAAGATCAAGAATTTAATTCTCTTAAAATCTCACACGATTCACGGTTGTCAGCAAGGTCAGCAAAGGCCACATAGAGATCCACTTTCCTAGGAAGTTTTTTTTTTAAATATTATTATTTGTAATTTTTACTTCTTGAATTTAAAGAAGAGGTGAACTTTTGGGGTAGTTCTTAATCCATAGAGATCCACTTGCCTTGGAATGATTTATGTTAATATTTTTATTTGTAATTCTTTACTTCTTGAATTTAAAGAAGAGGTGAATTTTTGGGGTAGTTCTTAATCCATAGAGATCCACTTGCCTTGGAATAATTTATGTTAATATTTTTATTTGTAATTCTTTACTTCTTGAATTTCAAGAAGAGGTGAATTTTTGGGGTAGTTCTTAATCCATAGAGATCCACTTGCCTTGGAATAATTTATGTTAATATTTTTATTTGTAATTCTTTACTTCTTGAATTTAAAGAAGAGGTGAAATTTCGGGGTAAGTGTTAATCCATGCCGATTGGTCCTCAGCTTGGGAAACACTTTCCGGTGAATAATTTCGGAGACGGACTTGCACCAAGAGACAGCCTATATGTATGTATATGGTTCGATTAGCAGGTAGCAAAAGCTTGGTTTCACTGTACCTGAACATTATTTCTCTTGCCGTTGTGCGTATACTACAATATTCAATTGATTTTGGGGCGTTTGTCTGTGTCTGTATGTACTTGTATGTGTGTTGTTGGGGGCGCGTGTATTTATGGCGCTAAAAAAATTGCCCATCTTCGCGTTGTGGGAAAACATTGTCTGGCCGACCATCAGGCCATCAACAGCAAAGGCAACAAGAACAGCAATTATGGCAACAACTATGGCCAGATGTGTGAGTGGAGTTGTTGGAGTTAGATGTGTTGAATGCATCGAAAAGATGCAAAAGAACTAGCCTCGCATCTACATATCGCAGACATGCATAGCGTCAGGCATCAGCGGACTATTGTGAGCGTTGGGAACGCCAACTGCTGGCAACTGCCCACCAGTGCCGCACTAATGAGGCTGCTGCGATTGTGCCAGCGATTGCCGAACAAGTAGGAGGAAGGGTAGGCAGAGGGGCAGGCTCTCAGGCAGGCTGGCAGGCAGATCAGGCTAAGTGTTGCGCTTGCAATCATCACGCCAGGCCAGGCCAGGCCAGGCCAGACCAGAGCGAACCCCATAGAGGTACAGAGGCATATACTATAGACCTATAGACGGCAATGGCTTGGCATAGGCATAAGCATCAGCATCGGCATCGACATCAACATCGGCGTTGGCGCAGGCGCAGACACACACGCAAAATGTCATAAGCGAGCGGCGTGTGGGCGTTTTGATTTATTGCCAATTGCCAAGCAAAGTCGGAGCCACCAAAAGATGCCACTCCAGCCAACAGCCAACAGCCAGTCCAAGTGGAACTCATAGCACAGCCATAGCATAGACGTAGTCGAAGTGGCAAAGCAGCCGCGATTCCGACTCGTGCACAACCAAAATCGAAATCATTCGAAACGAATTAATGGCAACCATCGAACATGGGATGCCCTACCACTACCATATATTTGAAAGCTTTAGATAAATAGATATTTTCAGACTTATGTGGCACCCTAAATATACAAAGCTGTTCATCAACACTCTTCTAATTATTTAACTTTTGCGGATAAGAACTTATTTCAGGTAGGATGAAATTTTTGGTACATTTTGGTGTGATTTTTTGTACTTCTAGGGTCTTCTCTTATTCTTTTAACAGGGTATAGGGTGTCTGATTTTGCACTTTTTTAATGAAAACTTCCGTATTTGTCATTTAGCAGGCTGGCTATAGGGTATACGAGCAGCTATCGCCGCTTGATAATTGAGCTTCGGAGCGGCTGCGTGGGGGCACTAGTGAAGCCACTTGAAAGCGCTTCAAGCTTGAAGCTTGACGCTCTCACGCTGATTTGGCAGTAAAATTGTAAAGATCATCATAGTGATGATGAGGATGAAGATGAAGATGATGCTGATAACGATGATGAGGTTGTTCTAATGAATCCGCCGGGGATCACCCACGCAGGGGCCTGGCCGAAAGTTCGGCTGGGAGAAATTGTCGCAGGAAGCCTTTTTGGGTCGCTAAGGGGTCGTGTTCGTGCTTGCCGCACCCAGTGCCCGATAAATCAATAAACGAAGATGCAACTGCAACTGCTGCTGTTACTGTTGCTGCTGCTGGTGGTGATGGTGATAGTGGTGGTGCTGTGGTTCTGTTTCTGCTTCTGCTGTCGTGCATCCTGCAATCTCTGGAGCGCACTCAATGACAAATTGCCGAAGGGGGCCCAGGTGGCTAAGAGAGAAGAGAATTGCATACTATGATGGAATGGAGCTGTGCGGCAGCACCGGCAATGGCAACGGCAACACTGCTTGCCACACCCAAGACGCAGTCAGAGTCTCTGTATCAGTCTGGAGCTGACTGATGGGTTCGGGCACAGGCCCAGCCAGACCGTTGTGGCTGGCCGTGCCCACGACGTCTGGCGACATTGGCTCCAACAAACTGAGACGATAGCAACGTCTTCGACTGCTAACCGCAGTGCCAGATCTCACGAAGATATATTTGCAATGGCAATAACTAAAGCGGTTGGCCCATCTTAAAGATACACACGCACACACATACATGTACATAAGTGATGTAGTACCTAATAGTGCTGTGCAAGAAATCGCCAAATGGCAGATATTTCCAAGTCCAATTCACTTCAATTATTTTTGTTTATTTCTATGCTTATACTACTACGGTTTACATTTTGCCACTGTTATTCTTATGTTATTGCCATGCCTTCTGCAGCTGCTGATGGCAACTGTTAGCAGAATGGAGACTGTTAAGTTAAATACGCAGTTAAGGGTCTCTGTCGGCTGGGATCGTGATCGCATCACAGTTCTAGCTGTGATTGAAAATCGCTGGTTTCCCCGCCACTAGTACATTTGGTGGTGAGATTTATGGAGCACATTTTTGTGTATGTTGTTGTTGCTGTTGCTGTTGTTGTTGCTGTTGTTGTTGCCGTTGCCCCTTTTGTGCTTATAGCCTGCAGGCATTTGAAACTATTTTTGAGCAAACTGTGCGAATGAAACTCGTTACCTAAAACGAAAGACGAAGAAACCGAAGACGACGAAGACTACAACGACGACAGATGCTGCGGCCAAATCGCACGCAAATTGCTGTGCGCAGATCGAAGCATTGCCAATAACAACAACAGCTGAACATGTGTGCGTGTGTGTGTGTGTGTGCGTAGATTTCCTGTATTGCTTTGCGCAGTAAAATGAAACTTTTTTGGCTCTGCTGGCTGCCTGGCTGGCGGTGGCCTGACTAGCTGTGGTTGCCCCCTCCCCACCTCATTACACTGGGCTACAAAATGAAGCCTTTGGAATGCAACAATATCATCCACTGATCATTTCTACTCTTCAATTCGAGGTCACAGATATCGGAAAATGAAGCAGAACGAAAATAATACAAAACATGCTGTTAGGCAAAGTCCTTGTGAAAGTTTAAAACAAAATTATCAACTACAACAATAAACAGCGGTAGAACATCAGTTAAAAATAAGTAACTATCCTAATCTTTATTTGTACAAATACCCATTAGGATATGAAATGAATTTCCTCTAACAATTATAGCATTATTGATTGCAATACCTATATACATATGTATACTATATAAGAAAAGCAATTAAGTGCGAATCGAATTGTTTTCAAATGTATAATATATTTTTCTAATATAGAACTTAATTTTAATATTGTCATGAGAAATTGATGCATCGATGTAAAGTTGTCAGGTTTCTGTTTCCGATGTATTACATTGATGTCCATTTTATTGAATGACAAAGACAATTATCTAAATAACACTAGATATCACCACCAACAAAATTTACACAAAAATGGGAATACCTTGGTTTATCCTTTCAGCAACATACATATTAACTCAGAGGTCTCCACAGCCCAGTTGTTTTATAAAAATAATTAAATACACCGATTAGCAGTTGATTCTTGTTCAGAACTCATTTAATTAGCTTCCAATGATCATGTTTGTTGACCAGTGTAACCAACTATAGTCAAAGCTATGGTTGGTGTAATAGTTGGTGTTGTTTCTGTTGTAGGCAGTTTTTCTTTTTTAATGAAAATTGACGCTGTGCTGGGTCACTTCAGTTCTTGTTTGATGTCCTTTACTAAATAGAAGTATTCGTTTGGCTTCAAAGCTTGTAGTAAGCATCGCAGACTCTGCGAGAAATTATTGGAAGCATTTCAATTTTAGATCCTTGAATTATTCCCCACACAATAAATAACAACAATAATAACAATTCCCATAATAATATATGTGAAACGTATAGTCTTACAACAGTTTCACAAAAGTTACATAGTTGTAGAATCTAATTGCAAATCAACTTTTTACAATATAACCCCTTGGAGATGTTTTTCTTCGGTTTCATGTTTTCTTTTACATACTCGTATACGACTATCCCCATACACAGACTATCTTCTTAAATATAAGATCATAAGGGTGCTAACATTTCGAGTGGTAATTCAAAAAAAAAAAGCCAAGCTAGTTCCCGGAAAACAAAACGCTTCCCACTCAATAATATTCCATTCTCATTTGTTAGTACAGAGCTTCCGAATTCGGTAATTTCCAGCTATTCTGAAATCTTCTCACATACGTGCTGTGTACTGATCCGTTTTTATGCGCAGCCTCCCATTGCTTCTCTTATTATGTTTCAAAGTCTATCCGACCGAATCAGCTCGTGTGCATTCTTTGGTTACTTCCTACATATTTCGCAGCCTAATCTTGACAGCCAAAAAAGTTGTGAGATTCTTAGGTTGGCTCTGTCTCTGGCTCTGGCTCGTTTATTTATTATGCATTATTATTTATTTTGTTATTTTCAGTTTTGTGTTTTTCACGCGCATCTTTTTTGGGTTTCTCGACACGGCAGCTTGTCTGCTTGTTGCTGCTGCTGTTGTTGTTCTTGCATTTGTTTAGCTAGCTGCGTTCCATGGCCACAGATGTTGTTGCCAGTTGTGCGCGTGTTGATGAACTGTGTGCGCAAACGCACACACACACACACACTCGCACAGATACTTATTTGTATGCCCAGCAGCTCTCTAAACTGGTACAGAACTAGCCAATGCAGTAGCTTCAAGCTAGCACATACGAATAACTACTTATTGGTTTGGTAATTAGTGCCAATCCTTTTTCCATGTATTATTTCGATCCTTCTCGATATAATGTAAGATTTTCCAATCAACTAACCATACATAATCTTCAGTAAACTGAGCTGTAGAGTTTCTATAAAACCGATGCAAATATATTTCCAATAGTTAAGAGGCTATCAAAAAACCACACATAGAAGTACAAATGCAAATATTCAACTAATCTGGTTATTCAAAAATATTAGATAAATATCAAACGTTCAACTCAAAATCCGACTGTGTTTCGTATCTTTGACGATCACTTGAGTGATTGACGGCACGCCAGTAATAAGTTAAAGGGAACCACTAGTTCCGGCTGAAGGACTGAAGGGTCGACAAACTCACACAGATACGCCGCCACTTGGCTAGATAGGCGGCCCTCTCGCTATCTGCACATGCGTCTGTGTCTATGGCTGTGTCTCTATGCCTGAGATTGATTAGTTTCGTTGAAGTTTGTTTTTCTATTTTATTTTTTCATTTTTTTCGTGTTTTGCTTTTGCTTTGAACGGCGCAGTCGCTGCCGCAACCGCGGCCTCTGCTTTTGTTTTCATAGAGTTCAACAAACGTGCGTTGCTGGCCCGCAACCCGCTCGCCCACCTCTTTTACTTATGTATTTGCTTTTTGACTTGGGTAACGAAAAATATTCCAACATTTACACAAGCCAGGCGGCCAAGCGGCCAGGCTGTGCCGGGCAGGCAACAAAGTCTGCTGCCAGATGCCACATGTGGCACAGTTTGGCGCAAAATCCTGTCGCGGGTCTTGGCAACGCCTGCAGCTTTGCCACACCCACTCGCCCAGGCAAATGCCAAGTTCCTATTTCAGCAAGTGGGTGTCGCATATGACGAATTTTGAATTTCGAATTTTGAGCTCAACGGGTCGCCGCCAAAAGCTTCGCGCCTGCGTGTGGGCGCCACCAGATCCAAAACCGAATCAAGCCACTTGGACTTGGGTATAGAAAAAAACCCAAAAAAAAAACAAACAAACTATAATGCTCACTTGCAACATGGTGGCGAGCGGTAACGGACCGATGGCGACGGCGACGGCGACACAACGGTGCCAACTTTTTGACGATGATAATAAGAGTTCAACAGCAACAACAACGACGTCAGCACCACATGCACACACACCCATGGGCGTAGACAGGATCTCATTTAAGGGGAGCAAAATCCAAATAGAAAAAGGCTTGAAAATCAAAACTTAACAGCTTATACAGTGTTTTTGAAAATTGTTTATAGCTTCCCCAATCATGCACCGATAAATTATAATATTAAAAATATTCATAAATTATTACAAATTTATTTTGTTTGTTATTTTTTCGCATATATGTAAATGCCTAAACAAAAATGTAGAAACACTCTTTAAAAATTTAAGAAGCAAATCCAAGACAACTAAAGATGTTAATATACTTATGTATATCAAGGAAGGGGGGGGGGGGGGGGGGGGGGGCATGAACTGCCCGATTTTGCACCCTATCGCTACGCCCATGTACACACCGGTGTGCTGTTTGTTGACAAGCTTGTGGCACGGCACTTTTACCAACAACTGATCCAAACGGGTTGTTGATGTTGTTGGTGTTGTAGTGTTTTATGTACTTGAGCTCCACTTTATGACTTGTATTAGTAGTAGGTAGAGCTGCGGCACTTGGTACGTAATTTTTTCCTACTATACATACTACCTGAACAGCAACAGAGATGATGATAACAACAGCCACACTCACATTTACACTGAACAAAAATGTGTTGAGTACCGCAGAGAAAATTGCCAGAGTGGCAAAATTTCAAATTGAATTAAAATATGATTCAAAATATCGAAATGATAATAAGAAGATAATAAAATAGATATTAGGTATATTTTTGAAAATAATAAAAAAATTGGAAATTCAAAAAATCGGTCCCTATTTTGGTTTTTATTTATAGTTAAAGAAACACTTTCCACTCGCACACCTTTTTCATTCAGAGTAAAAAATTATGCTCTAACAAAGCTAGGTCGATTATTTCTGACTAGTTTTTAAATAAATGTTTTGTGGAAATGTGTATATCTTATAAAAAGCGAACAAACTTTTATAAAAATGGTTTCCAGCATCGAACTAAAAGTGCATTTTCTAGACTACGCTAAGAAGGTTTTAGTGTTGTGGCCCAAACGTTTTTTGTTTTTGTAAGTGTAACCGTTTGATTCATTCGGTCTGCTTACATTATGTTCAGTACCCGTTTTGTTTGTTTTTCCAAGTAACAACAACAACGGCAACAACAGCAACAGGCGATGGGTTATCAGGCGACAACTTGGTGGCTGTCATTGTTAATAGTATAACTACATAACACACTTTAGTAGAGGAAAAGCATTTGTAATTTTCCAGTGAAGGGTGCAAGGCATAAACGTGGCTACGATTCCAAGTAAATGGCATGAACTTAAAATGTATCCTTTACTTAAGACTAACCCTAAAAGACTGACTTCTCACAACATGATCTTGATTTTGAGGGTCAAACTAGAATGGTTAGGAGTTAGTTCCCATTCCCATTAATCCTTAATTAGCCAATGCTGCTGTCGCAGTTTTTAGTTGCTGTGAATTATTGATTATGTACACACTTATTACACATATTATATGTAAACACTTTTGAATAAACTGACTTGTAATTTGGAAACGAAGAAGAACAGGCATGTTGGTAGAAACTCGGTGCAAATTTAATAATATAACCATTGCCACAGTAACATGTGCCATTCCTAGAACATCGATATTTTAGGCAGCTAATTGTGGAATCAATCAAATCTTAAAATGTTGAAATAAACTTATTAAACCTTAAGGCCATGTTTGTAATCTCTCATCTTTCGACAAGCTCGCTCGACTCAATAACAAGGCTGATAAGATTGTCGGCATTACTTCGCATAATGCGAATGCTTTTATATGCATATGTGTTGGCACATGATTGGTTCGAATCGGATCGGATCGGATCGCATCGAATCCGATCGCCACATCAAATGTTTAGCCGAAACGAGCTTGGCGATAACGTTTGACCAGCAATTTTCAATTAGCATAACTGTAAAGCATAAAAGCAGCCACGGCAGCCGCCTCTGCATCGTCGAAGCTACTGTGCAGGCATGAGTGGGTGTCCGTCCATCAGTTACGAGCGGTAGTTTGTCAATTTGTCAGTCTGTCAGTAGATCCGTGGATTCGTTTTATGTGCATTGCTGTGGCGATCGGTGCTGGACTGGACAAGATTTACGGGCAGGCGACGACATCAATTTTCGTTTGGCCCCGAGATGGAAAATTGAAAAGCGAGAAGAAGCCGAAGCCGAAAAAACAAAATTAATAATAAACCGTTTTGTAAAAACGTTGTAATTAAAAAGCAAATCACGTTTTTTTGTTTCCCATTTTTATTTCTTCTTTTTTTTGGTTTTTTTTTATCTGTTCATTTATGATTTTTTTTCTTGGGTCCGCTTCGTTTGTCGTGATGAAGTTTTCCGTAGTTTTGCGTAGGAAGCAGTTTGAAATCGTTGGAGCAGTCGTTGGTTTGGCTTTCATTTCTAAGCCGCTGCCGGATCGAGTGAAAGTGAGGCTCAGTCAAGCACTCGTGTGTGTGTCGGCACTTCTCAATCTTTTCATTATATAGTACATACATACGTACCATAATTATTTCCCATTCCCATTCTCATTTTTCCCCTATAATTCTCCGATATTTCCGCCACAAAATCTCACAGTTAATTAATTTTCCAATGTGAAATCTGGTAGTCGCACGCATTGGGGCATGTCGCGGCAACGGGCTGCGTCTGGGGATACGAAATTATGTCACATGCGTCTTGTTCAGAGACATTTACTCGTATATATGTATGTACCTATGTACACACCTTTTGCGCCCTCCCTGGCCTTGGGGCTGTGGCCCATTTAGCGCTGCGGCCATTTGGCAGCTTGTCGCGCTCAATTAATTGGCAACGCTTCGCTGCGTCTGCGCAACACGTCGCGGCGCTAACTGGAAAATTTTTGGTCATTATCGATAGAAAATTGATAGAAAATTGCGACAGTCGAACGAAATGTGAGCTCGAAAAGGCAAGAATGCCATAAATAATTATAGTGGATATGTGAAGTTTTTTTTGTTGTTTTTTTCCTTTATCGTTGCAAATTAATAGCCGATCATCAAATGGGCCACACACACACACACAAATCCCTATTGGGGTATTAAAGTATTAGCTGCAGCTTTGTATTTTCTGAATTTTCTATTTTGTAGTTGGATATATTGAAAGATTCGATTTTTGATTAGTTACACAAATTTCCGGAACGTTTCTTTAGCAATTACTGCTTTGAGGTTCAATTTGAACGATAAGAGCTTTATTATAATATGAATTCAAATTTGATTTGTTGAGGACTTTCCAATCGTTTTCATTTGCTACGAATTACGAATTACATTTACGAAGTGTGTATCTGATATGAATAATATTTGTTTGCCTACAATTACACCAACTTCTGTTGGCGGATAAATAAACATGCCACAGCTTCCTGCTCAGCTCTGCTCTGAACAATTTTAATAGAACACTTCTGGTTAGATAGTTCTCAAAATGTAATTAAAAATTGGGGCATATTTTCGGATGAGCCTCACCCACCTCCCTACCTCCCTGCCATGCTTGACACAGCACCCTCAGCTATAGCCGCAGCCACACCCACTCACACCCACTGGGTTGCGGTTAGTAAGCAAGGAAATTAAAAATAACGCATACGCCGCATGTGTTTATGAATATTGATTTACGAAATGTGCTTGCTTTTAAATATTGCACAAATGCGCAGCAACAACAACTTTAGTGTTTCACTCAAATCCGGCAATTTAGTTGGCAAGTAAAACGCACATAAACGCCATTGCCATGCACCGAGGAAGGGGTAAGAGGGGACCCCAAATAGCTGGCAAATATTTAGCGCGCATTTTGTAGAACTTGTTTGGCCTTTGTGTTGCTTTGGCTGTGGCTCTGACTCTGGGTCTGCAACTGCAACTGAAGTTGGTATGCAAAGCGAATGTGCGTCTTATGCAATGGCCGCCAAGTGTTGCAAGTTGCTGCTGCTGCTGCCGCTGTTGCTGCTATAGCTGCCCACGCGCTGACAGGTTGCCTGACTGCCTGTTGGAGCTGTGTTGGAACTGTGGCAGCTACCCAGGCTGAATTGGCTGCCGCCTGGCTTCCGTTTCATTGGCATTTTCAACGCTTCTTCGGCCCGCAAATGACACTGACGCTGATTGTAGCCTTGGGGCTTGGTCCATCCTCGGCAACATCATTTGCATGCGGCCGCCTTGAATGTCAGCAATAAGAGTAATTTGTTGCCCCAACCACCACTCCACTCCACTCTAGTCCAGTCCGGTTCGGTCCACTTGAGTGCGAGCTGGCCCTTTGAATGACTGCACTTGTATTATGCCTCTTGCAATGTTGCAAATTGCTGCCGCACAATAAATTCCAATCAAATTGCCGCTGCGGCCGTTCACATACACCAATCGCCTGTCATTTAGCACAGCTCGGGTCAGAGGGGGAAGTCGAGGGGGCACGCATGTCCGACTCTGACGAGACAAGACGAGATGAGGCTAGACGAGGGCTTGGCCAAGCAAGGCCTGCCACCTGTTGCATTGATTGAAAACTTGTTGCTGTTGCACATCAACTGTCAGCAATTTGTTGTGATCAATTTATTAAAATGCACACACACACACACACACACACGCACTCACACAAACACAAACACTCAGAGTTGCCTCGCCTTGAATTGCAAAAAGGTGAAGGACGCATTGTTGAGTCGATGACTGTGGCATCCAATCGAGACAGGCAGCCATGGGCGGGCAGTTGCATGGCCTGGGGGTCAGCAGCAGCGGCACTCAGCATGTCTGCGAAACCCTCTAATCACAGTCATCAGTTAAAAGGCAGCAGTCCGCTGTTCATCTGCATAAATGTGCACTCTACATCCTTTGTCCAGCCACCCAGAAAGCATTGCCGGCGTTTTGCGCACATTTCTGTTCGCCTCCTTAGGCAGAGGAATATTTTAAAAAATCCAGCAAAAAAATGTGTAAATATAATATACGAGTATATTGAATATAGAATGTGTGGAATGCCGGATATGTTGGAACGTTTTTATCTGTTGCACAATGTTTGAGGGCTAATACCAATTATCAGCTATATCCATATTGAGAAACCCACACACAGAAAAGTACAACAGCCAAATTCGGTAAAGAACATACGTATGTTTATTAATGGGAAATGCTTCCGATCGGAATCTTTATAGACATACATACATATGTCTATCTCGTAAGTTTTGTGAATTGTTTGCAGTGTACCTTTGAACTTGACAAAATTGTTTTTTTCGACAATATTTGATGTTCAGACTTGGAAGCTGATTTCTTCAAGAAATGTATTAACTAATTTCTAAAATAAGATAAAGTTCTTATGCTAAATTCTAAAAAAGAAAATCATTTGAGACCGTTTAAGTTTCCTCAAATTTTAACAGCGTTTATTTTAGTTGCCTTAGCTGCATATACTTGTAGTTTTACCCGGTGGGATTTATATGATGACCCACTGTGCTTTTGGCCTTTTGCCGCGCGTTTCTTGGAATTTGCAGCAATTGTGGCACTTACTATGGCATTTGTCATTGTTGGCATGGCGGCCGCAGCCCCCGCAGTACCCTTTAGCACGCGCTCGCTTGCCAGCCCGCCAGCGTTCTAGCTTTACAGCCAACTGAAAATGGCCAACAACGTTGCGACTTATGCAAATTTGCTTGGCGTATTTCCACGAACGTGTGTGTGTGTGTCTGTGAGTGCTGTGTGCTGAGTGTGTGTTTGTGTTATTGTTGGCTTTGCATTTGCAACGTTGTCATAATTAAAACTGCAAATTAGCACATTGATAACAGTCAGGCATTCGTTCAGTCATGGCCTGTCACTGGGCCTTGTCTTGTGCCTGATCAGCGCGTCCATTGCTCGTTTTTCTCTATTTTTTTTTGCACTGCACAGTGGGCCGGTTAATATAAATAGCTAACAAATGTGTTCATTATTCAGTGATATTAATTCCGGCTCTAATTTAGGGGCGAAACATGGTGGAACCGCTCTGCTGTTATGGACATGTCAATGTCACTGTTAACGTCTCTGTTATTGAGACTGAGAATGTTAAACCAGTGTTAATACAAATGCTATGTTGTTAACATTTGTACATTTAACTGTGCTTCGATTTTAGTTTGTATTAATTATTTGATGGTTGAACATGGATGCCACGTTATCATAGTTTAGGGTTATTATTAGGAAAAGTGCAACTTTGATTTTTCATTTTCACTTTTCATTTCTAAGTAGCTTATGACAAATTGATGCATTTTCTCTTTATTGATTGCTTTTAAAATCTGTCATCTGCCCCATCGTACATTAACTGGCTGGCTCCATCCGCTGGGTATGTAGCCATGAGGCATTGCAGGCGCGCTTCAAATGAAGTCATGAATAGGCGCATTCAGGGGCCGTGCAGTGGAAAGTGCATGTGAAGTGCAGTAGCGTGCATCAATTGACTGCGCAGCTGCTACAGATCACGCTTTCCGCTAATGAACGATGATGATCACCAGCATGATGATGACGATAACGATGATCTTGATGATGAAGAAGAGAAGCGGCGGTCGCTGTCCATGATGATTTTGCGTGCCGCAATTTCAATTTGTTTGCTCTTGAAGCTCTTGTCTTTCACTTGCGCAAACGTTTTACTTGCTTACTTCAGTGACCATTGAGCCGCCCGTCCATGCCGTCCGCCAACCAACGCTCCGTCCAGCTGGACAAGCCACTTGACGCGCCAGCGACCACGCAAGACAATTTCAGCGAATTTTAGTCGCGGCACATCATGTGTCTTTAATGGGTGAGGAGGGGCAGCTGCTATGGGGTGGGGGAACGGGCGTTCTGTAGTTGCACTTGAGCTGAAATGCGTCAGCTTGTTGTTACTGACAACAACAATGACAATAACAACAGCAAGAGCACACAAATGGAAAGTACAAATAGAAACTGAGAGATGACGACGATGCCGACCCACTCGCCAGTGGGCCTGTTTGCAGCTAACGGTAGCACTGATGAGAATCACAGAGGACGGCGGCTTGCTTGTTTGCTTGCTTGGATGCGCAGAGTGCACTTAAATGCTTGGTGGTAGCCTTGTATTTAAAAATGCGGCCAAATGTGCAGCACTGCACTTGGCTGCTGCCAATTCGGGTGACCGTTTACTACTTGGCTTCTTTAAGCCAAATTGTTAATAGCTTTAGTCGATCGCTTAATCTGTGGGCGTATCAACGTTGATCGATACTATCTAGTCTCTGTAATGTCGATCCTAGTCGATCCTCTCTAGTCTCTTAATGGCATGATTTAAAAATGCATCTTGAACACATTAATTGTAATAAACAGTTTAAATACCTGTTTGGAAGCTAATTTTTTAATAGAGCAAACAAGATCGTCCAACCAGTCGATTACTAGTACTAAGGGTGTTCAAATTAGCATGATCAGATAAAAGTGTTTACATTAGGTTAAAGCTTTTCGATCATTAATTAATCAATATACATTTAATTATGTTTGCTTTGAAATCATCATTAAAAGCAGAGTAGGACAGCAAAAAATGTCTGCACATCTAGCTAATATTTGTTATTTCTGGATGCTGTAAACATTGAAACATTTGTAAGCTTTGGTCACCCTGCCGGCACCTGCCAACTGTTGCTTCTGTCGCTGTCGCTGTCACTGTCGCTACGCTGTTACACTTGTTCCGGTTACTCGAATGGCCATGCACTGCTGTTGGGAGTGACACACATTTGCGAAGCAGAGCCTCGTTTTCAATGGCAATTCAGACATGTTCGAGTAGCGGAAATGCCACAGCCCATTTCTCACCTAATTATTTTGACGCACAGAATTGGATTTGGTGTTCGTGATAAAAGTTTCCCAAATGTCATCGGAGTCGTCATCATTTGAAAAAAAAAAAATCTTATTTATGTTTATGTGTAGTATTTTTTTATCTCTATATGAGTTTGCTTTGTCACCGTCACTATCACCGTCTCCCCTGTGTCGTCAGCAACAGCAACAACAACAAAAAGAATAACAACAATGGTGCGTCTATCGTTACCTTGCACGCCCTTTTCCGCTTTGCGCCTTTGCCACATCTATACTTGTTTCAAGCCAACTCCTTGTTTGTTCCCACCTTTGAGCGCGCCTTATAGTAGACTTATGCTTACACACACATACATACACAAACAAGCACACAAACATCCAAACATGCAGACAGATACACATGTACAACAGATACAGATGCAGATACAGCACGCAGTTAACGCTAACTTCATAAATCCGAACACTTTCCTGGCAGTCCAAGACGCCGCATGGGTTCCCCAGCCCCTCCACGATGCCCGCTACCAGCCAGCCATGGTCAGAGAGTTCTTTACCAGTTTTAAGCTGTCTATATCTTTGTATCTGTTCACTTTTTATTTTATTTCCAACGCATATCTCTTTGCATCGCTGGCAATGTGACAGGCGAGCGGCCGACTGTTGGGAGGTGAGAGGAGAAGGAGGAGGAGAAGGAGAGAGAGGAGACAACTATTTGGGCGTTATACATTTTTGTTTCTTGCATTTCAATATTTATACACAAAAGCAACATCAACAATAACAACAACAACAACAACAACAACAACAGCAGCAGCAGCAGCATCTCGGATCCAATTCGACCTTAAATTGTCTCGCCTTGCAGGCAGGCAGGCAGGCAATCAAGAAATACAGACATAATCGTATGCTATATGCGTGTACATATAGCCACACATATAGCCACACATATACTCACACAATATACATATACATATGTATGTATGTATAAGAACGACGGAGAGCGTTTCTGCTTGCCGTTAAAATATGCAGGATCACATATTTTCATAATTTGCGGCTGATCTCAGAGCGGGATCGTCAGAAAATAAAAAAATAAAACTTGTCTTATGTTTTAAACACAGCACAGCACAGGCTCCATTCAACCGATATCTGCACATATCTGTGTTCTTGGAACCGAAAACGTTTCTAATCACAAAACTCTCCCTACCTCTTTGAAAGCTTTTTTTTCTCTCCACCATGCGGGTATTGAAAATTTCAGTTCGCGACTATTGAAGAATCGACAAATGAGCCACTGGCGTGCTTAATTGAAAGAATTGAAGATTCTTTTGAAAGTAAAAGAAGAAGAAGAAAGCCGACCTCTCCATAAGCTATTGACTTGTAATCTTATTAGAAAAGCATCAACAGTTTTTTTTTTTTTAATTTGGACCATAGAATATAAAAATGAATTTTTTCAAAGCAATTGTTATAGATTTTATATCTTCGGATGAAAGAACTGTTACCCATACAAGTTATAAAGTGCATGGAATGGAGATGGTGCTCTTAGACATTAAATACAATTCTTGTTGGCGGTCTTTGATAATGCTTTGGAAATGTTTGCTCTTTAAAGACGAGACCAAAATGTAATTATACTTGTATGTACATGAATTGGAAGAACCAAAGAAGTTTAGAAACAAAGAAAGTGCTGGCTTATCTATGAGTTTTTGAGGTACTCTATTTTGTTTGGTCAGTTTCGATAGGAACTCTTGAGTATTTATAGACTGTACGATAAATTGTTGGAAGATTTCTACTGAAAATGCTGCACTACATGGAAAGACTCATTCATTCGCAAGCGATGTCCACCGTCTTCAAGTTTTGTGATTCTGTCGGGGAAGTGGATTGAGAAGTGGGTGGGAAGGACGGACAAGACGACGGCATGGATGGAAGTTGAGGCCAAGGCCGTAACGGTAGAATGGAGATGTCGAGCGGCAGTTTCTTTCTTTTTTTGTTTTTTGAAGCGACGCTTGTGTTCTTTTGCGTTGGAGTTGGTTTTGGCAACATGTGGCGAACGTTGCATGCCACAATGTCGTTCTTGTTGCTGTTGCAACAGAAGAAGTATATAGAAGGCATTAATTTGCTGACAAACTTTGTGTGGAGATTAAAAGGCAATTGTTTATTTTTACACTCGAGCTCTGAACTGGGACTGGATGCCAACCCCTCTAGCAGCTGCTAACACGCCCCTTTTCGCTCTAAATAGGCACAATTGTTGCTGTTGTTATTGTTGCTGACCAACTGACCAAAATGTCTGACCGTCCATGTCAGCATCTCACCCTCTGAAATGGTCGCTACTGTTTAATGGATCGACCGCTTTGTTTGCGCTCACTCGCTGGGAAAATGCGCAGCCGGAAAATGCGAGCAACGGCGATGACGATGACGATGACGGCGTCAAAATCCATTACACATAGCTCAATGGCCAATTAGTTGGCGACAATTTTTGGTGAGCGCGTATTGAGTTACACGGCAGTCTGCAGTCGGCGCGACAGCTTCACTTTCGCTGCGCCAATCGGACCAATTCAAGCAATCTGGCCAATCTGGCCAATCTGGCCAAGCATTGTCCACACAGATTGGCCTTAAAAGGACGCGCTTAATAAGCAGCCAAAGGCCGATAGTTACGTGGCCAACGCGCAGCTATTCCATCAATGACATTTAAAGCTTCATTAAAAGTCCTGCGTCGAAGCGACCTTATTTGGTTTGACTGCCGCCTTTCGTCTACCGCCAGTCGCCTGCCTGGCCGGCCAGCTTGTCAGTCAGTCGAGTGCGGCGCAGGATCTTGGCGGTCGCATAAATTTCATTTGATTGCACAAAAATGTTGCACTAACAAGCACCAACGATGGCGATGGCGATGACAATGGCGGCAGCTTACAATTTGTAGCGCTCGCCTCCAGCAGCGGAGCAGTGGACCTGTGGACCGCGGTGGAGTGGAGGCGTTGAAGGAGCGGAGAAGCAGCCCGTGCTTGACAAATTCTTCTAACTTTTCTCGATGTCGCCGTCGCCGACAAGTCGCCTTGGCCTCCCCCTCCCTCCCTCTCTCACTCTCTCTCTCTCTCACTCGCTCTCTTTCTTTTGTAATGCCATTAAAAAATGCAAGTTGCTTCTCCTGGCCTTTTTACTCGTATACCCTTCTGTTAAACTAAAAGGGTGCATAGGTGTTTGACATTCTCTGTCACAGTAGGGATAGAGTTGTATAAATAATCACAATTAATAAAACAAGACAATTTACTGGAGTTATTAATTAATCTGAATTGTAGGGCTTTTTAATCTTTCCAAAGCCGCAACTCCCATTTCTCCAGACGTAAATGCCCTTACAATTTTATTTATTTACTAATGAAACACTGACAAACAGAGTAAAAAGTGACTGTCAAACATATTAAAATGAACAGAAATAAGCCTGGAAACGGTGCTTGATTGCGTAGATGAATCGCCACGAAACTTTACAGGCTTACCCACGGGACTATTATGAATATTGCCACAAAATTTGATCAACATCGGTTGAGCGGTTCCGGAGTCTATACGGAACATATACACAGCTAGACAGAATAATAGGTGTGAGAACATTTTTCTTCAAAAAAGCTTGCCTTTCATATATATTTTAATTTTTTTTTTAAATCAATCAGTTTTCAAAAAAAAAAAAAACGTGCTCCAGCGACAAAACAAATAATAAACGGCTTTACCAACTGTTAAAAATAACTTTGCGTTTAGTTAATTCATAACATACAAATATTTCGGGTGAACAGAATAATACGTGTGTAAAAATATCCACCATTATTCTTAATGATCTTTTCGATTCCTGAAGACATAAAGGATACCAACATCTGACAAATCCTTGAAGGAATGTTATAGCGACATTTTCCCATAAAACTTACAAATTCATTGCCAGATCAATAGGATGGTCTGAAAAGTCCGTAACGAATGCTTCCGAACCAGACAAATCCATCGAAATATCCACATCGAGGAGCACCAACAAAAACTTGAATAGTGACAATCGCATCATTGCATTAGCTGACCGGGACCCGTTGAAATGAAATTGGGAGTGTTGTGTCATCGTGAACCGTTCGAGCACGAAAGATAGATTAAAGTGGATGCTTAAAATTTCAGGATGGGGGTAAACTTTGCATCAATTCAAAACACCTAGTGCGGAGGGAGAGAAGAAATGGCACAAGTTTATAAGTATCTATTAATACATATATACATACTTTCATTTTTATATATAAAGATTTATATAAAAAAAGGAATTAATATACATATAAAAAAAAATACTATTTCAAATAAAATAAATATATTAAAATATAAGAGCAATTTTTTTTATTTGGGGATGCAAAGGAGGGCACTGTTACGTCGACGCAGCCGAAGCTAACATGGGAAATGTGTTTTTTTTTTTTTTTTTGTTGCAATGGCTGTTGCCCGTTGCTCCTTCGATACGTTTTGCTTGCCGTTTCGCTTTTACTTAACATTTTAAGCCTCTTCGCCGCTAATTGGCAGAAAATACCAAAAATGGCAATGCACGGTCTGGATGGTCATATGGGCATGGGTATTGGGTATGGGTATGAGTATGGGCACGAAGCCAATTGACAAAAACTGCACAGCTAAGTAACTGCGCCTGCGCACATTGGCTATCTAATGAGCCGCATGGACATGGATCGCCAATGGCAAAAGGAGAAACGACAACAACAATAGACAAGCATGCTTGTGGTGGTGGAGGTGGTGGCTGAAGGGCTTACCAACGCCCACAATTAGTAGCGAGCATCGAGTCGTAAAACCGTTAGCTCATCAAAATGTTGCTGTCCGCTGTTAACGATCGATGCTAATGGTGTGTGACGTTAATTGACAGCGCCAGGCAGCCACTCACACACACACACAACACACGCTCATTCAGTCGCCAGTGTTGTCCACTTTTGATTCGCATATTCGCTAAATGGCTAAAAAAAAAGAAACTTGGCTACCTGGATAAGAAGATACATACATATATGTATTTTTATCATTGTGCAGTAACTTTCTAATTTTGTAATGTAACGCAACGGGATATTCACGACGCACTCACTTTCCCGCCATTTGAACACAACGAATTACTCCATCCATGAAATTGATGACATTCGCCTCAATAACTCCTGCTCGTAGGTGTTCCTTTCTTTGTTTAATTGTTACTTCATAATAGTTAGTACATAACATTTAGTCCGTAAAGTTTTCTGACGCTTGTTTTAGAGATTAATTACTTATTGATTGTGGAGCCGTATGTTTTTCAATAATTTCCGGTAAATGGAATAGTGATAAAGCCTTTTAGACTTTAGAACTAATTGTGCCAATTAAGTTATTCGATATTGCTTGAAACATATGTATATACATATTATAGATCATTATATACAATATATTGATATTAAATCGTATGAAACAAACAAACTAATCACATAAATATGTACACACGTGAAAAGTGCTTAAATATTTGATATTGAAATATAATACATCTTAGTTATCTGTCTAGCCTTAAAAATAAATCCAACTGGCATGAAAAATAACGGAGGACAAAAAAAATAAACGCAGCACTGATGTCTGTCTGGTAGGGGGCGTTTGGGCATTAATAGTGTGAGGGCGTATCAACAAAAAAAGAGCAACAACAAATAATAAAAACAATGCAAATTGTGAAAAATAACAGTTTTGTTATCGTATGCCATATGCCCGATGGGTGCGTGGGCGGGCAGCTGTGCCGGCTGATAGCGTTCAAGGCGATGTTTTCCTCCTCTGAAATGCAATCTGTGTCTTTGTGCGTTTACATACATACATACATACATACATATACATACATATATACATTAAAATATATAGATATGTACGTGTGTGTGTGTGTTTTTGAGTACAGGTCGCAGAAAATGTGCCCACAAGTTCAAATGCATGTAACCCGCAGCTTCCAGGCGCGCTTGCCTTGACAATCAGGCCTCGTGCATCTGGGATCTAGCCGAGAGAGTTTGCAATGTGCGCCATAATGCGCCAGCAACATGCAACATGCGGTGGCGGCGGCGATCGGCAACATTGTTTATAAATAATGTTGCTGCCAATAAAACGAGCACGCCAACAATTTAAATTTGAATTTAAATTAGCTTGGCTCCTGCACCGCCCTCGCCATCGTCCTCATCCACGCTCTCACCATCGCCAACGCCACCGCCACTGATGATGATGATGATGCCCTCAAGCGATATCCAAGGTCTAATCACGAAAGGCAGCAATTGCAGCTTTAGCTTTCCACTTCTGCTGAAGCTTCCTTATGGCTTTGCGCTCCATTTGAATTATGAACCAACTGAATGGCTGGCAATTGTTGACCCGTCTTTGTCTGCATAATGCTGTCTCTTTGTTTTGCTCTCAGTTTGGATTATCTTTTTGTTTTCATTTTTAATTTTTCTTGGCTCGTCCATGCGGAAGTGAATTTTTTGCGCCAATTCAACCGACACAATTTTTTGTATAGCAAATTTTTAATTATTTTTGTTTATCTTCTTTACTTGCAGGTAAGCCAAAAACAAAATTGACAAGAAAAATAAAAGGAAATACGCACACCTGGACTGAGCGTGGGCAGCAATAGTTATGGAAATTGCATTGTATTGGGCATTATGGGCGCCCACGCTCTCAAAAGAGTCTGAGGTCTGCAGTCTGATGCTGGAGCTAAAGCTATAGGCTGGGCCTGGAGACGTTTTGTCTGGCAAGCTCTGTAGTGATTAATTAACAGCAACAGCAAGCGGCGGCAATACCAACAACTATTGAGACGACTCTGTAGTATTATTGTGGTTGCTGCCGCGGCTGCTGCTGCAACAATGGGCAATGGGCACAGCATTTGTGGGTATATGACGGGCCACACTGACGGTTCCATTTAAATGTCAATCAGCAACACTTTGACTTTGACGTGAAAGACTGCGGTAAGCACAATGCCGGCTTTATTTATATATATATGTACATATGTATTTAGGTATATGTATGTATGTGTGTGTGTGGGGGGGAGGGGTGTGTTGCAGAGTGCAGCAACAAATTCATTAAGCACGCGAGCCACGCCATAAACGTGTCCGTGTCCACCTCTCTGCCTACCAGCCATGTGGCATGTCATTCTTGGTCTGCCACATGCCACGGATGCACAGACTGAGCCAAACAGCAATGCCGACCAGAGGCAGTTACACATGCATACAAAAACAACAACTACTTATGTACAAATATCTACCTACCTGGCTTCACTCCACTCCACTCATTTAAATAAAGTTAACCGCGTAAAACAATTTTGACAAATAAATTCATCAACACTGTCGTTGACAACTGCCGCGCTAGTCAAAGAGTACACAGAGAAAGAGAGAGAGAGAGAGGGAGATAGAGAGAACGCGTAGGTGGAAACAGGCAGAAGGTCGAGGAGCAAGCAACAAATAAACAGTGGCAGCCAACCAGTGTTGCCATAATAGCTTTAATGTTTTTTTTATCGCAATAAAAGCAAAATTGCCAAGTTTTTTGAAAAACTAAATTTCCAATTTACTTATTAAGCTTAGACATTATATTAAAGAAAATCAAAAATAACGCGGTTTCTGTAAGAATTAATAAATGCATTAACTAAATTAAGAAATTGCTTAATTTTGACAAAATTATTTTAACAATACGAATAAGTAATGGACAAGTGCAAACTATCGTCATAAATTATTTGATATTACGAAAAAGATATTACGAAAAGAAACAAAAATATTTAATCAATATAAATGATCACAGCAATATATTATTATCAATATTAAGCTATTTCAATATATTAAATGTTATCAACAAGCCAAATACAGACAGACAGGCCATTTATTTACCTTCAGTCAGAAACTAATACCAACGATATAGAAAAGAATAATGTAAGTATACTGGAACACACTCGTTTTGAATTTTCAAATAAAGTTATTTTCCGGAGCGTTATCGAACTCTAAAAAGTGCTTGAAGATGGAATTAAAGTATTTGGAATGTTTTTTAACATACTTATCATTTAAATGTGACCTACTAACTAAAATAGCAAGCTTAATGTGTTCAGAAGCGCTCATTCCTTTCCAGATTAATACATCCATTCAGATATGGGATCTGTGATAAAAATACATAGATCAGATAACAAATTACAGACTTAGTTCAAGTGAAATTCACAATCGGGCCGCTTGAAATGCCGAACTATATACATATGTATATTTATATTTTCCGATTGACTTTTATTATATAAATAATAACATATTTTTTGGTGGTTTTTCTGTCGGGATTTTGTTTGCAGCACTGCAGTCGACAAAACAACAGTTGATAAACAAAACAACAACAGCAAATCTCATTTGAAATTTAAATTTTTATTCATTTAACGAGCTTTTGGCTTTTGGTTTCGGTGGACGGCACTGGGACAGGACTTGCAACTTGACTGCATGGCATTGTTTGGTGCGTGGTCACCGCTGGTGCCGCCGCCGCTGCCGCTGCTTCTGGAGCTTGTTGAGCTGCCATGTAGACGCTCATCAGCTTGACAGCTGCAGCCAAATGCGATAAATTTACAGAGCCTGTCTCCCGCCTGCCTCCACGCACGCCACAATGGCAGCTCCACCAATTGACTCTTGAGTTTCGCATGAATTTGACTGTCGTTTGGCTTTATGGTATAAAGTTTATAAATGCACACATGTGTGTGTATGTGTGAGTGTTTGTGTATGCATTTGAATTTACCAAGTTAATTGAGCATGCAAACATATCAGATTGCATTCCACGCAAGCTGCGGCTGAGAGGCCAGCTTTGTGTTTGCCCTTTTTTCTGGAGCGAGTTCCCAGCACTGATCGGGTGCTCCAAATTCGCCAAGTCAACAGAAATGAAAGCAAATTGAGCGGAACGGCAACGTGACAACGAATGGGACGCGGGAGTAACCACTAACTTGTTGACATTATGCACCAATTGCTGCGATTACGATCGCTTTGTAATGCACGGGTACATTTGGAATTGCATTTGAATTTGGATTGGATTGGATTACATACAGAGCCCTTCAAAGACGGACCGGAATATGCAAGCCAGCCGAAGAATAGAAAAGTCATGATCATGGTATATTTTGAGAAGATTGAAAAATGAAAGATCACCTCATAAATTTGAGAATTTATAAATCTCCTGACTTCTTCAATTAAATTGTACATACCATGTATAGCTTAAAAAACAAAATAGCTGATCTTAGGCAGAGATGTTGCATTTATTCACCCATTTTACAATCTCTAGTTCTTCTCTATTTCGCATAGTCAAATATATTCATTTGAAACTGATATGGTTTGCAGGAAAAACAGATTTCAATGATAAAAGCATGTAAGCCTTAGAACTGACTGATTTCTGCCTAAAGCGCAAGGAATTTTATGCCCACATTCCAGCTCTGTAGCCTCAGCTAGTAGGGGAAAGATATTTAGTATACTTTACACACGAGTACGAGTATGTAATGAAGAGCTGTATTTACAAGCGAAGTGTTGTAAACATTTCACTGTCATATGAGAAATCATTAATCACTATAGTGGCAAATGTTTGACGTTACCGCGCTTTATAGAGACGACACATGTGCAAACATGGTTTACGATCCCCATAATCTGGGAGTGCTATAATTCACACTACACAGCGATTTTGTTGCCGCAGAGGATTGTTTTATCATGAAATGGTGACTTTGGGGAATTGTTAACAATTATTATTATACCCTGTACCCGTAGGATAAAAAGGGTATATTATTAGGTTTGTGCAAAGTATGTAACATGCAGAAGGAAGCATCTCCGACCCCATAAAGTATATATATTCTGAATCAGCATGTCCGTCCGTCCGTCTGGATGAACGCAAGGATCTCAGAAACTATAAAAGCTAGAATAACCAAAGTTGGCATCCAGATTCTCCTAGGTCCGAGAAAGGACGAGTTTATTTTATTTATTGGAATTTTCGCCCCTATCCCCCGCTACAGAATTTCGTCAATAGCGTCCACATTTCAAATGCTACCTAAACCAAACACATCATGTATATATAATTATCTACTGTTGTGTAAAATATTATTTAATTCGGTCAATTCTATGAAAAGTTATTAGCGAAACAAATTCTCGCCAGTACAACCCCCATAAACTGCAGCAACAAGTTCGCTCTTCTTCTTCCTCTTTTTGCTGCTGCTATGGGCGTATATAACTCCGTGACGGAAGTTTACCTGGGTACAGGGTATTACACTGTCGGGCTTGCTCGACTGTAGCGTTCTCTCTTGTTATCTTTGCATACTTTCTGATGCTGGAGATTCATTCTATTTAAATGTAAATTATTGTTAAAGCAGACAAATTTGGGTAAGCATTTGGGTACAAGTGCTTTTTTTTTTTTAAAGTGTTTTTTTCTTCTACTAACCACTCGACTTTAAACAGAATTCCCAGACAAATTCCATATGGCGCAGCCTGTTGCAATGCGGCACATCAATCACATTATGTACATATGTCTCGGATTGTCCAAAGCTGGATAATAGCTGATATGTGAAAACCAGAAACATATCTAGCGACGACCTTTGGCCAATTCTAATATGGCAGTGGCTGGGACCAGGCATTATTCCACTTGCCCAACAATTTTAATCTATTAAAATAAGTGGGCGGCGATACGGATTATAATCCAATAACAATAATCGGCAACAATGCCAACATTAGCAGCAACAATTACAGACGACAAGCTTATTGTTATACATAATTAAGTATATGGCGTCAATTGGGAATTTTCAACCACATACTCTATTTTTTTTTATGCTGCACTGATAGTGCCCGCCACTATCAACCACACACAATCGCACTCGCTCACGCTCACATACAGACGCAACGCCCCAAATGTTTGGCCCCATTTCTGATGCTCCCAATGTTGCGCAATGATTGTCTACAACGCAGCGGCACAAGCGGAAGTTGGCAATTCTGTGTTGGCTCAACAATAGATCCCATCGTTCTTAGTAGTACATGTTTATACACTAAGTTTGTATTCTCGTATACCTGTGTATCTGGCAAGTGATAGCTCTGTCTTCACATAAGCGCTATCTATGCCGTGTGCTCCTAAATTTAAACTGTTGCTCACCTTTGGCTCCACTACTCGCTCTTTAGAGTGTGCGCCCCACATAGTAAACCCATTAAAGACTTGCCTATGCCCCATAATTGCATTTACAAGTATTTGTTGGTACACCGAAAAAAAAATTATGCAGCATCAATACTTTCTATCACAGCTAACAATGTTTTATTTTACATACTATATGTACATAGATATGCATGTAAATATGTATGTTTTATACAAATGTACATATGTACACATACATATTTTATCTATTGAAGGTAGAGGTTTTTGCATTAAAGGCCCTAAAATTTACAGCTGTGCCAACAGAAAGATAAAGAGGGATTCTTATTTATTATTTACTTCATTTCATGAGGGAACATAAAAGCTATGAACAAACAATGTTATAAAATAAAACTTGAGTGCATTCCTGCAAGTTATTAATTGTTATTATTGTGAGCTTTTTTGTCAACTGCTCCTTCGTACAAGTTCTTCAGTGTGACCACACATTTTTCGGAAAGTACGCCTTGAAGGCTGAATTGAAGAAATTTTCTTGGCAGAAAATCATTTTAAGCCTTGGGTTTTGGGAAGGCTTTTTCATTGCATTTATTTGCTCAAAAATTTTCGCTTATTTACTCATACATATATATAAATATAAGTTTAAATATTCGAGTTCTTCATCGGTCGCTGATTCACTGTAGCTGGGGTGCTAGGCGGTCGTTTAAGTAATTAAGAAAAGAACGCAAAATGGTAGTTTGACCTTCCAAAAACACACATTTACATATGTATGTAATTGTATGTATTCAGCAACAGCATTCCTGCTGTTACATTCGGACAGCACTAATTAATCATTATATAAAATAATGTTTTATTAATGTTGTATAGTCTGTAAGCCAAAGTTTCAAGATAGCCGTATTTGTATTTAGTATTTGTTAGCTTAACACTTGAGAGATTATAAGTATAATAATGTAAATTTAGAATCAACTTTAAGGAACTTTTTATAGATTGCCAGCTAGCTGTGACCTGTGATTGCGAACCTTCGCTAGCTTTCTTTAAAATATACGTAATTATTTTAAGGAACAAGTAAATCGTTTGAGGCAATTTTAGGGCCAACGTTTTGTGATAAGCCAATGAGTTAGAATATATAATTTAGTATTATTAATTTGGGTTATCATTTGTTTAGACTGATTTGGATAGGATAGGTTTTTGTTTTACTTGAATGTCATTGAATTCGACATTGGAGTGCTAGGCATATAAATAGTATGTATTTTGTGTGCTTTATGCCTAAGCTGCACTTCTTGGACAACTCAGAGTGCTGACAATGTGCTAATAATGGTTTTATGTTGCTTGTCTAGTGCCTATGAAACTAGCTACCTACATCAGCACAACAATTTTCAAAAGAATGAAATGAAATTTTCGAAAACGTGGCAAAAACTTAATACGAATGACATGATAAATAATTCTGCTGCTGTTGTTGTTTTCTCTCAATTAAAACTCATTAACATACATTTTTAAAACGGCAAACGAGTGTGACAAAAGCAATAAGAACAACAACCCAGAGGCCTTGTCTACTGTAATTTATGCAAATTTCATGCGCGCACCACAAACAAAAACTGAAACATGAAGCGCTTGCTGCGGGCCATAAGAGGGAGGGCGGGCGTAATTCGGTGGGTTGGGTTCGGTATCGGGTTCGGGTTGGCTTATAGATCCACAAGAATCAAATGGAACATATGAAAAACGCAAACATACGCACAAACATAGGCCTAGCTGTGAAACAAAAAAAAAATTAGATTTTATGATGACCAAAGTCATGGCGCCCAAGGCGGGGCGGCGATAACAATAACAACAGCAACACTACGGTCATTTGCTGGCATATGGTTTTTCGTTGGGCGACATAATTAAAATTTATATGACAGTGTTGATACAATGGCAAAGTAATCCAATCAGTTGGACAGATATGAGATATGGAACGCAGTTTTCGGCGCCCAAAACACTCGCCCGCATGCTCGTAAAAATGCCTGCCTGGCATTGACATTTACGCACATTACTTTTCCATTTCGTATGAAAATTTAAAATAATGTGTTTACAATAATTAAGTGGCTGGGCACTTGGCCAATTCTACTGGTCTTCTAAGGGTGCTATCTGTGAGTCGGAATGCGAGCACGCTTGCTTCACCGATCGATCATTGAACTGAATGGCTCCGACTGTTTAATGCTAGCCAAGTTGGAGAAATTATAGAGCTTTTGCTATTCTAACTTTGACGAGTTTTACTACACATTCCAATCTTATCTAATCAGTGGTGCTTATCATAAAGCTTCTCTCACCCCAGCTCGCTAGCTTTTAATAAAAGTATATTTGAAACGCACAACCACGTGTATTTGTGCTCATTGTGATCATTGCATTTATCTATTACATAAGCCATACCTTATCTGCTTCAAGCAACCGGCATTTTATGTTACCTAATTTCTAACCTTTATCAACAGCACCCAAAGGTTAACGGGTCTTCTATTTAGTGTAGTGGAAATGTGAGTCGGAGTGTGAGGAGCAGGAGATGGAGCAGGGGCAGGACCCCACAAAGTATTAATGTTCTTGCTCGTCGTAATGAGAGGGCCTTGAAAAATATAACTAACTAGATTCATCAAACTTGGGGATCTGAAAAATTATTGTTGTTGTGGAAACACGGGCGGGAAAACATGGACGTATATCCGTATATGCGTGTGTAGAGGATTTTAGCGTTAGTATCCTATCTGTAATCTATACTAATATTATAAAGAGGAAAGATTTGATTGTTTTTTGTTTGCTTATTTGAATTGAAAAGGCTTCAAAACTACAGGACCGATTTAACTGATTCACTGATTCACTGTTGGGAAGCTACACTATCCCCGGTTAACATAGGCTATATTATATTAACAAAAAATATGGGATAGTTACTAAAACGCCAATAATGTAGCCCAAGGTGTACAAAAATTTCCTAATTACCTATTCCTGAACAGAAATTCAGAATAATCCTCGAAACAATATGTGACTTTAAATATTAAGGCAATATTATTCAACAGTCCCCAGACAAAAAAAAAATTACAAATCAATCGACCCTGTGAATAATACCGAAGACAGTCCATTACCCATTGGAATTTTTAATATCACTAAACCCTTCTGGACAGCCGCCACATGAATTGAAGCTACAAATCGAAATTTCAATCCTGCTTTTGAGAAATTAAAGCCTTTCGAACATGCAAAATAAACGATGAGGCTGCTTTTTGAGGAATTGCAGGACAATTTAAGTGTAGCAACCATTATCAGAAGCCCAGCAGCTGGACAACTAGCTCGTACACCGAGAATACCGATGATCCCACTTGATCATTGATCAATTTCATCGTCCCATTTAATTTCCAGTAAAAAGAGTTTTCGCTTTGACTAAGTATTAAAAAGTCCCAAGGCCAAATCTTCGAATTAGTAGGGATCGACCTACGAAAGGAATGTTTTACTCATGGCCAATTGTATGTTGACCTACCATGGGTCGGAGCTCCTGTAAATCAATGTATTTTGCTGCCACAAAATAAAAAAAAAAACATCAAATATCGTTTACAGAGAAGCCCTGACTCAATAACGAACTCTAGTATGTAATATCTATCTATATATATCTATATTATCTATGACATTTAATATAGAGAGCTGTTTGAAACAAACTGGCACCTTTGTTTTTCTATATTCCTAATCAAATTTCTACTGAATTTTGCAAACAATGCTACTCATTATTTTGCCATATTAGGGTTAGGGTCTTAGGAGACTCTGCAATATAACACTCTTTCCATTCGAATATACAACATAGTTTTCTGCACGTATTCTGTCAGTATCTAAGCAGCAAGTGGGTTTTGGGACCATTTGGGCGCCCGCTTTGAAGAGCGCGGGACGCGGGACAAACGCGTGACGCTTATTAATATCAAATTCTATTGGGGCCGTTGTTGCCGCAGCGCCCCCACAGTTGTGCAACTTGTGTGGCATATGCACATCAGTTTATGTGTCGGCAGCGGTGGTGGCGGTGGTGGCGGCGGCGGCGGCGGTTGGCCACAATTCCTTTCAAAACTGAAGCCCAAAGCAAAACAAAGCCAACAGCACAGGCAGGGGAAGCGCTGTTCGGTGCCCGTTCGAGGCCCGATCGGCGTTCTGCTTATTTATGCACACGTTTCGAGCGGCACAAGCACATCCTTCCCTATGCACAAAGAAATACAGAACTGCTATGTGCGAGTATATAATTTACCTGCCTGCCACTTTTGTTTACCTACCTTTGCTCTCTACCTTGCCCTTGCCCCTGCCGCTGCCCCTGTCCCTACCCCTGACCCTGGCCGGTTCGAGAACCAAACGAACTCTGTCCACTTCACGGCGGCTATTAACTGTCATTGTCTCCAAAGCGCGGACAGAGAAAGAGAGATATATGGTGCGGTCTCGATGCCGACTTGTGCTGCTGGCATGAAAGGATAATAAAAACAATATTATGTTCAATATGCCCAACGCTCCTCTTTGCTTTTATTGTTGTTGTTGTCGTCATCATTGTGTCTTCGAGAGGTCTTCTGTGAGTAAACAACATGGCGCAAAAGAAATAAAAACAACAATAAAACAAATAGGTTCGGCGCGATGCGATGCGACAACGAAAACTACAACAACAACATCAACAACCGACAATGATGGCCAACGAAGCAAGGCGTGTTTTACTTTTTTGTTTTTTTATTATTGTCATACATACATACATACACACATATGTATGTATGTATGCCCTAAGAGCGTACCTCCGCTCCACTCTACTCCACTCCAGTGCTGCACTCCAGTGCCCTGCTCTTGCCATAGACCCGCTTTCTTATATTTTTATGTCGTCATTAAAGCCCCAGTGTTAATTTCCACACACACTTCATTTGTGACTGGCCTTGAGTCGTTGAGCGTTGTCGGTGCTTTTGAGCCAAATTTTGTCAGCATATTGCTGACCTAGCCCACGTGGCACACGCAGCCCGAGAGCCAGGGCGTCCCAGTCCAACCACCAAAGTAAACTCACCACACACACACACACACACCCCCACAAGCACGAAGTGACGAAGCCTGATGGTTCCTCGAACTAGTTCCGGTGATCAACAAGATCCCATCCACTGTGAATGTACAGTTTTTAGACCTCTCCTCCTCCTCCTCTTCCACCACAAAAGCACAAAAAGACTGAACATTATAAGTACAACTGAACTACTTGTAACAATACATCATACTTGTACATATACATACCTGGCATAGAAACGGTACGATCTAAAATTAGAAGCCGAATGAAATCAATTAAAAACAATATATGGTCTTATTGTGCGTCATAGATTATAGCACACATAATAATTATAAAAAAAAACAGGTATAAAGATTTATAGCCGAAAAAATAGCGGTATAAAGTCCACACAAAACCAACGAATCTTTTACACCTAATTCTGTTTTTACACGGTAGATTGGTTCCAGAAACAAGGGTGTAAAAAAAGACATTGATCATATGCAAAAATAGGTGATTGGTTCCTTATCTCTAGAGAAATATATATGTAATTTTATAGTTATCAAGCTGTGTTATATCAAAGTCGTGTAAAAACATAATTAGGTGTATTTTTTTTTTTAAATAAAATAAGAAACAATAAAACATCACTTTGAAATAACACATACAATCCACACTAAGCCAACGAATCTTTTATTTTTTATAAAATAAAATAAGAAATAATAAAACATAGTTTTGAAATAACATAAAACAGACATCAAGTGAAGTCTTTGAAGTTTCATCTTAAACAGATTCTTCGCTAGGGGAACATATGTTAATCATTCCTTCAGCACTTATTTGCAAAAATTAAAGGAATTTGCATAATAACTATTTGGAACCACAATCATTGTTAGTACTATTACCAAATCAATTAGATTTGGGAACGCATAATAGTAACTAACTATGTAGTTCAAAGGGAGTCCATGGCCCTTTTGAGAACCGCAGACGGCTGACAGACGACTGTAGTGGAGTCGCCCACGCACCCTCGTGAGCTGTTCACGGCATAATTATTGCTTTTTTATGAGCGACTTTACGCACAACTCATACTTGTAAACGAGGGAAAGTTGAGAAAGCAAGTTAAAAATATAGTCGTTCTAACGAACATTAAAGAATTTTATATTCAATTTTTACGAATAAAAAGCATTGCACGCTAGCCACAAAAGAAGGACTAGAATGTTAGATTGACTCTTGTATACCCTCCCGCGGAGATGCAGCTTAAATGAAAGCCTTTAACAAAATGTTCTATATTCTAGTAGCTATTATATACATATTAGAATGCGTAACACAATACAAAATTAAAAATACCATTGCGCACCGATTGCTCCTATAGCAGCTGTTTAACTTTGTCTGCATCGCTGCACTATAGTAACGATTCGTGCAACCATGTTTTAGTTAAAGAACTGTTTGGCGAGAGAGGGGAGGGTATAGGGTATACCAGAGTCCGGCCGGCTCGAATTGAAGTATTATTCGTTTTCTGTTAAAGAAGATCAGATAGGGGACATGCCGGCTTTATTATTACGATAAAAGATATTATGAGCATTATATACGTCTATTCTGTTTTTACATGGTTTGAAAATTAAAAGTGTTATTTGTTATTATTCCACTTAGCACGATTTAAAATAACATGATGAATGTATTTTTTACACGACTTCTTCTGGAACCACTCTACAGTGTAAAACAGAATAAGGTGTATTATAAGCACTATACATATATCATTTTGAACGTATAAATATATCCATACTGAACCAAAGTGCTGGCTTAGGAAGGTAGTATCGCTGAGTATCGCTCATCCGCAGCCTATAATAAGTTAGGAGCTTCAGTCATTATTGTTTAATGGCTTTACTATTTAAATGTTGGAGTGTTCAATGATCTCAGCAGCTCAAAGCTCGCTTCTAACTCAGATCCTCTTAAATATAAGTACGAGTACTGCGTTTCTCTGTGTATGGACATTAAAATATCGGTTCAAATGATTGTATATAGACCAGCCGATATAGATTTCGTTCCTTAATCTTTCAAATCATTCCAAATAGATCAGATGCTTGTGTAGATCGTTTGCTTGCTAGCTCGCTTATGAATCGCATGGATGTGACACATTTATTAACTGCTGCCCCCAAGGGTTAACATGATGACGATGTACATGATAATGTTGTTGTTGTTATGGCGGCAACAACAAAACGAAACACAAATTTGTTTATACGAATTTATGAGCGACAAGCCAACCACCAAAGATCATCAACAACAAAAACAACAACAACAACAACAATAAATGCAGTCTAAATGTTGCGTCTGCGCATTGGCAGACAAATTTTCGTCTGTGAACCAAACGCTTGACCTTGCCATCAATTTGTATTTGAATGGAAAGCAACAGCAACAACAACAACAACAATAGCAACCACAAGTATGAGACTTGCCGCCGCTTTTCCCATTTTGGGCTGAAATGCGATAACCTAAAAGCTGAAAACTGCGCCGTTCAAGTCCAGTCTACTGGTCAGGTCACTTGGTTGGGTGCGGGGGCCGCGAACGGAACTCGTCGTTTAGTCAGTTAGCCAGCCAGCCAGCCAGTTGGCCGGCTTGTGGCAATTTGACGCTCGAATGCGTCGCGTCTGTGGCCACAGCTGTTACATATTTTGACCCACAATTAATCAAATCTGTGGCTCAGACTCGTACGCAATCTTATCGGCCACGCTGCAGCTTATACGCTAAATAGTTGCCCAGCTGATTGGAGGTGCCTCGACGAGCTCCAATTAGACCCACGCAACAACTGGACAGTCCTAACCCTAGCTCTAGCCCCAGTCCCAGTCCCTACCCCAACCCCAGCCTTGGCTCTGGCTGGCCAATAAGCCGCTTACAAGTCGCGCCCAATTGACAGGCAGGGCTAAGCTGCATTTCCTACCTCCGTCACTCGCAACAATTTCTCATTTCGTTGACCATATTAATGAGCTGCTAGTTATGGTGATGGCGATGACCCACATGGATATGGCTACGGACATGGACATAGATATGGATATGGATATGGCTATGGACTGTTTCATGCCTACCGTTTATATTCATTTTCGCGCGAGGTCAATGACAGCTAGTCAGGCGATGGTTATGGAAATGGCGATGCGCTCTTGTTTTGTTTGGGATATTTTTTCGGGGCAACACACGCATCTAGTAGTTGAGTACAGTGTTAGCCAAAAGTAGCCTTCCGTGTGAAATTACTTACAGCTCTAGTCAGTTGTGTTACTTCCAAAAGCTGTAATCTTTTCAACATTTCTTCTGCAACACTTATTGGAAGGGGATCCCCCATCGTTCCATCCTAACATTGAGCTGGAATTTCGGATGAACAGCAGCGCTTTAATCAGGGATCACAATTGAAAAGTGTCGATCTGATAGAAAATAAGTAGAAAGTATAATTTAAACTTTGGAAAAGAAAATAAATATTTATATTTACTCGTAATATTAAAAAACCTTAACATACTATAAATTAAACAAAGCACTGAGAACTTGCTGATAAGAAAGCTCTCATATGTGACAGGCTAGATGGTTATTCCGCTAAATATTTTGGATTAAGTAACCTACAAGTACAAGCTGGCAAGAAAGTTTAAGCAAGCTATACAAATTTTGACGATGCTCTGGAAAACAATATTCTCATAATCCTAAGCAACTAATACAGCTGGTGAAATGGACTTTCAAGAAAATAACGGAATTTGCTAGAGGAACCACCTATTTATATTATATTATAACAAGAGAGAACGCTACAGTCGAGTAAGTCCGACAGTGAAATACCCTGTACCCAGGTAAACTTCCGTCACTGAGTTATATACGCCCATAGCAGAAGTAAGAAGAGGAAGAAGAAGAGCGAACTTGTTGCTGCAGTTTGGAGGGGTTGTATTTAAAACAAAAGTAGACTATTATGTATAAATTATGTGTGCAAAAGTTTGCTTAATGTAACTTTTGAAATGTGGGCGGTATTGACGAAATTCTGTAGCGGGGGAAGGGGGGGAAATTTCAAAAAATAAAATAAACTCTTTCTTTCTCGGACATAGGAGAATCTGGATACCAACTTTGGTTATTCTAGCTTTTATAGTTTCTGAGATCCTTGCGTTCATCCAGACGGACGGACAGACGGACAGACGGACGGACATGTCTAGATCGATTTCTCTCGTCATGCTGATTCAGAATATATATACTTTATGGGGTCGGAGATGCCTCCTTCTGCATGTTACTTGACACAAACCTAATATACCCTTTTTACCCTACGGGTACAGGGTATAAAAACATCTGAGTACTGGGACCAGACCTTTATTTTGGAGATATTTGGGAGATATCAAACCAGAGTAGATGTCATGAGTAGTACGGGCACTACAGGGTCTCTTTAACAGCTTGAACCAGATGCATTAGGATTAGATTTATTTATAGAATCCCAACAGCATTCAATTTAATATTTCATTCTGCAACTAAGGAATGCAACTTGTCGGAAATAAATAAAAATTAATTAAATAAAAACCGGTACAAGCTCTTTGAAGCCCAGTGTTTATCTCAGTGAACGACTGCTTGGCTGTTTTAATGTGAATTTCCACACTCGTGTGTCATTTTTCATCGTCTAGGAAAATGATAAAGTCATCGTCTTGATTGTCGTCATCGCTACTTTCATCGCCTTGATGGCCAGTTTTTTAATATATTTTTTTTTTTTGGCCAAGTTAATGGCATTCTGTTTATGCTACTGACGTGACGGAAGCGCGTGCCTGCTCCACATTTGTAAGCGCTGGCTGCTTGCAAATTAAAACATCGTGCAGATATGGTGAAAGAAATGCGGAAAATGCATGAAAAATAATGAAGGAGGGGAAAAACCGCTCAACCTTCTGCTCTATTAAGCGTACTATCCAACAACTTCCATGGCCGAGGGACACATTAGGCTAATGCGTTGAGTAGCATGACTTCATGGCAACAAAAACAATGCAGCAATGTTATATACGCAAGCAACGACCTTGAGTGGGGGTGGGGTGGGGTGGGGTTCATGCAAAAGAGCAAATGTATAAAATGTTTATAATCTGAAAAGCCAACCAAAATCTTTTTATAGGCGAACGCGTCAACCGAAGCCGCCCATTGCTGTGCCATTTGGAATCGTTGCCAACGCCCTTGCTACACCTTGAGGTCCAAAGCCGCACCTTCACCCGCACCCGCACCCGATTCCTCACCCCCCCCCTCTCCGTACACTGTCCGTCTTAGGCAAATCCCATCAAATTATGCGCGTTGACTAACGGCCAGCCCAGCTGCCTGTCTTGAATTTTAAGTTGTCATTTCTGTATTTTGGTTGTTGTTTTTTTCTTCTTTTGTTGGTAATGTGAAGAAACTGGAAAGAAAAATGTATTGAACAATGTGCGAGAGACAAATTTTTGACAAATCTTTTGGATATATCATCGCATTCGAGGGCAGGATTATGCAGACTATTGTATGAGCTCCGCTAAGTAACTCGACTCCTCATTTTCCTCTTTAAATTTGTGTCGATTTCTCACGGCATAAAATTAATATTTTCTTAATTTTTATTCTTCATTTAAGATCTGTCCTAAGAAGGGCAATTATTAAATTATATGGTAGCATTGCAATTTGTTAAGTTGATATACATTTGTGTATATGTTTTCTATACTATAATACTAATTGTTTAGTATTAAGAAAACACAAAAACAGTGGGTTTTAAATAAGAAAAAAAGTTCAAAATCATACTAGACATCCATTTATTTCCATATCTTAAAATTAGTGAAAGATGTTAAGCGAGAATTTATAGAAGAACAGCAAGATTCTTTCAGGTAATAGCATTGGAAAACTTTCGGTTTTAAGGCATGCTGCTTGAACCTTAAATTTGTAAAGTATGCGATTTGTGAAATATCGGACTCATCAGCGTCTCAATAATTTAATGACCACGATGATGAGAGTAATGCCTTGACGAGAGCATACTTGTATATTTACAATTTTCCACATTATTTCTTGTTTATTTTCACCTCAATTGTTTTTATTTATGTATTTCAACGACAAACAATACAGTCGATGTAAAAAAAATAAAAAATAAAAAATCAATAAAATAGAGAACTTAAACTACATAAAACTAAAGAAATAAAAGAAAAAGCCTATAAAAATGACAAAAATATCTAATAACGAATCCGATTCACAGCAGAGAGTAGTCAGATATGTTATTAGATCTATCAAAAAAGAAGTGGAGACGAAAAAATAGAGCAATAAAAGGTAGAAGAAAACAAATGAATTGATGAATGAAATGAATATTGATCGCTGGCTCAATTGATTAAATTTCTGGAAGAGAAAGCGCTCTCCAACACGGAATTTGATCTTCTGACCAAATCCCATTGACTTTTAAAACATTACTATTCAATCATTTTGTAATTCAATGGAATGGCCACGTACTGTTTCATTGCCAATCGTTTCATTTCTCTGTGTGTATGTTTTGTTGCTCTATCAAGCGTTTTGTTTCCCTCTTTGCCACGCACTCTAAAATTGTTGCCAGTTGATTGGTGGACCGCACATGCCCCATGGAACGTGTTGGGCTGTAGAGTGCACTTTTTGAAGCCGACTTTGACATTGAACACTTGGAGTGTCAATCTGTGTTGTTGCTGTTGTTGTTGTTGTTGCTGCTGTTGTGTCTCGGGCTGGTTTTTAATGCGCAAATTGAATTAGATAATTCAGCTATTTGTTGGCCCGCGGCGTGCTCTTTTGTTGATGTCAACGTTGTTGGTATTGAAAATTTGATTTTGGTCACTTTGGAGTGTCAGTTTAGGGCCGAACAAGTGAAAAATGTTGCAAGCGCTTGCATTCCCTTCACTTGCCTTCCTCGGTATATTCTGTTTGGCCTGGCGAGGCAGGTAAACGACATCGAAAACGCTTATCTGCTCGTTCGATCTGACAGGTAACACGGCAGGTAGACAAGCAGGCCTGCATCTTCATCAAGTTGGGTCGGTTGTTGGTTCGTTTGGTCTGCCGGCTGCATCCTATTTATGCAGATCCTGCACTGCCAGCCAGCAGGAAGCGCTGCAGTCGTCAGCTTGTTAGGCATTTTCGACGCAACTGCTGTGCCCGGAAAGTGGCATCGTCATCGGCATTTACTGTGGCATGTGCATGGTGCATGTTGCAGCCGCAGCCGCAGTCGCAGGAAATGCACGTGATTTTTATGGAGTTTCGTTTTTGTCAGGTCGCCTTGAGCCTCGACTAATTGCCACGCAGCCGCATTGTTCAGCTCTTTCCTATGAAAATCAAACAACTTGCTAGACCTTTAGTTGGCCCTATCCTTGTCTCTGTCCCAGTCCCAGTCCCAGTCCCTGGCTCTTTGTTTTGCAGTATTTCAATGCGAAAAACAAAAGATGAATTTGCACGCATGACATTCTTGTTGTTATTGTTGTTTTCGTTGTTGTTGTTGCAGTGCTCTAGGCGCACTTAGCAGGCAATGGGTCAGAACGTGACCTGCCGAGGGTAACTTAACTCTGATGATGTAATTAGAGCCGTATCCATACAGAAGTGCTTGTGAACCTAGCGGGTGCTTCATGCACATCGAAGTTGAAATGGCAATTCAGGAATCTTTTCCACCCACATATCGTCTATGGGAATGTCGACAAATAAGAAAATATCAATATAAAATTACAATAACTACACAAGTATGTAGTTTGCATTTTTAAGTCTCATCAAATCAGTGAGTTTGCGTTTGAATTCGAAAGATGCACTGTTTTTGTTAAAATTTGAGAACTTGGCAACATTTATTTCGATAAGCTTGATCGTATATGAACACAAAAATAGGTCTTATAAGGAATCGGTATCGTTGCTGATATGACCGAAAAGAAACCATCTTGAATTAAAGCGAGGATGGATTTTGAAAGACATATTACATTTTTAAATTTTAAATCCGTTGAGCAGTAAAGGCATTGAAGTCAACCCCAGGGACTAATCTTAAACCAATTTTAAGGCACGAACGATCCCAATACCTTCTCCAATATGGATTCACTAGAGATAAATACAAAAGCTTAATTTCTTTGGAACATTAATTAAAAGGTCCCTGGTCTTGTTATACCACAATAAAGGTTGGAATTCAATTTGGACTCAAAAAGTACTACGAGATCTTCGATTGTAAATCGTAAAATGTCACTAAAAGAAGAATTGGTGCGGAACCATTAAGAGGTAGCGAGATAGAAATGGTTAACCAAGAAATGGTTCGATACCGCTTACTGACAATTGTTCAAAAAACTAGGCATTTATTCTACAGAAATTTTTCCTAGCGCCAAGACTGCTTTAAAGATGATTATAATGAATATTGTTGTCTGTTATAATATTAGTAATAGTAAGTATACGAAGGTGTGACCCGCTAAAAGATAGGCGATTCATAATCAGTCTCTTTGATAGAGGTACTTCCATATGTCTGATTAACTTCCGGTAATCAAAATATTTGGAACATACATATAGTATGTAAGTATGTATGATTCACAAACAGAACGAGACAGAACGCTACAGTCGAGGAAGCCCGATAGTAAAATAACCTGTACTCTCCACAAAAAAAGGAAAATTATTTTAAAATAATTTAATTACTAAACAAATTTAATTATTTAAAAACATTTAATTAAAAAACAAATTCGTCCTTTCTCTGAATTAAGAGAATCTGAGTACCAAGTTTGGTTATTCTAGCACTTGTACTTGCTGAGATCCTTGCGTTCATACAGACGGACGGACGGACGGACAGACGGACATGTCTATATCAACTCTGCTTGTCACCCTGATCGATAATATTTATACTTTGTGGGGTCTGCCTTTCACTCTTTGGATACAGGGTATAAAAATGCACATGATTCATAAAAATACACTCAATTGTTTGACGCACTCAGCTTCTGGGAATTTTCGATTAATTATTGGCAAGCCATATACAACCTAGCCGGATGACATGGCAAAGGTTTCCAATGAAAAAACATATTCGTTTGGAATTGTATGTTAACTCTGCGTATTCCTTGTATAGAAACTGCTTATCTATAAAAATAACTATCCTAAAAAATAATATGTGCTTTGGCGACTTATCGCTTTATTAAACATTTGCGTATTCGGATGGTCATTGCGATGAATATACCGGTATTAGTCATATTCTCAGTCAAGAGCAACGTTGGCCATTACAATTTCCTGCATATGGAGTGGCTGAATAATTTTGCAAACAGATAAGCAACCCGCTTTGTTATGCAAACGGAATCCACACAATTACATTGGTTCGGAACTCTCTAATCTCACAAAAATTTGCGTTAATAAAAATAAACGGAAGACTTAGTCACCTACTTGTAGGTTCTGCAGATGCTGGATTGTAATTAAATGACAATGGAAAAAGATTATAATAAGTTCTTCTAGCACTCGAGATTCTATTGAAACACCTGAATAAGATCATCAATTGAAATACAATTTTTTAATCTCGAATTCTGAATTCAAAAATTAAATACGAAAATAATAAAATATTAATGGAAACATTTTACACACATTTAAAACAACTATTTGTATTTGTTCGTCTTGTAAGGAGGTAGAATATTAATCTTTGATTGAAACTCAAGCTTTTGTGAAACCGTCTGACAACTATAAAGTATTTGAATATAAAATGAATTGCACTTATTTTTCAAATCCCAGCAACAGGAAAACAATGACAACCTTGTCTTTTCTCGGAATTGTGAGAGTCTAGAGATACCAAGCGTCATTTAGATTTCCTATTATATAGTGCGGGGGTAAGACACATCGGATCTGCATGGATTTAAGAGAAATGTGTATGGCAAATTTGATGTTCGTAGCTTCTTCAGTCTCCAAGATCGAGGCGTTCATACAGACGGACAACATAGCCAGTGAACAGGTCTGGTATCAATGTGCTTGTCGACTCTCTGGCTCGTCAAATCAATTTACAAATGGCAAAATGCTGCTGCTGTGACAACACACAGAGCACTGACTAAGTAGTTACAGCAACAACAACAACAACAGCAACAACAACAACAGCCATAAAAGCAACAATAACAGAAGGAGGTCCCCCAATGTCAGCGAGTTCTTGTGACAAAGAGCCAGCAAGTGTATGGGGGAGCGGGGAGACTCCAATTGGACGCAGAACTAAACATAAATATTTATACAAAACGCGCAGAGAAGGAGTAGAGCAGATTCCATGAGGATGGTGATGCTGATGCTGATGCTGGTGGGGATAAGGATGGGGTGTGGCAAGCACAGTTGAGCAAACAAAGCGAAATAAAATATGAAATTTTGTGGCCAATGCCTCGGATGCTGTGCGCGGGAGGAAGCGGGGAAAGGGGAACCGGCTGCAGACAAATGAAAACAAATGGGTGCGGAGTTGAAATTGAAGTTGGAATATTGGAATATGAAGGCTGGGGACAGCGACAGGGACAGGGACAGGGTCAGGCTGTGACACACTTGGAGGAGGGCGCAGGCTGGTTCGCTTTGTTAGCATTAAGTGTTGTTGTTTTGGTTTTTTTTTTTGCTTTTCATTATTTATCCGATTGCTTATTTTTCATTTTTTGTGTAAGAAGGGGAGAGGGGGAGGGAGGCGAGGCGAGGCAGCTGCAACACTTTTTGGCTGGGCGACGGATAACACTTCTGATAATGACGTCTAATAATATACGTCTAACAATATACACAAATAACAACAATAACAAATAACAATAACAAACAGTCATGTCATGCTACACAAACATAGAGACAAATTGGGAGAAGAAGCTGCATTAGTGTGGGGGAGGGGTGGCGGAGTTAGGGGGACTAAAACGAGACACCCACACATTCGTGGCCAACATCAAAAAATCAAAACAGCAAGCCCAGAATTCTGCGGAAAAAAGAACCAAAACAAACAGCACAGGCTGACTAAGAGAGCCCAGCCCATAAATAATAATTCAATATTCCCAGGCCCCCACCACAAATCCATATAATCATAACTAACCAACTCTTAGCCCCCACCCCCCGCTGCCCCACCACGCACGCACAATTAAGTGAATGAGAGGCAATGAAATTTCTATAAGCGATGCACAAATGAAAGGCTGCGGGCTCTGATTCACTTGCCACTTGCTGCTTGCTGCATGCTGCATGCCTCATGCCGCTTGACGCTCTTGATTGCCCAGGCGGCCAAACAGCCACTTGAAAGGGTTCGTCAACAACAACAATAACAATAAGATCTGAACGCAATTGAAACGACACGCGCTCTCGTTCATGCAGCAATTAACGTTTAAATTTAATTAAATGCGTTTTAAGACGCGCCACCACCACCACCACCACTAGCACCAGCACCACCACTAGCACCAGCAGAGCGACAGTCCACACAACAACCACACAACCACCGCTGCACTCACTCTAATTCCCAATTTGCTACCACTTCAAGATGAAGTTCATCAGCATTGGAACATCAACATCATCAGCCTTTAATTGCTTTCAAGTTGCAAGTGGAGCGACTGGCAGATCGTCTTCATCTTCGTGCTTGCCTTCGTCTTCCTTCATCTTCCGCTACTTTGGCTTGCACAGTGATAATTGATTTGTGTGGAACGTTGCGGTCCGACCCACTCCCACTGCCACTGCCACTGCCACTTCCATTTCCCCAACCAGTCCGTTTGGCGTCCCTCAGCCGCCCACTCACCACCATGCAGACAACGAGGCCGAGGCCGAGGCTGCTGCCAATGCAGCTGCAACTGCAACTGCCAGAGAGAGCTCCACCGACCGCTAATTGATAAGCTAAGTGGCAAGTGCCATAAAGAACCACGACGCGCACATTAAAGTCAAAAGAAACTCGGCCACAAACACGAACCACGAACCACGAAGACGAAGACGAACTCATGAAATCTGAAATTAAATAACTTCAAGCAACACGAATTCCAAATTCCCCAAGTTTTCAAATTCCAAACTCCCCAATACACTACTACAATACTGCATACTACCAATAGCTGCCAAACAGGCACCAGATCATTAAACCATTTTTATGGACTGCGTCCAGCGCCAGCGCTCAAGATTTATGGCGAACGGCGCTGGGCTGAGATTTATGTTGATGTGCCTGCCTGCTCATAGGTTTGGGCATGGCTATGGCTAAGGGTATAGGTATGGGTATGGGTATGGCTGTCCACTGAACACTTACTGCATTGGAACCTTCTCCACACAAAAACCAAAATAAGAAACAAACAAAAACTAAAAACTGTTACACATGCTGGGCACCCATCCAATGGCCAAGTTTTTGCAGATCTAGCTGGCCATGCGGACAAGAGGCGGAATAGGCGAGTTATTTTTACTGCAATTGAAATGTTCAGTAACGACGAGCGTAAAACGACATTTCGTGATCTGTTGAGGAATGAAGCTAAATCTTAGCTCAATGGCCCCATTTCCAGCAACTGACTTACTTGAAGAGTTTCCGCTTTATATCCAATGGCCCAAACCAAATGTTCTGTGGCTCAACAAACTGGTCCACAAACAGGTTCTTTAAATAAGATTTCAATTTTAACATTTTATTTATATACTCGTATAGTGTTGCAACGAATTGGCTGCTTTCGAATAATTCAAGGCAGAGAGGGAGAAGGACCCTCGAGGCAAATTCATCAAGAAATTCTTGTTCATTTTACATTCCCCCCAAAATTAAATTTGATTTTCTTTCCACATTGCACAAGCCCTGTCGATACACAGACAAACAATTTGTGAAACAAACTTTTCCAATTCAACTCGATCAAGCAACTCGAAACTTTGTTAAAAAAAATAATGCAGTCTGACCGAACTATTCTATCATATACTTAGCTGTACTTCTTTAAAGAAAACTAAACAGGATTTTGCCAGAGCTGCCACTATGAGCTAGAAGTAGGATATATATGATAAATTGTTTATTTTATCTGCAATGGGGTGATGATTTTTCAGATAGAATTGTCATTAATTTCTATATTTAATTCCAAACAATTAGGCACGAAATAATGACCATAAATGTATTCCTTTACTTGAAAATCTTATTAATTGTTGAAGATAAAAACTACTGTTTTAAAGCAAGCTTTAATAAACATATGGCATTTATAATATATAAAATGTATATACATATATGTTGTACAAGTATATGCCTTTTTACTTATTTACAATTATTTATGCACACTATCATATCAGTTTAAAACGTCCAAATATTTTTAACGACACTATAAATTATAAATATAAATACTTATTCATATGGACTATGAGACAATCCTGATATCATTTGGACAAAATTGGATGGTTATAGGTCTTTTGTTATTTGATTATTATTATTTAAAGACCACGTTACAACCATCAACGCATGATTGGCAAATTTTTGAATGTTTCTATACAATTAAGTAATTGTCCTTCTTAGGACAGATCTTAAATAAAGATAAAGATTAAAAAAAACATGATTTAAAGACAATTTAAGTTCAAGTCACTCTTTGAATTAATTTTTAATGCGAAAATCGATTTTATATTTTCATAAATACTAGTATATGTTATTATACGTATAATACCAGCAAATGACGGCTTCAACGGTTTAATATTTTTTTAAAAACAATAGGTGTAGGAGAGGGTTAGAAAAGACTGATTTATTGCAATAGTGTTAGTTCGTAGTAGACACGCGCCCGAGAAATAACCTACAGTAGAGAGAGTAATGACTTCAAGTGATATACTTGTACAAGTATGTATATTTGTACAACTAAAAACATGAAATGGGCAGCCAAGAACAGTCGTAGAGGAAAGCAAAAACAACAACAACGGCAACATCAGTAGGGCGAGATTAACAGAAACGTGACACGAAGGCCATAAAACCAATGAGGCTGAAGTTGCAGGCTGCAGAGGCCATCGCAGTGGACTCGGATTGGGTTCCAGGCGCGCATGCGCAGTGTCAATAATGGCCACTAGACAAATATCGGCCCAAGCTAATGCTGCTGCGCAGTCTGTGCGACTCTCTAGCCTCTGTCGATTATCGCAACTTGGACTTGGACCTGGTTGTGGTTCTCGTTGTATGTACATACATATATACTTATTATGTAGATGTGGTGGTTGTGTGTATGTGTAGAAGCTGGCGTGCCGAATTAGTGTCGCTTTTTGTAATTGACGGCTTGGGCGGTTGTTGGGCGGCGGGCGCCGGCAAGGGGAGGCCCATGAAACACGAGCGCACGAGCGCCAAATCGCAGCAGGAGCAGCAGCAGCAACAACAACAACAATAACACCAACAAAACGTGCAACGTGATGTGACCGCTGCCTGACATAAAGCAGCTACAGTTGCCACTTCTCTTACCATTTGGTATTTGGCAGTGGTAGTAGCTTGAAGAGGCAAAAGGGCAGTTGACCCGAGTTCAAGCGCAGCTTGTAAAAAAATTTGCCCGCATCAATTGCCATTTTGCTTTGCAGAGCTAGTGGGGGGGGGGGGAGATAATAGATTTCTCCGGATTCTTCCTACAGTCTATGCATTCGAAGAGCACACATATACATACTATATATGTGGTTTTCTGAGCTTCTGCAAGTTTGGGCGAGAGGCGCTTCTCGTAAAGGATTTCACACCTTTGCGCGCCCTATTGAATGTACATACACTTAATTCAGCTTTTACACGGTTCTTTTTTACTCGGTTTTGATTTAACACGACTTGGAAATTAAAAATTTTATATATGATTGCACGACTTTATTCCATTTAGCACGATTCAAAATAATATATTATCAATGTCTTTTTTGACACTATTTTTTTACACAACTTTTTCTGGAACCAATCCACCGTGTAAAAACAGAATTAGATGTACATATGGAGTTGTATTTTTCAAGTCTAGTTGCACAGTTGTCCTGGAAATGAAATTCTCCTTCTGCAGGTACTTTTCTTTACTTTACGTTTTTTTTCCCCGCCTCATCCAAAAATGTTCTACCAAAATATTGTATTTATACTTGTATATAGCATAGTATTTCATTATTTTATACATTTAGGAGCCAGCAGCAGCTTAGGTTTACTAAAAATTGTCCATGGTAGGGCGGTAATAAACAATTTGCATCCATTGTAATCATGTGGGGCCACTTTTGGCTGAACAGCTAGGAACCTCATCTCTATATCCGACAGCAATTCAATATAATATAATAATATTATATACCGCCAGTCTGCGATAGTAGACTTGAAACTATGGATGTTGTTGAAAAAACCAAGCGCATACTCTTTTTTTGTTGCACACCATTCCCGATTTTGCATGCAACATTCTGAAAAGCTGATTAACCAATTATTGTTTATCTTTTGGTCGCTATTCTGATATCTTTTGATCGCTCCAGACTCCTCGGAAAAATCAAAATTATGTGTACGAGTATTGCTTCGAACGTTTTTAGAAAGTGTATAACACTGATTTCCGCTCCTTGAAGAGTCTTCTAGATCCTTCTGCAAACCACGCCGGCGGAGTAAGTTTTTTCCGCGCTAGCCAGCAAACGACAGTAGGCCCTTGAAAGCTCCAGCTCTAACCAGTTGAGAGAAGAGATGAAGAGAAGAAAAAGTGTTGCCAACAGAAAAGTGTTGCCAAGTGTGTGCGTTTTGCCATTTTAAGGCGACAAAAATGATGGCTTGGACATGCCTTGCTTTGGTAATTTTGTATTTGCAATATTCTTGTTGTTGGTGTTGTTGGGCACTAAATAAAATTGCTGTTGTTTGTGGGTGTAGGTGCCACTTAATAGCCAAACGCTTGCCACCTTTACAGGCTCGTATGGCAGCCATAAACACGCTGCCCCGGCGCTGTTACCATGTACGTGTAGTAATTGTTGTTGTTGCAGTTATTGCTGCTGCTGCTGCAGTTGTTGTTGTTTTACAGTCCACAGCTATTATTATTGTGGTGATGATGGTAGCTGCTGCTGCTGCTGAGGAGGAGGATAATGAAGTTTCATGTTAACACACAAAACGTGGGTGAAGCTTTTGGCCGTTGCCGTTGCCTGCCATCTCATTAGTCACATCCCTCTCCTCTCCTTCTCTCTCTATGCCTTGTTTCGTTTTGATGTGATGACGACGCGCCCAGCGCCCAGTTGAGTGCGCTTTTATAGCGCCCATACACACACACACGCACACACAGATGTATTTACATATGTATATGTCTTGTTTGTGCATACATACACATATCCGTGTGCATGCCGGTAGTTATTTGTGCGCAAAGGTAATTACTTTTTGGCAGTGCCAAGCCCCTACAAAAAAGTGCATTGAACCTAAAACCAGCGAGTGCCGCCTACAAATCGATTCGGACCAAGTTGGCCGATGGGCGCAGCCACACAGGAACTGTGTATGTTCCGAGCGCGAGCTAGTTCAGGAGCGTCAAAAACTGGATACTAAATAGTCGTGGCCTAATTCCACAAATTCTTGCCCTTTGCATACATTTTTAGGAAAATGTCCGTTTTATTTTTTTCATGCTCCGACATCCGTTAAATGATATTATCGATTCCTAAAACAGCTGACTGAGTTGAAAAGAGCAGCAGTAGTTTTACAAATTATTATTATTATTAATAATAAAAAACAATTACAAATCGAATGAGTATTTAATTATATAAAATATATTGTTAATACTTAAGCGGGAACAATTTTCCGCGTTTTTGCAGCTAGCATGAAACCAATTTATTTGTCGATTCAACTTATTTGATCGCCTACCTCTGTTTCGAAATTAGTTGTGTCGATAAAACAAGCGATCTCGTATATTTTTTATATATAGTAATTTGTGATAGTTTGGTAAGTGGACATTTTTGGCGATTAGCTGCTATTTTGAATTCAAATTTTTGTTGTTTTTTATGCCAGTTAAATATATCTATATACTATAATAAACTCTAGTTAATATATACATATTGGTTCCTACTCTAATAGTCCCTAATGGGCACTCCAGAATATATTTAAAGTAATAATCATTTCGTTTTTCAAAAACCTATGCTAATATTACTAACTTATGAAGTTGTTGAAAGAAAGAAACCTTAATGAACACGTAATGAAAATTAGCCAAAAAACAATACTTATACATTTTTATAGAAGAGAGGAATATCTTAAAACTAAAAGGGTTAAGGGAGGGGGGATCTACTCAGAGGCGATTATCTTCATGTAACCAGCAAAGTTTGACTGTTTCGTCCTTTTCTGTTGCCGAACTAGTTTTCTTTTGTCAACCAACACATCTGTGACTCAAAGAATAGTTATATCCTATCCATGTTTGTTTGCTCATGTATACTATTCAGTTGATTTGGCCCTCCTTCCTTGCTTTGTTCAGGGTATTATTTGCACCATTTCATAACCAGAATTTTGTGCTGCGGAATAGAATTGGTAAATATTTTGTGAAGCTCCACACTTGTCAAAAATGAACGGAAATGGATCCAAAACTGAATGCATCACTTAAAAAGTGTTTAGTTGATTCACTTACTTCTTAATTTTGTGCAGTCATGCACTAATAACGTCTCTGACTACCTCGGACTGCAAATAAAGCCAACAAGACACCCCCGTCGAGTCGGAGTCGTTGTCAGTTACTCAATAAGTGAAGTTGTCTTTATAGCGTTTAATGATTCTTGCTAGAGTGCCAGTGCCAGTTCCCTTTGTGGGTGAGGCCTTCCCCCTATGTATGTATGTCCCACGACTCGGACGCTGGCGGCATTTACGCCTCTACAGGACTGCTAGCGTTCCGCAAACTCATTGCAATTAGCAAGAATAAGCTGGTCGCCCAATTTGTTCACTTTATGACTTTTGTCATTTTGAAATTATGCTCCACTTTGTCATGTCTATTTATGGCTGGCCCCGAGGCAGCACTGCCTTGGCTCGAATTTGTATTTGTGTGGAGATAGCCGGGACCAGTGGCCACATGCTGCTGCATTCCCACGAAGGTGCCCGCCAATCGCCGATACCTGAGCGTCGGCGGTCAATTGTTGCATGACTCTCGATCGGGCGATCGATGGCCGGGCCCAGGTGTGCAATGGTAGCGTAACCGCAAGCCACGACACGTTGCTGTTACGTGATCCGTGTGGGGTGAGCGGTTGCTCCGATTTCAGCTACAGAAAGGCACCGAACTGCCAACAGGGGTTCTCAAAAGCCTGACATTGGCATTGTAACTAAAACTGCAATTCTTTTCTTACCCTTCTTACAGTTTACTGGTTGGCGCACCGCTGGATCAAAATCTACAGCCAGGAACCAAGGATTCAGGCGCCCTGTGGAAGTGTCCGATCACACAGAATTCCGATGATTGCGAACAGATCATAACCGATGGACGCAGAAGTACGTTAACCTTTGCTAATATTACAGCAATAGTTGTAGTTATAGTGCAAGAAATAAGTCTTAGCTTAGTTGTATTTGTCCCCAACCCTTTCAAATTTCTCCAGATCAAATCTTATGAAAGGAATAACCTAATCAACCACAAATAGGTATATCCAAACATATGCTACGTTTATCTAAACACTAAAGGCCTCAATTCCGAAAAAGTATGAACATTGAGATTAAGCACGATATTGGAGATTTCTAAAAACGTAGTAAAATATTTCTATATACTATATTGTTTATTTTTTTTATTATTAATATTTTTAAGGTAGTCCATAGTTCTTGTTTCGGTGGAGGTTTATTTAATGTGCCCCTTTGAAAGAATTACAACTAACTGCTAACTGCTAGCCTATTCCGTGTAACTAACTATTTGTTTTGGTCACTTAAAAGGACCAGAAATGTACGTAAGCAGCAGATTTTACTGCGCGTATAATTCTGCGGCTCTACCAGAATTCCTTTCTCTCAAAATGTTAGAGCACGTGATTCCACGTATGATGTAGAGAGGCAGTCGCACTTATCAGATAAATTGTAGCTCACTGATCACTTATGAAAATGCCTTGGAAAATGAAAAATTTCCACAGAATTGTTGTTAGTGTTGAGCTGCCGAATTACACGGAATTTTGTGTATTCCCAGCTCAGATTTAGGAATTTAAATGATCTATTTAAGCCTGAGAGGCATAACATGCCCCTCTAGAGCCACATCAATCGGGTTCCCCACTTTCAATTTAACCAATCCATGTGTCATTAGCTTCGATAGGCGTATTTTAAATTATACGAACGAATTTAACTTGTATAGTTTAGAATATAGTTTAGAATACTTTCTCCCTCTCTCAACTTGTATTGTATTCAGTATAGCATACAAGTATACTTTAAATATTATTTTCTAAGACTTAACTTAGAATTAGTTGCGTTTCTAACGTTTCTGTAAAGAGAAATGTGACTAAAACATTAAAGTATCTTTGTTGCCGATTTGCTTTATAAATATTATCCACCCACTCCCCAATAGGTATTTTGAAATGCAACTTTTCAAAATTTAGTTAAAGTGTACAACACCAAAAAAAAAAAAACTGCAATTCTTTTCTCTACGTGTTCTATAATTTATTTATGTTTTACCTGCAATTTAATATTAGATTTGTTTTTAAATCTCTAAATTCGTTGTAAAGAATAGCAACATTTTAGTTAAAACATATTTTACTTACTACATATAAATAAATATATTGTCTTGATTTATCTTTTCTCATTTTTTAATTATATTTTTCTTTTACTTTTTTTTGGTACACATTTCTGCTTTTTTCTCTATTTACCCCCCCAAAAAAAAAAATCAAACAAATTAAAACAACAATACAATTATAATTGGTGCGCATATGGAAAACTCATGTATCCCCTTTCGAAAACAAAAACATAAAAACCGAACGCGTTCGAAAATGATTGAACAAAAATCTCATATCATTTTCTTGCTCGATATACCAAACCGATTTATTATTTAGCACTCCTGGGATCTTATGAACATAGTAAGTGGTATGGGTGCTTTATTTGTTTTCCCACAAATCAAAACCATTGCAAAAACGCAAAGCATTTCATTGTGTTAACTTTTAATTTTGATTTGCGCATACTTTTCGTTCTATATTTAACCCCAATGCTCGTACTACTTGCTCTTTAACTTCTTTGTGTTTGCACTCGGCACATCTGATCCGTAATTCGGCTCTAAATCGGCTACTTATACTCATACTACATACAGTATTTCGTTGCTAATCGGTTGATCTTGTAAATTATCACAAAAGCATATATGCACATACTTCTGTGCCCATACTATATATATCTAACCTATCTATTTAAACAAATACTTTTTATATAAATTGCAAATGCATGTCGCAAGCTAACGGTACTTCACGCCATTGGGTCTCGCTACGCATGCGCGCTAATCGCATTTCAGCTACCTAGTTCTAAGCTGTACATAATATCTTTTGTATATACTTGTATACAAATACATATGTATAGTGACTGATCATGATTAACAGTTAGCTTAAGTAAATACATGTATATAACAGAAAATAATAACAATCACCATTCAATAGTATAAGAGCATAAATATTTAATTCAATTACTATACGAGTATAAGTATTTAATAATCAAAAATCAAACTGTATCATGCACCTACCGTCATACATACATACATATACAGAGTACATACATAATGTGTTCATCAATCGATTTTTTGAAGATCAGCTCACATATGATTTCCGAAAAGTAGGAACCGACCTCTGCAATTATAATTAGGTATTAGATTAAAGTTAATAGCAATCTATAACATATTTCTGAAGAAATACATATATATTCTAAAATAAAAATATTATTATTAGACTTGTACATTAATCTTCAAGTACACTTCCATAAGTTTAAAACAATTTATTTAGTTTTGTTCAAGTGACTTCAGATTATTGAAAGGTCAAAGCTCTTAATTGGATTTTTATTTAAGCAATCTTTGTGGATAATCCGAATAAAGAACACACATCTTTCCCATTTTCATCGCTCAAAGAGAATTAATATAAATCAAGGCATGGGTATACCATGCGTTTGTCAGCAAACAAAATACCTATTCGAAATTCTAATATGTACCAACCAATAGTGTTAGGATAGATTCAGAAACAAAAAGATCAGCGACTAAGCTGCTTTAGTTTTTTGGCAGCCAAATATATGCAAGTGGTTCAGATCGATTCTGACGGGTTCTACATATATATGTACATAAATATAGTACTTGCATCAACAAAAAGTCGTTTTAAATTAAAAATTTTAGCTCGAAGGTTTTAAGACTGAGAGACTTATTATATTTCTATATAGATTTTTCACAATATCTGCCACTCTCCCTTCTTGGCAAACACCTTCAAACAATCGATGGTAAAATGAGCAGTATAAGTTCAATATTTAAGGTTCGTTAATGGAGATATCATATTTAACATAAATGAAAAACATTCCGTTGTTTATTTACATGCCGATCAAAAATAATGCAGCAAGGAATATAGTTGTAGTTTTTATAAAAAAAAAAAATTGTTTTACAAGAATTTATCGCTCTAGACTAACTGCTCACTTAAAAGGCACTATTCTAGTGCACGGCTCCTTAGTAGACATTCAAGTGAGCCAACTTAAGTATTATCCTTTAAGAGATTACAGATTATGGTAAAAGCTGCTTTCATCTTCAGTCAGTTAATCAAAGATTTTGAAAGTAAGAAAACAAGATGGCAGCATGCACAGAACTAGCCAAACGAACAGAATCGTTGTATGTCTATATAAGTATATACATACATAACATTTGAACGAGCTTGTGCTGTACTTGTTGCTGTCACTTGAAGTACCCAAAAAAAAAAAAAAAAAAAATGCCCTCTATGTGCCCCCCAGACTCCCCAATACTGACACATACTCGTACACATGTTTGCCAAGTCGAGTGTGTTATGCTCGTTAAAGCCATTAGATGATCTTCGCAAATCTCGAAAGCACTCGTGCTCCTCATTTTCCCCATCATCTCGTGCTAATATAATGTTCACATATCGCTTGTTGCGATGAGGAAGCACAGCTGCTACAATTAACAACTCAAGCTAAAAATTGTTGCATATACGTTATACTCTACATAAAGTCGACTCTCGATAGTTCAAACCTGCGATAATTCGAACCTCTCTATAATTCAAAGTTATCACGAGATTCCTACAAAATCTCTTTATATTTCGAACTATTTTCGAACTAAAAAATCATTGCTATATAACAACATGGCTACACAGTGCTAAGTATATAACAAAAATCGACTTCTCCGCATCTGACTTGAGTGGTGAACTCAAGATCCGTCCGAATTGGTTTGTTCAGTTATCATTCAGTTACTGTTACTCTTTTAACATTGTTATAGAATAGCAGTTAATAAATAATTATTGATCAACACTTAATAATTCGAAGTTTTATTCATTTTCTCTCACAAATTTCGAACCATTTGATATTTCAAACACTCGATAATTCGTAATATTTTAAAAATCCCTCAAGTTTCGCATTAACGAGAGTCGACTGTACATACATATATACATACATACCCGCACATACATCGAAAGCCTTTTCGCACATTCTCCATACTTGTATGTACATATGTGCTCGTATGTACATACATATATACTATATAGTATGTATGTAGCTGCAAGCATCTGGTGTTCGGTTGACGACTGCTGGTGGTAAGCTTGACTGCAAGTTCGTGGCTCTTGAAGTGTTCCAAGTGCGAGTCACAACCGATTGGATTACGAATATACTATACATACTCGTACATAGCTCTGGCTGATTTCCATAACAGCTTCATTTGGCTTGATTCCGTCACATCATCGTCACATGTTTGGCATTTCCTTTGCACGCCCAAATTGCTAAAAAGCATGTCAGCTTAGTTTGCAGCCCCCCTTCTACACCCCCCCCCCACGCCACTGTCGCCATAGCTGCCATGATTTGGCTTCAATTGACGGCTCATTAAACGCTAATTACAGCACATTGCGTTGCCTGGCTTAGTTTTTATTTACATTTTATTTACTATAGTACAAGGGCGTATGCAGCTTTTACCAAAGGGGGGAGCCATTAAATAATGCTCGCTGCATTTCAAAAATAACTTATGCATATGATCAATGAAAAAACTTCAACAAATCCAACTCAGTTCCATTTGAAGGCGAAATAGTGCGTCATAATAATGAACGTGTGGTCAACTTTATATGGAAAACATTTTTGTAGGAGGGGGGGCGTTACCCCCCTGCGTACGCCCTTGCTAAAGTATGCGTCCCCGACTTGGATCGCGCAATGCAGAAAGAATTCATTATAGTAGTATGCGACGAGTGCATAAATATTTGCAACAGCTGTGGCACATCTTCATCCTCAACCTCAACCTCCTCATACGCATCTGCATCCGCATCCACATCATTGCCTTTAACTTGGCATTTTTGGTTGCTGCTGTTGTTTTTTTTTTTTTTTTTTTTTTTTTTGATATTTTGGCGCTTGCCTGCCTCGCCTTTTTTTAGCCTCATAGTTTTTTGTCTTCCTTTTTTTCGGTTGCGCTCGTTTGTTATTTTTGGCATTTGGTCTGTATTGGAAACTCGGCAATCAGAGCGTGGCACAGTACCTATGTATGAATACATACATAAGTATGCTACATACAAGTACATATACTTGTATGCATGTACATGTAGATTCGAAAGACTGGCGCCGCTGCCGGCATACATACTAGTCGTTGTAACGCCACCGCCCACCGCCCACCGCCCAGCGTCCACCGCCCACTTCCCAATAACGCGCACAGAACGTGACAAAGTTTTCGAAATATTTTTTTGTACCACTTGGCTAAGCAGTGGCGCATAAAAATAACTGAAACGCGACTGTACCGCACATATGTGTTTGCATCATTATAATGCACACACTAGTCACCAAAAGTATTCTGACAGCATTCCAGCTACAAAATAATATTATTTAGACTTTAAAATTGCGAATCCTGTTTATCCACCTCAGAATATCCATTGCAATATATTTCTCCGGTTCTAGCCGCCATTAAGATATAGTTTTAATGTTCTATAATTTCCAACAAAATCGATGTTTGCTCGTTTCTAAAATTTGCCTAACAAGCGGAGGAAGCTGGGAGTAAGATCCCAAAAGTCGAACTTTCTATTTGTTCTATAGATTATACCTCTAATTTAGCGCTTACTAGTTCCATAATGTTCGTCTACATAAAATAAAAAAGAATATTATGCATACAAGGCAAATATTACGAGACGACCATGCCGAGTTTGGCAAACTTTTAAAACGTTAGAAAAACTAACATAAAGTATTCGATTTGAGTTTGGAAAGTTAATTGACTCTAGAGTCTAGCGAGCGATTCTGCCTGTATACCAGAGCCTTAGTCTAAACCCTTTACTATTAGTAATGCAATACTATTTAAGTATCCAAAGTGAAAAGCATATATGTACTAATTTTTGTTAGTTTATGTGAATACTACTACCCGATCAAAATACTTTCATTGACGTAGTTGATTAACATATAACGTGCTTGTAAATACATGCGTGTGTGTGTGTGTGTGTGTGCGTCCATAGTTCTAGCCCCCAGTGAAGTGAAATTGTTGGCATGTTCAACAATGTGGCAACATTCCTAAAGACTGGCGGCACATTTTCATTTTCTTGCATTTCACGAGCGACTCCTCGCTCTCTGCCAATGTCAGGCATGTGCTTGCGTCGAGCAGGTTCAAAGTTCATTACAATTTGTACATAGTTGTTGTGTCTTGCAATCTCGCTGACACTTTTCATTCAATGTCGCCATTTCCCTGATCCCGCCATCCCCACGAAGCCCCCAATCCAACCAAATACTTTCGGCGCATGCGCGACTTTCACTTCAAAGGCGAACGTATCGGGCTTGTCGTTGTTGTTGTGCTTATTGGGCCCAGAACTGTGTGGTAAACTCAATTGAGTTTGTTGAGCGAGTGAGGGAATGAATGAGTGACTGACTGACTGAAGCCCACGCTGAACAAAAATATATATGTACATATGTACTTGTGTATGTTCGCCCAAACCAGCCAGCCAGCCAGCCAGCCAACAGAAAGAAAACTTCAAGCTCCAAGCCGGCCCCAAACAAAATGCAGTGCTATACTCATTAATCATATTTCAACACTTAGATGCTTTAAAATGCATTTTAAATCAATTTTGTTACGTTTAATTTCACACACACACACACACACACACACGCACACATGTGTTTAAAAAGGCGCAAACAGCAACACCCCTGGGCCGGTGCAGCGCGGCTCCTTCGCTGCCAATAGCAACAACCACGCTTCATCAAATCTGTGCACATGTGTGTAGGCATTTACACACAACACCGCTCAACTGACTAGAAACCGAAGCTTTAAAAAAATGAATGAGTGTCGACTATATGCAGGAACTATGAAGCATTTATACAAATTTTCTGTACCATATCGTAGCAAACAACAACGTTTAGTTTCTGTACCGATCGTTCCTATGGCAGCATCATATATAATATAAATTAATTAATTAATTAAAACTTAATTAATACCATATTCGCTTAAGATATCTTTGTACACATAAAAGTTATCCTACGAAGAGTGATTTTTGCACTGATCGGTACCATGGGAGCTACATATATATATACAATAATTAAGTTAAATGTGGTTTTTTGTAAACTTGCTTTGCATATAAAAAAGACAAGTCTAAATATTAAATTTGGTGTCCCTAGCTAATATGGTTCAAAAGTACTCGGTGCTCATACGGACAAACACTCGAACGAACACTCGCACTCGAACATGTCTATAGTATATTGATTCGTCTTGTCCTCTCGTCCTGTCTGCTCGTAGTTTAGGCTTTCTAGTATACCTTTCGAGTGCCAGTTATATAAATAATTAATGCAGACTAATGGAGCAGCAAAGGAAAATTAAAAAGGAAATGTAAAACTGAGTTGATTAAATTGAGTTTTGTTTGAAAATTGCAGACTACCAGCGTCTCAAAAATAATATATGATTCATATTCTATTTAAATCGTGGTTTAGGGGAAATACAATATTTAATTAGGTAACTAAACATTACAGGATTAACAGACTCTCTAACATTATCAGAAACAATTACAGCTTAGTTATAGATAGATAGTTTTATTTTGATAGTGCATAAATGGCTGAGATGATTGAGGATCTGAGAATGTTTGTTGAATCTATTCAACTAAGTGGCACTGTTTGTTTGTAGCCCCAAACGCTTGCAGTCGCAGTCAGCGTCGTCAGCAACGCTTTCCATTTTTCATGCTTGGTTTAATCGAAATTTTGTTACCAATGCGGCTCGGGTTGCTGTTGCTGTTGTTGCTGTTGCTGTTCTTGTTGATGTTGTTGTTGTTGTTGTTGGTGGGGTTGTGGCAGCTGTTTGCAGTTGGCTGTGGCTACTGTGTGCTGCACAATCCATCAACACACACTCACACACACGTTTACATAATGTGAACATACATACATATATTAATTTATATTTTAAGGCAACGGCCACATGTGCTCCAATTTCCCATATCCCTTGTTGTTTTTGTTGTTGTAATTGCTGCTCAATGGCGGATTTTATCAGTTTGAAAATCAAATTTGCAAAACATTTGCACGCATGTTTCATGGCCTAACACACTGAACCATAACTGAACAGATTTTCAATAAAGTACATACATATATTTATCATTTTCCAAGTGAGAAGAAAATTTTAAGTCGGATACCCAAGTTTTGTTTAACAATTTTAAGTTTTGATATACAAGTATTCGCAATTTTGCTCTAAAGTTTCCATAGTTTGTTTAAGAATATAGCACATTTCGAAAATGAATTTCTCGCGAGCTTTGAAGATTGTTTTAGAACCTCGTGCTAAAGCTAACTTTAAATACTAGAAGTTAGATGTTGATTTTATTTGAGCTTAGCAGTTCGATTAATTACAGTGAGAAACGCTTCTCTGTACTAGCCAAGTTATAATTAAATGTTTATTTAAATCTGATTGCAATTCGATTGAAAGCAATTATATACATATCTATCAGATGTAATTGGAATGCTACTTATTGCCTTTTACTTTATGATACATAAGTACATATATACAAGTATATTATGTATATAAAATATACAGCGTTCCTGTAAATGGTTTATGTACTTATATATACATTTCTGGGCAAAGATAGAAATAATACACTGCTGTATGAATAAATTTGACAATGCTCCGAAATCACAAACCGATATTATAATTCGAAAATGCAAAAATTTGTTTAAAGACGATGTGTGCAGCATTCGATGATAATTCAAGTTCAATTCGAGCCTGGGTTTTAAGGAGATAACCTGAAAATAAAGCCTTGTAATAAAAAGTACACGCTATGAAGGCCAAAGTAAAAACTGGATTCCAAGCAGACACCAGCTGTGGAGACCGTCTACACGTGAATACGCACATATACATATGTATGTATGTATGTATGTATGTATGTATGTATATGTAAAATGATCTTCGCTGCAAATCATCTCTGCAGCAGCTGATGTAATTGGCAAGCCTAACTGTTTCTCTCTCTCTCTCTCTCTCCCTGGAAGAGGGGCTAGTGTTGAAAAGCTTCGCACATCTTTAAATGATAATTCAGCTTTTTAACAGACAATAGTTCCTGCCTAATTGAACAAATCACTTACATATACATATGTATGTATATGTATGTGCGTATCATAATCAGGCAACATTTATAGTTTTAAGTTTCCAGTTTTGCATTTCTCCATTTTCCTTGTTATTTGTTTCCAGTTGTTGTTGTTGTTGTTGATTTTGACTTTTGCACAATTTTGTTAAACACTGAGCACACACACACTTACTTACTTTAAAATTATATACATACACATGTACGTATGCATATGTATGTATGTATGTATGTATGTAGATATTAGAAAATTGTGTACAAAAAGAAAGAGCTGTACAAATAATTAGATTCCATTTGATTTTATTTGACTGAATAGTTGATGTGTATGTATGTATGTATGTACGATAAAGAATTTTTATTGTTATTGTTGTTTTTAATCAATCACCATTGTTGTAACATTTACTGTTGTTGTTGTTGTTGTTGTGATTGACAATGCGACACTCTTAAACTCACACACACACACACACTCAACAGCGAATTCTTTGAAAGCTTTGGCCAATATTTAATGGACTTGACTTTATTTTTAATATTTTTTTCCTGCACAATCGCTGCCTGCAGCTTACGATGACGACTCCCTCATCCCGCAATCCGCTGATGAGATCAAGGAAGGGCAATGGATGGGTGTTACAGTGCGCTCCCAAGGATTGGGCGGCAAGGTGTGTTTCCCTCACAAACCACAGCTCTACAGTTCTAAATGCATTGTGGCCCTCGATTCTGATCTTTGCAGGTGCTCGTCTGTGCACATCGTTATGTGACGATTGTGCGTGAGAATCGCTATGGCCAGGGCCTATGCTACGTGCTGACCAACAATCTAAAATTCGACGAGGTCTACGAGCCTTGCAAGGGCCGCTCTGTAGTAAGGTAAGCCAAAAAAAAAAAAACACGCAATGGCGAATTCACCTTTTTAAGTAAAGTAAAGTAGGTTGACCTTTTAATTAAAACATGCAATGTGTGTCAGAGATGGATACGTGAGAAAAGCGCGCCCTTTAATATATTTGTCTATTTTTTAATACTTCTCAGATATGAGATCTGAAATCCTTATTCACAAATAATGCAGCAGATTTAGATTTTCGTTTACTATTGTTATTTTATACATAAGTATGTACTCGTACCTATGAGAATTCCGAGAGCCTCTCACTAAATCATCGAAATTTTAAATTATATCCGTCCACCCACTTAGTAGTAACTGATATAGAGGAATTTTCATTTGAAATTGTTATTTTATGCATAAGTATAGAAAGTATATACTAGTATCCTATGAGAATTCTGAGAGCCTCTCACTAAATCATCGAAATTTTAAATAACATCCGTCCACCCTCTTAGTAGTAACTGATATAGAGGAATTTTCATTTGAAATTGTTATTTTATAGTATAGAAAGTATATACTAGTATCCTGGGAGAATTCCGAGAGCCTCTCACTAAATCATCGAAATTTTAAATAACATCCGTCCACCCTCTTAGTAGTAACTGATATAGAGGAATTTTCATTTGAAATTGTTATTTTATAGTATAGAAAGTATATACTAGTATCCTGGGAGAATTCTGAGAGCCTCTCACTAAATCATCGAAATGTTAAATAACATCCGTCCACCCTCTTAGTAGTAACTGATATAGAGGAATCTTCATTTGAAATTGTTATTTTATGCATAAGTATATAAAGTATATACTAGTATCCTGGGAGAATTCTGAGAGCCTCTCACTAAATCATCGAAATTTTAAATAACATTCGTCCACCCACTTAGTAGTAACTGATATAGAGGAATCTTCATTTTAAATTGTTATTTTATGCATAAGTATAGAAAGTATATACTAGTATCCTGGGAGAATTCCGAGAGCCTCTCACTAAATCATCGAAATTTTAAATTATATCCGTCCACCCACTTAGTAGTAACTGATATAGAGGAATTTTCATTTGAAATTGTTATTTTATAGTATAGAAAGTATATACTAGTATCCTGGGAGAATTCTGAGAGCCTCTCACTAAATCATCGAAATTTTAAATAACATCCGTCCACCCTCTTAGTAGTAACTGATATAGAGGAATTTTCATTTGAAATTGTTATTTTATGCATAAGTATATAAAGTATATACTAGTATCCTGGGAGAATTCTGAGAGCCTCTCACTAAATCATCGAAATTTTAAATAACATCCGTCCACCCACTTAGTAGTAACTGCCCACACGCAAGAATGTCCATTTTGTACCCTCGGGGTGGTGGTGTTTTGTGGAGAAATTGTCGCATTGCTGGAATCTCTGCTGCGGCGAAAGGTGTCAAGGTGAAATATGTTAGTGTCTGTCCCTGCTTTTAGCCAATTAGCATGCAGCATGTGTGTGTGTGTGTGTGTGTGTGTTTGTGTGCGGAGTGGAGGGTTGGAGCTTGGGTGTGACACCGATGACGTCGCCGCCGACGCTGTTCGCAGTGTCCGAGTGCAGAATGCCACGCTTGATGACCTCCAGGCGAGGTATGAAGTCATAAAGGCGCATTTTAATTAATTTAAATGGCGACGCTTCGTTGGTGTCACCAACTGGCTTTTAGAGACGACGGCCACTGGTTGCGCCAGAGTCCAACAGAACGAGGATAGAATTCCAGGGTGTGGTGTGCTGTATTGGATGCTTGTCAGCGCATGGACATGTAATTTTTCATTGCGCTGGCATTGCGTGCAGACGCTGTCCATGTCCCACTTGAAGTGGAGAATTGAAAACTTGGGACCGGGGACTGCTGCTGGAGATGGGTTGCCCGTTTATTAATGTGAGCTCGACTCATTGCAGGCAACACGAGGATTATGGCTTCTGTCAGGTGGGAACGTCCGGCGCTTTGCTAGACGACAATACCATGGTGCTGGGCACGCCTGGCCCCTTCACTTGGCGCGGCACTATTTTTGTCACAGAGATCGGCGGCGAATATTTGGAGCGGGACAAGAACATGTACTACAGCGATCACTCGGACGCCACCTCGCCCGTGGACAAGTACAGCTATTTAGGTAAGTTTTGAGTAACAAAACTGGTGAGTGAAGCATTAGTTCTAAACTATGATTCGCTTGCTAGGCATGGCTGTGACCGGAGGTCGTTATTTTGGCGAGCGCATGTCCTACGCCGCAGGCGCTCCTCGTTCCAATGGCCATGGCCAAGTGGTGATCTTTGACAAGGCCAACACCAGTCCCATACCTGTGCGTCTGATCATTGATGGCGAGCAGTTTGCCTCCAGCTTTGGCTACGAGCTCACTACAGCCGACATCAACGGCGATCAAAAGCCCGATCTGATTGCGGCCGCACCCTTCTACTTCTCGAAGAATGAGGGTGGAGCCGTTTATGTGTATCAGAACGATAAAGACATGCTGCCCCAAAAGCCGACTCTGAAGCTGACAGGTACGCTGGAGAGTCGCTTTGGACTGGCGCTGGCCAACATTGGTGATCTGAATAAAGACAACTGCGAGGACATTGCCGTGGGCGCGCCCTATGAAGGCGATGGTGTCGTCTACATCTACCTCGGCTCACGTACGGGTCTTAACAGCAAGCCCTCACAGCGCATTCCCGCCTCTGATCTGGGTGGATTGCTGCCTAAGCCCATACGCACCTTCGGCATTTCTATAGCTGGAAACACGGATCTAGACGGCAACTCCTATCCGGACTTGGTGGTGGGTGCCTACAACTCCTCTGCAGTTGTGGCGCTGCTGGCACGTCCCATAATCAGCATACAGACTACTTATAGCGGCAGCGAGTTGCGCAACATCGATCCCAATAAGCAGCGCTGCATCGGAAACGCCTCCACCAATTTGACGTGCTTCACTTTCGAGGTGTGCTGCTCCATCGATCCCTACGAGCAGTCGGGCACCAGCAAGGAACTTAATCTGTTGGCCACCGTCGAAGCGGAAACATACGAGCACCAAAAGAAGTTCTCCCGCGTCTTCTTCGATCACGACGACAAGCGCAGCAATGTTATCAAGAGCGAGGTAAGAGTGGGTACAAATGGACGATCCCATTGCCAGCAGATCATTGGCTACATCAAAGATAACACTCGGGACATACAGACGCCTATAAAGATGCGACTGAGCTATACACTTGTAGAGCCCCCCCTAGCGGACTCTGGACTGATACGACTCAACCCAATGCTCGACCAAACGCAGGCGCACATTGAATTCGAAGGCACGTTCCAAAAGGACTGCGGCGACGACGATGAGTGCGAGAGTAATCTACTTTTGGAAGCTCAGCTAGACGCGTACAAAGCGGGTGAGTGGAAATACCTTCTACCTCGTCAAACTTTGATTGAAACTAATTCTATTGGTTCGTCTATTTGCCACCTATGCAGATGAGAACTATGCGCTGACACTAGGCGAAAAGGAGGAGGTACGAGTCAATGTGAATGTCAGCAATCTGGCCGACTCGGCCTACGAAACGCAGCTTTTTATTGTTCACCCAAAAAGTATATCCTACATAGCCGCTTTGAAGAAGGTAAGCCTTTTATCGATCATTACCATTCTTACATATAGAGTCTTAGAGGGGCTCTTATGTTGCGCACAAAAGTATTATCTTAAGATCAAAAGGAAAGGTCTGGAAGGCCTATAAGGCCCTTATCTATCTCGAAAAAATGAGCCAGTTCCTTATGACACATATTAGAGGTCCCCAATATTAGGGATCTTCCTGAAACAGCGAACTAATTTGTACTCTCTCTTCACAGAACAATGCCATTTGCAACCGCTTCAACGACACTGTCGTCTCCTGCGGTCTAGGCAACCCCATGCGACGTGGCAGCACCACAGATGTCTCGATACGCTTCGATCCCAGTAGCCTGGAGTTGGGCGAAACAAAGCTGCAGTTCCACATCTTTGCGAATACGACATCGAAGCTAGTAGGCTCGGACCGTCCCGAACGAACGTTGGACGTCCGGGTTGTGAAGCATACCGAGCTGACCTTGCGTGGTTGGGCCATTCCTGAGCAGAGCTTCTATAGTGGCGCCGTCAAGCTGGATAACTCGCCGATGAAACTGGAGGATGTCGGTTCGTCGTTGACGCACACATTTTGGATCTACAATGAGGGCCCCTGGCGTGCGCCGAAAGTTCTGCTCACGATCGACTGGCCTTATCAGGTGTACAGCGAACGGGAGTCAGGCAAAACAGATCAGCATCTGCTCTATCTGGTGGATGTTCCCACCATCGAGAATGTGCAGGGCGAGTGCAAGGTTTCTCCCGAATATGTGAATCCGCTCAAACTCCAGCCCGCCTACTTGTCCGCACCAGCTTCCATGATGATGCATCCCTCCAAGCTGCAGCGAAACGAGTCGTACCCCCATTTTGTCAGTACTTACCATCGAATCCGGCATAAAACGGAAGCCCTCAACCCCTTCAAACACGGTGGCGGTATGGCCACTGAGGCAGAGGATATGGAGCCTTCGGCCCCGCACAATCGCGTCCGCCGCGACACTTTCATTCGCATCGTCAGGCCCGAGCGTTTCATGGATGGTCGCGATGCCAACGGCAAGACAAAGAAGCGTCATATCGTCGAGCTGAACTGCAACAAAGCGGTCAACTGCATCAAGATCCAGTGCGAAATCTACGATATGCCGGCCAAGACAGAAACGCAGGTACATGTGAAGGCTCGCCTGTGGAACTCAACGCTGGTGTCCCTATATCCGCGCGTCGATCTCGTCCGCATCTTCTCGAAGGCCCACGTCGAGATCCCCAATGATTTGGGTGTGAAACAATCGGACAATAACAACAACCACATTATGGTGAGTAAAGGACTAATTTAAATTTGAAATTATCCAAAAGAGATAGACGCTTCAATGCGAATTTGTGGCCCAAGGTCTGGGTAATCTTTCCAGTATACAAGTAATACTATTTTCTCGTACATTTTTATTATTGTCATTTCTATATGTTTCTTTCGCTCTGTGATGCAGGTGGAAACACGCGCCTATCCGGAACTGCTGGACCAACAACGGGACACATCGACGCCGCTGTGGCTGTGCATATTGGCGGGCGTATTGGGTCTGGTGTTGTTGGGCATCTTCACATGCCTGCTGTGGAAGTGTGGGTTCTTCAAGCGGAAGCGACCCATGGATCCGACACTGAGTGGCAATCTGGAGAAAATGAACGAGGGGAAGCCCTTTCTGGACGAAAAGGTTTTCTAACAAGAGGGCACCGTTGGGTGGGATCTGGTCAGACACCAGGTCGCTCCCAAAAGGCAACGGAAGACGGTGAAGAGGCACCAACCACTGTATCGCCATTGGCGTAGACGATTTAACAACTACAACAACAACAATAACAACAACAACAACAACGATGAGTTCGATGTGCTGTCTCTAACGCCACCTCCGCCGCCCCTTTCTGTAATTGATTGGGGCAGCGATGGCTACTATCAGGCCACCGCTGCCTGGTGGGGCCACATGTGAGGGGTGGAACTCTTGATGTTTCAACGTGCCATTTTGTATTTTATTTAATGCTTTTTTTTTTGTACGACATATAGCCATCGGTTTTGATATAGCAGGCTGAATGGTCAGAAGGTCGAAGGCCGCGATTACCACCCATGTAGGGACTGCTTGAGTAACACAATTCTAACGAAGGTCACTGATGAGGATGGCTGGCATCATCCGAAATAGCGCAAAGAGTATCTGGCCAGCCAGTTAGGCTGCCAAAAATTCCGTTCACTTGATTGCAGTTCGTTAAGCAATTAATAGTGCTCGTGCCGATTGAGCGTCCAGCGAGCTAAATCAAAAATGTTTTATTTTTGTTATTAATGTAATTTTCTATAATTATCATAATATTATTATTATTATTATTATGAATAGTATTTATTTGCTGTCTTAAGCAATTGGGCTTCAAAATTCACCCGCTCCCACTTTTGTACTATATTAAACGCTAAACTAAGTTTAAAAAAAAAGAAGAAAGGCCTTCATCTGAGCCCCGAGAGACTAACTAGCTTTGCCTCTCCTCCGAATAATAGACCACTGCCAACACAAAAAAAAAAAAAAACAACAACAACAACTAACGTACCTACTAGCGTACATACATACAATACACTACTATATAGTAATCTATAAAGTACAGTAGAGTAGAGTACCCGAGCTCGAAACTAACAACAGTAGCTGATAAGTCCAATGACACAATCGATCGTTGATAACGAGAGGTGTTACGAGCGCTTGCCCGAGAGGGTCACTAAGTTTGCGGAATCCGAAAAAAATTCGAACCGATTCAGTGACAAAGTAGACATTGTATTCTTCAAAATCAAATCAAATTTCAATAGGACCGCGTATTGTGCGCATCCGATTCTGTTTATATACAAGTAGTATAGAGGAATCTGCCATTTCATGAACTCGATGTATCAGAAGGAATTCAAAAGCTATTCATGCTTATGGTTGTATTATTTGATCAAGTCGGACAAAAAATTAACAGTTTCGTCTCAGACTTTAAGTAGGATTTTTTTTTTCTTATATTTTTCATAAGTTAGGATAAGACTTGTTTCTGCAAACTATGAAATAAGTATGTTGGAAACAGCCAGCTCGGACCATTACTTAATACAGCAATGCACTATGGTTTTTTTTGCCCGTTTTTTTTTTGTCCAAATATAAACAGTTTTATTTTTATTATAAATTGTTTAATTAAGGGAAAATTAAATAAATTCCTGCTGATATGGCAACACCATTTTCTTGGCGCGCAGTCAAAGTTAACTGATTGTGTGAAACACATGTCAGAGCTTGCAGAAGTAAGAAAAGACCCCACAAAAGTTAAATTATATAATGGAAAACGTTAACCAATGTATATTTAATTATAATCCAAAACTGTTTTTAAGCGATGAAGTGTGTTCGTGTAATTGTGCCATGTGTTTGTTGTTCATGTGTTTTTATAGCCTGCGCCCAAAGGGTAAAAGGCTATACTAGTTTTGTGCGAATGTATGTAACAGGCAGAAGAAGGCGTGGCAGACCCCACAAACTGTATGTATTCTTGATCAGGATGACAAGGCGAGTCGCTATAGCCATGTCCGTCTGTCCGTCCGTCCGACCGTCCGTCTGTATGAACGCAAGGATCTCAGGAAGTATAAGAGCAAGTATAACCAAACTCGGTATCCAGATTCTACTAAGTTTTCTGATGCACCAAAAAAATTAAATAATCTCATGTTCAATTATTTATATTTTGTGAACTATGTTCTATGTTGCATGGGAGAAAATTATTGGCCAGTTTCTGGTTTGGTACAGTTAAAAATACAGAAGTTAGTGAAAGTCGGCCATATCGGTTATATGGCAGCTATATGAAATAGTGGCCCAAACTGAACCAAACTATGGTATGTCGTCTTGAAGTACCAAAATATGCGTACAAACTAAATTTGGGGTAAATATCTAAATATTTCGAGCCATATTTCTGCAAAAAAAAAAAAAAAAAAAAAAAAAAACGGGCAAAGAAACCATAGTGCAATGGGAAAACTGGCGCAACAAAATGCCGTTTTATTTCTAAGGACAAATGGGCTCACGAAGTTCTACCCTCGACAGTCCATTGTAGGGTTTAAGTATACGAAGAAAATCAGAATATAAAAGTAATATTATATTACTGAATAATTTTAGAGGCACGCCGTAGAGCAATTCTTCTCGCTGTCTCTAGTAGTAGGATAAGAATCTAAAGTTTCTAATTAATTTTTTTTTTAATTATTTATTAAAAACAAAAACAAATCAAAAAAATCTTTAAAACGTTCATTTAAAATACAAAAAATATATATATTTATAAAATAGTGTTCAGAAGAAAATAAAAAATGTTGAAGCACTCCTTCCTGAATAAATACGAGTTCATGAAAATATTCCATTCTTACAAACGTATCAGCATTTATTAATACATACATATATACTAATGTTTATGTTTCGTTAATCGTTAATATTTGACTTGTCAGCAATGCTTCGAAAAACCAACTTGCGCTCAACGAATAAACAAAAACGAGGCAACATATGTACACTTTTAAGAACAATTCGTTATACGACGAGCCCCTGTAAATCAATTTAAGGAACTGCTTAGCTTTTCTTGATTATCCTGAAAACGAAAAAAATAATGAAAAATATACACATAAATACCGGTAGTTATGTTCAGTAAATTGGGTGCCTAGTGCCTAGTTAAGTAAGAAAGTTATAAAGAAAAACCGAAACAACCAATCCATGCGTTCGCAATGGATAGTCTTCAATTTGATAAGTTTAATTATAGCTTTGTGTACATTTATTGACTTAAGTAATAACTTTGTAAATACAAGAGTTGTTCAGCTTGAAAAGTCCATTTAATTGAGCTATTTCTGCTGCAGGTGTAGATGAACAATAAAATAAACGAAATGTTTTACAAAACTACTTACAAACAATTTTTGTTTCTCTATTACTGTCCACGCGAGTTTGACGCGTTTTTAGTGCGAGTCAAGCACGTTCGACTATGCAAGTTCGATGCGTTTTCAGTACGACTCAAACGTGTTTGAGTATGTGATGCAACTTTAGTGTGCAAGTTTGATGCGACCTCAATGCGACTCAAACGTGCTCGAGTATACATGTTTGGTGCGACTTCAGTACGATATGCTCGCGAGTTTGTTGCAAACAGTGTTGCCAAGTTTTTAAATGAAAAACAAGCTGCTTTTGACAGGAAGAAGACTGAAATAAAGATCAAACAAGTAAAAAAGCTAAAGTCGGGTGTCCCGACTTTGAAATACTCTGTACATATGTTTACAATAATTATAAAAAATAAAAAAAAAAAATAAATAAAAAAAAAATTGGATCGATTTTACCTCTCTCGGTATTCGAACTCACGTAAAGGGTGTATAATTGCACATTTACATAGCAATTGCGTCTGTGTGAGTGTATGTATGCCTATGCGCATCAATTCGTGTCTGTGTAAGCATTTTCGCAGTCAACCAAACAGCAACATCAACAACAGCCGCGGGCAGCGCTGCAGCAGCGCTGCAGCAGCAAATATATTTATGGCTATAACTTCTTGGTAAATCGGTCTATCATAGTGAAACTTGGCATACGGACACATAATTACTAACTGGGGGTATTTGCAAAATTTTAGTTCGAAATTCCAAGAATTACGGGAGTTAGAGAAAATCGCATTTGCGGGGGAGAGGGGGGAGGGAGGGAAATTCCAAAATATACATTTTCTGCGTATTCACACAAGGCATCTTGGACTAAAATTTGGTGTGCCTAGGTCTTATAGTCTCCGAGATATAGGCGATTATACGAATGGAAAATCGGGAAAACCCCCATAGGGGGGAAGTGGGGGGGAAAATCAAAAAAATAAAACAAACTCGTATAGAATATACACATAACGCATCTTCGTGCAAAATTTGGTGTCTCTATCTCTTATAGTCTCTGAGATCCAGGTGTTCATACGGACGGACAGACGGACAGACGGACAGACAGACAGACAGGGCTAGATCGACTCGTCTTGTCACGCTGATCAATAATATATATACTTTGTGGGGTCTGCCACGCCTCCTTCTGCCTGTTACATTTTTCAGCTCCCGCAAACCTAATATACTCTTGTACATTTCATGTACAGAGTATAATAAATTCAATTTTTCAAAAATTGCTTGGAAAATTGTATTTTTTAATGTTATTTATCATCTTGGTGCACATCTAATATAACATTTACACATTTTGTTCCTTGTCGTCGAATGCGCCTCCAAAAAAGCTGGTGCAAAAGTTGCTCAAATAATCAATCTGAACTATTGCTGTATGCTGAGCATATAGGCTTCGATAGCTTCGCGGGCCAGCAACAAAACCAATTTTAGAACATGAATGTTGGCAAAATTACAAAAGGCGGAAATGTTTTTTCAAAAAGCCAGAATTCCCGCTTTCCGCGATTTTGAATTTTTTCCCGTAATTTGATGTGAACAAGTAAAATTAAAAAAAAAAGTCTTTGAATCTAATTCACAAACAGCCGCTAACATTGCTTGCCTGGAGATAAATGAGTTCGTAAATCAGCTTGATTAAATGTTCCAAGTAGTATTGCCTGGTTGGCATTCAAAGTGACATAATGTTTCAGCTATTTGGAGGTATGGTTATTGGAAATTAACCAAGTTAATGCCGACAATGCAAATTTAAGACTTATATCGTTTTCTCATGGATGCCATTGTCAGAACTGGACCAAATTGAAATGGAACCACACATGCACTAGCTTTCAAAAAAAAAATCATCAAAATCGGTTTATCCAGTCGAAAGTTCTGAGGTAACAAATAACAACAAAATACAGAGCTAAAAACAACCACACTAGATGTGGCGGGAAAAAGGCCAAATTGGCAACACTACAAACTCAACAAGCGATTGGTGTGTTTCTTTTAACATCTGCTACTGTGGTGAATAGGGATCTGTCACTATTTCCGTTATTATGTGAAAAACGGCAGCCCCAAATTATGCTACAATGTTTTAAGCATCTTATTTGGAGAACAGCGTGCCCGCCATCAACATTTCAATAAATACCACAAAACTGCAATCAAAACTTAAGGCAAACGTGAAAACCTGCAGTATACTTGAATTTCACTTTATTGTGAAAATGGAATTTCGTAAAAACATGTGTTGAAAGGGAACCTGAATTTTACATTTAATTGTGTGTGTGTGTGGTATGGTCGTCTTTGGTCTACCCTGGACGAGCTTTAGGCACTGAAAGAATAAAGCCCCGAATGAACGATCTCATTCACGCAAGTATGGCATAAGTATGTATGTATGTATATATGTATGTATATTTACAATATTGTTTCTTCCATTACTAATATTCAACTCTGTTTTAAGTAGGCGACGCAACATTTGTTTTCGTTTTATTTTGACATACATATGTAAAAACAAGCAGCTGTTCTTATTAGTCAGAATCTGTAGTATTGATTTTGTATAATACAGTGTCTATTCTAGATTTAGGTTTTATTGATTACTGAAAATGTATCCTTAAAGATTGTACGCCGTTCACATGCCGTATATGTATGTAGTAACACATTCAAAATGGAAAAGTAAGAGTTTAAACATATGCATACCTCTACTAAATCATTTGTTACCGTTGTTGTTTTTTTTTTTATTATCATTATTATTAAATTTTCTTTTAACACATCTATAACTGTTCCGCTCTACTCTCCGCAGGTTTTTTTTACTGGTTCTGCTGTTATTGTTGGTGTTCTTTCGAGAATGCGATTCGTTTCGTGCCATTGTTGGCGGCATGGTCTGTATCGGTTGTTTATACTAGGTAGGTAAGTGTCTGTGTAATTCATAGCAAAAAAAAAAAGAAAAATCCGAAAAGCTACTACCAGAGGCGAACCCCTAGTATAAGCTCTCGGCGTTGGAGGAGCGGGGCTTCTTCAGCTTTTCAAGATTTTTAATCACTATATCGTGCAAGGACGAGTAACGGTTGCGAACCTCACAGACAACCAACCACAGACTGAGGTACTCCTTTTCGTCCAGCTCGACGACAGCACGACGATAGTCGTCGATATGTGGATACTTTGCGACTTTCGAGACAACCTTGGCACGCGACAGGAAGTAGCGAGAGATTTGATCGAAGAATGCGGCGGCTTCAGACTCAACAGTTTGTATTTCGGCCAGCGTATCTTCTTGTATGGAGACGCCGAAATTATTGCCGTCCTCGATTTTCGGTATCATAAACGATATCCACATTTTCAGTAAGTTTGCTGCAAGACAAAATAGTGGGTTTGATCAGTAACCGCATACAAAAAAAAAGAAGACCAATCTACTTACAATCCTCAACCAATTTACGTATAATTGGCTTCACCACTTTGATCATTTCACAGAGCGGCTTGTTACAAGATACCGATCCGTTGGGTAGTGAAAGAACAGTTGTTCCCGTTATATTCACGTCCAAGCGGGCACGTTTCGTTGCCGGTTGATTGTTGTCGGGTTCGCCGCCGGCGCCGTCATGATTGTTGACCAGCACCGGATCCACAACCGGAATGTTTAGATCCTGATGCACCTCACTAAAGTTGCGCTCGTTGAACATGGGAGTTGATAGGAGCTCATTTAATTCAACGATTTTTTCGGGAAATCCTTTTGTAATTAGAAACTCCGCCTTGGTAATGAGGGAATCCTTGTACTCCTGAACCTTGCTGATTGTATCGTTCGGCATCTTTTCGCTTCTACGATCGCCTTCTCTCAGTCACTAACAACAACAGCAGTCAGTCAGTTGGAAAAATAACAAAACGTCAATGCGGTCGCGTAGTGCAAGCGGCTTTGGTGAGCGGCGCGTGTTTGGTCGGTTTATTTTTTTGGCGAAAACGTGATTGTTTTTCTTGCTTTACTAACGCGTACGCTGCAATGACAACTACAGTTTAAGCTCAACTTAATGTTAAAAATGCAGTGGCCGCGCTAACCTTATGTTTTTGGCTTTACTTTTACGCAAAAGGATTGCTATTGCTATTGCAATGCGGCTCCACGCTTTTTACTTTCCAAAAAGGCCAACTTGACTGAAAAATGCCACCGCTGGCCACTCGATGTGTTGCGAAATCCGCGCTTAGCTGAGTTGGCAGCACTCTGAAATGTCAGCCTAGGCGTTAGTTTTGAAAAACTATCGAAGTCATCTACCATCACCTTGCATTTTCAAGTTGATTGCTGAATAATTACGAAGGATTTTAGCCTTCTTCTATTGTTATTTCTCGAAGCATAAGTGCGTTAGAGTGATACTCTTTTTCTAAAATAATGTGCAGCAAAAGCATGTGCTGAATTGACTTTTATTTATATAATTTTATGCATTTGTCGGCATGTAGTATTTTGTTTTATAAAAAAATGCTAAAATGCCACTGCCATTCGGTTGTATCGGTAGGTGCCCAAGAGCATCGATATGTCCCTACGATATATCGAGTATCGATATATAATTTTAGTCGATAGCACTGAATGCCTACTTATTGGTTTTATTTGACAGCAGTAATATAATGGGCAACAAACAAATCAAGCAGCACCTGGAGACTGCCCAAAAGACGGGCATTCTTAAGATATCGCTGCAACGACTGCAGGAATTCCCACCGCAACTAAAGACATACCCAAATGTACTGAAAACGCTAGACCTGTCCCAAAATCGCTTTGAACATATACCTGACGAGCTGGGTCGACTCACCCTGCTGAAGCACCTGAATCTGAGTGGTAACCGTCTGGTCGAGCTGAACGAAGTTGTGGGCGAGCTCCTAAAGCTGGAGGTGCTGCTGCTAATGGATAATATGCTGACGAAGCTACCAAAGACATTGGCCAACTGTGTGCACCTGAAAACCGTCAATCTGAGTAACAATCAGCTTAAGGAGTTCCCATCGATGTTGTGCGGTCTAAAACATCTGGATGTGCTCGACTTGTCACGCAACAAAATCACCGATGTGCCCGCCGAGGTGGGACAGCTTTATGTGACAGAGCTCAATCTGAATCAAAATCAAATATCAATGCTGGCCGAGGATATTGCCGATTGCCCCAAGCTGAAGACCTTGCGCCTGGAGGAGAACTGCTTGCAGGCAAGCGCTTTTACGCCGCGCATCCTAAAGGACTCAAAGATAAGCAACCTGGCGGTGGATGGCAATCTTTTCAACTCCAAGCAGTTCACCGATCTCGAGGGCTACGATGTCTACATGGAGCGCTACACGGCTGTCAAGAAAAAGATGTTCTAGGCGGCAGATGTTGTGAACCGCATTCGCTAACTCAATCGCAAAGTGATGCACTACCTTAGTCTATATTGTGTATATCTTGATATTTAATATTTTTAAGTATTTGTAATTTAATAGCTTAATACTATGCTTTCAGTGTGAACACCTAAATAAATGCAACAAACGGCAGCACCATCCATTTTTGTCTTCACAACTTGCCCCGCATTAAGGGCTGCAGATGCATCCGGAAGCTCGAGTTGACTGGCTCCTCATTCAGTGGATTCTTGCGCGCCTCCTCCATCAGTCGCTCGTATATACGACCATCGTAACAGCCCAGTGTAGAGCCAAGCACACGATCATGAAAATCAAAGCCATCGACCAGTGCAACGGCATTGGGACGGAAATCGCGCAACAACTGTTCATAGCGTTGCTCCAATTGCGTAACCTGGACCACTGCAATGTGATTCCACTTGAGAATATCGCCAAGTTGACGGAGAAAGGTGTCGTACACAAATATCTCCACCAGTTGCTGCAACACTCCGCCCAACTCTGGCTTGAGATTTCGCTGCAGCTTTTTTAGCTCCCGCAGCGAGTTGCGGGCCAGAAAGGCTCGAGCGTGTGCTGCCGCTGCTGTGCTCAGCTGGATTCCGGCAAGATTCGCCGCCTGTTGGGCACTCTGGCCACGCTTGCGCTCCAGACGTATCTGCTCCCAAGCCACACGCACCTTGCTCGCAGCCACAATCTCAAGGGCGCGTACCGCATTGGCCAAGAGGTTTTTCGTCCAGCGCAGGCGCGTTGTGTCTCGCATATAATTGATGCTATCAGGCAGCACCTTCCTCTTCAGACTGTCCTCGTACTGGCGCACGAGGAAGCGTGCCGTCTGCAGCAGCAGCACTGTGTACTCGCCTTCGTACGTGTAGGCTGCCGTCGCCAGGCCGTAAATGTTGTCGAAGTTGGCCGAGGCCAGATAGCCCTGTCCGCCGCACGCCTTGCGCAGCGCATCGATGCCCTCGTTAGACTCCTGGGTGCAGACAGACTTCAAGCAGCAGGAGAGCGCGTGCAGCTCTGGCAATCCTTTGCGATTTCCCGCCTCAAGCTGTTGCATGATCCGTTGGTAGAACTGCCAAAGGAAGTCCGCGGCCAGACGGTAACATACACCGCGCGCTATCTGCGGAAAGATCTTTGCCTGCTGCGTCAAGTGATCCAAAATTTGTGGCTCCGGTGCATTCGGTTCGATGGGGCTTTGGCGACGCACGGCTGCGTAGCTGCAATATAGAAAGGATAAATGATACACCTCTGCTCAGTAACATATATTATGTATGTACTTTTGTATGTATGTATGTATGTTTGGCTTCACTTTACTTCCAATAAGAGCAAAGGGCTCTTTAGAACTTTAGATGAAGAGCATATCGTTTATCCAACTAGTTTGATAATAATGCCAATCCCTTCTGGTATAAGCATTTATTCAATTTTTGACTTGATAGAGCTTGAAATCTATAAATACCAGGAGGACTGAACGATTCAATTTTACTTAATGAAAAGTAAAAAGCTTTTATCCAATATTCTTTGAGTTTGACTTTTTTCCTTTTTGAATAAAATTACCACGAAGCACAAAGTTTATTGTAGCTGTTATAGTTCAATAGTTCTCTTAAGTTAGGCGTGTTTCTTACCAAGGTCGTACGCAGGGGGGGGGGGGGGGGGGGGGCAGGGGAGACCATATAAAATCGACCACGCGTTCATTATTATGACGCACGATTTCGCCTTAAAATGGAACTCAGTTGGATATGATAAAGTTTTTTCATTGATCAAATGCATAAATTATTTGCAAATTATATTAAATGCGTCGTGCATTATTTAATCCACATTTTCATTTTTTGGGCTCCGCCCCCCCTTTGGTAAAAGCTGCGTACGCCCTTCTTTCTTACTTATCTCCACTTTTTAATCAGCGCTTCTTCGTTCTTAAATTGGTATCCATAGTACTACCTAATTCCTAATTAAACAAACACTTGCCAATCAAATCTAAAGCAGGGATCTTACCGTGTCGCTATGGTTGCCGCCTGTAGGAGTCCGACCATCACGTCGTGTACAATGAGCACTCGGACAAAGACCATCGTTCCGTACAGAAGGAGCGGCTCCGGTCCCTTGACAAAGGTGCCATCAGGCAGCACTTTCGCGTTCTTCATCAGCATTTGGTCGCGTGGAATGCGGACATTACGGAAACCCAAAAATCCGTTGTTCACAGCATTGGCACCCAGCTTGGCGCCAATGTCGCCAACATCAATGCCCGGCTCCGGCTCATGGGTCTGCTCGTTGCGTATGCGCACGAGGAAGGGCTGCAGGCCATAGTGCTTGCCCTTAATGTAAAGCTGGGCAAGCACCACAACCATATTGGCTGTCTGGCCCATGTTACCCGGCCACCATTTGTATGCAGTCAGTGAGGGAGTATTGAGGACAAATTCCTCATGCTCTGCATCGTAGTCGGCGCGCGTCTCTAGGCCGCGTATGAAGGTGCCATGGCCCAGTTCCGTTTGGGCGTAGGTGCCAATAATGCCATCCATGTGCCAGGCCCGTTCCAACCACTGCTTTTTCTGCTCCTCGTCGCCCTGGTTGAGCAGCGTCGGCAAGAACATGGCAAAATGTAGGCGCAATGGGAAACTCTGTTGAAAGAGCGCCGTGCCCAGAGGCCCAGAGATTAGCAAACGAAAGTCGTGCAACGTCTTGATATCCAGGCCGCCAGTCAAGCCTCCGGTTCCATCGACAGGCGCACGCAGGCGTTGCCATTCCCTCAGCTTGGCTAGAAACCTGGTACCCTTGGCCACCGAGTGCTCGTACAGCTCTTTGTACGACATGAAGCTAATGTGCTTGGGATCATTGAACTCGGGATCATCGAAGAAGTACCGTTCGAGGGCACGTCGCTCCTCCAACCTCTCTCGCCCGCCTGCCCACCATTCGGCAAAGTGTTCGCTGCTAATGGTAGCAGCCGCTCGTTCCCGCTGCAAATCTGCATGCACCTCCATTGACACGCGCTCCATGTCCAACGCCCAACACTGTGTCTATTAATAGCGCAAATCGGATGCAGTCCGACAAGTTTTGCAATCGTCAAGCACCGTTCACTACGCACCTACTGGCACGACTGTCCTCATTTCGGAGACCGAACCGACTAAACAAGCCAGCGAGCAAGCAACTGCTTTTACGGCCTTATTCGCATATCTATGCCCTTGCGAAAGGGAGTATGTCGGCTTCATCAAAACGCTTGTTCCTACCAACAAATCTATGGCTTTTGACAATCGGTTCTGTTTTGATTTATATCTCGGTTTTAAACCTATTTCAAAACTATCGTTAAATATCAGGGATTGTAATCATTATATAGTAAGTGTTATTATATAAATTTTCAAAATAATGATTATTTTTAAATTTTATTCATTCTCTCACAATATAATGGTTAATTTTGAGTTTTACTTTATTACTCATTATTTTTAACGTATAAGGTAATGATTATCCCTTAAGTTTTATTTTTTTGATTAAAAATATACCTCATGTTGTAATTATCTCTTCCTTTTTCGTAGAGAATAAGGAAAAAATGTATATATATCCTTCAACTATAAGCCAAAAACTAAACTATGGGCTAAAAAAACATCCTTAAAAAACACAAGTTGAGTTTTATTTTTGATCAATAAAAATCAAATAATCATTTTTGTGTGAGTTTTATTTTATTTGCTCAAAAATAATGATTCCGAATAAAGTTGTAAGGTAAAACTTCAAATTAATCATTATAATTTTTAAATCATAGTGTAAATCCACATATATTCTTTAAAAAATCTTATTGGAAAATCCCTTTCTCAAAGTTACTATAAGTGAATGGTTCTTTAAAAAAGAACCAAAATTATTATTATTTGCGGTCCCTGTTAAATATTCCTTGAAGCCGGCTCATAGCATGAAAACAGATCCGGTTTTGACATATTTTCATAAAATATATAATCTATGGCTTTTCGGCAAACGGTTCTGTTTCCAATTATATCTCGGTTTTAAACTATTTCAAAACTATCGTGAAATATTCCTTGAAGCAGATCCGCTTTTAATCGATATAATCGAGAAAGGCTTTCGAAAAAGCCGTTTGGCTTATGAAAGAAAATCCGTCGATTTTGAATCCGTTTTTGAGAACTCCTCGAGTCTTGTTCTTGTTTTTCTAATACTTTTTCAACATTTTTCTTGATTTGGTGACTGAGTTGTGCTAAATGATTGCAACCGTAATTGAAAAATATTATTATTCAATATTTTTCTATATATACTTGTAGTATATTTCTTCAGGTACCGAAAGAAATAAAAAGAGGTGCAAGTTATTACAAAAAAAAAGTATAGAAAAACCAACGTCTGTATTTAAAAAATTACGATTTGGTCCATTGGTGAAATGTTTATCTCTAGCTAAGAAAAGTATGGAACTAACTCTTATGGCTTATCTTAGTACGTCAATGAAATATGAATACCCCAAGCATAAAGCAGCTATCTAATAAAAAGGTGCAAACACCATGATGAAATGTTTACCAATTTGTGAGGGTATTTGCACGTGTCTTCCCCTCTGGCTTACTTCTCCTATCGCATTTTAGCTGTGCCTTATTTCTTTGTGATAAGAATGGATTCTCGACTCTAGCAACAAGATTGGCGACTACTCTGAAAAAAAAAAAACATATGCTAGAAATATAGTATATATCTCTTCAATGATCGTTCGGGTACGAAGCTCAACTGACACAAAATCTTTATAAATGCAAAACAAGCTTATGGGTGTTCCTGGTGCTCATTTAATTTTAATTTTGAAGAGCTTGTGGGTTTAACAATAATTTTAAAATGGCAGGAATACCCATACTGTAAAAACAAGAAAATCGGTTTATTGCTCTTATCTGCTGTGATTATGCCATTATAGCCATATATACATACATACAAGTACATACATATGTATGTATGTATATTAGATCCTACTTTTGTGTACTTAATAGTTCTGTGTTCGAGGGATTTCTGACTTTTTGCTAAATTGAAAAGACAACTCCGGGCACACCGTTTTGAAGACCATTCCAGAAGAAGACTTTCGAGGTATCCGAAGGGGATTACTTTAAAGGCAATACAAATATATTTTAACGAATAAATAAAGATTTTGACAGTTACACTAAATAGTACTAATTGTACACAGTAGTGCATGGAAAAAATAGATGCAAAATAATAGTGTACACAGCTTTTCAGATCATCATTCAAACATCTTCAGCTTCATGAGTATTCATTTAATTTGAGCGATTAAGTGCTAGTTCATATTTCAATTAATTAATTTCTTAATTTACTCATAAGTATCTTCGATTTCTTAATAACATATGAATCTTCCCCATGTTGACAGTTCCATTTATCGGCGCACAAGTGAGTAAAATAAATAGACTTTATTAATGCCCGACAAAGCATAAGTTTTGAATACAATTCTGAAATGAAAACATCCGAGCTGCGAAATTTCATTTTAACCTTCAAACCTACATTTATGACGCTAATGCTTTATAATCATTTAGATTAATTCTGTTTTTGTGCAAAGAATTATATGATAATAGCAAAGTTGACAAAAGTAAGCCATGTGCCCCCAAAAATAGAAAGACAATAAAAAAACATTGTATTGCTACTATCAGAGATTTGGGAACAATACATGTATACATACGAGTATATAGCTTTATCCAACTGTTATTGCTTTCAAACTTCAGAAAACGAGAACTGAACTTTCTCCGATATTCAAGAATATGGTCATATATTTTTTAAATATTGGAAAATTTGATGGATCTTTATAATCTTGTGTAACGACAGAGACTGTATTCCATCGAATAAATAGTAAATAGTTTTGTTTCGGTGCTCGCACTACTCCATTTCAAGGATGGGCAGTTATTAGGAACCATCGCTTAATCTTGAAATTGAAAAATTGTGTGGAGAAATATTTTGGTGACCCCGGCGGAATCGAGTAGTATTTGAACTGGATTACCTTATATTCGCAGCACTCATAAATAGATGAACACAGAGATAGTTGATTTTTGTTTTATATTTTAGAAAAGCGACACAGACATTTGTTTGTTTTATTCAATTGTTTTTGTTTTTGTGCAACAATAAACAAAATATACATAGGTATGAATTTCAACAGTTTTTTTGTTTTTTCTTTTTTGTTATTCGTATCGTTTCGTTTAGACTTTCGGCTTTAACATCTACTGTATGTATGTATAAACTTCTTTTAATTGTGCAACATTTTATAAATATTTGTTTCAGCTAGTTGTTCATTTAGAAAATACTCCCGTTCTCAATTCAACTCTGAGAGATTCTTTATGTTAACTGAGGTATTCGGACGCACTTTCTATGGCCTACGAAGCGGCTTCTGAGGCGGCGGCAACGACGACGGGTGCGTCTGCGCTATTACGATTAGCAGCATTTATCGAACACATTTAACATCAAAATTGTACATTTAATTTTAATTTTGTTGTCTTGCATCGAATTTGATTTGAAATGCTTGATCCAAACACCATTCTACCGAAGCAGATGATTATTAAATAAAATTAAAAATGCCTTTCTGGTTTCATTGTCGCCATTACCCATTATTAATCCTGCTAAACAATCACCTTATATAGGGGATCCCTTTTTAATCTTGGAAAACTCTAAAATGTTCGCCATTCTGATTCATTCGTGGACTATTCGGTTTGGTTTCCTAAGCCAGCTAGGAAACTGAATTCAATCAAGTTTTTGAACATTCTCAATGAATACGTAATTGGCTTTATATATAATAAATACTAGTAACCATTGCTTCTTAAAAGGCATAAATAATAAAAATAATATTTCTGAATAAATTATTATTTTCTATATAATACAGCACTCATATAAACGAACTTTTCGGACACTACCACGTCTGGTATTATGCCTAAAAACAACGAAATTTTTTACCAAATAATACAAACGAAAAATCAGTTGTAATCAATACTAATATATATTTTTGGGTGACTAAGAACTGCGATTGGAATCTAGTTGGACTCCATTAATGTCGGACCATAGAAGAAGCTTAGCATTCTGCTCTCCAATACATAGTTAGTTGGTTTCTTGGATTTAACACAGATCGTTCGGCCTGCCGAAATGTATTGTTTTTTTCTCTTTACAATTCAATTTGCTTATTTGTATTTTTTTTTCAAATTCTTTTATTTTTGTATATCAAATTCTCTAATTTAATGCAAACATATACATTTATTTTTGTGTATCCCCTAAGCTCGCTTCTCTGTCAATAATCTCGTTGTGCTCAGTAAATTGTGTTTGCCTTTGATTCTGCAGTTTAGCTGCTTCGAGCTTACAATTTTCGCCTCATATATGTACATATGTATACGTACATAGTTAGAGTATATATGTGTGTGTATGTAGGGATGTAATGAGGCTGCAGGCCCAGCCTTTAGGTTGTTGGGTTGTCACATTAGTCAACCATATAAGAGAGAGAGATATGGAGAGATGGGGAGAGTACATAGCTCGGTTCATTTTTTGTTTTTGTTGTTTTGTTTTGTTTTTTTTTTTTTTTTTGTAAAGCATTTAAACGCCTTTCTCATAGTTTGCTTTTTATTTAGTTTTGCTTCTTTTCAGATATTTGAACATTGTTATTATTGTAACAGTTTTTAATTAGTATACGTACACATATAAGATTTTACTATGCTCGCAACTGAAATTTGTTTTCTACTGCACTTTTACATTTTACATTTACTTTCCTTCTCTTTATTGCACAAACATACGCCATTTTGTTACACAATTCCAATATGTGTGTACGTGTGTAGGTGTGTGTGTGTGTGTATGGGTGAGTGAGTGTGTGATTGTGTGCGGGCGTGTATGTTTTGGGTGTATGATCTAAGACTAAAAACTACAAACAGCATTCTTGTAATGTACAAAATTGTTGAAACTAAATTAAGAGTGAATGTTTTTCCAGCAATTCCTTTCAATCGAACTGCGAAATTCAAATTCAAAAAACCGAAAGCAATAATGGACAAATTTTGGACATTTGACAATTTCTAGGTTTCTTCTTCTTGCTTTTTTTTTTATTACATTAATAGCATATATCATATAGTATACATATATATATAAACATAAATACATAGGTACACATATACATACATATATCGAGTTGTGTGTGTGTGTGTGTTCGGTGCGTGAGTCTCTCCGTGTATGTGGGTGTGTGTGTGTGTGTGTGAATGAGTGTTGCTTGCCATTAGTGTGGGCGTTTTGAAGAAGGCGTGGCAATTCGATTGCCAGCCTGCTACCAAAATGCCAACAACAACAACAGCCACCAAAACGCAAAGAATAGTATTTTGTCAAACAGTTTTACAAGCAAGTTTACATTATAATTTCACATTGTTATCATAACTACTATTATTATTACATACATACATACGTATACATTTAATAATTAACAGATTTGCAACATTTGCTTAAACATTCATACCACAAATTAAAATGGAGGAAATAATAATAATTTTAATAATAATAATAATAAAAAAAACAGCTTTAAAAATACAAATCTATTTCTATAAATAGCAACACACGACAAACAAAGAAACAGGCAAAGTATTCATTTGTAATTGTTGCTTTCTCTAACTTTCTCATATTCCGAGTTAACAAATGCAAACATACATGTACGCACACATATGTACATACATACATACATATGCATGCATACATAAAGTGTGCGTGTGTGTGTGTATGGGTGTGTGTGTGTGTGTGTATAGACTTTGATTTTTTGAAAATAACATAATTATAATGTTTACATTACAATCATCAAAACGTGTAAATTTCGTTAGTTTTTATTTGTTATTTATTCACATATAGTTTATACTATATATGTATATATATATATATATATATATATATATATATATATATATATTTTTTTTTAATTTCAATGCATTCGCATTTATGCATTGCGCAGTTATATTTTCTATTAATTAATTCTTCATTTTGTTGTGTGGCACAGCCACGTTTTGAACTTTAGGCCTTGATTACTCCTCTGGCTCATTCGATGGTACATTTTGTTTGCTGCACAGCAACTTTTTTTCTCATCCATAAACTTCAAGAACCCCTCCACCTTCAACTCCAACTCCCATCACTAACGAGTTGTTTGTGTATATGTGTGTGTGTGTGTGTGTGTGTGCAGCATGTGAATGTATTGTGCTGAACTATTATTCCAGTTCATTGTGACGCGCCTGATGTTTTATAAAAATTGTTTTTTTTTTTTTCTTTCATTATTGTGCAGTAAACTACAATAGCGTGTCCTGCGTGCTTTCTTGCTAACTGCTTTCTGCTGCTGCTGTGAGTATGCACCTGAGATAGATAGCGTGTGAACGAGAGTGAGAGAGAGAGAGAGAGAGAGAGGGGAAGTGTGTGTTTGTGTGTGTGTGTGAAAAGGAGATAGCGTTAGTTGGCTGACAATGATGATGGCGCTGGTGATTCCAATTGAGGCAAAAGCTACGCACACGTCTCGGCCCGAACAACACCTATTAGACTACAACAATAACTAAAGTGATTTTCATTGAGCAGACAGCAGGATCCGCCGTCTATTTGGTTTCATCTTGATCCATTGGCTCCTCGGAGTCATCACGCGACAGCGTTCTGCAAACATAATTCGAAATCAGTTGATTCGCTCCAATTAGGCGGTGGCTTCTAGGGACTCACCTGTGCATCGACTGCATGGAGAGGCCCGCCATGGCCGTCACAGTTTCGGACTCGTCGTGCTCTATTTTAAGCGCGTCCAGCGCGGACAAACCAACAGTATGTTCCAAGCGTCGCACACACGGCCAATGTGTTTGCTGAAAACAGATTATCAATTAAATAGAATAACAGATATAGCATGTTTCCCCATAAACATTTTTACTATAGCATAAGTATTTATTGTGTACTGAAACATAAAGTAAGGAGGCCGCTTGAAAGTTCGAATTAGGGACCGCAAATAATGATTATTTCGTTTTTTTTTAAACGAAAAAATCATTCACTTATAGTAACTTTGAGAAAGCGAGGAGTTTACAGATATCCTTTTTTATGGATTATCTATGCATTTGCACCATGATTTATAAATTTTAATATCTATTCACAATTTAATGTTTAATTTTGAGCTTTACTTTTAAAATTAACCAATAATCATTATTGATGAACAAAAAAAAACATAAAATAATGCTTATGCTTTTTTGATTAAAAATAAAACTCAAGCTGTAATTTTGTTTTTTTCATAAGAATTAAGGACAACATTTATATATATCCTTAAACAGTGAGTCAAGGCAAACATTTTTCAATAATTAATTTTTAATTAATTAAATTAAAAAATAATCATTATTTTGTAATTTTTTTAATAACACTTATACTGATTACAGTCTCTGGTTCGAATTCTTCAACGGTAGAATTGTTGATTAAATATTTAAAATGTATGCGATATACCTGTATATCGAATGTTATCGATTCTCTGTCCATGATAATATCATGTATGTGCCTATCTCTAACACTTAACGGTACAGCATTTCTTATTCGAAAATTTAATGCATCGAGATCAGACATTTTGAGATTGTTCGTGAAAAAATATGGAATTTGTGTAAAAAATTCCAAATCTGGTGACAAGAAAAAATTTACTAATGTGGATATTTACATATTGTTTATGACTTGATCTGTATATGGATTAGATATCCATAATATATAATCTACAAACTTTGGCGTTCTTTCCTTAAAACTAACGGACAGTAGAATTAAAGCTTTTTTCGATATTGAACATTGAAAAGAAGAACACAATATATATATTATCGCATTTAGAGCTCTGATTCCATTACTAATGCAGGAATTGAAAAATACATCTCTAGCGCTTTAAAGGATAATTATAGCCTGTACCCAAAGGGTAAAAGGCTATTCTAGTTTTGTGCGCATGTATGTAACACACAAAAGGAGGCGTGGCAGACCCCACAAAGTATATATATTCTTGATCAGGATGAGAAGACGAGTCGATATAGCCATGTCCGTCTGTCTGTCCGTCTGTCTGTATGAGCGCAAGGATCTCAGTAAGTACAAGAGCTAGGATAACTAAAATTGGTATCAAGGTTCCTATAAGCCCTAGGCAGATCGAGTTTGCTTATTTTTTCTGATACACCCATCCACATTTATTCATTTTTTTTAATAATTTAATTTAAAAAAATTTTTTTTTTATTTTACTGTCGGGCTTGCTCGACTGTAGCGTTCTATCTTGTTTTGTATTGGGGAAAATGTCTGGGAGCTTGGAATTTCTCACCTGTATAGCAATAGTCTTCTGTAGCGTATTAATGGCATTCTGACATGGCGGGCGTTCCAGTTCTGCTTTAGCAATCGGCGCTGCGGGATCACCAAGAAGGGCGCGCACACACTCCTGCGCTGAATCACAAATCGCCGCCAAATCATAGCCGCCTTCGAGGGCCAGAACCACCTTGCCATTGGCCAACTGGAGGAGTTCGCGCGTCATGAAGCCGAAGCAGGCGGGCGAGACGTGGTAGCCGCCAAGCGGCGCGGGATGGCCGGCGGCTGCATCGAAGCCGGATGAGACGAGAACAATGTCCGGATTGAAGCACTTGGCTATGGGCATCACAACGGTACGGAATGCAGCGATATACTCGGCATCGCCCAGCGGCGGCTTTAGAGCGCCGGACCAGGAGATGTTTACATTGAAGCCAATGCCGGCACCGGCACCGCACTGCGAGGAAATAAATGATTAGCCATGAGGATGCTGCAACTGTTGGTTGTAATTTGTATTTATGAACCCACCTCTGTGGGACCGCCTGTGCCAGGAAAGAAATTGCCGTCATCGTGTCGATGTATGGAAAGATATAGAATTTCGGGACTTTGGTAGAATGCCTGCTGCGTGCCATTGCCATGATGCACATCCTGCATAGAAATGGATAGGGAAGATGGTAAGGAGATGCTCTAAACGGCTAGTTTGATGCACTCACCCAATCCACAATTAGAATGCGCTTCATTTCCGGCATGCGCTGGCGGAGTAGCTTGGCCGCAATCGCAATTGAGTTGAAAAAGCAGAAGCCCATGGCCAAATTTGCCTCGGCATGGTGGCCAGGTGGACGCACCACGGCAAAGCCGTTTTTGAGATCGCCCTTGGCCGTTTTAAAGGCCAGGTCGATGACACAACCCGCTGCCATGCGAGCTGCCGCCGCCGTGTGATGTTCATTCCATGTGGTGTCCAGATCAACGCCCAGACCACCGCACGTAAGTCGCACAAAGCTGGCGGAGAGGGCGCTCTCCAGCTTCTGACGATTCAGCTGACACTGATTGGAGCCAAAAAGCATTGCGTGCGCCTCCGTGTGAACCGTCTGCAGCTCCTCTTGAGTGGCTTTGCGCGAGCGCAGACGATCGCATCGCTTAATTAGATCCGTCTCGATCAGGCGCGCCCACACGCTCTGAAGTCGGCCGCTGTGCTCCGGATGCACAGCATTGTCGCCACAGATGCACGTGTGCTTCAGCATGAGATTATCGTAGGCTAGGCCCGTGGTGATCTTGTGCAGGGACGGGTTCGAGGAGGCGGGCGTCAGCGATCCTGGTGGCGATGTGGCCGGTGGCATTGCCGCCGTGCCATGCGGATGCTGACGCAGCTGGGCCGCAGCCATTGCAGATGTATAGGCATTGGAGACACCCAGGGGCACTACCGCGCCCGGATAGTTCGTGAGTATGTGACGCTTGTGCGGCAGAGTAAGATTAACGGGTGGTATGTGGTCGGCCGAGGATGAGGTGGCTATAGGCGTCGGATGCTGCCCTGTGTCCGGTATCTGACTAAGGCCATGCGGCCCCAGCGGAACCAATGGGCTGGACAATGTTCGCGATAGCGGTCGATTGAGTCCTTTGGCCAGCAGTTCACGCTGCTGCTGCAGATACTCCTGGTCGCGTTTGCTCGGCTTGGCCGGCGCATGCGGCACACCTGGTGACGCGTACAGCGTTGTTGCGGCCCCTGCAGCAGCCGCCAGGGCCTCGGGTAGATTCTGCGAGGTACTTGTCGCTATGGTGCTTGTGAGAACCGTCTTCGGGGGCTTCTTCTTGTCTGTGAGATCCATGACCTCGGCGGCCGAGTCATCCTCCTCCTTCAGCTGGAGCTCGCGGACGGCCCCGCTCCGTGTGAGCACGGTCTGGCGCAGTTTTTGGGTGAGCACCTGGTGCTCATAGGCCTGTCGCTCTGCCTACAATACAAATTGTCAATAAATACAAAAAGTGGTTAACACGGGTATACATATCCAAATAGGCTTAGCTTGAACAACTACTGCATTCAGATGAAACGAAATTTTATAAGCCTATGCGAAAATCCCCTGACCGGTCATAATTTTGGCATTTCAAGGGCAGTATTTGAAAATTAAAATGTAGAAACCACTCTATATCCTACTCATGAACTACTACAACGTACTAAATAGATATATAAACCGTTTATGAACTAAATTTTCCCCATTTGGGGGCCGAGTTTACCCCAATTTCTCTATATTTTGCTGCAGGCTGGGCAATGTTGAATCAATGAGGAAATAGTTCTATGTACCTTAATTTCTATAAAACTATGAGGCCCAAATCTAAGTCCCAAACAACAAGTCATCCGTTTTCTTTCGGTCACACTCACCTCACTGTTCTCGTAGTGCGTCTGGACAACATTCACCTGACCCGTGCCCGTGAGCATGGGATGGCCCAAGGGCAGGGGTGCTGACTGTGTGCGCCCCAACGGCCGATGACCTTGCTTGTTCAGATGCGCCTGCGCAACCTGTGCATCGGTAATGGGAATGGGCGTGTTGTGGTGATGCCCGTAGAGTCCACCATGGCTGTTTGTGGGTGGCATGTTGCCAGCAGCTGCTGCGGCAGCCGCTGCAGCGACGGCTGCTGCATGCAAATTGACTGCAGAGGCGCCACTCACCTGTTGCATGTAGGACGAAGACGAGGGCAGAATTGTGGAGGCGGCATGCGCCTGAGGCGGCGCCACATCACCTACCAGCGAGGCCTGTGACGAAGATGTGGATGTGGCCGAGGCGCTGCGCACAACTGGCGATGGCTGCTGCGGCGCAATGCCCGTAGGTGGCACCATCCCTAGTGGTCCCGGTCCCGGTTGGCGACCACCGAACGGCATAACCAGCGGATTGTAGTACGTGGGTGGTGCTCCCGGCACACCGGCACTGCCGGCTAGAGCCGCGTGCTGCTGCAGTGCCGCAAACATCGCGTAGTTGGCGTGCACCGAGGCTTGAGCGCTGGCTTGTGCGTTCGTTAAATGCGGACGGCCCAGCGATATGTTCGGCAGCGAGGGCGAGCTGAATAGGGGCAGGTCGTGGATGTTGCTGCGCTGGCCCGGCTGGAACTGACTCCCCTCCTCGTTCTCTTCCTGGATGGGGGCGCTGGTCGGGGAGCCACGACTGCCCACAACGCCGACGGCCAGCGCCGAGGAGGGCGGCGAGTTCGGACCCGAGTCCGGAGTGCTGTTGCAGTCTATGCAGGACAGATCAGAAATGGTAATTAGCAATAAAATTTGGTCCAGATTGTAAGCATATGTGCAATGCAATGGCGGCGGCAGCAGCGTTGGCGGCAATGGTAGTTTCTTTTTGGATTTTTTTTTAGCACGGATTGCTTTTGTTTTGAAATATTATTTGTTGGTATTATTCAGTTTTTGCTTGCTGTGGTTAGTGAGTTGGAACAAATATTATAGAGAACATGGCTGCGACTAAAAAAGCGGGCGCACATCCATATTTCCCTTTTTCCGTTTTTGTTCTGTTTGTCAGTTATAATGATGGTTAGGAAACAACAAAAACAGGAAAAGAAAAAGAACAGCAAAAACAACGCATAAATATATATATATAAAAAAACAATAATAAAAACATGGAATGCTTGCAAGGAAATCACTCAGAAAATCATAAGTTCAAAAGTATAGTAGTATAAAGTAATGTTACAGTTTGTTCTCTGCTAGGAACTTAGAATGTTGGAGAATCCGGAATTTACAACATATATATTTAGGTACTACTAGAATGGTAGAATGGTTTCTTCCTCCGCTCTGGGAATTACAGTTTGGCTGTTTTCACTAAGAAAAAGATTTGAACCGTTTCTCTCTCATATTTTTTGGAGCTAATTCAAATTTGTGAATCACTCCCTTGAAATACTTTATAATGTGTATACTGTTTTATAATCTATTTTCTTCACACACACACACACACCAAGCTATTTGGCTTGAGTTGCTTTAAGAACATTTGATACTGCTTAATAGGCTTCCAGTATTTCCACTACCCAAATAATATTCGTTCAATTGGTAATTGGTTAAAGGATTCGTGCTTTTCTGCATTTCGTGTACAACCAATCTAAAAATAGATTGACGTTACAAGGATTAAAGAAAAATCGGAAACCACTCAATTGGACTTCTAAATGGAACTAGTTTTACGATGTCAATCATTTTTACACTATTTGTAATAATAATAGCGGAAATAATTATAGCTGGTTTGAATATATCAATGCATTCAATTCCATCGCTTCAATACATGCATATCTGCAGATTTTTGGAATTAAAAAGAACTCTTTCCATTTAATTGATGTTTGAAAGGCAATGTTTGTAAATACACCTAATTCTGTTTTTACACGGTAGATTGATTCCTAAAAAAGTCGTGTACAAAAGAATCGTGTACAAAAAGATATTGATATTAATGGAATAAAGTCCATGTAACCATATATAACATTTTTAATTTTCAAACCGTGTTAAATCAAAACCCTGTAAAAAAACGACCGTGTAAAAACAGAATTGGTGTAAACGGTTTTAGAATTTTTTATCATTTACGTTTAAAAAAAAAGTCGATAATAAATCCGATATAAAAATAGTGGAATATAGAAAGTATAGTAGAAATAATTAATAAATAAATTAAGTGACGGTTTACAAAATGCTCGATCGGTCTATGTACAATAAAAAGTAAGATTTGAATTGTACTAGTAAAACGAAATTGGAAGCGAAATGCAGATCACTATACTATATAATACACCTAATTCTTTTTTTATACGGCAGATTGGTTCCAGAAACAACCTTGTAAAAAAGACATTGATCATAAACAAAAATAGGTGATTGGTTCCTTATCTCTAAAGAAATATATATAAAAATTTTAATTTTCAACCCGTGTTTTATCAAAATCGTGTAAAAACAGAATTAGGTGTATATAAATACATATATACTGTAAAATATAAAAACGACAAGTGCGATTTGAATGGAACTGTACGATAGATCGAAACTAGCCAATAGAAGATTTCATAATGAAACAGAAAGGAAGCATTTGCAAGTACAGCTAATTCTGTTTTTACACGGTAGAAACAACCGTGTAAAAAAGACATTGATCATATGCAGAAAGAGGTGATTGGTTTCTTATCTCTAAAGAAATATATATGAACATTTTAAATCGTGTTTTATCAAAATCGTGTAAAAAAAGACCGTGCAAAAACAGAATTAGGTGTATATAAATACATATGTACTGTAAAATAGAAAAACGACAAGTGCGATTTGAATGGAACTGTACGATAGATCGAAGCTATCGAAGCCCATAGAAGATTTCATAATGAAACAGAAAGGAAGCATTTGCAAGTACAGCTAATTCTGTTTTTACACGGTAGAAACAACCGTGTAAAAAAGACATTGATCATATGCAGAAAGAGGTGATTGGTTTCTTATCTCTAAAGAAATATATATTAAATCTTTAATTTTCAAACGGACTTAGGTGTAATTGGAACTTAAATAGTGCTCCCCAAAACTGATCAAAATCTGTTACATCCTGAAAACGTGATTGATTGCGCATTAATGTGAGCGTTTGTGTGTGTGTGTGTGTTATTTATTTTCTAGCACTCCACCATTACGTTGTGCGTGTTTCCTCGCCTGTGTTTGGGTTTGTGTGTGTCTGTCTGTCTGTCTGTGCGTCACTCGCTTCCTGCGTTCCGCTTTTCGAAATAACTCACTAACAAGAATAACAATAACAGCAGCAGTAGCCGCAGCAGTAGCCGCAGCAGTAGCAGTAGCAGCAGCAGTAACAGCATCAGCTGCATGCCCAAAACTCGCTGCTCGCTTTCTTTTTTATTACCATTTATGTAATTTATTCCAATTTTCAAGACTGAAAAACAAATTCGCTTCCTAAGCAGTTTTAAGCGGTTTTCTCCGCCAGCAATTGCCGTGCGCCGCTGTATGGTTCTATGTGTGTGTTTGTGTGTGTGTGTGTGTAGTTGGGTGTGTGGTGTGGTGTTGTGCAATGGTCATACGTACTTGTCAAGACGGAGTTCTTCTGCTGCCTGCGCTGAGCCGCCTGGAGCAGTCGCTCGTGCCGTCGCGCCACTGCGGGCCCACCGATGCGCGCCTTCCGCTCAATGACGCTCTGCTTGAGGCGAATCTTCAGCAGGTTCGGCTCGGATGCTGTTCATAGTATATAGTATGGTGATGGTGATGATGATGATGCCATTCATACGCATAAGTATGTTGTTTTTTCTTTTTTTTTTTGTCGTTTAGAACTATGCTACAATATCAGGCTACAGAGTGTGTCTAGGAGCCTGTGTGTATATGTATGTGTGTCTGTGTATTTAATTTGGATTTATCATATACATACATATGTATGTAGGTATATAGTATATGGGCTTTTACCGTTTTATAGACCAGTTGCTGACCAGCAGTGCTAGATTGAGGAAATGCGTACAACTTTTCAAATTTCTGCATCCATAGATCTTGAGTGGGAAATGAAAATTACTGCAGTCTCTGATCTAATAATAAAAACCTAAATCTGTTTTCGTAATTCAACGTAATATAATAAACTGAGAGTTAATTCTCAGACGAAGCACTGAACTTAACGTCCTTTTGTGTAGTTATTGTAACAGACTCGTTTGGACCTTCGTTGGACACTTAATGGAGTTTTAGCCAACAGGAAAATAAAACTAGAACAAGCCCCCCAGGATGTAATGCTTAAAAATAGATATTTTAAGGAGTTTAGTATTGAACGAGCAATGAACTGCATTTCATAACGGTAAGCACAGCTGTTAGTCAGGGCGGGCACAAAATAGCGCAACCATTACTGGATGGTAGATAGTAAGTAGTAATAGCTGGGCGGGTAGGCAACACTTTCTCTGTCTCTGTATATATGTATACGAGTACATAGATATTTTGACAACTCACCTGTTTTCCTCAGCGGGAAATCAGATTCATATTTGTGCAGTGATGAGGGCGGCTGAGGTATTTTGTACGGATGCGCGCTGGTCACCGTGCCTGCGGGCAGCGACTCTCCGGAGGAGCTCTTGACAACACCGCTAAAAAGCAGAGGGAGAGCAGAGAACGATAATAAATAAATAATATAAATATAAGAAATATAATATAATAATTTTCATATAATTTCCCTTAAAATACACTTGATAGAGATGAACTTTTATTTGAATAACCGCGAATATTTGCTTCCATATGGAATGCCAAAGGCTTAATCATGTGGTCAGACAGGCAAATAATTTGCTAAAACAAATTCGTTAAACTGTTTTAAGTAGGGTATGATAAGTTGCCTAAACTAGTTGAACATTTTATTGTTGTATTACATTTTGCCCGAAATTTAATTCATTTCATGAAATTTAAGGAATTACAGTGACAACATTTTTGGCGTTAAACATAAAGTTAAGAGATGAAACGCATTTTATTCTACATTTGCCATTTAATTATAAACTAATTGTAGTAGTTCGTTTGAATTGGCGTCTAAGGGACACCAGAAAATTAGACTATATGTATGAAAGAACTTTGACAGATGAGTTGCCAGATAAAGCCAACTTCTGTCTGTCTTTAAATAATTTCCAGCTCTTTTTTTGATTCATAAACCTATATTTAGTAACTTATTACGTTAATGATGATGAAGTTGTGAAAACTTAAAGGGAACCTTCTTCGTTTATGAACAAGTTGTTCTTTCTTTTCTATTTTAACGAAACTTAGTACTGTAACTGATTTCAATCTATAATTGATTTATGTATATTTTACCAATATAAATACGATTGTCAATTTAAAATTGTCATTTTAAGTGAAAAAAAAAAACAAACTTGATGGTCCCAAGTGGAAAGAGCAACGAAGAAGGCGGCCAATTATTGAAAAGGAATGCAAATCAGTTTTCGGGCAGACCTCTTTATTACAAATTGTGTGACCGTATTTTAAAGTTCATTTGGTCACACTGCAGAATTTGTACGGCATTTATGCGAAATTTATAGCAAGTCGATAATAATATACTTGTAGTATGTTATTTTATGTTAAGTGAATGAATAACTAATTAAATGATTAAACACTTACCGATTTCGATAGGGGGACGTGTTGGTTGTGCCATTAGATGCCGCCGCCTGTGACTTGCGACTCAGGAGGAAGCACTGTGTTTAAACACCACCAAGAGTTGGGAAAATAAAAGAGAATGAGTAAAAAAGTCGTTGAACGTTAACTCTAATACATATATAGTACTAATGTGAATTAAGTTACACGTATATGTATGTACAAGTATATACTTTACATTGAGAATCTGTTTAACTTCGGGGCTGGCATTGGCGCTGCAATTCTCTTTGCGTTTCATCGCTTCTCGATCTCGTCTCTCGCGCTGTTGCTGTTGTTGTTGCTGGTGCTGCTGATGTTGTTGTTGTTGCTGCTGCTGGTGTTGTTGCTGCTGCTGATGATGATGCTGTTGATGGTGGTGGTGTTGTTGCTGTTGCTGCTGCTGCTGCCTATGATGCTCCTCCACGACTGCCGTTTCGATGATGCTTTGTTCACGCAATTCCTGGAAAGCGCCATGTGAATGCACCGCATACTGAATAATTAGGAATAAGTTCAAGAGAGTTTTGTTGTTGGTTTTGTTTTGGTTTTCTTTTGGCATAGAATTTGGCAAATGTTGTTGTAGTTTTGGGGGTCTGGGTTGTTTTGTTATTTGTTGTCATGCTTGTTTTGAAATGCACACTAATTATAATTCGATTTCGAAAAGAGATACACAAACGAAAATTCCCCCCAACTGCTGTTGCTGCTGTATATAGTACATATGTTAATCATGTTATTGTTGTTGTTGTTACTACTGCAGCTGACCAACAACAACAGACAAAATGGCAATGCGTTAGTCACTCAACTGGGCACTTCCGGCCAGCGTCGACGTAAACGGTGGCAGCAACATGATAATTTATTTTTATTTTTGTTTTGTAGTTTTTGATTTTTGCTGCCCACGCGCGTCTTCTTCTTCGTCGTCGTCGGCGTCGCCGTCGCCGCCATATCGCCATCATAATCTACATGTGTGTGTGTGTGTATGTTGTTGTTGCTGTCGTAAATGCCACGCGTCTGATCATCATAATCGCCTTCAGCGTCTTTGTCACCATCATTATCATCGTCTGTAGCGGCCACAACAGCAACAGCAGTTGCCAATTATCAATGGTAAGAGAGTGAATGGGTGGGTGGGTTCGTTTGGTTTGCTTCGATGGCTCTCTCTCTCCCTCTCTCGTTGAAGTTTGCCCAAAGGCAGAGGATCAGTTCAGCACACAATTTCATTCATTTACTCACTTGATACTTGTGCTCCAATTGCATTTTATGCTCTCGTTCCATTTGCTTCGTTTGCTCCTGAAAAGTATGCAGCAGCCTTTGTTTTTGCAATTCCTGTTCCTTTTTTAGCTGCAAGCAGAAGGAAAGAAGTGCGGGCAGCGTCGGCCAATTAGTGTGTGAGTAAGTAATGAAGAAGAAGAAAAAAACCACATTGACCAAAAATTGGCAATTTAATCAAATAAAATGTAAACATAATGAAATATCATAAATTAGTACTGGAGATGGAGGGAGGGAGGTATTTAAGTTATGCGCCTACATGTCTCAAATATGTTTCCATGACCTTAACGCCGCGCTGTTGCGACTCCTGCTACTGCTCTTTTCTAGCTGTTAAAATTATTGGTGTGCTTTTTGTTTTTTTTTTTTTATTTTTTTTTTGCGCTTTTGCGCGGAGACCGCACGACGTAAATTGTTTTGGTTTCTCCAATTGCCTGTTTGTTGTGTTGTTGCCGTGTATTTTTGGCTCCAAGCGATAGAGCCGCCGAGCGCGTAACTGAGCGAGCCAGCAATCGTCACTTTTTGGTTGTTATTTTATATTATTGCTTCTAATGCTCTTTAGCTTTTAGCCACACTACTAAATAATATAAAAATTATGCGTGTCGCTGGCTCTCTTGCTTTTATTTTATTTCTGTTCACTTTTTTTTCTTCGTGGTTTCTGATTTTGTTAAATTTTTTGTATGTTAGTATTTTTTTGCTTGAAACTTTTCGTTTCGTTTTTCTTCGACTTTTCACACACAACAGCGGCAAAATATTATAGCCGCCTCCTGCACGCTTTCATTTCAGTTTCACTCAAGCGACTGGCAAAAAATATAAACACAAATTTAGAAACAGTTATTTACTGAGGAAACGAGCGTGCGACGACGCCAACGCCAAACCCCACACACACACATTCAAACACACACACACACATGGAGTAAGCGAGAGAGAGAGAGAGATAAAGCGTCGTTGTCGTCGTCGCCGTTTATATTCTGTGAGAGAGCGAGCTTCATTATTGAATATTGTTCTTGTTGTTCTTGCTATTTTTGTTGTTGTGAGTGCGCGCAAAAGCTGTCGTAGTATATTTCTTCTTCTTGTTCTTACTGCTGCTGCTGCTGTTGTCGTTGTCATTGTTGTTGTTAGCTGTTATTCGAATTGGGGCAATTGCAGGTCGTTGGCGATTGGTCTTTATGCACATTTTTGTTGGTCAGCAGACAAATGGGCGTGCGACCCAATAACCACCCAACCACCCGCCGCTCTTACTCTCTCTCACTCTCTCGCTCTTCATCTGTGTCACACTGTGCCTCAACTAGCCATATGCCCATGTGAAATTCCTAGAATTGGCCAAGCACCAGCAGCAACAGTTGAGGAAGCCGAAAGCGCATCTGTTGTTGCTGTTGCTGTTGTTGTCGCCACTGTTCACTTAACTTTTCCTGGCTGCTGCCGGCTGCTTGCAGTGCTGCTGCTCTTATTGTTGTTTTTGTTGTTGCTGGTATAATTATAAACGCTGTGCTATAATTAGCGCAAACACACAGACACGCCCATATAAATAGAAAAAGAAAAAAGAATACCAAATGCAGCGCATTTTTAAGCACTGAGCAAAGAAACAGTTGCAACATAAATATATCGTTGTAAATACACTTGCGCGATAGTTAAAGTTAAAAAGTTAGCAATTTGGCTTTTATGTATGGTATTTCCCTGAATCTGCATAGCATTACAAATTTGTTCCTCCTTAGCCACTTTTAAAAACGGATAACTAAATTATTTATCGATGCTTGGAAAATTTAGCAATGGAATTTTTTTTTTGTGATTACTGTTTGAAAATTCGTAGTCAACTCTTCAGTGTTCCACATTCCAAACATACACATATAGAATCTAAATAAATATTTTGCGTAAGCAAAAATTGTTTATACATTTTCATTACCAATTTCGGCGGATTTTTCGAATTGTGCTGACTGCAGCAAAGGAAGAGGACGGGTAGAATGGGTCTGATTTTACCACTATAGGTGTTGTACATAAATATATGCGTATGTATGTATGTATGTATGTATTTATATCAAAGCAGCAGCAGCAACCGCGTCTGCGGGCAACATTCAAAAGGCAACAATTTTATAAATAACAAACAACAAAAACAAAAGAAAGTATTTTTTATAAAACACTCTGTATTAGCATTGTTCGTGGTATTCTTAATGTTCGCGTTGTGTATTTTAAAAATAAAACCCACAGAGTTTATAAAACACAAAAATAAATTCAAAGGAAAAAGTAAAAATAACAGAGAAAAAAACTGAAACCGAAACATCATCAGCAGCAGCAGCAGCAGTAACAGAGAATCACACTCAAAGAGCTTAGAGAATGGGTATGGGTGGTGGCAACTGAAGGGGGCTGGCTGTACACTTTAGAACAGCTACAAACACTTTACAAAAATAAAATTAAACTGAAAACAAAACAACAACACCAACAGCAACAGCAACAAAAACAGAAGCAGCAGCGGCAGCAAAAAGTTGGAGTATAAATAAATCTTGCTATAAATTGAATGCATAAGAGACAAGGACGAGGGGCAACAACAGTGGCAACAGCAACAGCAGCAGCAGCAGCAGGTGGGGGAAAAGGGGCTGGGCGTGCACATGTTGGCCTGCAGTTGGTCGCACAGGCAACAAAGTTGGCCACGTCGTCTCTGCTTGCGACACACAAAAGCCAAAGCCATAAGCAGCTACACTGATCACTCGCTAAATGCAACCCTGCGTGTGCCTCAATACCGTCTAGCAACTGTAAGCCATCAAGCGGCGAGTGCCACTGTCAACGAGCACGTTCCGCCACCACCGCCTCTCAATCTTATCGCCAACATCATCCGTATGCGTCTCCTTCTTCTTGTTGTTGTTGTTGTTGTCATCGTCGTCGCTGCTCGTTCTCAGTTTTATTTTTAGCCCCATCGTCGTTTTATTTAAAAAATGCGCAAAATACTCATACATATTTTCGTAGAGAAAACAATAAATATAGAATCATTAAGTTGTACACGCGTTTATATTTAGATTAAAAGAAGAAAGAGCAATAGCGAAAAACACACACACATACGAGACGTATCCGAAAATATTAGTGCGACGAAGTCTCAATACTCTTGTTAATTAGCATCGTATTCCAATATACATATGTATGTATATCTAATACGTAAATAAAATAAATATATTCCACATTCCAGAAACTCAAGAAATAAGGGTTCGAGTTTTAAATATCGATTCTGAACATCAATGCTAAAACTACACTTGACAGCTGATGATACAAGCTTGTATTTCTAATTGCTCCTGAAAACCTTTTAAAGTTTATAAATGAGTATGTTCCTAAGACACTAGACAATACAATAGCTTAAAAGTTTGTTGGATATGGAAAACTCAAAGCTGGTATTATTCAGATATTTATCCATTTAAACAAATATTAAAGTGTTCTATTATCCCTGGAATTGTAGCTAAGCTATCTCATACAGAGCTTAGCTTGTCGTTGCTTATTTTACAGAAGGAACAATCCATATGCACGTATATGTATATACTTATAATGTTTACGTATCAGACTTAAATGGAATTGGCCTCATGTTAAAAAATTAAACAGCTTATCTGCGTACAGGGCATCTTACAGTCGAGTAGGTTTAATTGCAGGTCTGCAACCTGTTTCTGTTTAATGAAGAACATTGCTTTTTGTTCGCTTTTTAAAAAGGTGCTTAGGATCTATACTCCTCCACCAAATCATTTCACACTTCCTCAGAAAGAGAGAGTTATTTCCATTGTTCTTGTTTCAATAGATCGGCCGATTGAGGTGCAATGAAAAAGGCTAATAGATGCCTCTTGCAATCGAACGTTTAGGCATATCAATTGAAGATATTTCTACATTAAATTGTATGAAATGTGGAAAAATATATTTGTAGACATTTACTTTTTCCAATGCTATTCCGATCCCCTATTAATAGGCTACCAAACTATTTGTTAGGGTATAAGACAACAACACGCGAGCGGCAGCAGAAAGGAAAATGTGAAAAGTATAAATAAATGAGAAGCGAGCAAGGAGAGGAAAACAAGCACAGCCTAAGCGACGTTGACAGCATTCCCAAAGAGGTTACAATCAGTAAAAACTAATTGAAAATGGGATCACTCCCCTCCTATACCCAGTCAGCCGGCCAGTCAGTCAGTCAGCAAGCCAGCCAGACCGCCCCCATCCAGGTCTGACAACATCGTCGTCTGCTCCCACACTTTTGACCTTCCACAATAATAAAATTAATTAAAATTTGAAGCATCTTGTTAGATTAGAAGAGTCCCCGAGGACGTGTACATACACAATAAAATGTAATTCCTCAAACACTATTCATATTAAATATATTCTAATTGAATATAGTCATAGTTCTTTGTAAAATAAACTAGTCTAATATAATTACACTAGTGTATATATAGGTGTAGTATATTATACTTATTAATGTGCTTGCTTGTTTGTACTTGAAGGTCTGATGCAAGAATTGAATCATCTATATTTGTACATACTTGTATTATATACATACACACATATGTAAATGTGTTTTGCGAGTAGCCTTGTTGGGCTAATTTTTGATCGATTCCGTATACATTAATATTTTCAGACACCCTTCCAATAATGTGCTTATTCTTTTAGGTGTATCTGCCTAACGATATCTGCCTGCTTCTAATAATATCAACAAATCGGCGACGCTTCCCCAATTCCCAGCTTATACTCGTCTGTAGAAGAAAGAAACAACATCCTGAACCGCAAATCAACTTTGGTTCGCAACTAAAGCTCCAGCATTATGTTTGCAATCATTTTAGCTTTTTAGATAAATAGGTGGTGTGTCCGGTCGACCATCTGTTGACTCTGTTATAATTTTTGGTTCTCGGAAAAAGTTCAATAATACCATTCACTCGATTTGATTTCCACGAATAATATTCCCCCACACTAGCTTATATTTGTCAATCGTAGTGAGAGAACATGATGAACATACATATGTATAGAAGGGGGTGCTGGATATGCTCCATGTTGCGGGTATACATACTTATAAATGATTAGTGTGTTTCAATTATTCAAAAGTTGTTTTACATACTAAGGTACAATGATTTCAATTTTTTTACTACAAAAATGTACTCAATTCAAGCGAAGTTTATAAGTTTATAATTATTCTTTACCACTTCGTGTTCGTTAAACATAAAACATTAAATAAATCATTCATTCACGAACAATACAAATATTCATCCGAATAACTTTTAAAACGAATCGTTCCAATGGCAGTTGTATATTTGATTCAAATAGCTTCAAAAACTTTGAAGCTATACCTAAATCGGCAGAACATGCTTATACAATATGATGGAGCGGTTTCAAGAAAAATCAAGCATATGTGTTCGCTGTGCAGTTTAGAAGTAAGCCCCATAAAAAAAAAAAAAAGTAAAAAGTTAGCAACCAACACAGTCTTAAGGCTAATAAATAGCCTTGCATGGAAAAATTCAGCTTAAGGTATTACAAACTTATATTGAAAAGCCAATATTAGTTGAAGGGTTTAAAAGTAAAATAGGATTTTATAAAAAAAAAATATAATTGCGACAACTAAGGAAAATGTTTGGCGTCAGAAGAAAAGGTGTTTTGAAAAGAACTAAAATATGAGTATAAAACAGTGAAACACCTAAATACCCTTTTTACCCTTGAATCTTGCTCCAACATTTCCTCGATATCTTTGCAACCAATCAGACGGACATGGCTAAATAGACCTCCTCGTCATGCTGATCAGTGTATGGGATCAGCCAAGCCTTCTGCTGGTTGTGTAATCCAATTTAGCATTTGCTGAAAAATTACGTATACGCCAAGTTGGTGTCTACGTATGCGTAATAAAACCAAAGACTTGGTAAGAAATCTCAAATATTCGTGTTTATTTATAGAGAGGTACAGAAAGGCCTTTACCGAAAACGGATGTTACAAATTTTTGTAACACCTAAAGCGATTTCGGCTGTATATGATTAGTTTGAATAACTGTATTAGGAAAACGATAGAACGTAGAGACGCCAGATGTGGCGTACATTCTTCTGGGCGCACAGAAGAACACATTCATGTGTTTTCTCTCATCTCAGCAATCGTACAAAAATGAGTTGCTAGTTATTTATTATTTACTACGCAAATAGTATTTTCACAGTCGTTAACATAAAAAGAAATTGTGCCCTTAGACACAATTTTTTTTTGTGGAGATTTCCACTCCCACATATGAAGTGGTGTCGTTAGTCAAAAAGATTTTCAATTTACCAAAGTACAATCTTGTGTTTACATATTGTATGTACTATGTATATGTATATATATACATATACATATATACATATATGTATGTACAATGACATCGCAAACTTACCTCCAGTATCTGCTGATCAATATCAACGGCTTGGTGGTGGACATCAAAGTGTATCATTCGCTCACCGTTTCCGGCTTCTGGCGGTAAATCTGCAAATGTGAAAAGTAAACAGCGAGATACGAAAATATTAGAGAACGGAATATGTACACATAAATGTACATATGTATGTATGTATGCATGTATTTGCATACAATGTGTGCACGTACGTATTGAACGCACGTTTTCCTACAAAAGCACCAAAAATAATTTACAAAAACATAATACCAAGTCACACAATGGAAACATGTATAAACATTTTCGACTATATGCGTATAATACATAAATGAATTTCATGTACATATGTATGTGTGCATATGTGTGCCAGCACGTTGGCTGATTATATAGATAAGAGCGCAGCGGTCGCGCTTATCAGACGTTTTTAAAAATAAATCTAAAATATACATACATATATACTCGCACATACATATGTAGTTAGAATGCCGTCGTTTCTGACGACTGAACGTCGAACTATGTACGTGTATATATGCATGTATGTATGTACATGCATGTCTGTATGTTACATACAAATATACTGGCATATAGTATATGAATGTGCTTGACTATTTTTAGTAACCTTGTACAAGTTTACAGCTATTACATGAACGGCCAGACATGCCACAGCTCGATTCTTTAGATAAGTATTGAAGGCAACTTGCTCTAAACGCTCGCTCGCTCCCTCGTTTGCTTATTCGGTTGTTTCGGCCAACGTGCGGCACGTGACGCGAAGACGGCGACGTCAAACAATTTCAAAACCTCGTCTGATCAGCGGCAGGCAGCAGGCAGACCCATACCAGTTCGTTGTCTTCAGTTAGCGAATGCCCCCTGCACACGCCCCACATACCGCTCTGTTAACCACCGTACGACTAATTTGATTTGCTGCTCCACAAACACAAAAAACATGCCAACAACATCGCTGTCAACGTCAACGTCCACGTCGACGCTAGCGGCAACGGCAACGCCAACGTCAACGCTATAGCTTGTCGACAGGCAAAGTGCAGTGAAAACAAAGCTAACATTTTCATTGATAAACGCTGCAAATGAGCAACTGAGTGACTGACCGTAAGACAAAATGTTTTTGATATTGAAAGGAAAGGAACGCCAGGCGGCAGCCCCAGCCCCAATCTCATAATTGTCACCACCACCGCCCGACCACTATCTACTGCTACTACTCATTTGATCACGAACGCTGAGCTTTCTCTCTCTCTCTCTCTCTCTCTCTCTGTCTCTCTTCACCTCGCTCTCTTCGTCTCTTAACCCCGCTGTCGCTCAAATCATTTTAACTGGATGACGGACTAATTGCGCACATTGCCCGCCGCCACTGCTGCTGCTGCTGCTCATGACTAAACCAACAATTGCAAAATTGTCCAAGACACACATAACGTTTGATGAGGCGGCTTACACATACAGAGCCAGAGACAGGCACAGGCACACACACACACACACACACACTTGAATGCCTGACTGCTCTGCTTTGTCATTGACTGACACTTGTTCTAATACCCTTCGCTGAAAAGTGTAAGGGATATATTTTAACCAATATGTCTGTAACGCCCATAAAGAAGGATGGTATAGGATACTTTATAGGTACAGTGAAAACTCCCTTAATGAACACCTCTTTTATCCGGACACTCTCTTCGGCGGACACTTTCTAAAACATTCGATCGGTGTATAAAGTATTTAAATATCCCCTTCGGCGGACAAAAATTAGCCGACCGTGAGTGTCCGGCCAAGAGAGTTTTCACTGTATACGACGATAAGAATTATCCAAATCGCGATAAATATGTGTTTGTGGCTCTGACTTAATTGCAATTTTAGGACTTTCATTATTAGGTGGTTTACAGCATACATATGTACATTCATAAATATACATATGTACTATATAAGAGTTTCAAACATACATATGTATGTCTGCCTCTGCAACAATCAAGTCACTTAAAAGTGTAAGGTGTTTATTGTTTTTAGTGTTTAAGCTCATTAGGAAGATACTTCTTTTGACGGACACAGATAATATGTGGAATGATCACGATATCATAAAACTTATCATTTGAAACGTTTTCTTGTTTGTCAAACATTATTGCTTATAAAGATATTGGAACCAAATTGAATATTGAAAATGTTAGCCAGAAAAGGTGATCCAAATAATGGATAACTAAAAGCAAAATAAGTACGACATTTTTCAGGTGCAGTAAAGTTTGTAGTTCCTGGGCCATAAACATGAGGGAATAATAATGGTTTTGTTGTAAGCCACAGTGAAGGGTATATAATTTCGGTGCAGACAAAGATAACTTTTTGGCTCGTTTTTATTCATTATTGCTATTTTCTGTTGTTGTTATTTTTCCTGTTTTTTGCATGCTTTTTGGCATTTTACGTGAGCAAAAATAATCAGCAAAGAAGCAAGAAAAGAAGTAGAAGCAAAAGCAAAAGCGAACGAAATTAAACGAATGGCAAGCAGAGAGGCAGTCAACGAGCAACAGCAACAGCAACGCGCACGTCTATTTTTGATTTCTGTGCAGCAACGACGACGGGAATTGATTTTAATTGAATATTTGTCTATATAGAGAGAGACTATATATAGAAAAAAGGCAGCAATAACAATGGCAATATGTTTAGCTTAACGCATATACTATATACATACATACATATATATGTACAAATACATACTTATGTACATACATATGTATGTATGCATCTATGCAAACATATGTATGTACATATCTAGTATATGAATATACATACATATGTGAGTGACTTTTGCGCTTGTTTATGTGTGTATGTCTGTTGCTGCTGCTGTTGGTTGCCGTTCGCATAGGCCGTGACCTGCTGTTCTATATATAGCAGCTTTTATAAATCGTGCATGGCTATTGAGTATATTTAGAAGCAACAAGAATAACAACAACAAAAAGCAGCCAGTAAGCCAACTTAAGTCAGTCGCGCGCACATTGCACAAAAAGCAAATTCTATCGAAGCTGGCGCAGACGTTTGCTTGCAATATTTTTCCCGTTGACCGACTACCGACCGACCGACCCAACCAACAACCAATATATACATATGCCAATATGTACAAATATATGTGTGTGTGCCATTAAATGAAAAAGCCAAATTCAAAGCAAAGGCAACAAAAAAGCACGCGAGAGAGAACTTAGGTAACAAACGAGAGAGCTGCGAGGCGGCGCGTGTGTGAATGAGAGAGCGCGTAAGCAACAGCTGCAGCTCACTTCCATGACCCCCTCTTCCGATGTGTTAGTGCTTATATATGTGTGTGTGTGTGTGTGCAGGCAGACACTTGTAAACAACAATACACTTATAGGCAGGGCGCTGCAGCGACGACGGCCGCGACTGCAACTGCGACAGTGATTGCAGGTGCACAACAAAAAAGTTTGTTCCCAAACTGTGCTGGGCGTTTGTGTTGATGGTTGATGAGGTTGAGGGTGTTGTTTTCGTTTGTTCGAGTCACAGTTAGTCAGCTGTTTTTGCGACATCTTTGAAAAGTTTCTGCTGTTGCTGTTGCGTCCGTCGGTCACTTGAAATTTTCAAGGTCAATGCGTTGACATAGAAACCAAAAAGCACACAACACACGCAGTTTGAATTACTCACTTACATGCACAAACATACATATGTATGTACATACACAAATACATTGAATACGTACGAGTAACATATGTTTGTACAACAACTACAACTGTATATCAATTCAAGCGCAATTTCAACGAACAAGTTATCGCGACCTCATCGTAAATTTTATGAAACTAAAATCCAATTGGATAATTGACCAGATACAACAAAAACAACATAAGCCAACAACAACAACAGCTTTGGCAGGCAAACAAACCAGCTACAGTTTGAGTTACAGTCTTCTTCGTCGTTGTAGTTGTACATACTACACAGTTCCTCTTCGTACTCTTTGTGCCCAGTTCACGAAGCATAACTTAAGTGTAGGGCATTTTATTTATAGTCATTGTAAGGGCAGCAACAACAACAACAACAGAAAAACAAGCCGATGTGTAGGTCGGCGCCACACGAACCACGAATCTGATAGGCCCGACCCGACCCATTCAATTCACTAACTTTGTTTTGAGTGATAGCAGGCGACATTTGTATGTACATATGTGAATGTGTGTATATGAGAGCGGCGTTCTTGTATGTGTGTGTGTGTGTGTGTGTGTGTGTGCATCTTTGTGTGGTGCTGGGGAAAATTTCCAGCACGTCTAAAAATAGACACAGAGCAGCCCACAACAGCACGCCTCGCATACATTTTGGGCATTTGGACAACAACAGCAACATCAGCAACAACAACAAATACGGAGATGACGACGACGACAACGCCGACTTTGGCGATGGGGCGGATCAGTAGGAGGTGTTATTCTGTTTTTGTGTTTTGGCTAGGCCGCCGTTCGCTGTGAGGGCTTCAAGTTCGAGTTACGAGTAATACACTTGTCGTTGTGTGTGTCTGCATGTGTGTGCGTAACTTTACCTTGATAAATGTAAAGCTAAAAGGCAGAAACGGACAACAACACAAATTATTGCACACACACATATACATACTAACACACAAGGATGAGAGCAAGGCACAAGTTGACGCTCATACATAAAGCTAACGATTTTATATAATGTGTTCACACACACACACACACACCATCACAAAAGTTAGTCAGAGCGAAAGAAAGAGAGAGAGAGAGAGAAAGAGCGACAAAGTCGAGTTTTATTCTTAGCATGTGCCGTTACAATAACTGCCCAAGGCACAAAGATTGCTAATGGCGCGAAGATGGCGAGGCAGGACGGCCGCCGAATTGGGAGTGAATGGGTTGGGTTTTCCAGCTATGCCACCTAAACGGCGACACGCTTAGGCTGACCTTTGCCTGTCTGTGCGATTGTGGCAGGTGTCATTTATGTGTGTATGTGGGGTTCTCAGGTGCAAGGAAATTGAATAAAAGTCGTAAAATACGCACACGCACATGTGTACCTGTGTGTGTACGAGTATGCATGCAGTATTGCAATTTGATTTCTAAACCACAACGCACATTAAGGCCACGGCATCGACCATGAAATTCAACAAAAACAAATGCACATGTATGTAAATATACATATGTATCTGTACGTATGTATGTATGCAGTAACAACGCCTGTACTTGTAATTTAAAAGTTTTGTCAACACAGAAGAAGAAGGACGCACCACACCTGCCGCACCTCCGATTGCCACCATGGTCACAATAAGTGGATTAAAGCCGATTAAAGACGATTCTTAGCTGTTCCCAACTGTTTTAAAGTGTGCATGTGTATAAAAGTTACTAATAAAAATAATATAGCATCTTTGCCTTAAGAAATATTAACAAATTCTAATTTTCTAAATAAGCTCTGGGGTTATTGGAGCCATTACTTTAGATACCAAATATGGTATGGTTGTCCTATCTAATCACATATCTATCAAGTTTTATTAATATTTACGGCATTGCCAAGCATGACGAAAGTCTTTTTAGTACTTATTTATTAAGATGGCATGAATATAAACAAACAAATTCTATTCTATTAGTACCATATGTGATCCATGGGTTTTCACCAAATCTAGTCTAAGAATGTTCTCAGACATCGCTGCAGACACGGTTCCATTCGGGAATGAATTGCTCTAGAAAGTCTCATGTTGGCGCGATACATTTTTCTTAGCATAATTATTGGTTTGGTACTATTTAACTTGCAAAGTAGAATTTTGGTTGGACTGACGACTACCTACAACATCTACAAAATCATTGCGTGATTCATAGAGAATTGCCGAAAAATTACCAAGCACCGTGGGCGTCAAACTATTTACCTGTTTAGTAAATAGTCTCTTCAATAGATGTAATTTTCAAACAAGGATCGACATCCATTTGGGCTGAATGCTACAAAAGCGTATTCCGGAATTCGACAGCAAAATAAATAAAAGAACATCGTACAAGAGATCATCTTTTAAGCTAATTTGCATTTTAAGCTCAAAGCCACAATGGATTGGTTGAAAATTGGCTATGAGTTTGCTTGTGGATTATCAATTTCAAGGCATTTTCGAAATCTCCTTTTAGTGGCATTTAGTTAGGATGGACTGTAATGTATGCTGAGAAAATGAAAATGAACATTTTGGTCGATCGATGAATGCAAAATTGATAAGCTAGTGGATAGATGGTTTGATGGGTTGGTTGATTTGTTAGGCTAACAACACCCACCCACAATTTTGTGTTGTCTAATGGGCGCAGCTGCAAAATATTGCAAAAAGCCCACACGCAAACACAAACACACACAAAACTGAATACATATGTGTGTATGTAGATACTTACATACATACATAGATATGTATACTATATGTATACAACATGTTCTGATGGCAAAGTTTCAGACGACGCTGCCTCTAAAACGACGACGACAGCGTGGACTTCACATTGTTGCTGTTTCTGTTTTTGTTTTGTTTTTTTCAAAGGCAAGTAAATTTGCTAAAAATAGCACAAAATCGATAAACGAATGTTTTCTTTAGTCATACACAAACAGGCCGCAGAGACGCTGAGAGCAGCTACGGCAGCGGTGGAAGGGAAGGGGGCGGCCGAGTAACGGACGCGGTTGGATTCAAGACGAGAGTTGACAGCTAAAGATTATGCCAACATTTCTTTTCCATTTGGACCCTCCACGTGCTAAGCTATAAGTAAAGCAACAATGGCCAAGAACCAGAATAGGTGGATGAAACCGAATTGCAATTACAAGACAACGACAGAAACAATGTTGGCGTCAAAATCATTTCCATCCCCTCGACACTACCACCACCCTCAACATTATCATCATAAGGCAGGCCAGCGAATGGAACCACTTGTTTTTCACGAAATAGCGTTCTGCATTTGCCGACGACCATGGACAATGTCGTTGCTGTTGGTTCTTGTTAGACCCAAGCCCAAGCCCAGATTCCGATTCAGATTGAGACACAAACCCAAACCAAGGACCCGGGCAAAGACAGTAAAAACAGAGCCTGTTAAGAACTAAGCCACCTACCGACCTACCATCACAGGAAGGAAGTAAGGAAGGCGAGCAGCCAGGCGGCAGGCAGACAGCGCCTGCCTCTTGCACACAACTCAGCGCTTATTACAGTTATTTTTGGAAAAGCAATACACACACATATATACATATATATATATATATATACTGTGTATCTATATCTGTGTGCCTGCCTTTCGTTCCATGTACGAACATACTATATAGATGTAAGTATATACAAACTCATACTTTAGCTTATCTTTGTTGTGTGTATGTGTGTTCTGTTGTGTACAATTCAGTTATGTATTCGCATATTGTCGGTTGGTCGGGCGGTTGGTCTGTTTGTTGGTCGCCACAATACTATAGTGCCACCCATTGAAACCCTCCAGGACATCTAGTCCACCCACACCATTACGTTTATTCGTTACTTACCATGTATTGGTATTCTATCGTCAGGACTAGACATTTTGCATGGATCTGTCTGTAAATGTAAGGGAAAGTTCAAGTTAGAGTCAGGCATTTAAAGAAGTTACGAAAATATTCACGCCTCTTCCCGTTTTCAGGCTCAAACAAATTAGCAAATGTTCTCAATTCCGGAAAACGAGTGAGTCACTAGGTTTCAAAAGCTAATTTCTTCCTGCCAGCTTGAAGAATAACTCAATTGTTTGACGAAAATTGCAAAATTGATTTATTTAGTTGTCGTATTATTTGACCGAGCCCGGAAACGGGAACAGGCCTGATTACTTATGCGCAGCTCTCAAGCAACACTCAAAACATACACTCCAGACGAATAAAGAAAGAATGTGCGAGTGCCGTTGAAAACCAGTTGATGATTGAATGATTTCTAACCAAAGAAAGAGATTGGCCTACACAATTCTTAAATCCAATGACTCAAATATCGGAGAAATAGCGTACTTCTTTATTAAAAACTAATCGATGTCCAATTTTTTTTTTTCTATATCGTCTACTCGAAGCATGAAAGGGCATGCTGGCTTTTTTTTGAATTTGCCAATCACTGAAATTCCCTTTGAAGCCTTACCATTCTTCTCGATCTTGATCATTGTAAACATGTCTTGGAGCGTTGAGCGTTCACATTTGGCTTTTAAATATTGAATTCAGAACTAACATATCTGAATGAAAAATTGGTGGACAAAGATAAATAATATCATATACATTTAAAGGGCAGTTATTGAAAACAAAATATAAAGTTTGGCCGAAAATATTTCAGTTAAATTGGCATTCCACTGTTGATACTTCAGGTTATGAAAATTCGGCAAAATTATAAATGAAAATTATAGCGAAACGTATAAAATAAATGTAAGTAAGCTAACGATATATCGCCATTGAATTGAATTCTAAATTGGCTTACAATGGGAGTCATTGGGGCCGGCACTTCGTGCTTATTTGTAACATAGTTGTATATGCGCACTATTTCCCTACCTTATGATTCAGGTCGCATTCGCACGGGTATCGACACATTGTTAGTGATTCATTGTGTTTTTTTTTTCGGCACAAGCAACTTTGGTAATTAGATGTGCACATCACTTCCACGTCGTTAAACACTTCGTTTTACAAGTGTTCCGATTTATGTGATGCACATACATACTCGTATAATGGCGTTATGGCACCCGGGAATACTTCAACGGCGCTCGACCTTCACACACATAGCCAACACAAACATTAACTAAATGCTTAGTACGAGCAACTGGAAACACATTTACGGCTTCATAATTTATGGCTCTAGGGAACTGGCAACCATTAAATTGTTTTGATGGAAAACCTAGGGAAGGGAGCAACGGAACGGGCGCTGCAGTTCTTAATCAATAATTAAATCAATTACACAAATCAATATGAAGGCAACAGCAATAGTAACAACAATAATAAAAATATAAATAGAACAGCGCATTATGCGTAATTATTAATGCCAAGCAATCAGAAATCAGAACGTAAAATATTTTACTACCTTCACCAACCGAAACTATAACAACATCGGGGGCAACGAGGCGTAGAGGCTACGGAATTCAGGCATGATGAATGCAGTACAATTTTTCGGTAGAATACGAATATTTATTCGCATATTTTCTATGCCTATTGCAAAGAAGTCGAATTAAAATTGGTGGGTGAAGCGTTAAATTTAAAAGCAAAAATTTACTTCTACTTATGTATGTATGTGTGGTGTGTGTAGGCGTTAAATATTAGGAAAATATAAGGGACAATAACAAAAAAGCCCCTTATACGTATCATGTAAGTTAAAAACAATAAGAAGTTCCAGAAGTCAAAATAGAAAGACACAAAAGAAAACATAAAGTTGGCCAATTCATATGAAATTGTGTACTTATATCAAAAATATGAATAATTAAGAATCAAGAGCCTGCATTACATTCTTAACATGAACCGCAATGTACGCAACAGTGATTGTTGTCCCAAGCCCAGGAAGAGTCTAACATATTGCTCATTAAGTTGTGTTTAAGGTACACTAATTATTTAAATACAGAGGATAATCTATGCTTTAAGATCTGTTTGTGAACTCCTAGAGGTTACGAACTGTCAAGTTTTTATATTAAAATAAGAATGTCTAGCTATTTTTTCAATTCCCAGTAAATAGTTTACCCAATGCAACAACAACAACAAGAACAACGCCATACTATATAATTTCCTCGATTTGCACAAATTTTCCAAATCAAGTAGATATTTAAAGGTAGTTTTGTGTAATGGATAAGAGTATTCCTAAAGAGCATATAATTTCTTGGAAATAAAGACACATTCAATTACTAAGAACTCGTTTGCCTCTTCATTTGTTTATTGTTTCAGTTTTATATTTAGATTTAAATTTGATATAATTTTAAATACCAGCTCTTCTGCCTTTTGTTGCCGTCCACAATCGTATTGTGGCACTCATACGTCGACCACCTGCACCTGCACATCAAGGCTATTGATACAGCAATGATAATGGGACTGATTGCAATGAAATCGGAAACTAGTATGTTTGGATAGCATAACTGTTCGCCTTCCAAAAATCTTATTGCCTGATAAGAATTGGTTTTCGATCGCAATATGGTTGGCTATTTAAAACAATGAAAACGTGGCATTCAGCAGCAATTAAAGTAAGCCAATCATTCACATGGCAGCTATATGATATAGTGAGTCGATTTTGATGAAACTTTAGATTAATACGAAAAAAATCAATTAATTTTGGTTTCGACATCCTAATAAACAATAAAGTTGTTGGTACTGACAGCAATGTTTGCACAGATCGGTCATATGGCAACTGAATATATAAAAATAATAAGGATAATGATAAAGTTTTTGGCGATTATAGGGACGGACATGTCTATATCAAGTTGCCTCGTCATGCTGCTCATTAATGAAGGTTATCTATAATATGCGGTCTGCTACACCTCCTTCTGCTCTTTGCATATCATTTCATCCTTCGGGTACAGGATACACAAAATAAAATATCCATATGATGACTCTTTCATTCCTTCATTGTACACAACTTTTTGCAGCGACGGTGGTAAATATCTCCAGAAATTAATCTGCCAAAGCAGCGAATTATTCGTTGGTTGACATTCAGTAAAGTGGTTCTTCACTTCCAATCATAAATTTTCCATTGAGTTGTTATTGGGGGGTTATGCGGCTAAACTCCACAATGGGTAATTAGGAACGAATCATTATCATTCCGAAGTCATATTGTTTTTATAGCCTAGCAGGTGTACGAGTACGCTGGACAATTTAAGTTTGGTAGACGTCTTACATTTTAAATAGTACATTTATTGTATTTAATAAAATAAACTCCCATTGTCTAGGGACTAGGAGAGTCTACAGTCCAAGTTTGATCAATTTGGGCTCAGCGGTTTTCGAAATACAGACGTTCATCCAGACAAATGGAGCTAGACATCGCCTAAATTTGAATATATGTGTATATGTACTTTCTGGCGTAGGAGGTGCTTCCTTCTGCCTGGATAAGCCTAATATACTCTTTTTACTCATCGTACACATGATATAAAAACACGTTATAATTATAATACATTGGCTCGGTGTACTTTATTTTGGGTATTAAATAAGCTATTGTTGACTTCTACTTCGTACATGCAAATGTATCCATTTGTTACAAAGCACTAAACCATCAGTTATCCATATGTGGCCTTTAAGCCATTCAGGCAATCAGTTTTGTAATTTTAAGCAAATAAAACCAGCCCCAGCAAGGGTGTATAAAACAATTACGCAGTGACGCATAACGTATTGTGCTCGTTGTTTTAGTTGTTGTTGGTATTGTTTTTGATGACAATTACATTAATTATAGTATACAGTCATGATCAAAAATGTACCTCACCTAAGCCGACTAGCGATGTCGCAAGTACCGTTTGACGTTGGCAAAGTCAGGGGCAGAGGGAGATGGGAAGGTGGCGTTTGCGGTGGAGGTTACGAAATGATGTTTTTTGCCGTGACGTCCCAGAAACGGATTGGAAAATTTATAAACAAATTGCAAGATGGAACACCGACAATTATTGAAACTATGACGCCTCGCGACACACCTATGATGAAATACCCTAGAAAAATATAAATACATATTGTGTTTTATTTTTATAGCTATGGATTATTCTGTTGAAAGGCACTGATAATTAAAGCTATCTAAATTCCAGTTAATTCGTTTTCGAAACTGGTCTATTCTGGATATGAAACCTAGCTTGCAATACCTTCTCGCACAAACTTAAGATTGTTATTTTGGCGTCATTATTGCGTTTATACGTAATTTAAAATTCATGGTTTTTGTATTGACAATTGAAGAAGAATAGTAAAAAGTTCGATTAATCCTTTGTAGCTGAAGTAGGAAACGCAGTACAGTAATAAAGGATAAAATAAATACTATGGATACATGAAAAACTGAAAATGTATAACTTTCTGTATCTGTTGGATTAAATTTGAAAGAGTATATTTATATTACTAAATTCTATCTATCACGAGAAGAAGAGTGGAAAAATCAGAAAGAACAAAAGCAAAATATGACAAAAGATGTTGCTATGGCTGCGTTAGTTGGAATATCGGACAATGCAACCAAATAATATTTTGATTGTAACAAAGTTTGTAATTTTAAGTGAACTCAATGCTTATATTTCCATGTTTTTTGTGTTTTAGGTGTTTTTTTTTCACGTGTCGTTGCAAGCAATCTGATTGCTGTTGAACGCTCTTTGGATGATTATAAAAATGAGAACAAAACGCGAGAAGTGTAACAATGGAAATCGCCCGCGATATCGAACATGGACAGCAAAACACACGCTTTGCTCACGCGTCGCTCACGGGCATGAAGTCGCTGTTGTTATCAGTGCGCCAATGACAATAAAATAATGATTTACATACATACTATTTCGCTGCCTTCGTTGTGATTCTTTCTGTAATTCATTAATACTATATGTGTATATATGAATCTATATACAATGTACATATGTACAGTGCGCCATCTTTTATGTCGGTATGCAAACATTGAATATCCTTGAAAATAAACAACCGATTTTCAAGTATGAGATATTTTTATTTAATTTGGTTCTGTACAATTTCTTGAACTGAGGTTTTCAACACTAGACCAGTGTCAAGTCAATCGGTTCACTAATGACAAAGTTTTTCAATATCTACATACCGACATAAAAGATGGCACACCCTGTATGTAGATACTATATATGAATATGCTTGTATGTAGATGCAAATCAGTTGTGAGGTAGTTGTAGCCAAAAATTAGTAAACAAGCACATGATTGTGATAATCAGATCAGCTTAGAATGCACGTCACACACACACAATAGAAAAACAAGCGAGGCATCGCGACCTCCACATACACGCCTACCCACCCCCTTCACAGACCAGCAGCTCAATTGTCAATTGGCCATGAGCATGCGAGTTGAACGACGATGCGCTCTGATCATCATTCGAAAATTTGCCAGCTGATAACTCGGAGCGACAAAAACAACTGCATCTAACCAGTTCAATGTGCTTTACCCGGCGGCCACTTTTCGAACATATACATACATATGTATGTATATACATATATGTTTATATGTATGTATTTATGCCTCTTCCACTCCCACTAAGCAGAGAGCTATAACTCTGTTTCAAACTTTACGACAAACTTGCACACACGACGCACACTTGTTACATAAATAACGGCAAAATGAGTGAGTAGCAAAAAGCATTCAACAAAAACGAAGTCGTGTTTTGCCGTTGGAGCTGTGCGCGTGACAAAGAAAACAGTAACACACACACCGTTCGTCCACACTGAAATTCACAGACTGTATGACTATAATGATAATGCACGAAATATTTAAATTATTAATTAATAAGTCTAAATACTGTCATTTTTAACGGAATAATATATGTATATTTAAAAATAATGAAAACTATCATTTCAATTTGAACAATTGTTCTATGCGTCGAGAAAGGGTAGTGGGAACTCTAATTTGTCTTAATATCTATTGTAAAAAATGAAACTCTTATGGAGCTTTTTGTAATGCTCTACAAATTTCCTTTTTTTTTAACCTTTTCTTGCAATAAACAATGCAACCAAATAATCTTTTAATGGATTGAAACAAAGTTTGTAATTTTAAGTGAACTCAATGTTTATATTTCTATGTATTTTGCATAATTTTAGATAAAGCAGTTATTTGGTTCTCATTTAACATGACATCATTATTGTTCTAATTAATTAACAAACTTTTTGGAAAAGCAATCATTTCTGCGATTTTGTATATGTGTGTATTATTGAATTTTTATAATGTCGTATGTTGTAACCCCTTCAAGAGTTTCACAATTTTGGCAGTCACCAAATTCACAATATTAACGGCATTTCCCGATCACGCACGAATTCACGCACAGTTCTAGTTTCGTTGTCACGCCACCGTCGCTGCAGCAGAGCAGCCGCAACTTTAAATATATTGCGGCAGCGTGCGAGCGCCAAGTAAAAACACACATATATACGTACATCATATATGTTGTACGATATATATTGGATATGGAAATGCTTATGCGTGTGCCTTGGGGGGTGGCTTGGGCTGTTGCCATCACTTGACGATGTACAAATTAATACACATACTCATACACACACACACACAACAAACACAGGCAATTGACAATGATCTAATAAGAATTCGAAAAAATAACATACCTCTGCAAAGCGTTGCGAACTACACGCTGCCTTAAAACGCTGATTCTGCTGGAAACACAAGGCGGCGCTAGTGCTTAAGTTATTTTATGTTGGATACGGATACAAACCCGAAAAAATATTAGAATATTTTCAAATACGAAGATTATAAAGGGAAAAACGACGACGTACGCGCTCTCGCTACTAAAAACACGCACGTACGCACACACACACACAAACCAACACAACACCGTAGGCAACGGCAGCGGCGACGTCAACGTAAGCGGCGACGGCGACGTCAGCAGCGACTTATTGTTATTGTGACTATTTTTTGTTGTTGCTTTATTTTGTTGCTCTTTATCTTGTCACTCTTTATTTTGTCACTTCACAGTAGCTTTCGCATTTTTTTTCTAGTACTACTTTTTTTCCTCATCATTCATTCTCCTTTTCTTGTTGATTCGCCCACAATTTGGTCAGCTTGCTTGTTTGCTTGTATTTTTCGCACTTGCTTTTCACCACTACTTTTAAGCTACTTTCTGCTTACGCATGCACACACGCACTCTGTATTAATTTGGCTAATACATCTTTGTATTGAACTTTATGCGCGGCAGGTGTAATCCAGACGTGTTTGCAAAAAAAATCATACAACAAATCAAAAAAACAAAAAAAAATCGCTCAACTTGTCGAACATGTTGCGTCTTCACACGTCAACGTTCTCACCTCCAATGGGTATTTCGGTATTTTTTTGGGCCTTTGTTCGCGATGCACTGCCAACTGTCCATTAGTATTTTTCAAGTATCGCTATGTGGTATTTATATATCGATATGCACAGCTGTGGAAGTGATGCCAACTCAGAGTTGGTCTGCCTATCGCCGGGGAAAAGTTGGCCTTGCAAATTGTCATAGCAACGCTCAAAACAAAACCTTTCGCTTTATCTTTTTTTTTTTGTTTTGGATTTAACAAAATTATAACATACCATGGACTCAACAGGGTTGGTTTGAATGACGTTTCGTGCAGTTTTTATCTTAATTTTATATTACAATGTTGCCAATTTACAGCATGGCGTTGGATTTACTGCAGGCGGTAACGGAAGAGAGCGCCGCAACGATGGAGTCTTCGACGACGGCCACGACAGTCAATACGCCAACAACTACAAAACCATGCACACCCACAAGCAGTTCAAGTTGCTGCCTCCCACCATCCCATTATGTTTCCCAGTTCCGCATCGGCGGTCAGCCCATATTGCCGCCATTGGTGAGTATCTTGTAGTTGTGAGTATGATGGGTGTGCCTCAACTGAAGCATAACGGCCGCTAGATGACAGAGGAAAAGCGACGAGAGATGCAACTAATGCGGGAGCAGGCGGTGCAGCTTGAGGCCAAGTATAAGCAGGCGCGCGCAGTCAGATCGTTGTCAACGCTCTACAGCACCACCACGATTGCGCAGGAGCAGCATCTGGAACAGACAGAAAAAGAACAGCAACAACAAGTAGCAATAAACAAAATCAGGACTTTGCAAGAATTGTGTGCACTATCAATGGCCAAGAAGAAGAAGAATAGCGATAGCAACATCACTCCAACGCTTACTCCAATTCCTATTCCCGTGAACGTTGCCTCTGGCGAATCACTGACCGTACGGCACAGTATGCCACAGCTACAGCAGACAAAGACGTTCATCTTCGACAGCACACAACTGCCGCCGCCTCCTCCACCGTTAGTACCACGTCGCCGACCCCAGACGCTCGACCTGGAACTCGAAGTGGAGCAAGAGTCGGATTCAGAAATGGGTACCATACCGATTATTTGTGTGGATCCGCCCACGCCACAACAGTCGCAGCAGCTACAGCCTCAGCCACAGCCATCCCCAGAGCCAGAGCTGCTGGCATACCAAGACTGCAAAAGAGAGGGACAGAATGGTCAACCACGGGCTGCGATCTGCCCTTCGCCCAGCTGCAGTCCAATGCTAAATTGTCGCCGCCGTAAATTAAACACCATTACAAGCAAGATTCTACACTTTGAGCGTGCTCTCGACACAGGAATTCGGCGTACAACGTCCCCAGCACCACCACCAGTGGCGACTGTCGTCTGGCAGGACAGCCGTATGCAGCGCTCCAGCACTAGTCCGGCCCTAAACGGAGAGTGTGCTGCAGATGCGGCTCTAATGTTACGATCACGATCCTTCACGTTGGATGAGCCATCACAGGCGCTGGTGGATCACATGCAGCGTACGGCAGAGGCGGCGGCAGCGACTGACCCGAAAGGCAGATCCCAGCCATTAATGCGCTGCCGCTTTGCTGATAAAAAATCTGCACTAACGCCCTCTAATTCTCCTGGTCGTTCCTTCGTCTCTATGAGTTATGCCCACCTTCGTCGCGACACTGTAGAGTCCAAGGCGAAGCGAGTCCAGCGCAACAACTCCAACAGTCGCATCTGTTCGCGTTCCTCATCCAGTACTCACACAAGCTTTCGAGGTAGCCCTCAGCGTAGCCGCTCTTCTCCCAACAATGTGCTGCACTGCACAGCTGCTACGCTCCGCAATCAACAGCAGCTGGAAGAGCTCTTGGAGAGTGCGCTGCATGAGAGCTGTAGCACCGACACCCACGAACGTGTTCAGCTGGCACTAGCCAAGCGAAAAATGTTCCATGACATCAAGTGTGCGCATCGCAATCGATTTCAGCAACTGGTCCACTACCAACATGAAGAGCAGCGTCGCATGCAGGACGAGTTCGATCGGCAACAGCAGTTTCTGCTTGACGAGATCTGCGCGGAAATAAATGTATCCAATTATGCGCATAACGCGCACAACTCTGTGTCAGAATACACCAGCACCGATGATTTGGAGCAGCTACATGAGACGCTCTCGCAGCTGCAGTGCCGGCGCAGCTCCCCAGAGCTGCCCGAGCGGCGTTTGCTCTCCAACTTACGCAGCTCACAGCCGTCGACGACCCCCCAGAGCAGCAGCTGCTCAGAGGCACCCATTAGCACACTGCCCAGCATAAATATCACCATCACATCGCCAACAGTGTCCTCGCCGGCTAACAGCACGCCAACGACGACGACAGCGACAACAGCAGCGACGCCACAGACGTCACCATCCAGCCTAATGGGCCTCGATAGTTTTTTGGCCACGGAGACGAGCTGTCGTGCCGCTGCCGGGCAGCAGTCCAGCGCTCGCAAGCGCCTCTTCGACTCAACTCCCGAACAGAGTCTGATTACACAGCCGACAGATGTGCTTGCCCTGCCCCCACAAAAGGAGTCGACAATGCAATCGGACTTAATAGTTCGTCCAACCGTTCGCAATTCGCCCACAGTCGGCAACCGGAGTGCACGACAGCGTCAATCTTCGCCCAAAAAAACCAATCAACCGTCAGCCGGCAGCGCCCCACAAAAGTCGCCCATGCGCTCCAAAACTCCGAAATTATCGCCCCCGTCCAGCAAGCCACACCAGAATCGTAATGCCGTATCACCCATGCGTGTGGCGGCTCGCAATCAGCTGGCGTCCCCAACTCGTGCCCAGTCCCAGCAACGGGCGGCGTCAAACACGCGTCGGAATGTATCCCCGAGTCGCCAGAGTGTGAGTATAGCGTCTCTAAGTTATTGCTCTCTCTCTTTCTGTCTCCTTCTCTATCTACCTATCTATCTACCTGTCTCGCTCTCTTACTCTCTCTCTATTAATCCCACATGCTAACATGCAGCGATATGCAAGCAAGAAGCCATGAGCAACGTAATCCTGTAACGTAGCCTGTAATCCTCGCCTCCCAATCAAGTGCCTTAAGCAAAATGCATACGAAGACTTAGACATGGAGGGGGGAGCAGCGGTGTTGCCGCTCCCAAGAATTGCCATGCTGCCTTACCCAAAAAAGGGAACAATTAGCCTAATTTTAGAATAACTAAAAATTTTTCTTTATTCGCTCTTAACTAAAAACTATCCTAAATAAAAATAATAAAAACAAGAAAATTTCTCGAAAGCTGCTTAAAATCTATATATCTACAAAACTATGAAGATGATTTAAGTAATAGTAAATAGCTCTGGTAGTTCTGATGGCTGTCTATTGGGGTATACTACCCGCATTCCCTGAAAAATGACTTAAGCATCAATTATAGTACATACATATGTATGTATGTACATTTAAATAAGCGTCCAAATATTTTGCATCCCCCATTTGTTACATAGTATGTAAATGAGTATGTAGCTGGAGCTATGAGCCTAAAAATATACAATCAGTTTCCAATTTCTTGATATACTTGTACTAAACTATATTGGATATATGTACATATATACATACATATATACATATGTATGTATATTTTGTAATTCCAAAACGACATAACATGAATTTGTTTTCTCAGCTACTTATTTCCAAAAAATGTTGTTTTCAAATGAAATACAAATAGAAGTGTAGCGGGACCTATGTACTATATGTATGTATATCGTATCGGGTCCCAATAGCATTGTCATCAATTGATAAAGCCAAACAACAATTGACGGCAACAGTTTCCAATACTTACGACATTTCTATAATGCTATCAACATCTGTTTTCGACTGACTAAACTATCCAGTACCGTTACTCACCTGCTCGGACAAATATCGAATCCCTTTTCGATAAGCTATCGATAGCAAAAATGGGTTCCTTTCTTAGTAATGTTTTCTCTCAATATTTTTGTTTGTTTCTCGACTATTCTGAGGAATTTTAGAATATTAGTCTAAAGTAAAAGCAATAAAAATTTCAGAGAAACATAACCATATATATAGGCTATAATAAAAGTGATTCCATTTGAATATTTTATTTGTCAAACTGTACTGTATTCAAAAACTTCGAAATCGCAGATGGACGCAGATAAAAACAATCGTTTCAAATGATATTTTCATTATTTAAAGTATTGTTTAGATATCCTAAAACTAAAATATAGCTACGTAATATACTATAGTTAAACTTATATTAATATGCAATGCTCTTTCCAAAGTGCGCTATTTATAATCGTTTAAAATCTGGTCTAAAGAATATCTTTGACTTGTTTCTATTCAATTTAAATTACGTCAAGCCACATATTATAATTATGGATAATTTGGATAAAATTGGGTAAAAATTGAGCGATTGAAATATGAAGGCAATTCATATTTATGAGTAATCTCTCTCTCTCTCTCTCTTCTCCGTTATTTGAATTGGTTTTAATCCTTGGCAGCAACGAGGCCGTCAGCTTCAGTTGCTTTATGCCCAGCTGGAGGAGCCGCAACGACTCGAATTGGCCGCCACGCAGCTTACAGCCGGAGTCCGTGGGTTCCTTGTGCGTCGTCTCTTCCGGACAGAACAAGTACAGCGAATTGTCCAGACTATTCGGGACACACTCATCTTTGTGCTCAATCTGCATCTGGAGACATGCGGCGACAGCCTGGAGGAGGAGGCACCGGCCAATATCAGACTAAAAGCTCGATTATTGCAGCAGGTTAGTTAATTAGATAACCCTAGTTCAGTACCGTAGGGACTTTTAAATAAATTAAAATCTTCATAATTCTTATAAACGTTTTTTTGACAAGAAAAGTTTATTTTCTAATTGATTTATATATAACTTTCAATCTGAAAATAAACTTGGGTGCAGAACTCTATCCTCAGAATAACAACTCGTTAAAATCCGATTATAAGTCATATTCAGTTTTTTTATCAGTTATAAAAAAGAACCGCCCCTAAATTTTCGACAGTACAATATGAAGTAGGGGGTTATTTACTTTAAAGGTCACACTGTTAACCATTTCTTCGCTTTCAATACAAATTTTTGCAGTTGTGCTCGGCCAGTAGGACTCTACATCTGGTCTTCTTCCAGACAAGCATAAAGGAGCGTATGGAGATAATCGCCCGGGATCGTAAACGTATCAAGACTAAGATGCTGGCCATGCATGTCAAGCGTCGCCTCTAGGAGGTGTGCCTTTTACTTCTTGCCCCAAGAAATGCCTGATTGGATAAAATGGAAATGTATGAACCCGTCAAAAAAGAATTGTGCCTTCAGAAGCATTGACATTTTAATTAAAGAGTTTTATCAAATATTAACGGATTATCTGTTTCCAAAATTTTCTTTTACTCAAGAACTCCAGTAATTTATGTTTGTTCTGATGGACTTTTTAAAATCCTATTGTGAATATTGTATTGATTTGCCCCATTTCTCCGCCAATCAAATAATGTTATAATATAATATATAATGCTATGGATTAGACTGGATCCATTTTCCCACGGCCGTCAATGTTCGATGTAAGAATCTTTTTGTCTTTGAAGCAACATTTTACTGAAGGGCACTCTTTTTCCATTCTTTACAACAAGACTTGGTAAAAGCGCCTTGCTTTATGTTTCAGTTAAGTACTAATTATACATATATATAATTATATATGTATCCTATCAGAAGGAGCTAATAGGATTTTTTTTTAGGAAAATACTGACATATCTGCCTCGAACGTATATATTTGTTACTTTTTTCAGAACTTTTGGGTTCATATATAATTCTGAATGAAAAGAGAGAGTGAATTTGTAAATTAACGATATTCAGATCTTTACTTAATACTATATACGAAAAGAATGCTGAATGAAAAGAGAGACCGAAATCGTAACTTTACGATATTCAGACCATTGCTTAATATAAATTAAATTTTGAAATACTTGTAGTACAAGTTCTATTTGCAGTCGTTTTTAGCTTTACGATATTCAGCTCTAGTTTCAATTGGCGAATTCGGTCTTTTCCGAAGAGAATTAAGCTGCGATTTGGAGGTGCTGGATTTTCTTAGCAGCATCATATAATTGGCTGAATTTACGATATTCCGGGTGTCGTTCTAAACTGGGTGATTAGGCGAGCTTGCGTTTAATTATTTATTAACTAGATTTGGGCTAAAGCTCTGCTGATAAGAAAAAGAAGGGTGACATCAAATATTAGCTACAAAGAAGTACCCTTTTTCCCCTTTTTAATTAGTAGTATATTATTAAATTCTTTAGCTCTAGGCTGCTTTCGCTTTTTACGGGTTGGTAGGGTTTATTCGTCGAGTTACGACTCTGTACGATTTGTTTTTCCGGTGAGATTCAATTTTAGGTTGGGTGGACTTGGACTTTCTTGAGGTTTCGTTGTTTCTGAGTTATCCTTAGCCCTTTCCAGGGCTTCCTCTCGCACCAATTTCTCAATTTCTTGCAGCTTTTCCCGAATCCTGGACAAGCGCTGCTGTTCCTCTTTAGAGTCCTGCAATGGTTGCTCCGGCTGCTTGGTGGCAGCCTGGCTATCGCCTTCAGTGCGCAGACCCATTGTCAGCTTGGAAACGAGATGTCGCGGCACGCGGATGCCGGCATCAATATGGTTGTCGCTCTTGTATTGCTGGACGGCGCGCACGAAAGGCTTGAGGGGGCAGCCCTCGTTGCGAGCGGTCGTCATCAGTTGATGGGCGTAGTTGAAGAAGAACTCATCCTCGCGCATTGTCTCGAGCACGGCATTGCGATTGTAGTTGATCTCGGGCTGAGCTTCGACAGCGGCGCGCTCCTGCAGCTGCTTGTCAAGTTGGCCGCGCAGGGCGTGCATGCCTCGGAGTCGCTGTTGGCGTTCATCACGCTTGAAGTTCAGGTAGATCTGCTCATTCTGCAGACGCTGGGCCTCGTCCTGACGTCGTTGCTCCTCAGCCTGCTGCCTTGCGACCAAAGCCGCGGCTTGCTCCTGCCGCTGGGTCTGCACTCGCTCCCCAATAGCGACCTCCAGGCGTTCCCGGTGTGCTCGCTGCTCAGCGCTGTGTGCCTCACGCATGGCGGCGAGCTGGCGCTCATGCCGAGCCAGATCCTCGCCAGCACTGTAGTGCAGGCGCGGTTTGATTTCCAACGCCAGCTGCTCGTTCCTCAACAATCGTCGCTGCATGCGCTGCTTCCCCAGCTCCCGCTTTAGCGCATCCAGCTGACCCTTGGCCTCGTTGTGCACCTCGCACTTGGACTGCTCCACCTCGTCGAGCATTTGCAGACCTATGTGTGTTTAGGAATTAATTCAATATACATATACATCCATGTTTGGGAGTTCAAAGTGTTTTACTCACGCTGCTCCTGCTGCTTGGCCATGGCCAGCGCTGCCAAGGCGTGCTCCCTGCGCTGGCGCTGCCGCTGCGCCTGCGCCTCCCGTTCCTTGGCCTCTTGTTGCTGTACCTCACGCTCGTGGCGCTCTCGCTCCGCGCGCTCCTGCTTGAGCTGAGCCTCCCGCTCGCTCGCACGCTCCTGTCGCCGCTGCTGAATGGCCAACTGTAGCTCCCGTTTGTGCTCGACCTGCTGCTGGCATTGCTCGGCCTGCTGCCGCTGCGCCTGCTCCAGACCGAGCAACACCTGCTCGCCGTACACACGTCGATCGAGCGCGCGCTGTGCCCGCATTATCTGGGCGAAGTCCATTTGTAGCTGCCGCTGGACATTCACAGATCGCATCACCTGGCTCTGCAGGCGGGCGCATTGAAGCTCTCGCGGTCCAGGACGCAGTTGCTCCAGCAGCAACTGTGCCTTCGCAATGCGCTCTGCTCGTACACGCTGCTCCTCACTTCGATCCAGAGCGCTCTTCTCACGTGCCTCACGAATCGCCGCCTTCTTATGCTGCTCCTGCGCCCGCTGCTCCGTGATGCACTGCTCCTGGATGCTGCTGCACAGCTTCCGGCCGCCAAACTGGCGCAGAAGCTCCTCGCCACCAGCACGCAATTGTTCCTGGTCCCGTTGCCGCTGCTGCCATTGTCGTTGCTGCTCCTTTTTGGGCGCCTGAGTGGCGTTGGAAGTGATTCGTTCATAGCGCTGTTGCGAGATAATCACAGCGGGAGGAGCTCGTGGCACCAGCTGGCGCGCCTCCTGTGGCAACCAAGAATATTGCATTTAAACAGGAAATTAAATTGGGAAAAAGAAACAAGCCACTGCTTGCCAGAAGTCGCCCTAAGTGGCTCTCCCTTGCATCGTCATGGACTTTGTTTGCGTAGCCAAGAAACGGGCTCAGGTTGCCATGGTCTATGGAATCGCCAATATACTTGTATGTATGTATGTGTTTGTATTTGTATCAAATTGTCCAAAGCGGCTGCTAGCGACCAATATCGACGACTCCTTTAAAGCTCTGCCAAGCAATATCGCATACGATTCAAATAATGTTGTTATTGAGTTGGTGTTGGTGGATGCTTTCACATTTTGATGACCAACTAGAATACAATACAACACCTCAGCTTTACAAAGCTATTTTGAGAAGTTCTATCTTGTTCATAATCGGCAGTATTGTTGTCCGGAAATTATACATTTATTGACGCGAGTACTTCTCTCCTTCATAAGGGAGGTTCTTTCGTGAGACTCCCGCCTAAAAAATACAAATTTATCATTCTAGCCATTTCAAAAATGTTTGACAATTGCAGAGCTAGTTGGTTTTAGGGTTTTTGCGGACGTCAAAGTTAAGGAGGTGATTAAAAACTATATCTTAATTGAATTTTGTTTGATGGGTTTACAGCAAGGCTCTACGCACACCTGTGGTGTAAAAATCTCTACAGGCACAGTTGTTATATTTATTAGTTAAGGAAAAAGATTAAGCTATCTGCTTTAAGCAATTTTTTTTCTGATGGTAAGTTAAAGTTTTCTTTTTCATTAATAATAATTTTACTAACTAATACAATGCCTGAAAAAGTGTTTACGCTCATATAAGTACACAATAGTACTGAAGTTTTTCAATAACTTCGCCAGGTTTTACCAAACCATGGACTGCGATTTTTAAAAGAGAAAATCCGGTAGCACTACTTAATATTTAAAACAATAACAATCATTTAAAAAGCATGCCATGCACATTTCTCCACTTCCAGGTACTGGCACAGACAGGCCGAAGTTGTTTATAGTGTATATTTATATACATGAATCAATTGATATTTGTCGCAGCCTGATACAAATCTCCTCATTTTTATCGAAAGTTTTTAGCATGTAAGCGAACAATTTCGATCTAGATTTGTTAAAACCAAACAACTAGAAACTCGTAAAGTTTAAATTTCGAACCGATTTTTAAAATAACAAAGTTGGCAGCACTGTTCGATAAAAGGCGGCAATTTTTGGGAGAGCAGATGCAGACTTGTTTTGACATTGCTAAAGCTCTCTGAGCATGCCGCCAGCCGCAGCCCAGCAATCAAATTTGGAATTAAAATGTAATTTCCCACACGATTTGCACACAACACTGTGTTGTCTGGGTGATGCGTTGACAACTGCGCCATTGAACGTCACCAACGTCATCAACGGCAGAAGCAGCCCCCACAAGCATGTGTGAAAAATATTGAAATTGTCTTGGACTGTGGCGGCGGCCGCGTGTTGTGTTGTTGATCCCGCGTCTGCCCCAGCAGAACACTAACATTTTTGTATATACATATATATAATTCTTTCGTAATTCGTGCGCAAATAAAAATTGCAGAAGTTTTTCTTTAGCAGTGGGAGCCAATGTGCTATAAAGTGAATTTAAAATTAAGAATAAAAAGAAAAATCACTCGATTATTACAATTTCTTCGTTTTGAAAGTACGAGTAGCTGCACGAAAATCGAAGGCCACCCAAAAATAATTGACAAAGCACCCCTGTCCCCAATTGGCGTTTTCGCTCTTGTTATCTTAACAGTTATTTAGTTCATTGCTGCCGCTAACGAGAAAGTACATACCGTCATAATAAAGGCATAAAGTGATTAATTAAAAATAAATTAAACTTATAAAAAAAGTCCGTGACGACGACGCAGCGAGTGTGCGTTTTTGGTCTGTGCTCGTGTGTATTTGTGTTTTCCACTTTGTTTCATATTTGCCCCATTTTTGATACCAAAATGTGAAATCGAATCTAAGCAGTATTTCATAATTGCCGCTTGCTTTGCCTGCCTAACTAAAATAAAAATAAAAAAGAACAAGAAAAACTCCACGCCAACTAATCCCATCAGCCAGCAGCCATGTCCTACACTGAGCTGGAGTCGGGCTATCAGGATCTGCGTCAGTCGACACAGCAAAGCAGCGCCCAGCATCATCAGCAGCAACACCAGCAACATTCGCAGTCGGCGCAGCAACAGCAGACGTCGTCATCCTCAGCAGCACATTCACATCGCGTGGGCTTCTATCTGGGTCACGATGGCAATGTATGCAATGAAAATGAAATACTAACATATCTAATTTTGTTTAAATTTACTTCAATGCTTGGGTTGTTGCTGCTGCTGTTGCGTGTGCTGGTGTGGCGTGTAAAAATCAATATCTCTCGCCAACCAACTGCATTTGGAGCAGCAGCAGCAGCAGCAATAACAACAACTTGCTGCCCACCACATGTTGTGTGGGGGGGTTGGGCATCCTTTTCTTGTTGCGTTGACCCTGACTTTTTGTTGCTTGCAGCAGCAACACTAGCAGCAGCAACAACAACAGCAGCAGCAACAGCAGCTGACAGCATGCTGCATGTAGCCCCCCTCTCATTTGACTCTCTCTCGCTTAGCTCTCACCATTCGTTTCTCGACAATGTCAATGTCAAATGTTCCTTGACTGGCACACTCGCTCTCCCTGTCTGTTCTCTCTCTCTCTATCTCTCTCTGCCTCTCATTTTAAATGCCGCATTGCATTTTGGCTTTTTGTTCTTTGGCGCTAAATTTAAAAGTGATTCACGCTATCGCATCAAATCTGAATTCACAAGTTAAATAAGAAAATAAAAACATTTCAATTTCATTCATAAATTAGCGCCACTCAAAGCTTCTCGTTGCGGTCTTCGTTCGCTATGAGATACAAATAATCAATCACTTAGATACAATTTATTGGGCACAAAACTTTCCATGGACATGTGGAAAACAAAAAAACACTGGTTGATTAGCAATAATGATAAGCAATAATAATAAATCAAGTGCAGAGCGTATATATAGTGATTGGGAATATCTAAGATAAATTATTGGATATTTCTTATAGTTTTATTAAAATTTCTTTTTGTTATAAAAATTCTACTATACTACTATACACTGGGACAAACAGTAGCTAGTTTATAGGTTACAATGACTATATATCTTTGAAAATGATAAAAATGCAATTTTGCGAAAAGTAAACACGTCTCCGTAGCCATTGAGCAGTCAATCATATGATATTTAAGTATGAAAATTGATTCCAGAAATTTGTTAATATAATCAAATCTGTGGAAAAACAAAAAATTTCAAACCAAATCTCTTCGTTAAGTTATTTTTTCTGATTCAGTTCATTTCTAGACTTCTCTCAGTTTGTAGAGGGGCTTAAAAGGCGTATAAGTTATGATTATAGGAACTCAACTAGGGGGACGCATTTATTATATAGCTAATCGATTAATGCATTAGGCACCAAGAACATCATCGCGGCACATCACGCATCAAGTTGTCAATTTATCAATTTGTATGACAAACAAATATTAGCAACAAAAGCTGTGTAAGCAGAGGAGCACTAGAAAAACAGAATAAGTCACACCTTTATAGCTCGCTCGATAGCTAGAAATGCCAAATGGGCAACAGTTTTGACAAATTCAGCGTCAGTGGACGCGATGGGCGTGGCGTTGACTACAACACTCCATGTCGTAGTTGGCGGAACCGTCGGCAGCGCAGGCGCGCCACTACCACAGCAAATGGAGCAAACGGCGCAACAACAAAGGCATCAGCAACTGCCACCTCCACGTTGGCAACAGCAGAGTCAACAACAGAGTCTACGGGCACCTTGACATTAACAGCAGCTGAACGACGATGTCTGACTCACGTGAACTCGACGCCGAACTTGGGCGGTGCGTATGCGTCGTTAACAGTTAACTGTTGCCAAGAGAGTTGTGTGGGAGAGACTTGGTCTTTAGCTGAGACAGAAACAACGGCTCCTGCCAAGGGCGTACGCAGCTTTTACAAAAGGGGGAGGGGGGGTCCAAAAAATTAAAATGTTGATTAAATAATGCACGATGCATTTAAAAAAGAATTTATGCATATGATCTATGAAAAAACTTCAACAAATCCAACTCAGTAAGTAAGCGAAGTAATAATGAACGTGTGGTCGACTTTATATGGCAAAATTTTTTGTAGGGGAGGCAACGGCCCCCCATGCGTACGCCCTTGGCTCCTGTTCCTTCTTTTGGGGCATCATATATATGCTATATTTTAATCTAAATCGGCTTAGTTGTTTTCTTTTTCTACTCCTTTTCCAGTCTTCCTACTTCTACATACAAGTACTGTAAAAGGTCGGATAGGAGATTGAAAATAGAAATTTAATGCAATTAAAATATTTTAGTTCAATCTATTTCGCACAAATAGAAACAAATTTATCCGTTATGTTGCTGTTAGTTCAACTGCCTAAATATAATTATATAATACCACGAAATATTTCCAATCATTCAACAAATAAATACTAAGGTTTCAAAACATTTGCATTCACTTGCAGTGTAGCTGTGTATATCATTGGGAAGCCTGGAAAATATTATTTAATTGTAAAGCAAAAAATGGTTAAGCAATGTAATTTCTTCGAATAAAATAGGTGACTTAAAATGTGTTATTTTTAATAAAAGCAATTTGAAAGCAATAGAATAGATGCTTGTAGTTTTTGTAGAAGATGTGTATACAGCAATCAAAATAATTAAAGTATTATATGCCTACTATATATCATAATAGGTATAGATCGCGGAAGCTTAGGCGGTGAAGTCGAAATAGGATTAGATTTAATGGGAAGAAGTGTAAACTAGACCGACCACACAGCTCTCTATTGTGTGGATAAGCGCTCGTTGTTTACTTATTTACAAATTCTCTAACCTCTCTCTTATCGTGCCTTATACTATATGTATCTTTTTCTATCCCATTAGAAACAACTGATAATGAACTGCCGCTGGAGCCGCGCTCTTCCTCATTCTCTTATGGGGTGAACGTTTCTCTTATTCTCAGTCTTACACTTTTTTTAAAAAAAAACATTTTCTGTTGTTTAATATTAATTGCCTGTCTTGGTTTCGTTTTTCTTTTCTTTCTTTTTGTTATTTGTTATTATTATTTGTCTTGCTCGTTTACATTGCGTTGCGTTTTTGTTTAATTTGTATTGTTGCGTATACGCCGCGTTGGCGTTGTCATTTGTTTGCTCATTTGTCGCAAAAACTAATTAATTTTTGGCAAGACATGCAGCTTAATTATCTTGTTATTTGCTTCCCAATATGTTTGCGCATCCGCTGTTTGCCTCTGGCTGCTTTTTTTCCTGCTCTGGCCGCTGTAACTTCGTAGTCGCCTCACCAGTCGGCAGTCGTTGCCCCAAAGCGTCGAACAGCTTTAGAAGTTTTCACTGTCGGGCAATTCATTGAGAGTTCTGATTTCTTGTGGTAAGCAACGCTGACCGGCGAGCATTCCCCAGTCGGTTCGAACTTCGAAGCCACCGCCTAAAAGCATGCCATAGAATCCGTAACAGATAGCTGTTGACAACCCAAATACCTATTTAGACGACAAAAGTTATCGTTTGGCATAGGAATCCGGGCGGGTAGGTGTGTGTAAGTGGCACATTTGCTTTGTTCCATTCGTCACGCGTCGGAGGCAAAGAACCAATTATTCCAATTATTCTATCTAAAACCTGTGCCGTAAACTAAAGTTGCCTCTCGACCTTCCTTGGAGGTGAGTTGTAGAAAGTGCTTGCCAGCTGGTGACTACGCTTTACAAAAATAGCTACTACAGCTAATCACAGCTGGTAAATTGTTTAACATGAAGTTGAAACAAAACAAAGCATGGTTGCGTTGAGTTGTGAGAATAAAATAAATACATTTGAGTCAGTTGATCAGTTAAAAACTACAAAACTCTTATCTGGGAATTACCACCTGATTTGTAAAATTAAAACAATTTACTTTTTATTAAGTATAAATTGGTTTATTTGACTAATTTGTGTTGTTTTAATTCTAAAAACAAGACGCGAAACAAGCCGGAAAAGTGGAGAAATTTTAGTTACTAGCTGTGGGGGAGCAACAAGTCGGTGTGTCTGGTCTCGTTTGTCTCGGAATCGCAATAAAAAAAGTTCCGCTTTCGCCCCTTACAAATAAATACATTAGAAATTAGTTATAAAGTACAAAAGTAATTAATATTAGCGCTGTTTTTCTTGGAACTAAAACCAAGTACTGCTGTTTACAATAAGAGAATCATTTTCCATGCCTATTTAATAAATACTTAATACAAATTTTACAATGTATTGTAGAGGATTTTTTTTTTAATTCAAGGCCAGTGTACATTTAAAAAAAAAAATGTAATACAAAAGAATACAAAATAATAGAATAGATTTTGTTTAAAACCACTATTGTTGGCGTGAGAAAACGAGAGCACATGCAAATGGCACATAAATAATAATTTCATTCATTAAAATTGTACGGGTGTTCTATAAATAGTTTTATTTACATGTTTATACATAATTCTAAAGTTCAGATCATTTGTTTGATTTCCGTATATATTAATGTGCCCATACCCTCTATTTAAGTAAATAAGTGGGCATGTTAGTTTTGCGACAGCGTCTGGAACACCTTTCATTTGTCTGTTTATAAGAACGCTTCGTCCACTAAAATTATAGAAAATAGAGAAAGAAGAAGCCAAAATTACTTGGCCTCTCAGCCCAAAAACAGAAATCAAAATCCTTTTACCAACAATAAATCCTGCGCTTAAGATCTCCTATAATATTCCATTGTTTCTTATTTCTATTCAAGCGATTTGAGCTCATTTTCTCAAAATAAAAATCGTTATTTTTTAATCCTATTGTGAATCAAGACGAAAAATTTATAATAATAAATCTGTGGTTCACATATGCACTTTTTAAAATATTGAACGAGTTATGGATCATATCTTAATCGCTTTGTTTCCAATTTATATGCGCAATATAGAAGATTTTGGTGAACAGGTTTTAAAAATGAATATTACTCTCATGATAGAATTCGGTGTTATGTTCTCATAGGAAAGACGTCACAATTAGCTCTGCGTAGTTAGAGTGATCGCCTTTTAAGTGTAGTGGGACTGGGATATTATTTTTGTTCTCTCTCGTGATATCAAGCTCACTTTAAAGGATCTGGCGCTAAGTCAACAATTTTCACGCTCTGCCTACAACAAGCGTGGAAAATTTTGAACAAAATTGCCCGGAAAAATACTCACACGTGGCAACACCGAAAGACACAATTCAGACGATGTGGCTACGTCCCGGAGCTTTTTGTGATGTACGAGCGCTGTGAGAGCGAATAAGCAGCACCCTTTGATGGCATACCCTTCTACATATGCTTGCAGCATATACAGTGAAAGGTCTCTTGGCCGGACACAATTTGTGTCCGCTTTTATTTATTTATTTTTCATTTTTTTTTAAATATTTAAAAAAATACAAAAAAATCAAAAAATAAATCAATACAATAGAGGGGGGATAAGTAAAATAAATAAAATACTTTTTACACAGATCGAATGTTTTAGAACAAGTGTTCATTAAGGGAGTTTTCACTGTACTCGTAGTGTGTGTTATTCCAGACGCTGTCGGAGTTTGCATGTTTCAGCCTACAGGGCATTACATGGTCCAGCAGCTTGTCTCACAATCAGTTTTATTTGTTTATTAATGAGTTAGCAAGCCACTGAGAACAAGTTCGATTATACTTGTATGTGTGTCTGATTGTGTGCGTGTGTTTGTTGTCGTCTTATCTCGCTTAGCTCTGATCAGTAATTTAAGCAAGTTACTCAAACTAGTGCTTATCATCAGAATATACGACGTGGCTTTAGCGCTCTTCAAGTCATGACCTCCCCCTACCCCCCTCGCCCACCACCCTTCTGCCTGTTGGCGCATGGAAAACAATTGGCGCTGTTTGAAGAGCAACAACAAAGCGTCACGACGCGGGCCGGCCTTGTGTGTGGCCAATTATTATAGCATTACATATATACATACATACAAATGAATGCATATATACATAAGTATTTATATATGTATGTATGTATGTATGTATGTTTGTATTATTGTTGTTATTATCAACATCAAAATATTGTGGAGCGGCGCGTTGGAGGCGAAGCGTCACTCGCGGTGCCATAAAAGAGCATTTGGTTCGCTTCGCTACGGCCCGATTCGGTAGCATTTCTCGCCACACACAGCCCCTGCCCTCAGCTGGTCTGGCCTGGCCCGGCCCGGCCTGGTCTGGCCTGCTTGCCTTGTCTTGCCTTGCCTTGCCTTCTGGGCCCAACGGCCCAACGGTTCCGTTGCTCAGTTCATTGTCAGCTGTTCGTCGCGTTGTGTGTGTGTCTTGGCGGGCCTTAAGTGCTAAGTAATAGTATATAATTTTGCAATTGCAATTAAAACGTAACGTGCAACAAAAACATTTCATTTTAAAGCACACATTTCATTTACATACACATGTACATATGTACGTGCTTAAAGAATAGCTAACTAGAATCAGTTGCGAGCGAAATATTAAAAGTCAATCAGTGAGTTCCAGCCATTGTCATTGTTGTGATTGTTGCTGTTATTGGTTGACATGGAGTGGACCTGGTTTAAGGACTGGTGGCGCCTCAAAAAGTTGCGCGTGCGCCATCAGCGTCACAAAATGAAATTGGAAGCAGCAGCCGCTGCTGCCATTGCCACGGCCAGCGCTGCGCCGGGCATTGAGACGGCAACGGCTGCTGAGGAAGCAGGCAACGGGCAGGAGGGCACAACGCTGGGCACAGCTCGACGGAATAGCCTTACTGCCAACACCAGTCGCCGTGCCCGACGTGCCGGCCAAAAGCGTCGCAGACTGAAGCAGAGGCAGCGACGCAGCCAGAGTGCCGGCAATCTGGAAAGCCGGGACGATGATAGCAGCGACCATGGCGAGTACGGACCCTTCAATGTCAGCGACTATGAAGACTATGGCATCGTTGATGCCGCCAATTGTGATGACAGCGATGACTTCTGTTTCTGTGATGAGTGCTTGAATGTATGTACATATACATACATACATATGTACAGTGAAAACTACCTTAACGGACACCTCCCTCATCCGCACACTCTCTTCGGCGAACACTTTTTCTAAAACATTCGATCGGTGTATAAAGTATTTAAGTATCCCCTTCGGCGGACAAAGATTGGCCGACCGCGAGTGTCCGGCCAAGAGAGTTTTCACTGTACATATATCTATATAAGTACATATGTGTACATCGACACAAATGGCAATCGAGAAATGTTATTTTGTATTAATGACCTGAAAAAGCTTAGCAACTGCATGGTTTATCACGATTTTTCTACTTCTTCAGTGAATGTTTTTCAAAAACAAAAACAAAAACAAAAAACCCCCATTAGACATTCCTTCATGTTCTCACTATACGACTATATAGTCGTTTCCCCCAGAAGCATAGCAAATATTATTGCTAAACTTTATTGGTGGTATTCCTGAAAGCGACTTAGATGTTTAGTCCTTTTATTTATTAGTGCGCATCGAAAGACCCATTTCGAGAGGTGTACAAGAATTAGACTATCCTCAAAACGCTATCCTCAGATTCAAATTTTTTTTTTTAGTTTTCTTTATTTATCGTATCTTCTCTTTCGGAGACTTACGATAAGTCGACAAATCTCAATCTAATATTGTTATTTCATGAATAACAATTAATTATTTAAATTACGGCCCTAACTCTTATTGCTGGGTGGGGAGGTCTCTTCGCCGGAGTCGTGTATGGCTAGTCTGCCAAGTTAAATTCCGCGCTAGTCTACTTGGATGGTCCCGAAGCTTAAGCTGGTACTTTGCTTTCATCTTTAACAGTTCCCACATTTAAATCTTTTCGGATATTTTCATTCCGTGTGTACCTGGGGGCCCCAGTGATGGTTCTCAGTATCTTCGATTGAGATCTCTTGATTATCTCTAAATTACTAATGGAAGCGTTTCCCCATAGATTCAATCCTTAAATCCTTATCTCTCACCAACGCTGCACTGTTTTAAAATTTCTGAACATTACGAGAGTCTTAAATACTAAAAAAACAATAGATACAGGTCTAGAGCATATATCGTGCACAATTCTTATTACTTCCAGTTTAAAATTAGTTGTAAATGGTCACAAAAAGTACAAAGCAGTCTTAAAAAGTAAATAATGCCTTTAAAATAACAAGAATATCGAATAACGAAACCGATTCGTTGATAGAATTTTATTCGTCTACTAAAATTTAAATGGGTTTCCATTAGTTAGCATTATTTAGTTAGTTATTCAGGCTTTCGATCAAGTACTAATTACCTACATATGTGTTTCTTTTAAATATATTTACAAAATGTTTTCAATTACATGGATACCGGAAAAATCCGATTTCATTTTCATCAATACTTTGCAAAAAATAAAACGTGAAACGAGTAGAACTCAGTAAATAAGCCTTTGACTGCTTAAATACTATATCTCTGATACTTAGTCGAAGTTAAGAAATTATAAAGCAGATAATATCATTTTTCAAATGGTTCTCTTGACTTGTAGTTGCAAACAATATTGAATGCTGTTTTGATTCGAGGGTGTTTCAAATTTTGTTGTTTTCCAAATGATTCAATTGTTTGTTGTTTTTACATATTTCAGTAGCATTCTTTGAGTCGAAGAATCTATCACACGACTACTTGTAAGTAGCTAATAAAATAATAAAAATAGGAGAACAAATGGCAGGCAGTACAATTTTTAAAGCTTCAAAGAAAAGCAAAAACCGAACGAAACAAACTGCTCAAAAAAAAAAAACAAACACAAAAAAGATTTCTTAAGAAAGACCAGAAACTTTTCTAATACTCTCTCATTCCCAGTGGTGTTGATCAAAGATATTTGTCACACATACATATAGTGTAAAGTATATATTATGTACATTATTTTTCGAACAAACAAAAACAAAAACGACATCTGGAAACCTTGTGCTTACAATCAATGATTGTAGACAAAATCATCAAATTGTAAGTTTAAGTTTTTTCTTTTAGTAGAATTGTTGAATCAACAACTGGGCGACATTTGGCAGATAAGTAAGTGATCGTGACAGGGATGGGAAGAGAGGGGAGGGGAGGGAACGGGGAAGGAGAAGGCGAGAGCAGCTGGAAAGCCAATGCGATTGAACAATTCGGCTTGAAAGCTTGACTGCTAATTGCAACAATCAACTGGGCGAGCGACTTAAATGTGGGACACCCACACTAAGTTAGCTTTGCAGCTCTTCTATACACACGTATGTATGTGTGTATAGTATGTCTGTGTAGGTATTTAGAACGGAGATTTATAATAAAAACAACAAATGGGAAAATTCGCTTCTCTGCCACTAGCTTGCTGATTGCTTGTTGTTTGTTGTTCTTTGCTGTTCTTCCTATGATTGTTGTTGGCGATGGATGGCCATTTGACAAATATAATCATGGATATAAATCATCATGCGACATTCTTGTTTCGTTTCTCCATTTGTTTGCTATTCAGGGCGACACCGATTTCGGTGACAGCAATGACGGCATGGACTCGGACACGAGCAACTCGTCGAGCAACAGCAAGCAGGTTGTTGTTGGGATCTGCGCGATGGCCAAGAAGACACAATCGAAGCCAATGAAGGAGATCCTAACACGTCTGGGTGAATTCGAGTTCATCAAGCTGGTCACATTTGAGGAGCATGTGATATTGCGGGAGCCGGTTCAAAATTGGCCCACCTGCGATTGTCTGGTCTCCTTTCACTCGAAAGGCTTCCCGCTGGAGAAGGCCATTGAGTATGCGCAGCTGCGTAACCCATTTGTGCTCAATAATCTGCACATGCAGTACGATATACAGGATCGTCGACGCGTCTACGCCATATTGGAGAAGGAGGGCATTGAAATACCGCGCTATGCGGTTCTCGATCGCGACTCACCGGACCCGAAACGTAAGTGTTGCAAGTGTTAAACGAAGCCTCCCCCGAAGACGAAGATTTTCGAATTGACAAATCAATGATTTATTGCAGATCATGAGCTTATCGAGTCCGAGGATCATGTGGAGGTCAATGGCATAACATTTAACAAGCCGTTTGTGGAGAAACCGGTCTCAGCGGAGGATCACAACATTTACATCTATTATCCGACATCGGCAGGCGGCGGTAGTCAGCGTCTATTCCGAAAGATTGGCAGTCGTAGCAGTGTCTACTCCCCAGAGTCACGTGTACGCAAGACCGGCTCCTTCATCTATGAGGACTTTATGCCCACCGATGGTATGCGCTTGTCTATTGCCTATAGTTCTCGTTAACGTTTGCGCTAGGTGCCAGAGCCCGCATCCACTAAATAATTTGTCCACCATAAGTAATCCACCTTAGTAATCCAAGTGCATGCCACAGCCAAACAAAAATGAAAAAAGAAAACAATCAACTCAACTCCAATGCTATTGTCTAATGCAAAAATGTCGTATGTCCTGCCTCGCACCACCATAAACAAGCACTGCTCTCTCTCTCTCTCTCCCTCATAAGCACCCAATCAACCATATACTATATATAGTACACACCCACAACACACATCCACAACAGCAGTTTGCGCCGTTGCCGCCGACCTCAAAATGGCCGCCAGTCGAACGCACTGAATCCAGCATTACCTTTACAACTTAGTCTACTTTTCAGGTACCGATGTCAAAGTCTATACCGTGGGGCCCGATTATGCGCACGCCGAAGCACGCAAGAGTCCGGCCCTGGATGGCAAAGTGGAGCGGGACAGCGAGGGCAAGGAAATACGATATCCGGTCATACTCAATCACTCCGAGAAGCTTATATCGCGTAAGGTGTGTCTGGCCTTTAAGCAGACCGTCTGCGGCTTCGATCTGCTGCGCGCCAATGGCAAGAGCTATGTGTGCGATGTGAATGGCTTTAGCTTCGTGAAGAACTCAAATAAGTATTACGATGACTGCGCCAAGATATTGGGAAACATGATATTACGCGAGCTGACGCCCACACTGCACATACCCTGGTCCGTGCCCTTCCAACTGGACGACCCTCCAATTGTGCCGACAACATTCGGCAAGATGATGGAACTACGCTGCGTAGTGGCCGTCATAAGGCATGGGGATCGAACGCCCAAGCAGAAGATGAAGGTGGAGGTGCGACATCCCAAGTAAGTGCCACAAATCATAGAGCTATGTGGGTGAATTATTATTATGCTTAAACCCATTGCAGATTCTTCGAGATCTTCGAGAAGTACGATGGCTATAAGCTGGGCCACGTCAAACTGAAGCGACCCAAGCAACTACAAGAAATTCTGGATATAGCACGGTTCCTACTTTCCGAAATACACACCAAGACACATGTGGAAATTGAGGAGAAGGAGAGCAAGCTGGAGCAGCTAAAGAATGTGCTGGAGATGTATGGTCACTTCTCGGGCATTAATCGGAAGGTGCAGATGAAATATCAACCGAAGGGTCGGCCACGTGGCTCCAGTTCGGATGACGGTAAGTCCCTGTAGCTGACCGATTCGCGTCCATATTACTTGAAATTCGATATCATGCCAGCCGACACGCCCGCAGAACCTTCGTTGGTGCTTATTCTTAAATGGGGCGGTGAGCTAACGCCCGCCGGACGCATACAGGCCGAGGAGCTGGGTCGCATCTTCCGCTGCATGTATCCAGGGGGCCAAGGCCGCTCAGACTACTCCGGCACTCAGGGTCTGGGTCTACTGCGGTAGGTGTTTGGCCGCAACTGATAGAAAACAATCGCCCCTCAACCATTGCATTTTACAGTCTGCACTCAACTTTCCGGCATGATTTGAAAATCTATGCCTCGGATGAGGGTCGCGTCCAAATGACTGCGGCCGCCTTTGCCAAAGGTCTCCTGGCACTGGAGGGTGAGCTTACGCCCATATTGGTGCAGATGGTGAAGAGCGCCAACACAAATGGGCTGCTGGACAACGACTGCGACTCTAGCAAGTATCAGAATCTGTAAGTAATCCAACTGTAGAATTTTTTAAATTCGATCCTATGCCCTTTTTAAAAAACTCTCCTCGGGATTCACTTAAATGAAATGGTAGTCAATTTTTTTGCATTAAGTAATCATACAGGTTGAATATAAACGAAACGAAATGGTCTGGATCTTCCAAATTAAAAATATAATAGGAAACCCAACAATATCCTTCAATGAATTGTGTGGGTGTATGCGAGTTTTATCACCATTTGAATTTAGATCAATGGGGCTATTACATTTAATCAACATCTTTCTAAAAGTCTGTGGCGCTATTTATCCTTGTAGGTTCCCCAAGTCCTAGGCGTACTTAATTGAACCCAGGAGCTTGAATCCGACTAATCACACCCTTTTCATGATTCTCACAGTGCCAAAGGACGCTTGCATGAGCTGATGCAGAACGATCGCGAGTTCACGAGCCAGGATCGTGAATTGATCAATCCGTGCAACAGCAAGTCCATTAATCAGGCGCTTGACTTTGTCAAGAATCCGGTGGACTGTTGCCATCATGTGCTTCTGCTCATACGGGAACTGTTGCACATAATCAGCATTAAAAAGGACGATCCCAAGACCAAAGATGCTATTTTATATCATGGCGAGACATGGGACTTAATGCGTTGCCGCTGGGAAAAAATTGAGAAAGACTTTAGCACGAAGTCCAAACTATTCGACATATCCAAAATACCTGATATATATGACTGCATCAAGTACGATCTTCAACACAACCAGCACACGCTGCAGTACGATCAAGCGGAAGAGTTGTACATATATGCGAAGAATTTAGCGGACATCGTTATACCCCAAGAGTATGGCCTAACACCGCAGGAGAAACTTGCGATTGGCCAAGGCATCTGTTCGCCGTTGTTGCGTAAGATTAAGGGGGACCTGCAACGGAATATTGATGAGGTCGAGGATGAGTTTATGAACCGCCTAAATCCGCATTACAGCCATGGTGTGGCGAGTCCGCAACGTCATGTTCGGACTCGGCTCTACTTCACCAGTGAGTCGCATGTCCACTCCCTGCTTACGGTGCTCCGCTACGGTGGACTGCTGAACGTCGTCACGGACGAGCAGTGGAGACGCGCCATGGACTACATCTCGATGGTGTCCGAGTTGAATTATATGTCACAGATCGTCATTATGTTATACGAGGACCCAACCAAGGATCCCACCTCGGAGGAGCGTTTCCACGTCGAACTGCACTTCAGTCCGGGCGTCAACTGCTGTGTGCAAAAGAATCTACCCCCGGGTCCGGGTTTCCGGCCACACTCACACAGCGACAACACTTGCAATGTGAGTGTTCAGTCATCCGAAGAGTCGAATCCATCGCGCATTGAAGAGGAGATCGATATCGCTGAGGATACTCAGAGCAAGAAGCGGGTAAGTCTTACCCTATCGCATTTCCATTTCAATAATTCATCATGCCTTTGCTGTTTTGCAGTGCTCTTTAATTTCAAATCCCCGTAATTCCGAGCGCATCTCAGGCATAAGCACGGAACGTGGCTATTCCTCGTTCACCTTTAATCGCCTGAGCTCAAAGCAACTGAAGTCCAAGCCCATACCCATTGGCGCCCATCACACCGTCAGCGGGCACGAGGCAATGGATCTGGCAAAACGCCTCAATGAAGAGCTTGCCTCACAACAACAATTGCACCATCAGCAGCAGCACCACACGGCCCTGGACATTCGACCTATCAGTCCAGACATACGCGCCGTTAGTCCCGACTGCGAGCCACGTTCGCGCAGCTTCGAGCAGCGACCGACTACCACCTGCGGCCAGGATCAGGGTATGTATGTGTGCGGTGGGGAGCGGCCGCTGGGCCATCAGGTTCGGTCAGGGCCTGTTGACCATTATAGCTGCGCTGCGCTCCGTGTCTGCTAATCAGCTCGCGATCTCCTAATATTGGGCACCCTTGCCCATTTCAGCATATAATTTCTTAAACGTAGTTATGATTGGTTCTTGACTTTTTTTTTTTAACTTACGTTTAATACCTTCTTACGCTGTCTAACACCGACGAATTGGCTGTCAAACTAATGTGATATTTTGTTCAACTAATACACGGCGCCTCTATTGATGATCGTGGGTCAGTTGTGGGGTCCCTAAGACCCCCCATCAACCTCGACGCGCTTAAGCTGCCTTGTAGCATACATAGAGCTCACATATACCCTACACCACCTATTATTGTTTTGTCTTGCATGCGACCTACGACTTACGCTAGCCTCTCTATCTCTCTGCAACACTCAAATTCCCGCCCCACAAAAGAAGAAAAGAAAACGGAAAATTTCAAAATTATTTCATTGTTTCTATGTTTTCCACAAAATGCGCGATTCAGTTTACCAAAGATTTCTAGTCATTCTATATTTTCAAATTTATATAGAACGAAAGAAAATGTTACATTTCTAAGATATCTTGATGAAGTCTTTCGCATGATTCTTTCATATATAAATAGTGTACTACTTGTATTTTTTCAATCTTTAAACATACAAAATGTTCTGCATCGATGTTTCTTATAATAGACATTTTAAAATACATACTCATCATTTAGTATATGTAAGTTTTTGCAAAGTGTCAAGAAATACTTTATGAAAATGAATCTTCTGTAAGCTGAACAACGCATACTACTTTTATAAACGACATGAGTTAACATGATTTTTGTCTGTGTAAAGAAACGTTCGACCCTCTCGTATGTACGTACATACATATGGGAAAAGGATATTTTTTTCATGTTTCCCCATTCTAATTCCTATTTACTTTAACCACCAAAACAAATTTATCTTTAAACTGTGCCCAACATTTTTAGTTTTCATATTTTCTGTGATCAATGAGAATATATACAAATGGATGATTAAACGCATTATATATAGATATATAACGGTAGATATATATGTATATATGTATGTATAATGTACAACATGTAAGCCAAAGAAAATTGAAAATCGATAAGAATCTGGCCGCGGAATCCCGTGTACTTGGCTGTGCAGTAGTATCGGTTTGGCCCAAAAAGCCAACCCCACATACACACCTCAAACACGATCGCTCAATGACCATCTAACTCAGAGTAGTAGGAACTGGACTGTTGTTGTTGCATCTGGATATGAGGAAGGTCGCCTCTGTGCCATTTCATTGCCCTGGACCGGCTGACAGAAGCAGCTGCTCCAGGGCTTGAGGCACTATACGAAATGAAGACGCTCTTGCTGATGATTCAGATGCTTCGATAGCCGTACATTCTGTATCCAGTTTGATCTTTGCATCGTCGCTCTGCAGTCTTGTTCTCTCCTATGCACTCTCTCTCTCTCTCTCTGTCTTTCTCTCGCTCTCTCTCTCTCTATCTTTCTCTCTCTCTGTTGCTCTGTATAGTTCTGGGAAGTTCGTGCATTTGTTCTCAATTTCGCACGCAACTCTTTCCGTTACGATTATGCTCAGTCTGTCTGTCGCTCTCGCTCGCCTTAAGTCTGACATGCATGAGAAAACATTACACGACAATTAACATACATAATTGTATATACATATATCGATATAGTTCGAATTGAGTTGTGACGTTTTTTGTCTGTCTATTTTGTTGTTATTGTTGCTATTTGTTTGTTGTGCGCAAGCGCGCCCACAACCGCCTCGCTCCCCATTCACACTAACCAGACCAGACCAGACCAGACCAGATCAGCCCAGTCCAAAATCCCGCTTGCTGTTGTTTTTGCGCTGCTGTGCATCCCGGCCTGTTTCGCAACTAAATGAGAATGAAAGCACAGGCTTCCTTTTCCAGTACAAGTATGACTACTACTAGACCTTCTAGTTCTACTACTTCTTCTTGACATGCTTCTTTTTAATACTAAGAGTATCTCGGCTAATGAGTTTTCTGTTTGTATTCTCTATGACCATACAACAAACGATCGCACCCACACACTCCCACACACACACACACACACACGCACGCACACGCACACACACACCCAAACACACGCACACGCACACGCACACACTGTCGATGCTGACGTTACCTGAAACGAAACCTTGAAATCCCTTGTTCCATGTGCCGCAATGCTTGTGACTATCCATACACTAACCGGCGACCAACCTGCTTGCCATCATCTCACAGATGTCCAGGCGCCCGTGCCCGTGCCCGCGCCCGCGCCCTCACCATCGCCACAACCAGCAGTCGCCTCGTTTGACGAGATCACAAGTGCCCGCGTAGGTGGCAGTAATCGCTCCGCTATCCAGATCCGTGTCACCGATAGTCTGTCCTTCTTCAAGATCGACTCGTCCACCAATGAGCTGCCATTGTCGGACATTGACTTCTCCCAGAATCCGGGCACCCCTCAATCCGCTAGTGGCGGCCTAGTTGGTGCCCATCGTTGTGTTGCCACCCCTCACAAGCGTCTTCATGTGCTGACCATGTGCCGCATGGAGAGCACCGATGAGCCGGACTATGTGAATCAGTTGCAACATTTGCCGCAAATCTCGCCACTGGCCACCAACGAGCGTCCGCTCACCTGCCAGTGCACCAGCGGTGAGGCGCTCAATGCGGGCACACCCCATGCCCACTCGAAAAGTATGGCCGACTTGGTTGCCTGCCATACCCATGCCGCCCCTGCCTGCGGAGAGCTGCAGCCGTCATCAGCCGGTCAAGTGGTGCAACCGAATGCTGGCAGCTCCTTTGACGACGACTTTCAGCTATCCAGCTCGGCTCCGGCTGCACTGCTTAGCTGTGAGTTCGGACAGCAGCCGACGCGTGCGGTAATGCTAAGCGTTCACTGCACCACCTCCCCCACAGCCTCGACGCTGAGGCTGTGCAAAGACATGGACGAGTCGCAGCTCAATAAACTGCATCAGGAGCAGGCCAAGTTCGGTGCTAGCAGTGCCAAAGCAACTAGCCATTCGTGCGGTCAGCTCTCGATGGTGCAATCAGCGCCGGTGGTTCAAGAGAATCCATTTCGTTTCCCTAGCCACTCGACAACTCGACAGGCTTCAACCCCTCTCCCTGCTCCTGCCCCGCCCAACTATTTCGTTAGCACATTCGCACCCATTGCCGAGCATGTGACGCTACCCAGTGCAGCTTCAACCATAGCCACCACTATCAATACCTATACTACGACCGACACAACCACCCAACCACAGGTGGCGTACAATTTACCCACGTTGTTGGTAACAAACATTGGCTTAACCGCCTCGGCCACGCCCACAGCTATAGCAACAGCAAATGCCACGCTTGTGTTGGCGTCCATAGCCACAACCATTACACCAACTGCAACAGCAACAGCAACAACCACAACAACAACAACAGCAATAATAACAACAACAACAACAACAACAGCAGCAACAACCACTATAACTACAATAACAATAGCAGCCGCAGCTATAACTAATACTGCAACAATGTCTTCTAATCTACCTTTTACTAACCAATTCAATCCGATCGATCCCTCCAATACTGACCACCGACACCACCACCCCCACCGACACCACCACAATTACAACCCACACCACAACTACAACCAACACAAACCCATCAACCATTCGCTGACAACCCATATAACGACCAATACACCAATTGACATGAACGCAAACAACAACAACAACAACAACAACCACCACAACCACACCATCTATAAAAACACGACAACCGCCACAACCACGTCCCTGTCTTGTTGTACCACTACCATCGCTACAGATAGCACAGTCTCAGCCTCGGTCTCCTCGGCCAACTCATCGACATCATCGCGCCGCCAAAGACACAGTATTGCCGGCCAGATGTCCTATATGAAAATGTTGGGTTTCGGTGGTTTTAGCAAAAAGATGGCCACCAGCGCGAATAGCCTTTTCAGCACGGCGGTCATTAGCGGCAGCTCGTCGGCGCCGAATCTACGCGACATGATACCGGTATCATCGTCCGGTAAGTACACAGAGTGGGCCTAAGCTCTCTCGTAGCCACAACCACAATCATAGCCACCACCAGAACCACCAGCACCACCACCACACAATCCTTGTTTTCCTCCCCATTGCGCACCTCACCCCATTGCCAAAGAACAATTCAACACAACTGACAACGCTCTCTGCCTCTGTCTCTGCCTCTGTCTCTGCGTGTGGCGCCTCGTTCCCAAGGATTCGGGGATGTGCCGCCCATACGCCCACTGGAAACGCTACACAATGCGCTGTCGTTACGCAAGCTGGACAGCTTCCTGCAGGACATGATCTTTGCGCAAATCTTTAAGACACCCACAGGCTCACCGCCGCGTGTTGTCGAGCTGCCCATTAGCACCGTGTCCTCGATGACGCTGAATCAACGGGAAGAGGGCACTGTGCCATCGATTCTGCATCGCGGTCCGAGCATCCTCACGTGCGAATCCTGCGATCGTGGCGGCAGCGAGGCGGGCTCCAACGTTGACAACGTTTTGCGACGAACCGTCGGCAGCATACGGCCCGAGTCCGCCGTCGAGAATCTGGAGAGCAATTACGATTTAACGAAAATGGCGATGGCGAAGAAACTGCGTAAGTCAACTAGGATACCCAGTATGTCACAGACCGAGCGACGCTCGTGAGTCACGAGCCGCGTGTATTTCTTGTTCAGCATGCAAAATATAGAAAATTTGCACGCTGCAGCTTCCAAAATTCCGATCCACCTAAGCGGATGTTTTTCTTTCTCATTTCCTATTTTGTCTACATCTCCAATATTAAAGTGTTTTTTTTTTCGAAATTTTTAAATGCTATATATCGTTTTTTTTCGAGAAGTATGCATATATGTATGAATTGATTGTTTATAGTACTATACTACCGTTAAGGCTTTTTTAAAATTATTTTTTACTTCTTTTTTTTTTGGATTTTCAGAGGATTCGAACTAGCACAAAGCCTTGAATTAAATATTTGTTTGTAAAATAATAACTACAATGCAATGTACTATACATGTTTTGAATTGTGCGCATGTATTTATCACTATTATTTTGTAAGCTCAATTCTGTCTGTTGCCCGCACATGTACGAGTATGTGTAATACACCTGTTTTAGACACTCGAACTAAAATAAAGAATAGACACAACTATCGATATAAATCAAGTAGACCGTATTTGAGTGTCCTTGCAAAAAGCAACTGTTGGACAGCTGTTGTACATTTTTTGAGCCCTTTACCTGGAATATTAGATATGACGAATCTATATAGATAGATAGTTCCGTTTGTCTAGTACTATGAAGGATGTCTTATTCGTAGGGAAGGCAAGCTTATCACAAACCATACACAAACCATATGTATATAGTCTACTTACTATATTTGATATATGTGTTGTAGGAATGCCCTAATTACGTAACAGTAGGAACACCCCGTAATCACTCACACTAATAATTAAGCAGTGATCAAGCAAAGTAGAGAACAGTGATCAATAATCGATAGTAACCGATAAAAGATAAGTAATAAGAATTGATATTGACGTTCGACAAGAGAAGGACGCTTAAAGAAATTCGAATTAACGGAAGCTTATTAATCATTCTTAACAGTAAACTAATATAGCAACGATTGGTACACAAATTACTAGAATATTACCAAGTATTACTAAAATACACTTGCTTTGAACACATTTGGCATTTACAAGTATAAGTAGCCTCATTATAACCAAAAATGGTCTCGTTTATTGCAAAACCACTACCAAACTTGGAAGCTCATCGCCAGCATCTACAATTTTATATAAATCTTTGCACTAAATAGAAACAATTGGTACAATAGAGATTATTTTAGTTGCAGGACTGTAGCATGCACAAGATTTTAAGAACTTATCCCAGTATGAACAAAAATAGCATCTTGTACTATGCCTACAAAAGTAATATCCCCAAAGCATTTAATCGACATGCAAGCGTCCTTTAGTTTAGTGAGACATTAAGGCTTAATTTTTATATAGAAGTGTCTTGAAGTCGTTGGTTTAGTTTAAATGAAAATAAAGTAAATAAAGTTAAAGCCCAGCTCTCTATTGAACAGATGCAACTTATATGTATAGAGAAACCAAGTCCATAGATAACCCAGTATGAACAAAAGTTGCATCTAAAATGTTACTTTATCGCATCTTGCATTATGCCTAGAAAAGTAATATTCCCAAAGCATTTTATCGACATTTACAAGCGTCCTTTAGTTTAGTCAGACATCAAGGCTTAATTTTGAAATAGAAGTGTCTAGAAATTTAAATGAAAATAAAGTAAATAAAGTTAAAGCCCAGCTCTCTATTGAACAGATGCAACTTAGATGTATAGAGAAACCAAGTCCATAGATAACCCAGTATGAACAAAAGTTGCATCTAAAATGTTACTTTATCGCATCTTGCATTATGCCTAGAAAAGTAATATTCCCAAAGCATTTTATCGACATTTACAAGCGTCCTTTAGTTTAGTCAGACATCAAGGCTTAATTTTGAAATAGAAGTGTCTAGAAATTTAAATGAAAATAAAGTAAATAAAGTTAAAGACTAGCCCTCTATTGAACAGATGCAACTTACTTGTAGATATAGAGAGAAACCAAGTCCATTATATAGATATAGTATAGTCTTCCAGATGTCGAACAACTCGAGATATAGAACATTTAAATGCCTCTCGCATGCAGGCTTGTGTGTCTGCTTGCTCTCCGACGGTTTACTTCGATTTTCACCGCTCACTTCAATTTTCGTTTCGTTTCTTTTTTCTCTTGCGTCTCACGCGCGCCCTCTTGCTCTCCCTCTCTTATTCTCTCTTACTGTGTGTTTGCTTTGCCAAAAGCTTAAGGCCTATTCCAATAGGATGCGTATTGTATGCACTTAACATCACTTGCAACTCTCTAGTATTGTCTGAAACGAAAAAGAAAAAAGAAAAAACTAACAACTTGCACCATTAACAAACACACAAATACATAAACACATGAACACACGTGCTCCCAACGCCCAACGGCCACCGCCCATCAAGTGTGGCAGCAACAACAGCAGCAAGACAGCCTGCAGTCGGAGGAGATGGCTCAAGAGCCGCTGGCTAAGATGCCAGCATTGAGCGGCGTGTGTTCGGGGTATGTTCTTTGTTTGATTTCTGATTACGGAAATCAACTCTAATCGCTATCTTTGCAGCCTTATGCCCATCGTGGATATCCATACGGTTGACGTCGACGTGGAGGCGGACCTTGAGGCGACCGCAGAGGCTGAACTGGGGGCCTATGCGCCCATGAACCAGGATACGTTAGACGGCGGCGTCTTTCTCAGCGTTTGTGCGGGCAGTGCGAGCAGCGATCGCGATGAGAAGAGCAGTGCTTGTCTTACGCCGGTCAGCTTCGGCATGGATCTGAGCATGGTGGCCAACAAGGGCTCCATGACGCTATCCGTAGATGTAAGTAGTCGGTCGCTGGCGACTAGTCCCAGTGGAAGAAACTATTGTTTGTCTTCTGCTTACCCTGCAGGGCTTCGATGACGATGAAGAGGCCACACTCTCGGCCGGCACTACACCATCGCTGCCCATGGATGAGCCCCAGCTGGAAACTTGCTATTGTTGTCCCTCGCACGCCGGCCACATGGAACCCCCCGACGTGGAAGTGGATGATCCAAAATTCAATTTCGCGCTTACCATGCCCCTAGCCGTACCCGATACGCGTGTCACGCATGCCTCCCCCGAACGTGTTGCCGTCCACGCTGGTGCAGAGGCAGTCGATGACGATGGTGGCACATTTAACAAGAGTAATGTACGTCGGGCTCACGATCCCATTTCGCCGCGTATTCAGAAGCAGATAAGTCTATTTGAGAGTGGCGGCTTTGAGTGCGCAGGCTCAAGTTCCGGTCTGAAGGACAATAGTGCTCTGCACGCGTCGATTAACCTTCCAGCGGCGGGCAGCTCTCAGCTACTACGACAGGATGCCCGCTTGCGAAAATTCGAGAATCTCACGCAGTCCACATCGAACTCGAACTTTCCCTTTGAGAGCAATACGCTGAAGCGTGCTCCAATGCCGGCCAAGGACTATGCGGATGTCTCGCACACGCAGTCCTGCATTAATCTGAAAAGCAACGCTTTTGCATGTTGCAGTGGCGCTGCCGTTGCCGCCGGTGGTGGGGGTGGCGGTGGCGGTGGTTGCGTTGGTAGCCAGGCTGGCCACGGACCTGAGAGCGTCAGTGGCGTGACTACCGCCTCTGTCTCATCATACAGCTCGCCCAGGCATCAAGCAGTGGCCGCACATGCCGCCGGTGTCACCGCCGCAACGCACTATAGATTGTGCAATGCACTATCGGCTTGCTCCTCTCTGGATGCCACTCCCCATCCGGGCGCCCTCATCGTCAAGGAATGCTTTATTGAGCCGCCCAAGCGCATTATACGCGGCTACAATGGGAAAACTCAGTCAATGGACGCAGACTTTCTCTTCAACGAGTTTCTGCTGCTTCCGGCAATGGCCTCAACGCTTCCGCACACCTCCGATGGCACCAACAGTGGCAGCAATACGCCATCCACACGCTTCCTTACGGCCAAGCTATCCCTGGATGAGCCAGAGTCGCCGGCCTATGCGGCTGCTGCTGCCGCGGCTGCGGCTTCGTCTGGGCCTGGATCGGGATCTGTGCCAGCCAGTCAGCAGCAACGAAAGTAGAGTTGCTGGAATATTCTTCTCCATAGATATAATCTATTAAACCAATATATTAACTAACTAAAGTTCTATTGTAAATTGTTGTTGTCTGTTGGCCCTTAAAATGGTAAAATAAAAAACTCAAAGGTCTATTTTTCTGTCCAAACTTGCTAACGACTTGTAACTTTCGGGGAAATGTCTCTCATGTAGCTAAAGGGCTGTTCCTCCACTTCTAGTGCCACAATTCCGGATTTAAGGACAGCATCATTCTTTGGTTATAAGAACGATCGAATCGTTATCCAGTTTGTGGTCAAATATTCAGAAAGATAATCCGTGCCAGTATCTTAATGCTTATGGATGCCGTTTTATGGTAACGAGAGGGATTCGCAAATTTCGGTAGGAATTTCTGCAAATATATTAGCCCCAGGAGCTATTTCGAAAAGCGTAGAACACGATCTGAAATACATTTTTACAAGTATAAAATCCTTACAATCAGAATCAGAAATTAAGCCCCTTTTTATACTCTGCACATAAAATGTACACATAAAATGACAAGACGAGTCGATCTAGCCCTGTCTGTCTGTCTGTCTGTCTGTCTGTCCGTCTGTCCGTATGAACACCTGGATCTCAGAGACTATAAGAGCTACAGACACCAAATTTTGCACAAAGATGCCTCATGTGTGTACGCTGTGCAAGTTGGTTTTATTTTTTCGATTTCCCCCCACTTCCCCCCTATGGGGGTTTTCCCGATTTTCCATTCGTATAATCGCTTATATCTCGGAGACTATAGGACCTAGGGACACCAAATTTTAGTCCCAGATGGCTTATGGTAATACGCAGAAAATGTGCATTTTGGAATTTCCCTCTCTCCTCCCTCTCCCCCGCAAATCGTAACTCCCGTAATTCTTGGACTTTCGAACTCAAACTTGGCAAATACCTCCATTTAGTTATTATAACTCCAAATGCCAAGTTCATCATGATAGGCCGATTTAACAGGAAGTTATAGCCATATATGTACATAAGACCAAGTAGTGCCCGCAGCTGTTGTTGTTGTTACTGCTTTGCTCAGGCACACGAGACATACACAGACACACACAATTACACATAATTATTCTACACATACTATATGTACAGAGTATTTCAAAGTCGGGATACCCGACTTTAGCTTCTCTACTTGTTTTCTCAAATAGATGGTCGAATTCTTTACACATCCTTTTTAGCTCTATTATACTTATTTCCAGCTAATTAATTTATGTAGAAGTGATTGGACGGATTCTACTTCGTCTTTAAAGTACAGACTTCACTTCTCTCAAGAATTTTCAGACTCCACCGATCATACTATAAGCAAGAATTCTGCATTTATTTTTGCTCTTTAAATCACAAGTTAAGGTCGGGGATTTGAAATCTGTACGAATTATTCAGTCTTTAGGTTAATTTCTTAGCAATCAATATATGTTTCTGAATGGAAATCGAAAGATTTATGTGTATTATTTGAAGTGATCTCTTCGGTATTGCAGTAAAAAAGTCTGCTGTGTGAACTAGAGTTTCCTGGATCGAACTAAATTTGAATTAAATCTAGCTAGTTTTCTTGGACAAGCGCAAGAGCAAAGGATAATGTAGATCTTCGTCGTAGAGAGCAGAGTTCGCCTTGAGCTGCTTGTGGCGCCGCCAAATGGTCTCATGGTAGCGCGTAACCATCTCCACATTGAATCCCCGCGCCAGGCACTTCTCCCGAAACGCATCGAATGTCCTTCCGCGCCGTGGCGCCATTACCAAGGCCTCCCCAGAGGGTGCCAAATAGTACCAAATTGTGTCGATCAGCGCGGAACGGGCCTCATCGAAGAACAAGCAATCGGCGCAGAGTATATATTCAATTTTGGCCTGCTCGGGGGGTGAACGAGCTGCCACGTCCTGCCACTTCAGGACCGAGCATTTGATGTAGCAGCTCAGCTCGTTGAGGCGGACAGTCCTCTTCAGATCCTCCACAGACAACTCATTACCGTCAGTCAGGTGCACGGCAAAAGGCTCGGCATATTTGGCCAGCATGAGACCTGCGAGTGAGGTGTAGCCACCGCCCAATTCCATAATCCATTTGCTGCGATAGGTTCCTAAATCGGACAACACAAGAGCCGCCAAAGCCTCCTCTGCAGGCCACACGCATATGTTTCCGGTGTTGTTGAAGCCAACGAGATCGTTGGCTGTCAGCTGGCGTTCCAAATGGTGAATATTCACTGAATATTCGACACTATTGTTCAGTTGCATCACAAACGTACACCAATTGTTGATATTTCCCAGAGATTTCAACTTCCAATGGTCCTCAAAGCAAACCTGACGCAACAAATTAAAGGTCTTGAACCTTCGCACCGAGGCCGTTTGCTCCTCCGTAAGTTGACCACCACTCTCAAAACCGAAACCGAAACCGAAACCGTACCCTCTACCGAAACCGCTTCGCAATATCTCTCTCAGTAGAAGCCACCGTTTGCGAGCTATGTCCCCCGACCTCGGCTTGGGAAGCGACACGTTGGAACCAGTTGCTAGGTGCAGCAAAGGCTTGGCACCTTCTTGGGAGCAACTGCTGTCCACTTTCTTTTCCCTAACCATGTAAGGGTTTTTGTCACTCTGCTCCACTGCTTTCCGCTTCATGGTAACAAGAATCAGAGTTCTTCAAGATAAAGTCTGGTAGAACGGCACAGTTCAGCCGATCCGGTCGATAACGTTTTGTTAATTTACTTTGTGTTGAATTTTCTACTACAAGTAAGACTGCCAAAAGCGTTCCCTTAAGATTTTGAATCAGTGCTGGAATACGAATCCACAGCATGCTTCAATACAATTATCTCCCTAACCTAATAACCAGAGAAAACAGTTCTTTAAACAATAACCTCTGAAAGTAAATACTTTTTCAATTATATTAACAAACAGTAAGTATAATTATAAATAATATTACATTTCATTTGTATAGAGGAAGGCTTTTAATATCTTCATAGTCCTTACACCCATAACTACATCAAGAGAGATCCCCAACCCAAATTAATGCCAAGTATGTATTTAAAAAAATCTTGTTTTAATAAATCTCGAGAACGAGTTTAAATTCTGCCTTTAAAGTACTTTAAATAAAAGATAAACCAAATTAAAAAAAACAACCACAGGTGTCAAGCCAGAAGAATATTTTATGCAATTTTTAAGATATAGTGAACTACAAGTTCAGAATAAACTACAGAAAAGTCACACTCGAAGAAAAATATCACCGTACAATTCAGAAAAGGGTCCCTTATTTAAAAAATTGTCTACCAAATCGAAATTATTAAGTTAACCGTGGCCTGAAAATTGAGAAAATACTATATTTCTTAATTGCTTCTATTGAATGTATTTATAGGTGTACATCCAAAGTGGATTTCATTAAAAACATTTCATACGTATTAATACGTTTTCTAAATTCCAGATAGTCATTTACAAATAATGTGGAATTGGGAGTGCATTTGTTTTTTTATTTATGAAAAATATTTCTTAATATTTGATTAACATTTTGAATGCCTAAGAAATGGAAAGGTTAATTATTGAAGTTTCTTAACACCCAGAGTAATCGCGACAGAATTCGAATTTGTTGATGCTAGTGCGATTGACAATAGGATTTTTTACAATATAGTAAGCTTACTCGGCTCGACAAATCTCAATTCGTGCTTGATTAGGGTATATGAATACTCAATCAAATCCTGTACTAGCCAAGATGTAGATTTCGACATAAGAATACTAGATATTTACTGCGAATTGTTTCCTGGATCGATGAATGACAACTGACACTGTCTGAGCCCAATTGGTATTCCTTTAATGGAACAAATAATAATAATCGAATAGATTAGCATACTCTTAAGAAAGTTGGAAACAAATAATGTATTTAAAAATGGAAACATATATTAATATTTCTAATTATGACAATTTCTATAAAGATAGCTTTGGGTTAAATTAATAAACTAACAAAATTCTTAACCATCTGATGGTTGAAAACGGATATGGACCCTTATAAGGCACTGGATATGAAACAAGAGAGAACGCTACAGACGAGCAAGTCCGACGGTTAAATACCCTGTACTCTCCACAAAACAGGAAAATTAAAAGAAAAAATTATTAAAAAAAATTAATTAAATAAATACAAAAGTGAAGACATGTTTATGTACAGTTTCAACAGCATACATTTACATCATCGTGTCTATGCGTGTTTATATGGAGGGATAAGTCATAGCAGCAGCAACAACAACAGCTGCGGGCAGAGCTTCGGCAGAGAATATATGGCTATAACTTTCTACATAATTACCCTATCGCAATGAATACGGACTCATAATCACATAAAACTGGACGTATTTGCCAAATCCGAGTACAAAATTCCAAAAATTACGGGAACTATGGAAAAACACGAATTGCGGCGGGAGTGGGGTGTATCAGGAAAAATAAACAAAGTTGATCTGCTTAGGACTCAGGACAACCTGAATACCAACCCTTTTAGTCTTTGGGTACAGGCTATATAAAAAATCATCCTCTTCAAGTCCAAGTGTGCGAGCGAGACATGTTATCTTAATCTACACTGGTCGGCACAATTATTTTGACAAAAAGAAAATCATACATTTTTGTCAATAACTGATTCTTGGTTTAAGATATCAAAGGAAATTTCTTTCTCAAATACTTAAAACTTAAAAATAATTCAAAGGAGATATTTTTATAAGAGCTTTTAAAATTATAAATCAAGCTAAATTTCATGGGTTGGCATAAGTATTTTGACAATGGATATAAACAAAAAAACAAACCTTAATACTAAACAAAACATAAGAAATTGATGGTAGATTAATAAAATGTATACCCTCCTTTGGCTTCGATAACTTTTTGAAGACGTCTTGGAACTGAGTCCACTAAATTTTATTCCTTTAAACTAGAAGCAACAAGCACCGACATTCGTGAGTACGGTTCGTCAAAGTAATTGTGCCGACCAGTGTAGAGTTGGAAATTAATAGACTAATAGCGGAACAATTCGGCAGCTATCACAGGCAAAGCCGATTGGGAACCGCAATAATTTCGTCTAACGAGTATACGAGTAGATAGTAGAAGCAGCAACAAGCGGGCTTGCATCATCGAGAAGAACACGTTGCTCGACCTCAAGGTCTTCTCTGCGATTATACAATGACCAAGTAACGGCAATTGAAACAGAAGGCAAAGAGTTCGTAAAGACAAAGACCGCGCGGAGACTCGACAGCAATCGATGGCGATGACGTTGATGTTAACAATGATGATGATGATGAAGATGATGATGATGACGTTGGCGATGACGATGAATGCTGATGATGTAGATGAATGTTAATGCTGAATGCAGTGAAAGTGAAGCACACACACACTCACACACACACACACGCACACACACGTACGCAGTTAACCTATTAAGAGAGCTTGTGTCAACGACCGCTAGAATGTCAGACTTGGTCTTGCGAGTGAGCTTGCTGGCTTGAGTCTCTTTTGGTTGCACTCGTCGTTGTTGTTGTTTTTTTTTTGTCTTTTTTTTTGGCCGCTTGTCGTTTTCACTTGTCAGTGTGCTGGCCGCCCGCTTCTGTCGCGCATTTCGCTTTTTTATGGTTTTGCATTAACCTCGATCCAAATTCGATTGCAAATTCTGAAATAGCTGTTGCTCGTTGCGTATGCAAAGCATGCCGCCAACGCCGACAACTTTACAGAGATCGTGCGGCCCACTCCGATCAATGGATGGATGGATGGATGGATGGGTGTCTGACTAAAACCTACTAATGGAGCCACTTGGCCACAACTTGCCACAGCATGCGATTGCAATCAGTGGCAGCTAGAGTTTCTTGAGCTGAACTTTGCCTCACACAATGATTGCTGCCCAAAAGCTAAAATATCGTACATACTACATATGTACATATAGTATATGTATATCGTTGGTTTCTCTAGCAAACTATTTTGTTTTTACCAATATCCAGCATACACACGAGTATAGTAATTAGCATGTTTGCTGCTTAAGTGCGCGCTCACATGAGCCATACTCATGTTTCCACTCAATTTAGCTTTTTGGTTAATTTTCCGTGCCAAGTGAAAAGCAGGCAGTTAGTTGAACTGTGAAAAAGTAGAAGTGTGGCGATAGAAACTAAATACCTTCGAGTAAACTACTCATATATACATACATACATACATACATATGTACATAATCGTACAATAGACGAAATTGGGCTTTGCCTGTGGTTTCGCACATGGTTGGCGAAAGTTCTCGCCAACTCTTTACTAATGCGGCACGTGGGCGCTCGATTATACGCGCACAAATCTATGATTAGTAAACACAGATACTATCAAGAGGTAGAGTCGTCTCCCACAATAGGAAACAAAGCACTTTCATAATTTATTTCTAGCCGAAGAGGCCCAATAGATTTACATAAAGTATAAATAATTAAATAAGACTAAGCTCCTAGTTTTAGCTGTATTTGTATTTTTCCATAAGTTTAATTTAAGTTATTGTAAATAATATCAGCATAAAAGTTTTACATTTAAAAAACAAAAAAAAAAAAAAAACGAAGAGGCCAGGTAACTACAATAAATCAATTGCTTTTAATCACATCTAGAGAAGTATTTGAAAAGGTTTTACTCAAAATGTTAAATATTTTAGTTGATATGTGGGACATATTTATTTATTTTTTCAATTTAAATTTAAATTTATTCACTTTTATTTAAGCAATATGTATTCAAAAGTGAGGTACGGATATTTCAATGTTAAAAGTACAGGTGGCTTACAATTTTAAATATTTTAGTTGTTTTTTTTTTTTAAATTTAAATTCACTTTAAATATGTATTTAAAGGTGAGTTAAAGATATTTTAATGTTAAAAGTACAGGTGGCTTAAAATGTTAAATATTTTATTTGATATGTGGGACATATGTATTTATTTATTTTTTCAATTTAAATTTAAATGTATGCACTTTTATTAAAACAATATGTACTTAAAAGTGAGGTTAAGATATTTTAATGTTAAAAGTACAGGTGGCTTGGCTTTTTCACTCAATTGAACGAATTGGAGAAATGGAAAAAGTTAAACAACAATTGACAGCGTAGAGCGGGCTAAATTAACTCTGTACAAGTTTTTTATTATTTATAAATTGAATACTATTTATATGCACAGGTACATCAAAAATCAAAAGGAAAAACTGGAAAAACATTTTAGTATTACTTTGAGTAACAATTTTTGAAATTCTCAGGTGTTAATCCAAATGTAATGAAGACTTTTATTCGATATTGCTGGAGATATCATTGAAAACAATGGTGTTCCAGAAATTGAGGCCACAGTTCGACTGAACATCTAATGCCAGTATTGACTGTACCATCTATGCATATGCATAAGACACACTACTACTATATGCCTATTTGCATAATAGAAAATTCCAAAATCAATTCGGATAATGTTTTGTTGTTGTTGTTGTTGTATATTTCTTTCTTTTTTGTTTTTGCTTTTTGTTGCTGTGCGCTTTGTTTATGAAGCTGCAGAATCTTTAAAGCAAACTTGGCCACACAGTCGAAGTCGGAGCCACGGTGGAATAGGCCGAGCAGTTGTCCGTCCGTCCGTCAGTCGGTCTGTCAGTCTGTCAGTCAGTTCGTCAGCTAGTCAACCACTTGCCCAGTCAGTCAATCTCTTGCTGTTTTTGTTGTTGTGGCTGTTGCTGTTGCCAGCTTCACTTTCTTTTTCACTTGCGGACGTCAACAAAAAATTTGACTAAAAATCGATGAGTGCTGATGACTGTCAGTTGTGTTTGTTGTTATTGCTGGTGTTGCTGCTGCTGTTGCTGTTGTTGTTGTTGTTGTTGTTGCAATAGCTATTTCGCTGTTGGCTGTCTGTAGATTTTGTTTGTTTGTTTGTTTTCCTATGCATATTTAATAGGTTTCATCGTTTGGCTGGGCACCCGCGCTGGGAAAGCAGCCAACAAGTCAGTCGCATCGAAAGTCATTTGAGTTAATGACTCTGACTATGGATATTTTTGGACCAACATAGCAATGCCAATAAATTGGCACTCAAGTCTGCTGATTGTTCATATCCTGTTTGATTTGTGAAAACTTATTACGCTCTCCCATAATTATACTCGTACCATGTATACACTATTGCTTATTGTTGAGCGCAGCCGACTACGAAGCACCCTATGCTCAACTCACCTAAGCATTCTCCTTATTTATCTGACTTCTAATCAGTAAAGTCTTCTTTGGCAGCTAAATAGAAAGCAATTTTAATCAAGCTTAGTTTCAATAACTTGTTTCATGATGATTCAGAATATCAAGAGTTTTCATCAAAAATTAATAACATCGGTTTTAAGGGTGCATTTCAAAATTATGGCATATGAACTTATAGAAGAAAATAATTTAATTGACTTGTCTCATCATTGGAATTAAAAATATCTAAGAACAGTGGATGCTGTGGATGCTGAACAACCGTCCTAACACAAGAATTTTGGTTGGGATAAGCTTTTAAATTTTAAAATTTAATATATTTTATTTTTATAGTGCTTTCCCATTTGTCTGTATTTTGAACAAAATCGGGAAAGGAATGTCCCCCACATTCCAAAAAGTGGGAAAAGGGTATTACAGAGTCGGGATGGCAAGATTTTAATGTTCTAATAATTGCATACTATATGAATAAGAATATATATTCTTAAGACTTCTTCGTTTTGAAGGGGGTGTAACGATAACCAACTATATCAGATGCACTCGCAGTGTGAGATTTATCTTTTTATTAATAATGAATAATATTAAAAGTCAATGCAAATGGCGTGAATTTAATCGATAAGTTAAGCATATATTAAACAATTGTCCAGGCCTGGCATAGTTTGTTCCTGAGTAGGAATTCGGTTTGAATAACAGAAGCATGATTCAAATTTCAAAGTTATCATAAATTGTAGTAAGTGTCTAACCTAGGACAGATCTTTAATAAAGGATAAGATTAAAAAAAAACAATTTTTGGAAATTAAGCAAATTTTACAATTTTCAACATTAGTGTTGGTTCTAACGAAGTTGAAATTCAGGAATGCCAAAAGGTAGTTTTAAAAGGAATTAACTTTTGGGATTCAGTCTAGGGTGCAGTTAATAGTTCCACCAATTCTAAATCATAGTTTTATGAGCGTAGGAACGGGGAAGTGCTTCAGACTCTTTCTTCTTCATAGCTTTTCTAAACTAACAATCATACTTTGGTAGTTCTGTTCCCATCTAATCTGTTGAAGATAAAAAAAAATTATAATATAAAATACAGATGAATTGATAAGCTTCTCCTTTTTAAAAGTCGTTTAAAAATACAATATATATGCCGTCGTCTTTCCACCTGCATCTGCCCGCCATTTATTCGGGGAGGGTATAAGACAGTCACAATCGGACACAAGTGCTGGCAGAGTGAATTAAACAATTACGGGCTTAGAGCCGAGGCAGAAGTTCATTAATCATGCAACAATATGCCAAGCTATGTCATGTGGGTTTGTCAATGCGCTAATTACGCACATGGCACACCGCTCTTGGCACAATTGCCCGAATGGCGAATTGCGCATACGCCACATGGCCAAAAAAAGGGGAGAAATATCATCAAAGAGTTGTCGTGCAATTGTGGAGAGGGAGGAGGAGAAGGAGGAGGAGGAGGAGTGCGAAAGAAACACACAGTGACAGTGATAAAGTCGTTAGCAGCGACGCCGACGCCGACGCCGACGTCGACGTCAACGTACAGCGTGGTCAGCTTTTCGAAATTATGTATGTATGTACGTGTTCGTGTGTGTGTGTGTGTGCGTGTGTGTGTCGAAGAAATTTATGAAAGAATCCGATGAAGAGTGAAAGCAGTCGTTGTCGCTTCGCGTCGTGTCTGGCCGCTAAAAAGTGTAAGTTGCCGCCACAACTTCAGCGAAAGATCATTGGCACATTTACATGGATTAGTGTGTCTGGGTGGAGCCTATGTGTGTGTGTGTGTGTGTGTGTGTGTGTGTGTGTGTGTGAGCTTATGAGTGCTGTTTATTTGCGGTTTTACATGCCTTGGACTTGCCTTACTGGACTAACGTAGCCTATAAATAAAAACGAGAAGCAAATGCCCAACAATGATTCAAGTTCTAAGCCAATTGGCGAGCACTTATAATTTTTTTTTTTTTTTTGCGAACAAGCGTTAAGGGAATGAAGAGCGAAGCTCCCTTCTTAATCAAAAATATGAATATCTCAAACAACTAAGCCCCCATGGGAACTTTAGATCTAAGTCAATAACTGGCAGCTTCTAACTATAGCGCTACTTTTTAAAACTATGCCTGCGCCACACTTTCTTAATTTTGTTTTTACACGGTTTTTATTTAACACGTTTTGAAAATTAAAATTTTTTTATATTGTTGCACGACTTTATTTCATTTAGCACGATTAAAAATAACATATTAATGTCTTTTTTACACGACTTTTTCTGGAACTAATCTACCTTGTAAAAACAGAATTAGATGTTGGAAAATCATCAATAATAATGGCGGATATTCAGAGTATTAAGCCCGCTCTTATCAATCCAATACAATATGGAACCTTAAAAAACAAAATTTCAATATTTATTACTAATTTGTTGGGCACAGCTGAAAACATTTGTATTTTATGCTAAGTTATTTTTAATAGTTGGCAAAGCCGTTTATTACTTGTATTTGTTTTGGCGCTGAAGTATATTTATGTTGAAAATTAATCTATTCTTTGGAAAAATATCAAATAAAAGTATATGGAAGACCGGCAAGATTGGTATCGCTTTGCTTATTGGGGGATATATGTTTAATCTCAGAAACTTGGCAATACAGAGAGCTCTTTTGAAATAAATCATCCTTCCACAACAGATCCTTCCTTGATTTGAACAAATGAACAATATGTCGGAAGCTTGGGAAGATATGGGAACCAAATGTCACATACAGAATTATTTTTGATATATGTATGATATGATAACTATTTAATGGTCTTGCATCAAATCCGAAATAAGCAAAAAATGCGGCAACAAAGTATATTTGACTTCCAATCATAAGGTCTATTAATTAATAGTATAGATAATTTTTTTAATTATTACTATATCATTTATTATTTTTATTATTTCTTCAATTGTAATAATTTTAGCATCTATTTTATCAAAAAAATCTTTAGTTGACCGTGAAAAAAGATCACCATTCGAATGTGGATTTGACCCTAAATCTTCTTCCCGACTACACTTTTCTCTACGAGGCTATATACATGCTACTAGTTTGCAGCCCATGACTATGGATCAATAAAGTTTTGTTGCAGGACACAGAGAGGAAAGAGTATACATATAGAATATAGCTTTGTCGCAGCTCTTTTACATTTAAGATTTAATGCAAAGAAAAAGTTCCATTTTAAATTGTTTTCTTTTCCAAACATATGTTTGCGCTCTGCAGGTTATTGATTGATTGTTTTTTTTTTTTAGCTAATAGTAAACATACTATATTAACTAAAAAACACTTATTCGAGTAGTCTTGTGGCACACACACAGTCGGATATGCTTGATGGAGCCAATGGTGCTTGGTTCTTTGGCAAGTGTAGGCCGTTTCGTGAGCTGGACAGGCAAGTGTTGTGCCGAAATTTATGAGCACGTAACGAAAGACTTAAGACACAAACTGGCTGCCAACGTAAAACTTGTCGCTGCACATGCTTACATAAATCGCCAGGCGGCCAAGCTAGCCAGGCTGGCAGGCTGGCAGGCAGACAGACAGACTTTAGGCAGCCAGTTAGGATAAACTAAACCTGTCAAAACAACAAGAACTGGTGGTGGTGCTGCTGGTGGTACTGGTGGTGCTGGTGGTGTTGTGAGGACATTCCGTTTATTGCTTAAGCGCAAAAATATTTTCGACTTGCGTAAATATTTTTAAATGATACGAGTACGTCGTTGCTTGGACCAAACAAACCACTTTCATTGTAAAGTTGCAGTCTGCGTTCAAGTAGTGTGTGTGTGTGTGTCTTTGTGTGTGTGTGTGTTTGTGTATAAAAGAATTCGTTTGCCTAAATGGCGGGCGCCTTAACTGCATTTTGCATTGACGTTGTCGTTGGCCCAGACGCTGCCATCAATTTGCATAGCATTCTTGGCAAGCCCAAAGCCTCAACGCCAACATCAACATTAGCAGAAACCACAATAACAGTAACAACAACAGCAACAACACCATCAGCGTCATGCTTTCGCCGCACCATGAGCTGCATTAGTAAACACCACTTTGAACGCTTCCCTCTTCGTTCTGTGGTAATTATTTTGCATACAACACCAGCCATGCACAGTGACGGTACTTCAATGGTTAACTGAACTCTCAGTTAGGGAATAGCGAGAGAGGTGCATTGGGAACTCTTAGGCTTAGCAGATTATTCAGATTATCCAAAGTTTTCCTTCAACTTACTGGATATTTAAAATTAGATTTCCTATTATTATTAATTTGAATACAAATTTGTTATTGTTCTTAGCATTGGCAATCTATTGTCCATTCCAAAGGTACTTCACTGATTAACTGAACTCTCAGTTGGGGAATAGAGAGAGAGAATACGTATGCTGCCATGGTTTACCAACACATTGGGTTCTCTTTGGGTTTTGCAGACTATTCAGATTATCCAATGTTTTCTTTTAGCTTACTGGATATTTTAAATTATATTTTCTGTTATTATTAATTTCAATGCAAATTTGTTATTGTTCTTAGCATTGGCAATCCATTGTCCATTTCAAAGGTACTTCACTGATTAACTGAACTCTCAGTTAGGGAATAGAGAGAGAGAATACGTATGCTGCCATGGTTTACCAATACATTGGGTTCTCTTTGGGTTTTGCAGACTATTCAGATTATTCAAAGTTTTCCTTCAACTTACTGGATATTTAAAATTAGATTTCCTATTATTATTAATTTGATTACAAATTTGTTATTGTTCTTAGCATTGTCAATCTATTGTCCATTCCAAAACAAGGGAATGCATCATTTGTGTGCCACTGTGGCTGGAAAACGGCTTCTTATTAGTGTCTTTCTGTCTGTCTGTCTGTCTGCCTGTCTGTCTGTGGGCCTTTGGGCCGCGCGTGCCGCTGTTCATTTGGCTGAGCGCCTGCCTGCACTGCACTTACTTAGATGTTGCTTTTGTTATTGTTGTTGTTGCTGTTGTTGTTGTTGTTGTTGTCTAGGCAGTAGTTGCTGCTGCTCTTCATTTGATTTTATTATTAGCCGTTTGCTTTTTATGCTTTCACATAACAACACCAAAATGAAGTTGAACGCTCTATTTAAGCGCGAAGCCAACGAGTTAAGCAGCAACAACAGCAACAACAGCAACTACAACAACTACAGCAACAATAACAGCTCGCTGCTAACCTGCTCTTTAGCCGTCCGTAGTCTAACGCTTAATACAACTACCGCTTGTTTTTTTCTGTTTTTGGTCTGTCATTTTTTTTCGTTTGTTTTTTCTCTTCTTAATTATTTAATGTATGCTTGCGCACTTCTTCATTTTTTTATTGCCTATAACTTTTTGTTGCTGTTGTTGTTATTATTTTGGCTTGCCGTTTAATGTGCCGTTTAAGGCGCCCAGCCGGCAGCGTTGCAACACAAGTGCCAAATGTAATTTCCTATATGCGCTCGTAGATCGTGGCAGACGTCTTTCGGAGTACTTGCATAAGCCACAAAGCTGTACAAATATGCATACTACCTATATGCATAGGAGTATATAAATATATATGGCTTAGCGTTCCAATAAAGCAATATTAATACACTGTAGTGAAGAGCGTGTACCCAGAGCATCAAGGGATAAATTCATTCCTAATCATCAAATCGAAATAAGGCTGATAAAAGTACATACTTTTGTGTATATGTGGCCAGGATTATTTGTTCGTTCAACTGTTTGCCCGTCTGATCGCCTAGTTTTTGAAAAGTATTGAAGCAAAGGCTACCAAAGTTGCTTTGCAGGGCTTAATAGTTGATATGCAAAGCTTATGTTTTTTTGTCCATTCACTCTTAATTCTTAGCTACTTTTGTAATTATTTGACTTTAAAGCCACAACCACCTATTATACATAATGCTGGTCAAAGGCATGCCTTGACGTGGTTAAATTTTTTCGTTCCAATTCAACAAATGTCTTAGGCCAGTTATAAACTTTGAAAAACATTTTGACAATAACCAACATTCTAAGACTGGGTAAGGCAGCTTTTACATATTTATTTGCACCCATGAAGGGTACATCTAAAATGGGAACTAAGTTTATTATTGAATTTGAAGTCGAAGTTGCACAGTTGGATTATCCGTCAATCCGCACCTTTCAAATCTAAAAATATATACGTTTTGAGAGACGAAGTTTTATTTTTTGTATGCATAATTAATTTTGTTAAGTATATTATTATTTTATACTCAATACATAGCTTCATTATAATCTATGTTTGATTTAATAACTACTTTTTTGTAATTTGATTTGAATATACGAATATCCTTTAGGGCTAAAATTTTGACATTTTGACTAAAATGTTCATTAAAGAGAAATACTTAGGTCTTATAAATGGATTGCTTTGAAAACATTATAAAGAGATTTTTGTGTTAGTTTTCATTTGTGCAGGAATATTAGGAGCTTCATTAGAAATTTGAATTCGAGCTGAATTTGGACACTAACGAGTTTTAATTTATTATGATATTGAAAATATACCTAATGGGCTTGGAATTTGAGTAGTTCCTTTAATATTAGTAGCAACAAGTATAACTTTTTATATAATAATATACAGCTGTCTCTCTTTAATTTTAATTGGTGATCATAAAATTGATTATGATATTGAAAATATACCCAATGTGCTTGGAATTTGAGTAGTTCCTTTAATATTAGTAGCAACAAGTATAACTTTTCATCTAATAATATACAGCTGTCTCTCTTTAATTTTAATTGGTGATCATAAAATTGATTATGATATTGAAAATATACCCAATGTGCTTGGAATTTGAGTAGTTCCTTTATTATTAGTAGCAACAAGTATAACTTTTCATCTAGAATAGTTGAAGAATTAGAATTGGGCAGAGTGCAGGGCATCTAATTGCCGGCCACGCTTTACTGTTGCCTTAAAAACCGTACCGCTTTGTACGACTACTACATGCACGTATATCTGGGTAAAATGTTTGCTCACGTTTTGCTTAAAAGTGTTAACTATGACAACAGCAACATTGGCAACACCTTCAAATTCTCGTTAATCTTGTTCATTGGTTTGTGACTTCGACTTCAGGTGTTAAATGGCGTGCATGTGTCTCAAGGTAAGATCAGAGACTAAACTGATAATAAAGCAAACATTACAATAGGAACTATAGCAGCAACAGCAACAGCAACAACACCAACAACAACGACAAGAATGTTCAGCGCTGACGTCAGCTGCAGCAACCATTGCCGAACGCTAATTCGAATCTGGCCAAATGTAGGTGACGATGACGATGACGATGAGGATGGAAACTGGCATTGGCAGCCAGCACATTAATCAAAAGTGCAACAACAATAAACATAATAATAGTAATAGCAAAAAGGTTCAATTCGAAAGCCAGTGTCGCGCGCATATCTGTTGCTTATGTTGTTGTTGTTGTTGTTTTCATTTGCTGCACGCTCATTACCGTTTGTTGTCGGCACTTCTTTAAACGCAGATTTACGCGAACAGGTTGTAAAACGCAGCAACAACCAGCAGCAGCTCTACGAAATACCAAGCCAAGCTTAAGCAGCAGCAGAGGCAGCAGCCGCAGAGGCAGCAGCGGCAGCAGCGGCAGCGACAACGGCATGCAGTCAAAAAAATAAAAAACATAGCTGCGTCCGCTCAGCTCAGTCAACGACGAGCAAGCAAAGCGATCGCAACACTTAACGGCAAACGGCAAACGTCTGCGAGAAAAAAAAAACACAAAGTACGAGTGGCTGGGTAGCTGAAAAGATTCAAACAGAAAACGCCAAGTGCGCGACAGTGACTCTCAAACTGTGCAGCATCACACAACAAACTTTCGTGACAAGCTTTAGCATTAACGGTATTATTTGTGTGAGTGCCTGTGACGCCTGCTCTCGTGTCACATGTTATTTTATTTTTTCATTTTTTTTCACCATTTATTATTATTGTTATTGCGTTCATTGATCGAACGTTGGCAGCAAGGCAGCATCCACAAACGTGCGTGATATCTTGCTGTTGTTGTTGTTGTTGTTGTTAATGATAATGTGTTGAAGTGAAATGGAATTTGTTGAATTTTAATTGCACGCAGCAACACGGCAGAGAAAAGAGAGCGAGAGCGAGAGTGAGTGTGAGCAAGACAACATTTCATTCCACTTGCTAATGAAACAATCAAATTGAAAGAGAAAATTGTTGTTAAATTGCGAGCAGCAGCGGCGACAACACCGACACCGACACCGACCCCGACAGCAACAACAATACCAACGCGACGACAACGTGCGGCCTCCTTTTTCACACTTTTTGTTTTTGTTTTCGTGTGTGTGTGTGTGTGTTTTTTTTTTTGAGGTGAGTTCAAAAATAATAATAATTGAAAACTTTTTTTTACAAAGCATCCAAATGAAATTTTTTGGAGATGCTGCCTCAAAAAGTGGTTATACAGGTACTCGTATATAAAAATTTATGAAACGTTTTAGAGCCACTCATGTTTTTTAACCTGTTGAGTAGAGCTCGGCTATAGCACCGATTCACCGATACACCGATACACACACAAATCTAGATTTGAAACGTCATGCATTCAAAAATCGATCATAGATAACAATTTTTGCGGAACAAGCTCAAGTCGAGCGTATTTATAATATTACTATAAATATTAATTTGCTTAAATGTCGCTCAAAACGATTCTTTTTGTTTTCCTTTTGCTCAAAATTCTTGAAAATCTTCTTTGATTTCGAGTTTCTGTCTATTTGAAGTTAAATAGTTTAAATTAGCTCTTGTACACCGTTATTTTTTATTTAAATATCGGTTGTTGTCTTTCTGAATGAGAAACTGAATATCTAGGACGAACATACATTCATATGTGGCAGGAGTTGATTTTTATAATACTAGGAGTATATGTAATTTTTTCACCGTCGAAGTTGTTTCAAAATTAATTGTAATGTAGAGCTCGAAACTGATTTTCATAGAACCCCAAAAAGGGCCGTTAAGAGTTTACTTTTGGCGAAGCATAGCGTTAAGTTATATCAATAGTATGCTCTCTTTTGTTTGGATGCGCAAATGCCAATAAAACAAGATATTTAAGATATTTTAGAAGCTTAGGACCCAGCGGATAAAATACTAAACTACCTCTATCGACTTGGGTAATGAATTAAGATTGTACGATCCGATCGCATAGATTGAATTTTACGTAAATAAACCATACAATCGGGAACATGTTCTGCATGCGATTGGGTTAATCGTTGGATAGTATGGCGAGTGTGCCCCTCTCTACCGGCAGATGGCGCGATTGCCGGCTACAGCAGATCTTTCTGAGACGTTGTTTTAAAAGCTATTTAAAGAATTGTGCAATGTGTTCTTATTTTAGTTCAAACGGTTCAGAACTTTTCGCGTTTTTACGTGACGCATAGAAGAACATTTAATTTGTGTTTATTTAATAAGAAATAGTTGATAAATGCTGAAATTAATCAGAAAGAAGTCTTAATATTAACACTTCGTTTTACCATTTTATTTTGCAAATCGCATTTCACTGTTTCGAATTTTCTTTAGAAGCTGATCAGGAACACTTAAACATATCGCTCTGTGTGATATTTAAAACATTCTTTATATCTGATTAATACATTTTGTGAACAGTTAGATAATGAGTAGATATTGACGACAGAATACTACTCTATTATTCGTTCAAAACTATTATTATATCTAAATCAGAAACTCAATGTTATGTTTTCAAAGCGCAACCATAATAAGATGCTTCAAAGCCCAGAAGATAAAATGGCTGGGTAACGTTAATAATCATGTGATGCCCAGAGAAAGAATAATCCGGAAAGTATTTGAGCCTCTTCCGATTGAAGATTCAAAAGTCCATCAAAGGAAAATTGGAATTAGAATTGGCGAAGCAATTTTCAACCAATACTGTCAAGCTTACTATGGAAGAAGTATCAAGTTATCAAATATTTGTTGTTATAAGGCAGAGCTGCTAGTAGTTGCGAAGCCAGCGAATTTTTTGTTTCGATTCGATTTTTAGCACAGCTCGCAATGCAAGTTTTCATTGTGTGGTCATAAGCCAACACAGAAATCAAGTAAGTTTTTGGCACAACCATAACAACGCTCTCAAACTCGTCCATAACTACACAAAATGGAAAGCATTTATGAACAATTTTTAGTGCCAAAATACCAGCAAACACAATTATACGAGTAAGTACAAAAAGTAACAGCAGCAGCAACAACAACAACAACAAGAACAACAACAAAGGTAGCAACAACGGGCAGCCTGGTTTTATTAGCCAGCTAGGTATTGCCATTTGTTGTTGCTCCAATTATTTGGCTTTGTTTCGGTTGCTTTTGGCCAACATCATTAGAGCTGTTTTGAATTGCAAAAAGAAAAACAACAATAATAATAACAAAAATAAATTGCATGCTACACAAATTTTTGAGCTCGTTGCCCAAATTGGCCAAAGCTTGGTTTCATGCTCGCATTTTTTTTTTGGCAAAAATGAATTACATAAACTATTTATTTATAAGTGCATACATACATATTTATAGTAAGAGTACACTGATTACCGGAAATGCAAGCAAGCGAAAGTCTTTCCTAGCTGGACGGGCACGCTCACGCAGCAACCGCCAACAACAACCGCCAACAACAAGAGCAACATTTGCAGGCCAGTTCATGTTCCAATTGAAAGCGAAAGGGGGCAGCCAGCAGTTACGGAGGGGGTGCCACAATTCGCACTGTCAATTGACCAGACAAGTGCACGAGTTGCAGCCCACAAGCATTAGCAGCATAAAAGCAACGGCAACAGCAATCACTAGATACGAACATTATACTCGTACTTCCCCCTGGAGGTCCAAAACGCAACGCAACGCAACGAATCGAAACCGGCCGAGAAAGTGTTTTAGACTAGCCGCTGATTGCAGTTTAAAAAACCTACGCTCTGTGGCCATTAACGGACCACCGGCCGTCGACGTCGACATCGACATCGTCGTGGACGTGGACGCCGACGCCATTTCATAACTGGCCATCAAAATGGTTTGGTGTGATAACGAAATTGGCTGCGGCGGCTCAAATGCAGCGCATAGTTTGTGTGCACTGCAAGAAAAATTATGTGTGCAAAGTTTGGTTTAGGTAGCATTTGAAATGTGGACGCTATTGACGAAATTCTGTAGCGTGGGAAGGGGGGGAAAATTTAAAAAAATAAAATAAACTCGTCATTTCTCGGACCTAGAAAAATCTGGATACCAACTTTGGTTATTCTAGCTTTTATAGTTTCTGAGATCCTTGCGTTCATCCAGACGGACGGACAGATGGACGGACGGACATGTCTAAATCGATTTCTCTCGTCATGCTGATTCAGATTCATACTTTATGGGGTCGGAGATGCTTCCTTCTGCATGTTACATACTTTGCACAAACCTAATATACCCTTTTTACCCTACGGGTACAGGGTATACAAATTTTATATATGGTTGCACGACTTTATTCCATTTATCACTATTCAAAATAACATATGACCTTAGGCACTCTTCTTTGGGACCTTCTTTGCTGGAAAATAAAAGTCGGGCAGCGTATGCGACTGTTTGAGTTCGGGATCGGCGCCCCGATTCCTGCCACCATCTTCGAGCCGTCAATTAATATACTGGTAGCGAGTTGGTCTGGTTTCATGGATATTGTTGTGCCTTTGAAGGTCGATCGTGCTAAGAACAGTAACAAATATCGATCGAAATAACAAGAGTATTACTCATTTAATATATTTTTTGTTGAACTAAAAATAGATATGGCTTAAGAACCGTATTTTGAATCCGCCCGCATCAGGCATAAAACAATTCACAAAACATAGAAACAAAAACAAAGGAAATCACTCAAGAATGAAGAAAGCGAAAATGAACAAATAAATCAAACACCAAACAACGAACATAAAATATTCCAGTTTTTATAAATAACTATACTTTTTTTTAAATATTTTTTAGTTGCATAAACTGAATGGTTTGTTGTTTTTTTTCGAGTGTATGTTGCACTCGTAGTTTTCTGGTTTTATTTTAATTTTCATTTGCGATGCGTACGCCGCAAACGGGCGGACTTTTTCCCATTTTCTTTTGGCTTTTGCCGTAATTATTTACTATTAAGTAATTTCAAATGTTAATTTCTGCCAATGGCCAACTGCTGCAACATCAGCAGCAACAACAACAACAACAATAACGATAGCAGCCGCAACAGAAAAAACGAGGCGCATGATTGTCTGAGTTTCGCTTTTAATGGCAACGATGGCGGCGACAACGACAACAACAACAACAACAACGATGACGACGACCTTGCCGCCTTACTTGTGCACCACAAAGTAACAACAACACTGATTGGTGCGTGCAATGATTGTTGTTTAACCAGATTAGGCATATGTACATACACACTTGTACATATGTATTTATAACTACAAGTACTTGTATATATACATACGTGCGTACATATATCTATCTGTTTTGCGCGTTCAAAAGTACGGCTGAATAGACGCGTGCGCAATTGGCTTACAGTTTGAGGAGCACTGGCCACATTGTTGTTGTTGTCACTGCTGTTGCATGTATTTTCAGTTTGTTGCCTCTGCATACTTACAAGTATAACGCTAATGATGAACATTTACGTTCAAAAGCGAGTCCGATGCCCCATCGAACCCCCCGCCGAGTCGTCAAAAGATTTTACACTAAAGTATTCAATGTTCGCAATTTGTATTTATGGACACAATACTTGTATTGTAGTTGAGCAAACATTGAGAGCAACCCATTAAGAGAACATATTTCTAAGGTCTATATATATATATATTAAATAATGATTAGAAATGCAACTTTTGTAAAATATGCCTTTGACGGGATCTGTGAGAGGTTTACTCTCGCTTTGTTCTGCACAAGTCGATTGATAAGCAAGTAAACATAAATAATTGAAAAAATTAAAAAAAAATAAATTAATACGTTTTCATATTACCTTTCAATTGCTTCTACATTCATCAAGCTTTGCGACAACAACATTTTTTTTTGCAACTAACTTCCAACAAATAATGAATGTTCTTCAGGAAAAATGTTTGTTGTTTAAATACTTCTCTCTTTCTACTTTATTTAAATTGATTTTATACACAAATTGTTGTCTTCTTGTTTCTGGCGGATGATGCGAGAATACTTTTAGTATTTACAATTAATAATAATAATTTAAATAAAATATATTAAAGAATTCAACGGGATTCATACATAACAATTCAATAAATAAATTTGTATAAAAAGTGCAATTTATCTTCACTTTTTAATTGAGGGAGCCATGGAATTTCATATGGCTTCTCACCTTTGAGCACAGGCTATAAAACATTCTAATTAATCTGCATTGACGGCCTGACGTGCAACTGGCAATCAGTGAAGACATATTCCTATGAATAGTCAGTAAAAAAAAGAAATTCCCTGCCGCAGTGTATGGACACTCACATTTAATGAAGTGTGGCTAAAAAACCAAAAATAAATCAATTTCTTTAAAGACAAAATATTACGTATACGCTGCGTTGCCTTCACTCAACTAATTAACAGCCACGTACTAAATTCCTTAGCAAAACATAAGCCAAAGACACGCACATTTCATAGCCACTTAATGAAGGTTACAAAAGCAACAACAGACTTGTGCCATTGTTGCCAACATATAGAAACACGTTGGAACGGGTGTAGTCGAATGGAATCGACTGTGAGATACTCTTTATATTGAGATACATACAACGTGACTTCGATCCTAAATATTTCACAGGCCTGCTTTTTAGCATAGGGATTTAAAAGAAACAAGTTCAGAAACTTCCGTGATTTAATATTCGAGATCGGACAGTTGTGTGCAGACGTAATAATCACAAATTAATTAATTAATTCAATAGATTTGTTATGTATACAAACTATATATGTACGAGTATAGCATATCTATATACATTAGATAGTCGCGATCAAATATTTATAAGATGACTGAAAAAATTCTTCATCAACTTAAATGAATGCCTCTTCCATTCAGAAAGTATTGAACCTCAAAGTTTTGATTAGAACTGCCAAAAAATCTGTTCTTCAATTACTGACCAACAGTAATGCGAATATGTCAAAATCTAAAACAAAACTAATCTGTACATCAACTGGACAAACAAACAGACAGACAGACAGACAGACAGAGCGACTGGCAGACAACTGCAGGTGCTGCATATGTTGTGTACAAGACATAGATGCCCTTTTGGCTTCTGATATTAGAGAGTATTTGAAACTGTAAAACGTACAGCGACATAATTGACAACAACAACAGCAACATGGCTAACAAAATGCAATAGACGAGCACTTAAACAAACAAACAATGCAAATTGCCATTAGGCTTTGGACCACAACAACCACAACAAAAGCTAAAGCAACAACAACAACAACAACAACAGCAACAGCAACAAAGACTACGACTACGAGTTCGAGTTCGAGTTGGCAGTCGTGTGACTTAAATGTTTTGACATTTCAACTGCCACGCACTCACTGTGTGTGGGTGTGTCTGTGTGCGTGTGTATCTGTGTATCTGTGTATCTGTGTGTTTGTGTGTTTGTGTGTTTGTGGGTGTTAACTACAGCCAAATGCAATTCTTTGTCTGCATGCCTGCATAAAATTAAGCCGCCAACAAGTAGAAAAACAAAAAAGACAAGCCGAGACAAGTGAGTTGGAGTCAACCTGCCGCCTGCTGTGTTGTTACTGTTGTAACTGATACTGTTGTTGTTGTTGTTGCTGTTTTTATGTTTTTGTTGTAACAGCAACATACATACGATGTATGATTGCTGTTGGTATTGCTGTGCCTTCCATTGCATGACTGACATCGACTGCATTTCTGTTGTGTTGCCAGCAACAACAGCCACATTTCTGTTTATTAATAAAATCTAATGATATGTATATAGCATATAGTATTAATTAATTGCTTGTGCTTTCGACACATTCCAATCATTCTTCCAAAGAGTCCAAGGGAGGTACAACCCGATAGATAACTTCTCTGGTTGTCATAGAATCGATCGTTGTGAAGTCAAGCATTCGTTGATTGCTCTAAAAAACTGCAATACTTATATTATAATATTTAAATAATACACAATTTGAAGGATCATCTAATGAATCCTTAAAGTAATTGTTCAGGAACGTGCTCATGCAAATCGAAATTAAATACAATGTGCTATTTGAATTGAATCTAAAAAGAAAGCAATGGTCACACTACATTTCTTTCTATCTGACAATATTTCAGAGTCCGATTAGTAAATCAGATAATGTGTAAATTAAAGGGATTAAATTTTGGCCCAAAGGACCTAATTTTTAAAGAAATTATTGCGTGTCCAAATTCATTTCAATTTCTAAATTTGCAATATACAAGTACAAGTATGTATGTATTATCGCTGTGGTCTTATCAGCTGTTTCTTAAACGCATATCAAAGAGAAAAGTTTTAAATATGCATAGAGTTAAGTGCACACTAGAATCTAAGTATGTATGTTCAATAACATATAGTTTTCACAAAAAAAAAATCTTGTTGGGATGCACTTTTCAAAGCCTTCGTATAATGTATCTAAAACAAAAGAATAATATCATAACTTGTTGGGATGCACTTTTCAAAGCCTTCTTATAATATATCTAAAACAAAAAAATAATATCATAACTTATTGGGATGCACTTTTCAAAGCCTTCGTATAATGTATCTAAAACAAAAGAATAATATCATAACTTGTTGGGATGCACTTTTCAAAGCCTTCTTATAATATATCTAAAACAAAAAAATAATATCATAACTTGTTGGGATGCACTTTTCAAAGCCTTCGTATAATGTATCTAAAACAAAAGAATAATATCATAACCATATTGCTAAATCAGTTAACATATATATGTATATACGCATTTTATGGTAACATATAGTTTTCCCTATAAAAAAATCTTGTTGGGATGCACTTTTCAAAGCCTTCTTATAATATATTTAAAACCGCCAAAAATAAGCACACTTTCGAACTTTTTCTTAGACAATTATAAGTAATTATGCAAAGTTATTTAGAAATACTATATTTTTGGCATTGGGAGATATTTCGTTGCTTGGAAACTTGAACTACAAGTATTCCGAGGTATTTTATTCTAATACTGCATTCAATACTGTTGCCTGCCACAGCAGTGAGTTCGGATGATAGCGTGTGTTTGTCAGTCGAAGTGTCTCATGCTTAGAATCTCCCAACTGTGGCGTTCATTCGTGTTGTTTTTCTTTTGCAAGTGCCAAACAAATGACTTAGGCAACGAACTTGTTCTCAATCAGTGCATAGCTGCAAGCCATAGATGTGTATGTGACATGCCAATTGAACGACAGCCCTAATCGCCACCCACCTGCTGCATTGTTCTTGAAATTGGCATATTATGTAACTGTTTTTGTTGTTGTTATTGTAGTTGTTGCTGCTGCTCCCGCCAAGGCAAAGGCAAATTGTTATAAAATCAGGAAAAAAAAACAAACAGCAAAAGAAAATAAAGAAGTGAAGAGAGAAGCGAGTCAAGTGTTCAGTCTTGCACATTAATAGTATTGTTGTTCGTATTATTACTGTCGTTGTTGTTGTTGTTGTTGTTGTCGGTGGTGTTGTTGTCGGGCTTGCTGCAGTGTCGCATTTCACAGTTATCTGCTGCTGCTTGCACGTGTCTGTGACTGAGTTTTGATATTTTAATTTGCAGTTGTTGTTTGTGCAACAGCTGTCACGGCAGGCGTCTTCTTAATTAGCCTTGCAACACCAGCTGCAGCAGTGCAGCGGTGCAGCAGTGCAGCAGACAACAAAAGTCGGCACACATAATACCAGTTACAGCAACAACAGCAACAACGACAATGGCTATGGCTATGGAAAAAGGCAAACATCAATTTGCGTGGGTAGTAGGAAGCTGCCACAACCAGGCAGTCAGTCATTCAGTCATGCAGGCAGTCAGCCAACCAGCCAACCAGCCAGTCTGCGAGATTTTCTCACAATCAATTGACAAATTCTGCACACGCTAAAAATATATTATATATGGTAGTATGCATTTGAACAATATGAGCTGCGAGCAGTAACTCGGCCCATATGGTTGGCAGAGTTGTGTGTGAAAAACAAAAACACAAACAATAAACAATAAACAATGCACGGGTGTGTAGGAACAGTATTTACGAGTAAAGTGCTTTTATTTTCTGCACAAAGTTGTGACGTATTTATAAAAAAATACATAGTAGAATAAAAGAAATCTAATCTAGGGCTTCTGCTGATTCTGGCAGTCTTTGAGTTCTTTTATTAAATTGAGCTTGAATTTAGGCCACGCTTCTACTGGACATTTCCCTAACTTTGCTAGGAGTCAGTGAAGCTGACTTTTGGGGAAGATTGTGCAGAATGGAAGATACGTAATTCTGTTTTTACACGGTAGATTGGTTGCAGAAAAAGAGTCGTGTAAAAAAGGCATTAAACATATGTTACATTGAATCGCTCTAAATGGAATAAAGTCATGGTTGCACATAAAATTTTTAATTTGAAAAAAACAGAATTAGGTGTATATTTTTGTTATTTTTAAGAAATTAAGCATCAACAGTAAACTGCAGAACAACTTCGACTCAATGTTCTAAAAGCTAATGTTATAGAATAACATTAGACTTTACGTAATTGGCGGTATATGCGCATATTTTCGAGCTATAATTGCAAAATGCAATTAGTGGCAAATAATTTTGATATGCATAAGTAAAATGCCAAAATTATAGATACCAAAGGTTATAACTTATTTCATTTCAAAAGCTTTTGAATATACGTACATATGTGTGCTTTTTGTTTTGTTTTTGTTTCTTTGTCGCATCAACCGAAAGTATTGCGCACATTATTGCCTAACATTAACACAAGCTTGAGGCGATTAGAGATAATCACCAGTTAACCAAGCAAATTTTGGCTTATAATTAATACAGTGGGTATCGCAAAGCAAAATTTGTACATTATTTCCGTTGCAAAACGGCGATAATGGCAACAGTAGAAATAGGAATTAGCTACAGAAGTGACTGCACTAAAAGGTAGTATGAGCAATAGAATCCGTTTCAGGAAGTTGGCATACGTTTTGAAAATCATATTTATTTATTTATTATTAATTGCTAGTGCGACAAGAAAGATTCTTGTAAATGAAATTTCCTTAGATATTAAATATTAGCGCTTGAATCCTATTTCTAAAATGCGTTTCATTGCTGATTGTTTTTCAGCTATGCAGTAGCTAGTTCCACAGACGAACAGCAAACAACTGTGTCTTGCGGAATAAACTTTTATTTTATTTTATTCATAATATCAACAATACTACTGTCGATAATATTATAAAACTTAATATAACAAATTAAACTAAGCAAAATAAAAGATAAGGAAGCCTAACACAAAGCTGTACAATGACGTCTATTAATGGCTCCGACAAACTATATTATTTGTTCTTCTTGATGAGGTAAATGCGATTTTGTCATACAAATAATTCGGCTCTTTTCGAGTAATGGTTCTATGCATAAACATTAGTGTCCTAAGTTTAATCCAAGAGTTGATGGTCAGGTTATGAATTCTCGATATCGATGCATCCTTTTACTACTGGCGTGTTGGGATTTCTATTCTGAGAGCCAGTGCCTTTAAATGAATAAGTTTCTGGCACCCAGTCCCAATCCTCAACTAGTGGAAATTGCTTTGTCACAAGAAGATGACTGAGGTTTTTATTCGCCATACGTATTCAAGTTTGTACTCGTATGTTGCATGCTTGGCTTTTTTGTTTGCTGTGTGCTGGATGCCTCTTCACATGCTTCTAAGCAAATGTACATACATATATATATACTTGTATATAGTATATGGAGGCTTTCAAGGTTTAGTGCTTAGTGATCTTTACACTTTTGGTGAAGAAAAGCCGCGCAGCTGGTGGTGTACCTTGCAGCTGGCAGTGCATTTGACAATGAAGCGCAACAGCAACACCAACATTGCAATGATTTGCCAAAATCGGGCGGACAGATAGATGAGAGGGGGCGACAGTCTGAGGCAGCAGAGTGTGGGCAGCCTTAAAGCAGCATGCGTGCTGCTATTGCAATGCAACGATAGGCGGTGCATAATTAAAACCAACACACACACAGGTACACTCCTTTTCTGGCTGCCCATAATTAGGGCATTCAATTCATAATTTACAATTCAAAATTGGCTCTGTGTTTTAATTGACAAATTGCGGGGGCGTGGTTCCGTGCATTACCACATCAGACCAAACAACAAAAACAGAGGGCGAGCACAGCAATGAGCAGCTACTTTTGGTGGCAAGTTCGTTGCCCAAGTCAAGTCTTTCATTGCAATTGCTGGCCGACCAAAATACAAAAATTGCAATAAAAAAAAAACCAATTATTTCGAAAGTTCGACGCCTGTTCGCTTCGTTGGGCGTATGGAATGTTTGGCTGTATTTCTGTATTTTTTTTATTTAAGTTTATGGTTTTGGTTTTGGTTCCGCTGCCCAATCGATGGATGAGGAAATGGCCGAGCAATGCTGAAATACCTTTTCAAATTAATTGCACAAATTGACGCGCAACATAAAACAATTTGTGGCAGCGACCGACCTGTTCAGCAGAGCTGCCGCCGTCTTGTCTTTCGGGCATTTCGCCGCGATGACAACAATCTCAGCAACAGCAACAGCAGTAGCAACAACATCAACAACAACAGCAGGTTGGCAACAAGTGAAAGTGGCGCAGCAGCTGACCGCGCACGTCCAGTTTGCTATTGTTGTTGTTGTTGTTGTTGTTGTTGTTGTAGTCAAACCGGTGCAATTTTATTTTTAGGAAAACGTTAACCCCCCTTTGCCAACCCAAAACAATATGCAAAGCAAAAAAAAAACAACCAACAAGTGCCGATTGAACGCTGATTGTTGGCTATTGTTGTTGCCACACTGCAAGAAAAAAGAACCAACTTTATTGTAAGCACGCCATGCGTTTATGCGACTCCTTTGAACAAATTAGCTGAATTAGAATTGATTTTCCTCCTTTACTTACTATGTTCTTAGTTCGTTACGTCTATAATGTCTCTGACCACATATGGCTGTGAATCGGAGCATCGGGGCTGGCCAAATTTCAAATAAAATTCCACCAACGTGTAGGAGGCTTTAATAGGCGTTATTTTTTTAAGTTCAAATTAAAACCTAATATTATTACATTTCTTTATTTTAATTTATAGTATTATAAATTTTATTATAAATCATTGTAATCAACTGTAATATCATGCAAAAGTTTCAAAACAATTATCTTTAATGAAATTCACAACCAGCTCGGAGTCCCATGGGCTCACCAGGAGATTTCCAGGCTGAGCAGAGCCCACATGGAACGACTGGACAGGCACACCAATCCTCTCGCCATTAACCTGCTTGACAACAGCATCTCCACCCACCGTCTATGAAGATATCACCCGCTTGACCTTCCTGATCGCACAAACTAAACTTCCGCACCCCCATCAACCCACCCCCCTACTAAGTTACACATAATACAAAATCCTAATGCCAAAATTCTCCCATTACAATTTGCTGATTGTCCAATCGGACCGATTGCAAATATAACGCATATCTTCAAATAAATAGTTTTTAATAGTTCTTAAAATAAATTTAACGCAACATGAATTATATAGAAGAAATCGAGTAGAACGACCGACTCTTACATGAGCTGTACCCGATGCAGCCATTCATTTGAAATTTGCTTTGTTGAAACAATCCTTCCAATGACTATGGACCAATCGGTCCTTTGACAGACTTATAAAATATTGTAGTGAAATATGGGGTTTAATAAACTTGCTCTGCGTATGAGTCGGACAAGTCTGCATACCAAGTTCCTCGATTCTAGCTAATAGTTCTAAACTTCTCAATACAGATGGACAGGCGGACATTTCTATATCCACTTCTAGAGTGTTTCTAGGGTGCAGCAAACAAAGAATATATCTGACCAGGCAAGGGCTCTTTGGACGAGGATATTCCTTTCTAAACAACTTCTCGGAGATATCGAGATCGTGAAAATAGTCACATGTATCTGTAATATCGGGTAGCTGAAAGCGGGCCCATACAAATACAAGTAAAATGTCCGATGCGCCTTTAAAGTCTTAGTGGGTGGTCCTAACCTAATCATGCCAATGCCAGCTATTCCTTTGGCTGAACGCTAGAAGCTGAATAGCAATAATTTAAGTACAGTTTTTAGTTATTAACCGACTTCAAAAAATGATGTTATCAATTCTCTGTATTTGTTTTTTATGTTTGATAACTTTCGACTGAGTTAGCCGATTTTGATGATTCATTTGCTATTTGAAAGCTGGTGCTTCCCGAATGGCCCCATTTCCATTTAGTTCTGTTCTGACAATGGCATCCATAAGAATACTACCTTAGACATACTTCATTTAGTCCAAATAGCTGAAAATTCTGTTCCTGCGCAGGATTCTCTTACTTCAGAATCATCCTCGAATCATTCTGTCACTTTCAACAACAACAAAAACATTTACTGTCTTAAGTCCGAAGTCGTGTTTTTTGTTTGTTAAAATTTAACTTGTTTTTAATATTTCAAGAAACGTTTCTGTTTTTCCTTTTGAAAGATAGAGACTAAAACCTTTTGTAAATATTTTTTGCAAACAATGTTATCTTTGTTGATCCAAAATAAAAATGACCTATTATTTTATGAGTGTATATATGTTGTGGTTAGCTTATAAGTTTTGTTTCCGTTTGCTGCCCTTTTTGATGGGGCGGCGCAAAAAAACCTGCCCTGCCGCTTACTTAGAAACCTGTCCCCACAATTGCCGCTTGCCATTTTGTTTATTTTTCTGTTTTGTCTTTCAGCTTGCGGCTTTTCGGATTGTTTTTCTTCTTTTTTTCTTTTGTTTCTGAATTTCCATTTCTTAATACCAGTTGTTTGTCTTGCCACCATTTTGCTGAGTTATCGACATTTCCATGCAATGCTGCCTGCATTTTAAGTGCAGCACAGTCGACGTCGACGTCGCGTCGCGGCGGCAGCAGCGGCTCCAGCTACTGTTGTGGTGAAGCCGTTTTTAAATTTGCTCGGCGGCTTAAGTGGCCTGAACAGCTTTAAATGCAGCAAGTGTGGGAATTAATGCATATACATAGTTTTTCGGGGCACAAGTCAAAGCGGCTTTATTGAGAAAAGCCCCAACAAAAGCGTTAAACGCGAACGCTTTGACTAATTGAGCGACATAATGGCATGTGTGTGGTGGCCAATTATGTCTAATTGCTCTCAAGGCAAATCTCATGCACTCTAATTGCCAGCAATGGCGGGCAAAGCCATTACAACAACAATGAAACTGCAAAATCAATTGAATTTGTAAAAATAAAGTGTGCGAATAACTCCCAACAAGCTGATTAGTCGAAACTTTTGTTGTCTCTCTTGGAGAAAAACTAATTAAAAAAGACACTCCTTAAAAGGAGTCTCAAAATGTTCGTGCTCGCATTTCTACAAACGTTTTCAAAAAAGGCTTCTTTCTATTGAAACATATTTTGTTGAAGATACTTTTTAATGTGAATTTAAGTCGATTTATTTAACGCGTTATTCTAAAAAAATATATTTTGGGATAGAGGAGTCTCAAAATGTTCGTTTTCAAAAGACTTCTTTTTTCTGAAACATATTTTGTTGAAGATACTTTTTAATGTATATTTAAGTCAACTTATTGAACGTGTCATCTGAAAATAATTATTTGTGGCCGCCCCTCACACAACAAATTGCATTTTGTAATATCTAGTTTTTTGTTTCTAAAATTTCTGACATGAATGAAATGTCAAATGCATTTTTATAGTCCGAGAAAAAAAAACAGAAATTTTAAATAATCCGATATTTAGAAAAGGTTCTACATACTCAGACTGTTGTTTTTATGCTAGAACATAAAAATCCGATATGCAAATATATTGGAATATACGGTCCCAAGACTTACTTCGAGTGTCAAGCCAGCACCTCAAATGGTATATAAAAATGAGTTTGGAGTACGGATATGTCCAATTCAGAAAAAATATTGCAATGTCTTCGAACTCGACACACTCCCGGGCATATTTTTGCAGAGCTTTTTAAGATCATGAAAATAACAGATTTAAAACGAATTGAGTTTTTCTGGGAGTAAATAGAAGTTTTCTTTAGTATTTAATATTATATTGAATGTGATACTCTTTACTGTTAAAGATTTACAATTTTGTTGGCATAATAATATTCATGTTTAAATACATAAGTTTAAATTGTGAACTGATTTTATATCGTGAAACAATATAAAGTATAGTATTAATAGTCTATACTTACAGCTGGGTTGTGTAAACAACGCCAACGTCCATGAAGGGATTTCTACATATCTACTTATATATCTAGTGTAGGTTACTCATAATTATCAGCTAATGATTGTAAACTGGTTTTTATCAGCTATTTGGGTTTTTAAATCTAGTTTTCAACGCGTGTTTCAGTTTTGCGTTGAACGTGCTTTTGCTTAAACAGTTATTAAATTAAATTATTTGCTTTTGTGCAATGGTCTTAATTATTTCAACGCAATTCTCCAGCTATACATTTTACTTGTAGTCATGAAATGCAGTTGCATTGTCAACAGACGCCTAAAGTCGGGTAATCCGATACAGACATACTCACATATCACTGGACACATATAAGCAATGTTCTATGTCGAAGCAATTGACAAGCCCCGATTGGCTATAGACGGCGATTGTGACAACAACAACAACAACAATATCAAATTCAGATCAGATCAGCTGGGCAGCTTAGCTCAGCTCAGCTCAGCGCAGTTCTGTGACACGGCCACTCAGGTGGTTTGCCTCCACAAGAATCGCTCATACGCAGCGAGTGCTGACACAACTGGCTAAGGCGGGCGCCTGGGGTTGCTCCACATTTTAGCTTTTGGCAAGTGTAGCGCGTTTTTGATTTATTTCGCCTCGCCTTGTTCAGTAAATGCGAATTTATTGACAACCGGTTTAACATAAAACAAGAGAGAACGCTACAGTCGAGCAAGCCCGACAGTGTAATACCCTGTACCCAGGTAAACTTCCGTCACTGAGTTATATGCGCCCATAGCAGCAGCAAAAACAGGAAGAAGAAGAGCGAACTTGTTGCTGCAGTTTGGGGGGGTTGTACTGGTGAGAATTTGTTTTGCTAATAACTTTTCTTAGAATTGACCGAATTTGATAAAATTTTAAACAACAGTAGATAATTGTATAGAAATTATGTGTGCAAAGTTTGGTTTAGGTAGCATTTGAAATGTGGACGCTATTGACGAAATTCTGTAGCGGGGGAAGGGGGGGGAAATTAAAAAAAAAAAAATAAACTCGTCCTTACTCGGACCTAGGAGAATCTGGATGCCAACTTTGGTTATTCTAGCTTTAATAGTTTCCGAGATCCTTGCGTTCATCCAGACGGACGGACAGACGGACAGACGGACAGACGGACAGACGGACGGACAGACGGACGGACATGTCTAGATCGATTTCTCTCGTCATGCTGATCAAGAATATATATACTTTATGGGGTCGGAGATGCTTCCTTCTGTATGTTACATACTTTGCACAAACCTAATATACCCTTTTTACCCTACGGGTACAGGGTATAAAAAAAACAATAATATGGTACTTGAACATATTTGCGCTAAAAGGTACACTTTCCAAAAAGACAAATCGAATCTTGAAATCACATATACATACTATATATATCTACCATGGGAGACATTGAAATATGTTATAAATATTCGATTAGATTAATGTAATAAATAAAAATTGTAAAATGTAAACTAATTAGCATGGGAAAGAACTTGCAACTCTTGCACTCTGCTTGTCAGTTTTTCTTGAGTCATAGTTTTTCATAGTTGTTCGAAATACTTTCAATTCTATTCTATTAACTACTTTATTATGAACAAAGTACAATAATAATACTAGCATACAAGATTTTCTTGCAATATATATGGATCGATTGATCGTATGAAAAGTTAGTAATGAGCTTGCTCTGCATATGCAAAGACAAATCTGCAGACCAAGACCAAGGCTCAAAAGTTTTCGGTGCTCACGCGTACGGACAGAAGTACAGGCAGACAGATCAATATATAAGTATTATCTGTTACATACAAGTATCGTACACTTGACGATTTTTTAATTCCCAACTTTGACAAAAGTTCTACACAATGTTGATTCTGTTTTCTAGCTCTCAGAAAAAAACATTTATAAATTATTAGGTTTGGCCTCGTTACCAAGTGTTCAAGTCCTTGATTTTAAACTGAAATTGGAAAGCTCCGACATCAAATCGATATTAAAGAGCTGAGCAATGAAGAAACTGCCGCACCCAGAAAGCACGCAGCTGAAATGTGCCTTTTGTGTGGAATATGGAATAAAAAGCAAAACACTGGATTTAAGTTCTTTTCGCTAAGTGTACGTAAAGCTGAAGTTGGCTAATGTCAAGGCACACACACAAGCAAACATCTTTGAAAAGGAAACCTGCAACAACAACAAGAAAATCAACAGTTGCTTAAAGTTGTCACAATGCGAGCGAGTTGACAATTGTTTTTGGCTGAGACAAGAACTTAGTTTCGCCAACGATCGCTTATTAATTGTGATTTTGTGAATGAGATGACTGTAAATTGGGCAATTATGAGACAATTGCTCTGCGGCTGAGATTGGCGATAAAAAAGTCCCTGTCATCGCCGCAGGCCAAAGTGTGTTGACAATTTGCCAGGGCAGCGAGATTTTCGAAAGGCCAGTAGTGAGAAGCTTAAGACAAAAGACTTGGGCAACGAACTTGTTGTGGGGGGGCAGCCAAAGGCAAATACAATGCCAGCAGCAACGACAACGGCACCGGCAACAAACCGCGCCCGTGGCAAACATTGCGATCACTGTGGGTGATTGTTGTTAATTTGTATGGATCAGTCAAAAATTAAGCCAATAAAGCAGCGACAAAGCCCAACTAACTGGTTCGCTTCGCACCCGCTCGCATTTAATTATCGCTCCGCCGCTCATGAACGGCCGATCTGTGGACTTAGCTACGGCCTGCAATACAAACACATTGTTAATGCCATTGTGGCTCTGAAATGGTACCAATATTGTCGATAGGGTGTAGCAGGCAACAGATTTCAGATAAAACGGGCCTTACTAGCAAGCAGGAAATTGTGTCTCTGTCCATCCATTTTTTTTTAACGATTTTGCAATGGGTCTAGAGCCTTCTTCTCTTTAAATGCTGACAGTATTATGCCAGGCCTCTTTTATAAACTCACTAAAACGAACACATATTGTTAATGAAATGGAATAGAATAATGAAATAGTCTATAGATAAAACGGGCCATACTAGCAAGCAGGAAATTGTGTCTCTGTCCATCTATTTAGTAACGATTTTGCAATGGGTCTAGAGCCTTCTTATCTTAAAAAGCTCCTCTTTTATAAACTCACTAAAACAAACACATATTGTTAATGCCACAATAGCTCTGAAATGGTATCAATATTGTCGATAGGGTGTAGCAGGCAACAGATTTCAGATAAAACGGGCCTTACTAGCAAGCAGGAAATTGTGTCTCTGTCCATCTATTTAGTAACGATTTTGCAATGGGTCTAGAGCCTTCTTCTCTTTAAATGCTGACAATATTATGCCAGGCCTCTTTTATAAGCAATATCTCTGAAATGGAATAGAATATTGAAACAGACGATAGATAAAACGGGCCTTACTAGCAAGCAGGAAATTGTGTCTCTGCCCATCTATTTAGTAACGATTTTGCAATGGGTCTAGAGCCTTCTTATCTTAAAAAGCTGACAATATTATGCCACGCCTCTTTTATAAACTCACTAAAACAAACACATATTGTTAATGCCACAATAGCTCTGAAATGGTACCAATATTGTCGATAGGGTGTAGCAGGCAACAGATTTCAGATAAAACGGGCCTTACTGGCAAGCAGGAAATTGTGTCTCTGTCTATTGACTAAGTAACGTATTTGCAATGGGCCTAGACTCTAGAGCGTTCTTATCTTAAAATGCTGACATTACTATATTATGCCACACCTTTTTTATAAATTCACAAAAACGTTCAAAAACAAATAGCTCTAAAGAGCATGGAAACAGTTTCTTCAAACAATAAAAGTTTTAGTGTTTTGAAATATGAACACTGAGAAAGTCCTATGTTCTTGGGTTGGAACTCGGTATAAGGAAATTTATTTTAAACTATTAGTTTATAAATTTTATATACTTTTGGAAAATTCCAGTAAGTACGCGTTTTTAAAAAAACGTGTCTGCTTACTCTCTCTCTCTTAAGGGGTTTTCTTCTGGTTTTCTAAATGATTATTCAAATCTTATTCTGTTTCTTAGTTAAATATATTGTTTAAAAAGTTTAGATAAATTTTAGATAGGTTGCTGCCCATGCCCAAAAAGAAATTAAGTGTGGAACAAACGTAGATCATTTGTTTTAAGCTTGTTGCATTTGATTTTCAGAGCCTGCCGAACAAATTCCAGGAGTAGCTTTAAAGGCCGTTTTTAATGCATGTCCTCTCTTTTCTTGTCCTCCCTTCACAGCAGTCCAATGCACCACTGAGACAGCCATGACGGAAGCAAGCAACAACAACAACAATACTAATAACAACAACAACAGTACAAGCGACTTCAACGGTCGGCACTCGGCATCACCAGCCCGCACCATAGACTCGCACGACTCGACCACAGGGAGCATGGACACCATTGTGGATCGCAGTCTGAATCGGGAGGAGCTGCTTCAGGTGGCCACCAACAACATAGAGCGCAGCACGAACACAACAAATGCCCAGGAGACGGGCAATGATAGTCTGACCAATTCACAGATAGCGATGCTACAGCAGCGGGATCAGAGTGAGCCGGCGGGTGAGTCGGAGGAGAGCGGCCGCCAGGATGCACAGAGTCACATCTATTCGAGTCCCGTGTACGATCAGAAGCCGCAGCCACTGAAGCTGACAGCAGCCACATTGCTGGCCAATGCGCTTGGCGAAGATGCAGCCAAGCAGAGTCTGGTGGACAATGTGGTGGACGACATGAAGAAGCCCAAGCTAATCACACATCAGGAGTTCAAACAGCAACTGGAGGAGGCCATGGCCACGCGCGGTCAGTTACCGGCGGCTGGAGCGGCAAAGAATGCGGCCAACACAATCGACTCGCGCATCAGCAAGAAGCAGCGCTTTCCGCCCGAGTTCATCAAATACAAGGAGGGGAGCAGTGGCGATGATGGCGCCGGCTCCTCGTTGTCGATGAAGGGGCGCCGCAAGTATCGGGCTAGCAACGAGTGCTGTTCTGCGTTCCCCCTGCAAATTGTGCTCGGCACACTTCAACTGGTCTTGGCCGTCTCGCTGGTGGCGCTCGGCTCGCTGCTGATCGTGCGCGACGCGGCCTTGTCGATGGCCGGCTGTGGCATTTGGACGGGTCTGACGGCAGCCGTTACCGGCTCACTGGGCGTGGTCAGCATGCGCAAAACACAGACGGCCTTTTTAGCTCTCAGCCTGGTTTGTATAGCTACCAGCACGCTGGCGTTGGCCATTTCGGGTGTGGGCCTGTCGCGTGACCTCAATCGCATGGCCGAGGAGAAGGCACAGGTGAGTGCGCCCCCGTTGGTGCAAATTCAAATTTGTTTGTTATGCCTAATTGGATTTGTTGCTGACTCGTTCTCTTAAATTTTCAGTTCGACCTCATGAACACCAATAGCGAAGTTTCGGCCGCATGTGGTTTAATATTCGCCCTGTTTTTACATTTCGTTGTCAGCATTGTGTCCGTCTACCGCTGTGCTCTGCAGATTTGCACCAAGTGAGTACTAAAATTTCGTTCTCTAATTTTGCTTTAAAATACTTGTAATAATAATAATAATAACAATAAGACAATCTTCGGGTTTTCCCATTCAAATTGTAGTTGAGGTTGAATTACCGCTAGATGGTGTTCACAGCGCCCCCTGCTGTGTCCGTAGCATATACTCGTACTTCCAGTGTTGAGCAGTGTTAAGTTTTGATTCAGGCAGCGCACTATCGAGCACTGGCCACGAGCGAGCTCCGCCTGGTGTGAGTGCCTATGCATGTGTGCGTGAGAGAGAGAGCGCGACGCATTGCAACAACAACGTTTTTAACTGTAGTTGTATAGCAAAGAGTAGATTAAATATTAATTGTGTAAAGTGTAAATAATAGTGATAAGCAAAGGAAGAGTGGCAATAATTGCATTAAAACCAAAAAACCAACCAAAAATTTGTGAAACAAACTGTGCCAAGCGAAGCAAACAAGCGAACCAAACAAACATAAGCAAACGCCAACAGCAGCAGAAGCAGCAGCAGCGAAGTGAAAAGCAGCAGCCGAGCTAGCTCGCGCCTACGCTTGCCAGTTTGCTGCGCCCCCGCCGTCGCAGTCGCCGTCAGCGTCACCAAACACAAAACCAAGTCGGCTGGTCGCGGCCACCTCCACTCCACTCGCAGTGGGGCCGTTGCCATTGCCATTGCCGTGCCCGTGTCCGTGCCTGCCCGTAGCGGAAGTAATAAAAAAAATAGAAAATAAAAAAGTTTCGTGGAAAACACCACACGCTATACGCCAATAACACGCTGCAGAGGCAGAGCGAAAGGCCACAAAACGCCTACAAAAGTGTACGTGCAATTTAGAGCCAACGCCAACGGGGCAGGGGCAGTGTCAGTCATGCCACTGGCTGACTCCAACAAGGATCTGAGACAGCAGCAGCAGCAGCAGCAACAACAGCAACAACTGGTCGTCGGTGGCGGCAGCAACACCAATGCCAGCAGTAGCAGTGGCGGCAGCAGCGCAAGCGCCAGCAACAACAACAATGCAACCATCAACGCCCAAGTACAGCTGGACAATGGTGCCTCAGGGATGGGAGTGGGCTTGCAGCTGCGCCAGCGCATGCAGATTACCTCCTCCGGATGCAGTAGTCTGGCGGTGACGCCCATGGAGCACACACCTACCGATGAGGAGAGTGCTGGTGTGACAATGGTGACATCATCGCAGCGTCGCCAGCACCAGCAACAGGTGCAACAACAACAACAATCGGCTCTACAGGCAGCACTGGAACAACATCACATATCGCCAACGGTCGAAACAGTTCCAACCGCCAACACCAGCGCCACCGTGACGGTAGCCACGCTAACCATCACCACAGACATGCCGGAGCAGATGGAGCTGAGCGATTCCGAGTCGTATTGTGCGCCCGCAGATGCGATGAGCGCCATGGCCTTCGATTGCGAGAACGAATTTGAGCTGCGCGAGGTCATCAAGGAAGGTCACGACAAGGCCGATCCCTCCCAGTTTGAACTGTTACGTGTCCTCGGCGAAGGTAGTTTTGGTAAGGTGTTTCTGGTGCGAAAAATAATTGGCAAGGATGCGGGCACACTGTATGCCATGAAGGTGCTAAAGAAGGCCACCCTCAAGGTCAAGGATCGCGTGCGCAGCACCAACGAACGCAAAATCCTGGCTGATGTGGGCCATGCCTTCATTGTGAAGCTGCACTATGCGTTCCAAACGCCCGGTAAACTCTATCTGATACTGGACTTTCTGCGCGGAGGCGATCTCTTCACGCGCCTGTCCAAAGAGGTCATGTTCACCGAGGAGGACGTCAAATTTTATTTGGCCGAACTGGCGTTGGCCCTCAACCATCTACACACCCTAGGCATCATTTATCGCGATCTGAAACCGGAGAACATATTGCTGGACGAAAACGGACACATAGCGCTGACCGATTTTGGCCTCTCCAAACAGCCGCTGGACGGCTCCAAAACGTACAGCTTCTGCGGTACGGTGGAGTACATGGCACCAGAGATTGTGAACCGCAAGGGTCACGACTTTGCCGCCGATTGGTGGTCCTTTGGCGTCCTTATGTACGAGATGCTTACGGGAAATCTACCCTTCCACGGCCAGACGCGGCAGGAGACAATGAATCAAATACTTCGCTCCAAGCTGGGAATGCCCGAGAATCTTTCGCCGGAGGCGCAGTCGCTGCTACGAGCACTCTTTAAGCGCAACCCCCAAAATCGATTGGGTGCGGGCGCGCAGGGCATACTAGACATAAAGGCGCACTGCTTCTTTGCAACCATCGACTGGGTGCGGCTGGAGCGCAAGCAAGTGCGTCCACCGTTTATACCGGCAGTCTCGCGAGACGATGCCTTCTATTTTGATGTGGAGTACACCTCGAAGTCGCCGCGCGACTCACCCGGTGGTCCTATATCGGCATCGGCGCACGAGATCTTTCGAGGCTTCAGTTTTGTGGCGCCCGTGCTGCTTGAGTCGCAGGGCACGCCGAACAGTTGCTCGAACAATGTCAGTCCCCTGCACAACACCAACACCTCGAACACTTCCTCGGGCTCCGGGTCCGCCATTACGACCACAATGACAACGGGTGTGGGGGCGGGCTCTGGCGCTCACATGCCACGGAGTCTACCTGGAGTACTGCCAGGAAATTTTCACGCCGAATATAATGTATTACAGGAACTCGGTCGCGGCACCTTCTCTGTTTGCCGCCTCTGCGAGAACCGCTCCTCCAAGAAGCACTACGCGGTGAAAATTATTGAGAAGGCAGCAGTAGCTGCCGCTTCCACATCTGCCGATTGTTGGGAGGAGGTCGAGATAATGTTGCGGTATGGCAACCACCCGAACATTGTCACCCTTTACTCTGTCTACGAGGACACCAGCTCGGCGTATCTGGTCATGGAGCTGCTGAAGGGGGGCGAGCTCCTGGATCGCATTTTGGCCGTTGGCCAGATGTGCGAGAGCGAGGCCAGCGCGGTCCTACGCACCATCGCCTCGGCCGTGGCCTATCTGCACGAGCACGGCGTCGTCCATCGCGACCTCAAGCCCTCGAACATGATATACGCGAGCATGCGGCAAACCCCAGAGACCCTAAAACTGTGCGATCTAGGTGAGTAGAGGGACTGTATACTGTATCGGGGGCTGGCAACTCTGTTTATGCGTTTATATGGAGCCAATGCTAATAATTAAATATTACGGGTTTCACGCAAGAATATAAAAATTCCATGCAATGGAAATTTTATTTATTTTGCCATTAACAACGACATTGAAAGAATGGCGGCCGAACCTATGACACAAGTAATATTGTGCTCTAGATAGTACCAAGGTAGATAAGAAGTCAAAACAGATACATGCGTTACGGTCTCTAAGCCTCATATAAATATGTAACAACACTGATTTGAGAAATACAAACAGACATAATAATGATAACAAATTTCCCAAGCACCTAAAATATGTATAAATAAGGGGAGGTGCTTTTCACTTAACTTTGAAAGTCCCGAAAAAACCGTCCAAAGGTGGAACGGTATAGAACAAAAATCGGAACAATAAGGGGACCCCAGATAAATTAATCCGAACACTGGAAACTTATCAGCCATAGCAACACCAGAAAACAACAGACCTTGTTTGTGGACTTGTCGAGACCCTTAATTGAGCATGAACTAAAGTGTTATTTAAATCGATGCACTATATCATATATGTATGTATGTACCTGTCATAGCCATAGCCTATTCGGTTTAAGTTCTTTTTGACGCCTGACCATAATCTTAAATGGTATTGCAATTCGTGGACTGCCGTCGAAAAAGAGTTTTTTAATTGAAGCACACTGGTGGGGAGGTAAGGGGCTTTCCTTTTTTTTTCCACAATCAAGCAAAAGTTCTAGTCTAATTGTTCAGAGTGTAGGGTCATTTGCAACATTTTGATTATCAATATTGCATTCCCCATAGTGACGTGGGAATTTGGACTCCCCCATAAACGCAGAACCGTTCATTGCCATTTGTATTGACTATCCGCCTAACCTGAAACTAAACGCTCCATAACCTCTCCCCATGCCTGCAGGTTTTGCAAAACAGCTGCGTGCCGATAATGGCCTGCTAATGACACCCTGCTACACGGCCAACTTTGTGGCGCCGGAAGTGCTGAAGCGTCAAGGCTACGACCTGGCTTGCGACATCTGGTCGCTGGGCGTGCTGCTATACATAATGCTGTCGGGCCGCACACCTTTTGCCTCCACGCCGAACGACTCCGCCGACATAATACTGAAGCGCATCGGATCGGGACATATAGACTTCAGTATCAGTCGCTGGGCTCTGATCAGTGTGCCGGTTAAGGAGCTGCTGCGCCAAATGTTGCATATTGTGCCCGAGAATCGGCCGACGGCGGCGCAAATACTGGAGCACAGTTGGGTGCGGGATCAGTTCGCTGGGCAGGTGCAGCTCACAGAGTATACGACAGCGCCTCCCCAACTTTCTCTGGGTGCGCAGCAGCAGCAGCACAATCATAATTCGACGGCCTTGAGGGGCGCTGTTGATGCCACATTTCGTGCCATTGCCATACCACAGGCGGCCAATGTGGGACCCGTTGAGCTCTCGATGCTGGCAAAGCGTCGGGCCAAGGATCGCGCCCAACTGCATTCCTAATCGTCGGCATTTGTGTGCGTTCGGCGTCAAGTCAGGCGACAAGTCAGGCGGCAGCTAATCCAATTAGTTTATAGGCTCTATAGCATTCTGATGCATTGCTGTGCATTTCCCAAGCGCCTCAAGGATTGGATGTCGGGCAGACGTTGGTATGCCCGCAACAACAACAATAATAATAACAACAACAACAACAACAATAACAACAATTAGTACCAGAACAACAACAACAATAGGAACAATAGGAAAAGCTACGACTATTGCTATCGCTGCAAACTAAGGCGTCAGCATTGTCGCAGTGCTAAGCTGCGTTTGGTTTAGTGCTCGCATTCAATGTCCTCGACGTGCTTAAGTGCAGCCAGTTGCGTCTTCTTTACTTTAAAATGGCCGTACATGCAACACACACACACACACACACGCGCGCGCAATGTGCATATAAAGATACATACATACATACATACTATATCTTCCAGTCTACACGGCATTTGTGTAGCGCAAGCAAATCTTAAAGTATTCACATAAAAGAAAAGAAAAGTGTTAATTATTTATTTTATATATTATATATATACATATATATTTATATAATATGATTATAATAATATTAATAATAATTATAATACATAACTGAACAGCTAAGGCCAGGCTGCGGCAGCGGCTTCTATTTATATATAACTATTTATATATGTATATGCTATTTACATATTTGCATGCATGTATTGTATATGTGTAAACTAACTAAATTTTTTAACTCGCACACAGACGAGCAAACACGCCCACATCCAAACACATTAACAGATACATGTATGTACTATGTACGCGTAGATGTGCCGGGACGGAAGCGGGCGAGTCGTTGAGATCTTTTTTTTACAACTTTGTCTCGAAACTAGCAACTAAATTATGAAATACATGTAAAAACAAAAGCGAAACTCTTTAATTGTTGGCCAAAAATCGTGCTAAAAACAAAACAAATTGTCATAACAATACATGCGTTTATTGTAAACAAAGCAACAAAAAAAAGTAAAACAATAATAAAAACGAAAACAAGCGAAACTAAAAAAAGAAACTTAACCAACAAGAAAGAAAAGAAAATGAAATGAAACAAAAGAATTACTTGCGTAAATATTTTAAATCAATTATTGTAGCTGAATTTTTCGACATCACGTGTTATTGTTGTTTAATTAATTAAAAAAGAAATCCGATAATATTTATACATGGAAAACATGCAATTTTTTTCTATTATTAAAACAACTAAAAGTTCATCGCTGAAATTGCTAAAAACAAGAAATCAAGAAACAAACAAACAAAAAAGAAAAAGCAAAGCTCGTGCAACATTTTTAATAAACAATTTAAATAAGCTGAGACATATGCAAAATAAAAAAGTGCACGAAAGTGTATGTATATTCGTATATAGTAGATGGTATAAGTATTGTGGAATTCGTAAAGTACTAGTATTTGGGCATGCTTTTTATGCATTCTTTAGAAACTTTTAAGTCCATACAACCCAACCATTTTGAACCATATCGACCTACGGCCAAGCAAGTCAGTCAGTCTATCAGTTATATCAGTCCGCATGTCTGAACGTCTCTATTTCGAAACCCATAAGAGCTAGAGCCATCAAACTTCATCTGCGCATATATCGTACGTCTAGGCATATCAAGTTTTTTTTAGATTTTCAAAATATGGACTAACTAACTAAATTATTCAGGTGTTTAGAAAAGCCGAATCAAAATACCTATGCCGTCGACTGTATGAATTAATGTTTATGAGAATGTGTATTAATATACGAAGTTCCTATTTGGGCAATTAAATTTGAATCTTGCAAATTGAACTGAAGCTGGTGGAAGACGATGCCTTCGGGGTAGATGATTACGATCGAGCATTGTCCGTGCAATTAAACAAATTACAAATATTAAAATGGCAAACAAACATATAGATAAGCGCCTTTCCCCCGATTATTAGCCTGCTGGCTCTCGGCAATATTTTGCAATATTTAACAATAAAACAAAATGCAAATATGAAGCGCGCATGTTACAAATGTTAAAATACATACAATTACATGCTGTCCTGCTGAGAAAAACAGAGGGGAAGAAGAGTTCGAATCGAAACAATTAAAGGGGATATAGCTCAAAAACTCTGAAAATAGACAGAACACCATTAGAAGCCAAAACTTGGACAACTACACTTCGATCAAAATCAAAAAATGGTCGAGCTTTCTCGTTAAATAATACTTCAAAAAAGTTTTCTATTTAGAGAGTATTTCTCCTTACAACTTAAGTAGATAGACTCAAAAAGTACATTCAGTCCAATTTTGAAAGGCTTTGATTCGTATTGCCATAAGAAAGAAGAGGTTTTCAAACATATTGCTCCAAAACTTTGAAGAGGAGGCAGTTTCTCGCTAAAGCCTGTCCGTCTATTTAAAAAATACACAAAATGCTTTAAGACATCCAATAAATTGTTGCTGAGTTTATGCAAAATGATTGCTAAGAAATTGGCAATGAAATCGACTCTCTTTTTGTATACAAATTTCCAAAGCGACTTATGGTGAAAGCTTCGAGCCAATGCCAATAGCCAAAGCCAATAAGTTGGCCAAGTTAAGGCAAAGTCTTGAAATGCACGAGCATGAGTAATGGGAGAATGAAAGCAAAACATACTAGTACAAGTATATGCGCACCTCTAAACTGCTAATAAAATATTACTATTAAGAACTGTTTGTTGTGCAAAAACTTGCAAGCAATTATAACGAAACGCACATTTGAAAAGCAGCAACAAAACCAACAACAACAACAGGCAATGGCAGAGCAGCGGCAAGTCTGCCAATTATAATGGCATATTTGAACGTAAAGTGCTCTGCCAATAAATAGAGGAATATAAATATAAGTATCAAGTCAATGTACACGGCAAAAAATTTACCCCGAAGTAATGTCTATCACACTACAAGTATTCTGAATATTAACTTTTCAGAACGAAACTTGCTGAGAATATGTGGGGGAGAATGAATGAAGCTCGGATATGGTACGTGTAAGCGCCAGAATAATATTTCTTGAGTTATTTCAAAGGCATTTAGGAGCATTTAAAATACTAGACACCGCTATTTTTGTCAAGATACTACAAATATTTCAAAACATAGTAATTAAAAAACACGTCTTATTTTTGTCTTTCTTGAAAAATAATTGTAACATTTTTTTATATAATTGGATATTAGATATTAATATATTTCTTAAAGAAAAAGCTTAAATCTTTTAAATATAGGTTTGCTTTTCTTGATTTTAGAATCAGTTCCCACAAAGTTGTTTGTATTTTGATCATGGCTGTTAAAAGTGATTTCCGGTTAAATTGCAAAAATTTCATGATATTCTTGATCCAATAATGCTTGAGGCGTTCCTTTGGGGTCTTTTAAAGCCGTAAATCTAAAAATTTAAACATAAATCTATTATAATTGTACGTGAAATTTTGAATCGCAATTTAAGAACATTTCAATATTTGGCCTGTAGTCTCAATTATTATTTAATTACGGTTCACGAAAGCTGCAATTGGATTCAAATAATGGTTACGATAGCGGTTTGCTTTCCCTAAAAAACATTTGCAATTTTGAAGGTCAGAAAAGTGCAATGCTTTGGCCATCATTTCAAAAACAAAAAGAAAACATTGCAAATCAATTAAACAAATTTTAAGGCATTACTGTTATTCTTGTATGTATTTATTGTTATCATGCTGAATCGTTTTGCTTATTGTTTTTGTCTTGGTGTACCAATCGAGATGTGTGGCGCATACTGAAACTATTTTGCTTCAATTGTACATAAATATATATATACTCTACATATATATACTCGTATATCAATGGTGGTCCATGTAGTGGCGAAAGCACCAGCTTAAACTTATAGAACAGCTAGTTTCGAATGGGATTGAAAAACACTTTCAGAATTTGGTTTCGATATGCCAATCGAATGGGATTGAAATACACTTTTGGTTTCAATTGATTGATTTCAATTATATATTGAATTCAATTTTTGAATAGTCTTGGTATGCCGTTTGATTCTCCTTCCGACACATAAGTAGCAAAGCTAAAAAATTATAATTTTGTGATTATTAAGTTGTTATTCATTAAAAATTGAATAAATAAATTTATGTTATTTATTTATGGCCAGGGAAAATCCTCGTTGGAAAGTCCTCTACATGGACTATTCATAAAGAATGTGTGTTTCATATCTGCTTGCTGTATCCTTTTGAAAATTCTTGAGGTCGAGGGACATTAAGATATTTTTTCCGAAAAATAGTTAAGTTGACCCTGTTAGACAATGCTACCCATTATAGCCCATGGTCTTATCTCCCAAAGAAGTCATAAATTAGGTTTATAGTTTATTCCTTTGAAAAGCTACTCATCGAAGCAATTAATTGCATTTTAAGGCCCCCTTGACAGGAAACTGCTTGGTTCTGCGACTGATTGTTAGCACCAAATACATATACATACACTTCTTGAGGTCAAGTTATAATTCGCAGATGTATGTATATGATCGTAACAATTAAAGTTTGACTCCCATTTCTTACATTTCGCATCCATGTGCAATATTACTTAATGAGATGCAACAGCTGACTGGAAAAGTGGGCTGTATAACGCCCTTAAATAGAGTAACACCAAAATTCATAATACCACAGCAATTTTGATAGCTAACTGATGAAATTTTTATGCATACATATACTTATGTATATATGCTCATGTATCTAAAATATCATTCTCTAGAGGCAAAGAAATGCAATCTGGACATAACGTTGTTTCAGATAAATACGAAGTCGGCAAATACTTCTTGGTAATAAATCAAAAAAAAAAAAAAAAATCAAAATCAGTGCACAATTAAGAAGGCAAAGTATTCCAATAACTTCATCCATTCCTGAACAGTTTCATATTGTTAAATAAATAATAGAAATGAAACTTTCAGTTTCATATTGTTAAATAAACCATAAAAATGACACTTGATAGTTTTAATCTATTTTTACGATTAAAAATTGTATTCCTTTATTTACAAAAGGTGTCCGACATCGGCGTGGCATAGAATCGACGCATTTGTGTTGCATGTTGTCAGAGGAATTGCTTCCCATTCTGCCCCTTCCAATAACCTGGTGCATGTCTCTTTGTAGCTCTTTTAACTTTCAAAGGTACTTCCCCCTCATACCACACAAGTAAGGCCAGCTTTATAGATGAAAGCTGTTAATATTTATAATTGAAACAGTAGACAAGTACATTTAATTTATACCTATAATTTAAGTAATTTTTATGTCGCTCTTTCAAAAGGTTTGATATCCGATGTACTTAGAAAACAACTTTGTTCGCCTTGAAAAACATTATGAATTAAGAAAATGAAAGTCTTTAGCTAATTTTTTTGCATCTGACTGCTTTATTCAAAGAATAATATCAAAACAGAATTGACTCTTTCGCCACAACTTTGATATCGGAAATCTAACTTCCGCCACTAACTTTCTTACATGATATTCTTAAATTAGTATTGGACGACCCAGCAAAATAAAAAAAAGAAAATTTTTCCCATTGCTCTGGGCGAGCGATTTTGTTATTTTCGGGGCATGAAACGTAATTTGAAAATATACTTTGAAATAATATTTAGACTACATTTAATGTATTTGACACGTTTCCATAATTATCTCTGCTATAGTAATTGCAATAATAATAAGATTGTGTAAAATTGGAAAACGGTTTTGTTTGCTATTTATATTTGGAGAGTTAATTGAAAGCCTGCCTTCGTAATGGAACTGGAATAAAGCAATGTATAGCATAGAAATTGTTGTTGATAAAACACTGTGGTTTTTCCTTGCTCTGTGGACTCTGCCTACACCGCCAAACCTTTGATATACGATTTCTAATGCTGGCCTTTTCTGATTTTCCAATTCAACAAAGTCTCAATTTGTAGTCTAGTGCCATAGGGCCATTGGTACTTATGACAAACGTCGGCCTTCATTTGTAATGGCCAGTAGGGCAAGAGTGTAATAAGTTATTAGAAAAGGGATAAAATAATAAATATATTTAATTTAAGAATGATACCATTGTGCGCTGTGCAACTGAACTTACTGCAAAACTAACAATAATGAGAGTTATAATTATGTATAGTAAATTAAAGAAAACGTATTCATACATACATATGTACATATGATTAAATTTTATGCAACACTTGACACGATTTTCGGGCCCACGCTGCGTATGCGCAATCCATTGCAGTTGTCTTGCCCACACCAACAGGTTAATTGGTTAAAGGACGAATGGTTTGCTGGGCACTCACAACTTTCCACCCACGAACGGACCTAAAATACAGACAACACATACACATAACCTTCAATTACATACATACATATGTATATGTACTTTAGATGGCCTGCTCCACGTGTGTATATTTTCTTAGTACATTTTACAGCTTTCATCTAAATACAAAGAGAACTCTAAAAAGAACACGAAAAACGAATGAAATGTAATAAGCGAAATTGATTGAAAATGCGATTTTAATTCTAAAAATACTTATTCCGAAAGAATACCGTTTTAAACTGATTCTAAATTATTGAAATTACATCATAAATTAAAAATAAAAACAACAACAAAATTTGAACGAATTGGAAGAAAGGAGATGAAAATCGCAAGCAAAATCTCTAATAAAAATTCAAAGTTATAAAGTGACGAAAATTTGTTTTGATTTCCACACCTCGCCAGCATGTCGGAACAAGCTAATTGAATTTTCTGGCCTGCTTATCTGAGTCGCCCGCTTTATGTACTTATATATTACTGCCTCTTATCTAACTTGCCGATAAGGTGGCAAAATAAATTAGTTTATGCAAATTCTGAAGCATCGCCTATCAGTGCTTGACTCGGACAGCCTGCTAATCAGCGTAACGGAAATGGTTTCGGGCTAACGCCTACATCAGACACTTTTTTCGAAAATACTCGTACTTATATGCAATGAATTCCGGTTAAGGGTCCCACAGCTCTGAAGGATGGTAACATCTGAATATGATGGTCACGGTTTCCAAGAGTTCTGATCACCGTTTATGTATTTTCGAGTATACCATATCTGCCCAGAATTGTTCAAATTCACTTAAAACTCAATTTTTCTTTATGGGCGAGCTGAATTAAAACGCTTAGTTCACCTGCGCTTGCTCAATGGATTGTTGCTCCAATTTCACGAACTTAGATCAGATAAAGCTATGGGTTACCTTAAATTCCAATTGAAGTATAGAGTAGTATAGAGCTTATATTTTCTCAAATTTGCGTCCCTGCCGTCTCGTTCAGCAATGTACATTGAAGGACGAAAGTCTTGCAAACTCTGCACGCATCTTCAGAAAGCTCTGATAGCCTTTGTGAAAAAGATGAAATGTTTTCAAATAACAATCACACTGATCTGTGATTTTATTGCTGCGTAATCAACTGTTATTAATTAAATAGCACCCAATATAGGAGTATGAATAGCTAACTAGCTAGCCCGCTTTATCTATATACTCGCACTCTTAAATTTCGTCTGATATAGTTATGTTCCAAATAAAATGATCTGAATCTTATAACTAACTTCCTAAAAGGCATCACTTAAAGACTAATTTTAAATTGTATACTCAAACAATTAAAATGAAACCCTAGAAATTCTGGGATTGTAACTTGTTTTCCATTCGTGTTACTTTTTTGGATTAATGTGATTCTTTTAACACATTCAGTTTTACTTGGAAAATTGATTTTCTCAAGCACCAAAAACTCTAATACTACATTCATTTGCAGTTAGATTCTTTTCTTATAAACCATCGAACAGTAATTAAATACTGACTAGGTTTAAATTTGGTAAACTTATGGATAAGTAAGAGTCCAAAGAAGAAATTTCTGCTGAATAGCACAACAAATGCTGTGAATTTTGGCAATTCCCCTCACTTCGTTTTATTGATTATTTTTATAATGACACCATGCCGATCTAGTTATGATTCAACTAAGGAACGGTCAAATGATTTGCACACAAAGTAAGGTAAACGATATTTCAGTATAGATTTCGTGTTAACATTATATTCATGACATTCTTGAGAAATTCAACAAATGTGAAAATTATTTGTCAGTCTGAACACACTTTATTTTTTGCAAGTGTCCTGCTACAAACAATTCATACACATCCGATGCTGCAAAGAGTTTGATTTCGATTTTTGCCAGAATTGAACACACTTCTCATATAATACTATTTAATACTATTTTATAAATCTCTAAGGTAGTTTTGGGAAGTGAATTTGAGACAATTGTGATTGTGTGTTTGTTTTCACATTTCTTAAAGCACTAATTTATTTGTGTTTATTCAATGGAATTACATACGTAAAAGTATTATTGATTTAAGTTATTGAATTATGTTTATTATGCTCGCATTTTGTTTGTTTGTTTTGCTCGACCGTTGCCCCCAATTCAATTATAAGCTAGTTGGGAATCGGAACATTCATGGGAAAACATGAATTATATAATACATACATATGTACATTCAGACAGATACAAAACAATACAAATTAGCAGTTCTTAGCCCGTTCGGGCGAACGAAATGAATGTTTGTTTTACAATAACTGGAGGGACACTTCTGATATCGTTTGATACCCAAAATATAAATCTAAAAAACAAAAATCAACAAAAGCGTTATTGGCTGAGTTTTGAAATCAATTCGCTGTTCTCGGCTACATTCAAAAATCCCAATCGACTATGAATCGATGAGAATTTTTGAGAAATGTTGTGAATATCGATATTATTTTTAACATATCCCTAATATAAACAAGAAATAAATACATATGCATATGTATGTATGTATGGAAATAGTTACTTTATAGTTGTTTTTGTGTGTGGGTATGTGTTTAAAAAAATATAGCCATGTTTCTAAACATATGTATGTATATATATACATATATATGTATATGTATATATATACATATATATGTATATGTATGTATATATAGTATATAGTGGCGTATGCATTGAGGGCACACCGACTCCGACTCCTTAACTGTTCGTTTTCTTAATGTTTGTTGCCTTTGCTTTTGCGACTTCTTTGTTGCTGCTGTTGTTGTTGCTGTGGCTTTGATTTGATGGGTGAGCTTGTGGGCGTTTCTATACACATGAGAGAGAAAGAGAGAGAGAGAGAGGTGGGAAAAAAATGAGGAATTCGTTTGAATGAATGACTCACGTTTAAAAAAGTTTCGCACTTACCTGATGCATTGCTAGCGTCGAGCTCGACATGCTTTAGGGTCTCCCTGACCGTCTCGAGGCGAGCCTCCACCGGCGGCAGGGCGTTCTCGATGTCCGCATGTGGATTTAATTCCACCACGAGCGTATCTTCATCTTCATCCTCAATTTCGGAAAGTACATTGGTCAGCACCACTTGGGATTCTACGTCCGCTTGTGAAGTTGTCGCCTGAGCCTCTTCTTCTTCCACCACATGCGCCTCCTCGGCGACAATGCCGTTGAGCACATTGACCGCCTCTTGCACCTCGTTGGCCTCGGCGGCTTTTCGCCGCCTCTCATTCAGTATGCGTGCATAGTTCTGCGTCCATTCTATGTGCTCCTTGTAATACTGATAGACTGGTATCACAATCACCGAGATGTCGTCCACGGTGGCTGCCGCCTTGCTGTCGGCTAGTCGCCAGTGGCCCGAGTCATTGATTTTACCACGGGCACGTGCCACTAACTCCTGTGCGACCATTGTGTACCGATGTTTCTCTTTAGGGTATTTGGAAAGAGTTTGAAACACAGTGCGCGCCACCGCCTCATTTTCAGACACGTCCCACAGGCCGTCAGTAGCCATGACCAGTACGCCATAGTCGCCATCCTCGTTGTGTTCATCTGCGGACAAGTCGAGAAATGTTGAGCTTTTCAGTAATGTTATTGACAAATTGATGGCTCCACTCACCTGGAATGCTAACCACTTGTGTAAGATTGCGCTGCTTTACATCGGGATGTGGCGTAAGGAATGGTTTAATCTGTATGCCAGTGTTAATGGCCAGTAGATCGTGGTCGCCGAAGCCGCGCGTCACGCCCAGCGTGCCCAGCAGCCGGCTGCGCTTGCCTTCACCATTGACCACCGGCATGCGGAGATCTTCGCGCGTCAGCGTCTTATATGTCCAGCCCTTCATTGTGCCCGGCCGGCACAGGATTCGTTGGCCCATGTCTTTGATGTGCGGCCGTTTGGCATACTCCATTGCCACGTATTGCTTGCCCATCAGATGCGGCTTAAGGCGCGCCACATTCAGCAAACGTTCCCGCTCTGTTTCTGGGGTGTGATCGGCCGAGAACGGCGTTGGGTATGTGCACGCCTCCAACGGATCGGTTTCAATCACAGCCTCTAGCCCCGTCTGTACTGGTTTGGGCGGCGGCACGCGTCGCTGGCAGAGTACGGCCCGACTGTCGCCCGCATTGGCCACATACATTTTTCCATCGATAAAGAGCGAGACGCAGGCGGTGCAGCCACCTGCATCACGATATCGATCCCGATCCTGCGCTATTAACGAGTCCATGTGAAAAAAGGCTGCCTCCAACGAGCCAATTATCAGTTCATCCTTGCTGACACGCCGCTGAAAGTAAATTGGATGCGGAAAGCTCGGATTCACCTTCGCATTCTCATTGTCCGAGTCGCGAGGCAATAAAAGCTCAATGCAGTCCACCAGCTTCTCGTGCAGTATGTGATGGAACTGGTGTGAGGCGGCAAGGGCCGCACCGTATCCAGCATGGCCATCAAAGATGCCGAAATATGTGTACGGCAGGTCCGGATGCTTGTGTTCCGGATCCGAGAGCACCTGTCTGCAAAAATATAAAAGTATTCGATGCATGAAACATATTTGAAGCTACGCTATTGATGTAAGCCTTCTTGGTATTATTAGAAGGTTTTCAGTACGATAAACTTATGGTGTGAGGGAGTGAACAATACTCCCTATATATAATAATAATATAACAAATATATACATATGTAGGAGTGACCAATATTTGCTTGTAGCTGAGCTAAATCATAAATTGTACGTAGTCAGCTTATCGCATTACGGACTAGTCAGTGCGATAAGCAGACCCGCTTGCCGACAGCACTTACCGACAGAAGGCGCCCTGGTCCTCATTCCACTCGGACTTGCCAGAATTGACGCATTCTGCATAGCCCGTGCCCCACGGCAGTAAATTTATGTCGCGCGGCACGATGATGGGCCGCACATTGTGGTCGGCCGACGCGCGCAGCTCGTCGACGGTTAGCAGCTGGAGGAACGGCGGGCGTGCGTATGGGAACTTGTCTTGCATTTGCTGGTTACCCAGGCGAAGATTGCCTCGCTGATGCTCGCGTTCGCTGCTTGGCAAAGGCGGCAAGTCTGGCGCAATTGCCGATATGAATCGGTTCTTAAAGTTGTTAAACATACCGACGCTTGAAGTTGTTTTTAATGTTAATGTGTTGTTGTGTGGGCGATGCACCCGTTGTTTGCTTACGTGCGAGCGTTCCCCCTCTCCCCTCTTACGATCGTTCGCCTATACTGACGTGGCGCACGCACTTTTGCAACTTTCGTCTTTGTTGTTGCGATTCGCCTGCTACGCCATACAATACACTACAACAGCTGGAATGGGCGATTAGCAGTGTGTTGATCTTGGTTAGTGTGTTGATTTGTTCCGCGGCAGCTATTTCTAAACTATTGGCTGGCTTTGCTCTATTTGCGCTTGTTCATTTCTAGAAATAAATACGTTGTCGTCGCCTTCTCGTCATACAGCTGATGCAGCAAGAACAGAAAAAACACAACTACATGTCGTTGTTGTCTCGCCGTTTGTTTTTGCTTCGTACGCTGATGATGGTGATAGTTACGGCGCTCTGTAAAAATCGATACATTAGCTGATAATTTGACGCTTATCAACGCTAACCGGCGTTGCTTTGCAGAAAACACACTTGTTTTTAATTAATATACAATAGCTTAAGCAGTAGCTATTGCTGCTTAGCGTATGATTGCACTTTTCGCTTCTACTATTATTCCTCCGCTGAACAGTTGGTAGGAAAAACAAAGGGGAAGAAGAAGATGGAAAGAAATGTTGCTACCGATAGGCGCTAATCCAGCAATCGATATGCAGTACACGATGTTTGGTAAAATGGCGTGTAAAGGCTAGGTGGCGCTTTAGAAGAGATTGAGAAAACCGTAACTAGTGGCCAGTTTTGAAACTAAACATAAATATTTAGCGCACTAATTGGAAGCTAACGCATTTACGATGACTTTTCAAAAATAAGAAAGTTTGAATTGGATTCGATCTGATTTTCTTTCATTCTTCATGCAAACAAAAAGCTAAAATTTTTTATAAGAACAATTATTTCAGAATGAAGTACAATAAAATATATGTATACATATGTACTATGTGAGCACTTAAAATTATCATTTTGATTCACTCCCGCAAATGCAAAAATTTAATGGCTTTTGCAAATTCGGAACGGCAGAATTTCAAGCCTGTATTTATGTAATTTTATGTCGATTTATTTTAAATATTTATGTAACGTAATTTGTATACGTATATTGTAAGAAAATGTAATAACGTCAACATCCCGTTTCCTTGCAGATCTCAGCACAGTGAATTGCGCGATGTTATCATCAAATCGAACGCCTCTGGCATTGCTCTCGATCAGCAAAAGGTGGAGCAGTATATCAAGGCCATGTCGCTCAGTGGCAGTGAAAAAGTATACAAACAATAAACACATAACAAACACCTTCCCTACCCCCTAAATTATTAAAGATCAAATAGCACAGCTCAACCATGAAATGTTGTTTTGTTGCAGGAAAACACGGAAAAACTCGCTGCTATGTGGATGTATGCCACGCACATGGGCAGTCTGCCCCCACCCTCTGTTCGCAAGTTAACGCCCCCTTCACGTCCCATTATGCTCATTCCAGCCTCGGCTGCCGGTAGTGAGGTAAGTTGAAGATGACCAATAATTGTTGCCGACCACTGATTCGCTGATTTTTCATTATTGCAGCTACTGCCACCACCACCACCGACACGTCTGCCACCGCCGCCCCCGCCAGGTGGAATGCTGCTGCCCGTACCTGCGCCGCCCCAGTACAGAGGCATGACTCTGCCCTACGTAAGGCCTGGTTCTGTGCTTTATGCCCATCCCGCCAGTCTAAGCGGCACGTATCGGACCCACAAGAGCACCAAGTCAGCGGAGTTAAATGGCCAGCGACGACGTCGTCGAGCCGGCAAGTCGGACGCCAATCGTCGACAGCGCCGTAAATCCGAAGCCGATATGCTAGACGGCACCCCCAATTTTCAATATACCGGCTTGGATCGCGCCATAGCCGACAGTTTCCTGGCCCGTCAAGAGCAGTCTCAGGCGGGCAGTCATATTGATTACTCCTCGTCTACGTCCTCGGCGACAAGTGAAGCGTTCGGCCATCAGCCGGCGCTAGCATCGGCGTCTGCCTCGCGGGCTTCGTCCAAGACAAAAATCGTATGCCGGGATGTGGTGATGTGAGTTGAGTTCATGGAGTCGCACACGTTGCAGCCTTTGTAAATAGTTTCTCCAAAACGCGCCAGACCCGACGGATTAGACGAATCGGGCGGTCATCGCAAATCTGTTAATTTTTTTGCATGTATATTTCTTTTTTGCGTACATACATACATACATATATAATAATAATGATGATAATAATATATCCATAAGCATATAAAACGAATAAAGTTATCACAGTGGACTGAAGTCCAAGCTAGAGAAGCTGGCACTCCTCGGAAGTGGAGCAGACCTAGCAAAGTATACGGAAATAAATCATTTACCTAATAATTGAATAGTCTCTTTAGTCCCGTTTCAATGCCCGGTTAGGTATCCGGTTATGAGCCAATCATTTCCTTTAGGTTGCCTTAATAGCTCTATAGATTGAGAAACAAGTTGGCCTACGTTTGCCTGGCAATTACTGACCATGACTGTCGGTCATGGGGAATGAATAATGATAGAGTTGTATGCTGAATATAAATTGCTTGCTGGCCGACAGCAAAACATCGTTAGTTGTCTACAGAATACAGTTTTATTTACTATATAATATATAGTATAGTATATATTACTCTTGAATGTATATGCATGTATAAATGTACAAAATAGAGTTCAGCAATCCGCAGAAGTGCTAGAAGTCCTCGTCACTGTGGTGCTCCGGCTTGCTGGCCGTTTTTGGACGCAGCGGCAGCTCGCCCGTCAGCTTCAGGATGCTGATGTCGTCGATGGAGTTCAGATCAACTGGACAAGATAAAGAAAGCAGAAGAAGAAGAAACGAAATAGTTAGTATGTAGGGTTATGAGATCAAAAGTCACCCACAGTCATCGTCGCCGGCGGCCAAATTTCCACCAAGTCCGCTCATACCAATCAGGTCGCCCACATCGAGATCGCTCTCCGAGCTGCCAAAGCTGCTGTCGTCGTCATCGGCCCCACGTCCGCCCCCTGCAGCTCCACCGACAGATGCACGGGTGCTCAACATACTGCTGCCAGGTCCCTCACGGCCGTTGCGTGTGGGTGGCGCAGCAGCTGAGGTGTTGCCACCAGCCGTGCCCTTGCGGCTGCGACCGGTGGTGGGTCGCATGCGTGAAGTGGCCGTGCCCGGACGCTTGCCTGGAGCTGCAGTCGAATTCATGGCATTCTGTAGCATCAGATCCTCGTCGCGTATGTCGGGAATTTCCGAGTCCAGACCGAAACTACCGTGACGTGCCAGACCCATGCCTTCATCGTCACCATCCTCGTCGTCATCGTCGTCGTCTTCGATTAGGCCCTCCGGTATGAAGGGCATGGAGTTCTCGGCGGGCTTCGGCTGCAGCAGTGGCGAAGAGATGGGCGTGGCACGCTTAGTGCGCGCTTCAAGTTGAGCGCGCAGTGCGTCACGCACATGGATGCGCAGAAAGTAGCGTTGGAACAGCTCCTGCAGCTCCTTCTCACAGTCCTCGAACTCCTGCATGTGGGCCGGCCGTATTTTCTGCAGGGCTTCCAGTCGCTGCTTGGTCCGCTCCAGCTCCGCCCGCTTGCGCTGCAGCTTCGAGTTAAGCGCATTCAGCTCGACCCGCGCCCCCTCTAGTTGGGCCCGTCCCGCCTGCAGTTTTAGCTGCGCCGCTGCAATAGCCTGCTTGAGCGTGCGCTCCACCCCTACCAGTTCCATGGGTCGGTTAGCTTGCGCCAGACGCGCCTCCTTGTTAAGCAGTTCCTTAGAGAGCAGATCGTAGAGGGCAGCCCCGCGCTGCGTCAAGTCGGAGGAGAGTTCGCGCGCCCGTCGCAGATCCTCCATCTTGTCCCCAATGTCCACTTGGTTGAGACTGCGGTACTGCTGCTGCAGCAGCTGTTCCTCCTCATCCCGCTCCGCCTCTGTCTGCGTGGGTGCGATCAGGAGACGCGTAATCTTCTGCAACTCCGGGGCAGTCACGGCTGCAGCGGCATACAGCTTGCGGGGATTCAATCGTATGGCCGACTTGGTCACAAAAAACTCTGTGGCCGAGCGAATGAGCAGCACGCGCTCCTCCTCACTACCCACACCACCGGGCAGCTGCGCCCCCGGCTCCAATAGTCCGGCCAGCCACTGCAGCACCTCGGCTACTATGTGAAAGGAAGCCAGGGTGCCGTACTGCGTAGCCAGTGACTGTAGCGGGAAAACTCGGGGAAAGCCCAACAGCTTCAAGTGCTCTGCGAGATCTAAGTGAATCGAGAATTTGATATAGTGGTAAAGATGAATAAGATATACTGAGAGATTATAAAGTCAAACACTTACCCCTCACATCCTTGAAAGACATTCTGGCCTCAGACGTTGACTTCTCACCAACATCAACAGCTAAGAACTCATTTGCTAATCAACTGTCCAGGCAACTTCATTGTTTGCCAGTGTTCCAGGCACATTATTCTACGTCTCCGATTTGATTTGTTGTGGTTTCTCTTGGCGCTTTGTTTGGCCATTGCCGAGTCGCGTGGTTACCAAGCAACGAGCTGGCAATGCTGGCAACGCCACCGGAAAACAGTTGTCGCTACCTACACCCTTAATCGACGCCCAGGGGGTGGGTTCGTTGGTCACCGAGGTGGGTCGCACCAACCACCAGCCACGAACCACCTGCCACAGCCTACACCCCTACTCACACCTCGGTCTCAATTTAAATTAAATGATGGACAAAGGCCAGCCAAGCAAAGCAAGTCTCGATATTTGTTTTAATTAGCCTATATAGACTATATAGTCTTTTCAATAGAGATACCGGACATTTTGCAATAAACTAGTTTCCAAATTTTTCAAATTGATTTGTTTAAGTTGAATTTGAAAACGGCATGGAGCTAGATCTGCCATACTTTATAGGTGGACCCTGAGAAGGTTATTCTTCTCGATAAATTCCTCTACTCTTCATTCCTTGTTCCTTAAATTCTCTCCGATGGAAAGGTATAGTTCGAACTGTATTAAATCTGTCATAGAAACGATACAGCGATTTAAAAACAACTCTTTGAAAATCTGTGCAAAAATATTAGCAAATTAAGAACGTTGAAGGGTATATACTCGTACAAAGCTTTAGATTTAACGCTCTGTTTTATATAGTACCTATAAATAACATAAATTGTAATTCATTGCCAATATGTAAGTCTTCTAACAAAATATATAGTATTGCAAGCTTGAGTTATATTTGTAATGTTAAAGTTGAAAAGTTAAGTTGAATATTACTGGACTTAATATATATTATGTTTCTTCGCATTTACAGATATGGATGAAAGATAAAGTACTGTTTCTATCAAAGCGCTTAATGAAATCGGATATACTTTTATGGTAGTTGGTTTTGTAATTATTTTCGATGCAGAACCCATGTTAAAGAAATGCCCGTTTGAACAATAGTGAGCAATAAAGCTGTCATTGAACCGATCCTTACAAAAACCACTCCTTTTTATTTATTACGATACTGTATCCGAAATTGCCATTTAAGAGTATGAGTTTTTTTTTATTTTTATTTTATTTAGTAAATCAACAAATAGTGCTGTCAATCCTATACAAAAGCTATGATTTTTATTATAATATAATATTATAAAATAAAATAAAGATATTTAATAATACAACGCTATAATTTCAACTTAGAAGATAAGAAAGCCTAAGAAAAAACTATACAAAAACGTCTATTAATGCCTCCGATCCGTTGTGAGAATATTCTTAGCCATTTGGCCAGCTATGTCCCGAATCACAGCCATATGTATTTGGTCAGAGACATTATAGACCTAACAGGCTAAAAAAAATAGTAAGTAGATAAGGAAAAATAATTCTACTTAACAGCTAATTAAGCCTGAAGAGAAAGAAAAGGGAAATACCCAACTTGTATCTTGTAATGGTTGGAAGAACAAAGCCTATTTTAGGGAATGACTTTGGTGGATAGAGGGGAAGGTTCACAGTACCGTCACCTCACTACACTCTCTGCGCCTTATAAAAGTTAGTGGACTATAGCTAATAGATAATTGCTTGGTGCAATAATGAATATTTTATCTAGAGGGCACAGGGAGAGAGGAGTGTTCGAGAATATAAATTGGTCTGTTTTGCCAGAAATAGTTGCACACACATCGAATGAATATCGCCGATATTTGCTATAAATAGGCCTTACTTTTGGTCGCTTTCGCTTTAAATTAATAGCCTCGTTAATTGGTTGGAGTTGTTGACTCTGCAATTATACGCCCCTTGTTCATGTGCAGGCCTCCGAACACTCGTTTATTCGCTTATTGGCTGCCAAACGCGTCATGAATGATGATGATGATGATGATGTTGATGATGCATTGGCAAGGACTGTTGCGCACGATGCTGCTCCTTCGCATGGGCCACGGCGGCAGTGGCATTCCTTGTATTGTGTGCATTTAATTAAATGTAATTAACTTGCATGTGTGTGTGATTTTAGTTGATGTTGTTGTTGCCGTTGTTGTTTACTCTCTAATGTGACCATGCACATAACCTCAAATTGAGTGGCTGTTGTCGCTATGGATCGTCCTGTTCGTCCTGTTCGTCCTGCCACTGCTGCTCGTGTTACTGCAATGGCGCGTGTTTGTTCAAAAATTAATTAAAATTGTTAGCAGCACGCAATACAAGCGACACGCCTGCAGTTTCCCTATTTACCAAAATGCATTTCACACACGTGCTATGCTTACTCGTACATACATACATAAATACATATGTATGTATGTAGTTGTATGTATGATTTGTGTATACTTGTGTCCATACAGTGGCAGTCAACAATTTAACACTCTTTGGGAATGCTGATACATTTCAATTACGCATGAAATCGTCCATCAATATGCTTGGTAATCGATCGAATTTAATTCGGCGAGCAGTTTAAATTTTCAGAAAATAAATGAATTGATCAACCTTGTTCCCGCTGCTTCCTATTTGTGCAACCAGCAGAAGGAAGCGCACTTATATGTACCTTTCTATATAGCTATATATAACACTTGAAATCAGGAACTGTCATCATTATAAATGTTACTAAATAAATTACAAAATAATTATTATTTCTTAATTCTATTAATTCGCTCACAATTTAATGATTAATTTTGAGTTTTACTTTAAAAATTAACCATTAATTATTATTGATGAGCAACAAAATAAAACTTATAAAATAATAATAAAACTTATAAATAATAAATAAAATAAAACTTATAAAAAATAATAAAATAAATCAGGAACTGTCATCATTATAAATGTTACTAAATAAATTACAAAATAATTATTATTTCTTAATTCTATTAATTCGCTCACAATTTAATGATTAATTTTGAGTTTTACTTTAAAAATTAACCATTAATTATTATTGATGAGCAACAAAATAAAACTTATAAAATAATGATTATTCTTTGAGTTTTATTTTTTATTTTTATTTTATTCAATTTGGCGAGCAGCTCAAGTTTTCAGAAAATAAATGAATTGATCAACCTTGTTCCCGCTGCTTCCTATTTATGCAACCAGCAGAAGGAAGCGCACTTATATGTACCTTTCTATATAGCTATATATAACACTTGAAATCAGGGATTGTCATCAATATAAATGTTACTAAATAAATTACAAAATAATTATTATTTCTTAATTCTATTAATTCACTCACAATTTAATGACTAATTTTGAGTTTTACTTTAAAAATTAACCATTAATTATTATTGATGAGCAAAAAAATAAAACTTATAAAATAATGATTATTCTTTGAGTTTTATTTTTTTGATCAAAAAAATGTTTAAAGTAAACGCAAAATTAATCATTAAATTGTGAGCGAATGAATAAAAATTAAAGTTTATAAATTATGGTGATAATCCTTAAAAAATGATATCAGTAAATTGCTCGCTTTCTCAAAGTTACTTAAAGTGAATGATTTTTCCGTTTAAAAAAAAAAAGCAAAATAGTAATCATTATTTGTTCGTTTGTTCAAAATCTAAATTCTTCGAAGTGTTCACTAAACTAAATTAAATTTAAAAACTCAGCTCTTACGAACAGCTCTTTAAATTGGCAACAGATATATAGTATGTATATATCCTAAAATAACACCAAATTGAGCAACTATCGATATTTTAATTTTCGATCTTAGAACATATTTAATTCTTCAAACAGATATTAGTAAATTATTTTCGGTTAGCAAATAAAGAGCCTTTCTACACAATGTTAATATATCGTCAAATATGATTTTCATTTGGAGGCGTATTACTTACTATACAAGTATGTTGCTAAATTGTTAGCCATTACAGTATGTTTGTGCATGTATATAGTTCGTATATACATACAAGTATATAGTACATATATACGTATGTATGTAAATTTGAGCGCGCAGTCGCTGCCACGGTTCACTTCATCGTAGCTCAACATCCAATCCTTCAGCCCTTCAGCGGTGCAGCCACCCAGCCATCATTAATTTTTCATGATTTGAGCCAAAGTGCATTTGTTTATATTAAGATACTAAGATACTATTTCAATTCAGTTGGTAAGCATGTAAGGTCATGGGACGTAGATATAAAACGGGTCTGCCGTTATAACAAATTTCATTTCATTTATCGCTGTTAGTAGTTTTCTGATAAACAAATAGCTTCGCGAGCTATCCTTTAAATTGAACACTTTTTAATTCCTGTCAATTTAGACCTCGAGTGTTAAATTTCAGACTGATTTACACTGCAATTCAAGACATACTTTTCCCCAAGACTTGCTTATTGTACTACATACATATACTTGTATTCAGTCAAGTCTATGAGGGAGGGGAGGAAAGTAGGAACTTGCTTAGCCAAACCTACGATTCCGACAAATTGTTGTCTCTGTGTTGATTTAGGGGGCTATTTGGTGTGGCACGGATGAAAGTTCAATGTCCAGAAGCCACAACAATACAAGTATACCTTTTATTCCTCATCTTATGGCCACCCTAGCCACCGCGCTACTGCCCCATAAAGAACAACTATACTAGTTTGCTGTTTGGCGATAAAGCAAATTGTGTATTGGCTTACCAATCGCCCATCATTATGAGCAATTAAAGCGGTCTGTGAACTGTCAAAACATTTGGCCAGCTGTCTGTCAGTAGCAGTAGCACTAGGACTGGCATTGGCAGAAGCAAAGTGTTGCCTACTTGGGGGCGCTCTAACTATAACTTTGCCTGCGAAATAAACTTAGACCATACCAATGAGTGTGTGTGCGTGTGTGTGTGTGTGTGTGAATGTGTACATATGTATTTACGCATCACCATTTTCATGCTCATGTGTCTAATAACGTTTTATGGCAGCGAACCGTAAGCGACGTCAGGCTCTCAGCTAACGGCGTTGCTTGAACCCTCGAGTGAGCCACAAGCCAGCCATTTGCTATTGCATTGTATTTATTTCGCCAGCTCTCTGTTCATATGTCGCTGCCTCCAGGGCCAAAGGTCAATTTAGCAGCAGCATCACCCACACCCCCAACCCCATCCCCAAGCTCCAACAACCAGCACCAGCACCAGCGCCTTCACATTCCAAGACCAAAATAAATTTCTTTGTAACAACTTGCTTTGTGCTGCTTTCAAGCAAAACAGAAGAAAGTAGACCTTTTAATACCCTATACACTCCTACAACTAGCATCTGTACCACGACGGCTATTTAATATAGCTCTCCAATCTTCAAACAATAGTGTGGGGTATTTTTAAAAACAGGAATATAAGATATATAAGATATATATGATATATAAGATATATAAGATATATAAGATATATAAGATATATAAGATATATAAGATATATAAGATATATAAGATATATAAGATATATAAGATATATAAGAGATATATAAGATATATAAGATATATAAGATATATAAAATATATATGATATATGAGATATATAAGATATATAAGATATATGAGATATCTAAGATATATAAGATATATAAAATATATATGATATATAAGATATATAAGATATCTAAGATATATAAGATATATAAGATATATAAGATATATAAGATATATAAGATGTATAAGATATATGAGATATATAAGATATATAAGATATATGAGATATATAAGATATATGAGATATCTAAGATATATAAGATATATAAGATATATAAAATATATATGATATATAAGATATATAAGATATATAAGATATATAAGATATATAAGATATATAAGATATATAAGATATATAAGATATCTAAGATATCTAAGATATCTAAGATATCTAAGATATCTAAGATATATAAGACATATAAGATATATAAGATATATAAGATATATATATACTATATAAGATATATGAGATATATAAGATATATAAGATATATAAGATATATAAGATATATAAGATATATAAGATATATAAGATATATAAGATATATAAAATATATATGATATATGAGATATATAAGATATATGAGATATCTAAGATATATAAGATATATAAGATATATAAGATATATAAGATATATAAGATATATAAGATATATAAGATATATAAGATATATAAGATATATAAGATATATAAGATATATAAGATATATAAGATATATAAGATATATGAGATATATAAGATATATAAGATATATAAGATATATAAGATATATAAGATATATGAGATATATAAGATATATAAGATATATAAGATATATAAGATATATAAGATATATGAGATATATAAGATATATAAGATATACTCCACCGATTTTGAAGAAACTTCATCATTTAATGAAGTATTTTATGCAATTTAAAAATAAAGAACAACTTAACACAGAGTGGCTCTATTAAAAGCAATGAATATATACATATGTGACTTGTGACTTACTGTGCACATAGGTCGGTCAAAGCTACACTCCAAATTTGGCGTCCCTAGCTGCTCGGACTCTAAAGTATTCGATGTTCATACAGACGGACAAGTCTTTATAGATTCGTCCCGTCATATGGATCAGTGTCATCTGCTTATTCGTTAAGCAAGCCCTTTCACCCTTCGACAGTACAGGGTATATCAATATATACATCTATGTATGTATATACAATTCCATACAAGTATATGTATGTACACATGTATGTAAAGCTGCGAACGAATTGTATAAATCAAAACATCATAAGTTGTTAACGAGGCGGGCGTCGGCGGCTGCTGTCGTTTGCTCCCGTCGGCTGAGACCCTTTGGCCTGAGCTCCGTGTCGGAATGCACGCTTATTGACTGACTGACTGACTGACTGACTGAGTGACTGACTGAGTGATTGACTGAGCAGTTACTGTCTAACTGCTGTTGCTCCCCCAGTCTGTCCATCCATGTCGTCTCAAGCCTTATCAATTTAATAGGGCGTAAAGTTTTTGGCACGCTGGGGCGTGTAAAAATAAATTGCTCAAATAATAACTTACTTGCTGCTACTGTTACGGTTACTGTTACTGTTATTGTTACTGCTCTGCTACTGACACTATATATAATGCAGACCGGGTGATAGAGACATGTCAACAGTGCCGAAGTTGTAATTAAATCCTCTGCGCTATTTAATGTCTCCGTGCTAGTTGTACCTCCTAGTCCGTCCGAATGTTCACCAAAATTGTTTTTGGATTGGGTGCAGCTATGTCAGAACAAAGAGCTGTGAAGTGGGAGCTTGTTATGGGTGTCCAAAGGTCCAAGGTTTGTGAGTTTAATTGTAATCGATGAATATTCTTAAAATGTTGCAAACATTTCTGAGCAAATTGAAACTATTTATATTTATATTTGGAATCAAGAAATTAAATGCGATTACAAGTAACTTAAACAGTATTGAAAAGTATTTGATTTGGGATTGTCTTGCCAGCAATTTCGATTTTCTATTCACAACTTTCTTGATCGAACTCGAATTTGGGGCGCAATAAAATTAATCTAAGCCCAATTTTTGGTTTAAGGAACTACGAGAATGTATTTATTTGTTAGAAAACACAAACACAGCAAATATGTATATGTATTAATATAATAGTATATAATAGTATTTGATTTAATAATAACATACTAGTAATTAGTTGTTTTCATTGCTTCTGCTCATGTGCAAAACAAAAATATTTGAGTATCATGGGAAGCGAAGGATTAATCTAAACGCATGGCAAACAAGTTTGCAGAATCTATCTTCTCTTCCATCTATATAACCATACCTTTGTTTACTCTCGCTTACCACTAAAATGGAATTCCCATCCCATGAATTAACTAAATGGAGTGCCTTCCACCATAGGCTGTGAATGAAATGCGAGTATTTTGTAGTCAAGATGCTTAAATTTAAATGCAAATGCTTATATCTCCAAATTTCCGAGTGAATGATTGTTTGAGAATAGATAGGTTCGGGAATTGTTGTAATTGCAATAATTGAAGGGTATACTTGTAGTACAAAAACGTTATTCCATGGGCAGTTAACTTCGTATTCAGAAAACACTAAGGATTAACTTTTCGCATGAAAGTAATTTTTATTTACAAAACAGACACACACACACACTCCCACACACAGATACATACAAGTAGCATGTGCGTAAGTTTTTAATTCGACACATTTTCACGCTCTCGAACCAAAACAGCAGCGACAATGACAATAATTGCAACAGCGGCTGCTGGCAGAGCTCTGAATGTCATTGATTAATAAATCATTACATTTATTATCGGGTACACAGTTCGCCAATTGAAAGAAGCTCTGCCATGTGTGTATGTATCTCTCGTATAGTACATACATATGTACGACTATATATAGTATGTATAGTGTGTATCGCATTTAATGTATTATGTACCATATGTTTATATAACTGCGCGTCTTATTGACTGTGACTGCGTTGCTATTTATAGCGGATTATTCTGAATGTTGCCGCTGTTTCTGCATACACAGATACTCACCCACATCCCCTACACTTGCACACCCACACACCCACACACCGACACGTCCACACACCCTCACGTCCGCACACACGCACACGGGAAAGTTACAGGACAAGCGGCTTAAAAATAAAAATGACATCTTCATTTCATCTGAAACTTGCATTGAAATCAATTCAATTTCATTTTCATTTTCATTGTGCCACATACATACATAATATATGCTGCGCATATAAGAGTATACGAGGGCTTGGATGTGTGTGCACAGTTCCATTGTGGGTTGTTTTCTTCCTTCACGTTACGCATACGCACCGTACGAGTAATATATAAAATTATTTATGCGCCCTTTGCCATTAGTGTACTCATCGCCTTCAAGATCTCTCCCCCATTCCCATTCCCATTCCCATTTCCATTCCCCCTTCACATTCAACATTCAACATTTGCACTTTTCAATTGAAATACTTAAAATGCTAAGTAAAATAAGAAGCATAAAGCATGCTTGCACTCATTGTCCACCCAACGAGGTAACACATGTCCGTTCTCAATTCATATGGATGTGCAAGAAATAGGCATTCTGTTCAATTCTTCATTTTATGAGCACCACGAGTATTTCCACATTAATCTGATAATGCATTTGATAAAGCCAATTTTTATACCCTGTACCCTTAGGGTGAAAAGGGTATATTAGGTTTGTGCAAAGTATGTAACAGGCATCTCCAACCTAATAAAGTATATACATATATTCTGAATCAGCATGGCGAGAGAAATCGATCTAGACATGTCCGTCCGTCCGTCCGTCTGTCTGGATGAACGCCTGGATTTCGGAAACGGCTCAGCGTACATAAACCAAACTTGGTATGCAGAGTATCCTATCCTAGTCCCTAGTCCTCGTATAGACTTTATTTTATTTTTTTGATTTTCCCTCCCCTCTCCCCGCTATAGAATTGCGCCAATACTGTCCACATTTCAAAAGCTACATTAACTAAACTTTGTACACACCTAATTTATATATAATTATCTACTTTTGTTTTAAAATTAATCAAAAGCATCAAGTTCGCTCTTCTTCTTCCTGTTTTTGCATTCTTTTAGAGCATTTTTTCCGATCTGTCATGTTTTATTTAATTGCCATAACTTTAAAGTCAGTTGTTGCCAGAAATGTGATATTTTTTGATCCTCTGCCAGCAACTGTTGTTGTTGTGATTGGCTATATCTGTGAGATCGTCTAAGAAGGGCTGGACAATAACAAAGGAATTCCTCCTCTGTATAAAATGAGCAAATCGATTTTAGAGACCTCCTTCCCCCCGCTACTGAATTTCGTCCACAATTCCACAGCCAAACAGTAACTAAACGATTGCGCACATACAATAGTTAATACTTGTACATATATTATTATCTACTTTTATTAAATTTTTCGATTTCTGTACTTAAACTATGTAGGTTTCTGGCGGACCTGAAAAGGTTCATAGGCCATATCGCAAGCGAACTTTAGGCCGGATCGAGCCATATATTCGTTCATACTTGTAGTATGTACAAACAGGTATTTGTGTATTTTGTGCAGGCTTATTATTATTAGTAATGCAAATGTACAAGTATATATGTATGTACATATGTATGCATGTGAGAGTGAATGTGGCAGCTACTGTTAAATTTACAGTTATTGCGTCGGTAAATTTACCTCGGTAGGCGGCGCATTCCATATCTCTGGGCACGAATGTCAGATGAGCTTGTTCCGAAGCATTTAAGCAGAGTCGTAGGGTCTATTTAAGTTGAAGTGGGTGTCGTTAATTTATTTGAGCCCTAATTAATTGCAATAATATGTTAAATGAACAGGTACAGAATATTTATTATAAATAACTAGAATTAAGGAGCCATAACTACTGAAAATAAATAAATAAATTCTTTTTTTTTTGTTCAAAGCTGGTTTTTCACATTTTTTATTTATTTAATTGTATCTCATTTTTCTGCTAACTACATACAATAATTACAATATTTGTTTTCGCCATAAGACAACTATTTGAGGAATTGAATCTAAAATGCTGCGATTTAAACGCTCCATGATAAACAATATAAATAGTATTGTGTCAAAATTAAAGTCTGACGACCGGTCGGTGTAAGAATCATCGCTACAAGTAGTAGAACAACTTTTTCGTTTACAAGGAAATCGTAGCAAAATTGAGTATTTTTGTATTTTGTATAATGGCCCATAATTCTTAAAGTTTTCATCATAATCGGTGCACTATCATATAGCAGCCAAAAGTTTTAGTTAAAGGACTGTACAAATGGGGGGAGAGGGTACAGGGTATACAAAAAACTTAAACATGTTAATCGTTTTAGTATCCAGCAGTCGAAAGAATTGCTAGTTTGCAATCAAAATGCAATGAAAATATTCAAGAACTTAAACGTATTCTTTGTATTAAATATTTGCTTTAGCAACAGCTGTTAATTTTTATTAAGAAATATGCAATTTGCTTTGACGTTTTAACAAATTATTTTCGTTTGAAAACGTTATAAACAAAACATACTTGTACTTATAAACTACAGATTAGTTGCCTGTTGTCTGATTAATGATTAAAGCTGAATGCTTGTCCTTTGTGAAGAGTGAACTTTCTTTTTAGCCAGCTGTGCGCATCTTAGTCGTCTGTGATCGAAGACTGACCTGCAGATTGATTATTTATAAGTTATTTGATTTAATTGCTATGTCTATTTATCTTCCAGTCTTTGAGTTGCGTTTTAAATGTAGAACAATGAAACATCTCAGGCTAAGTTATGCTGTTCGTAATACTGATTGCACTGCATTTCTAGGCGCAGCTTAGTTTTCATTTCTGGTTGCTGAAATGGTCGAAAGTTATGCGAATAGGTAGATGGGATAAAAAAGAAGGGGGCCCTATGTAATTCAAGCTTGGCGGAATCATTATCTGTATGCCGACATTTGTGGCAAATTGCAGTGTAAAGCCCACAATAATGTGGATGATTGAGTCGCAACAATGACATCAGCAAGGTGCTCGCTCTCCTGGGAGGTTGTCATTCAATGAGTACCCACATGGCCAGACCCAGACACACAATATCCGTGCCGCCATTCAAGTAATCGTCACAATGGCTTATGCCGGATAATTTTATGCCCGGACTCTTCTACAGCTGCTCCTTTTCCGTCAGCCATGTGGCATGTGGGAGCTATCGGTTTTATTCGCATTCAATTGTCAGCTCAGCGCCCACACACAATGACTTCATTTGGATTGATTGCTTGGTGGGTTGGGTGGCTTGGTCGGCTGGGTGGCCGGGTGATTGGATGTGTGTGCTAAAATGATTTGATGTCGTCACAAGCTGCTTTTTAATTGTGGCGCTTGCTTTGTCAATCAGTCAGTTGCCAAGATGCCAGCTTAAGGACCTTATCCAACTCATGTTGTCCGCACACGTGCATATTCGCATATTACTTGTACGTATGCGCCCCGTTGGCTTCCAATTGCCGAAATGAATATTTAATCAGATAGCATGCGGACTAGAAGCTGCAGCTGCTTGTCTCAGATTTCATTTTCAGCCTCAATTAATGTGCCACAGAAATGTTTGCCTATGTCCGATCATTCCGTTTTCCAAAAGATGCTACTTTCCCGTTGTTGTTTGTGTCATTTTTCTTGGTTGCATCTCAGTGCAGCAGTCTTTGTCTTTTGGAATTGGCTTTTGTGCATGTGTCCAGAGATAAATGAAAATGTCTTTTTCTTGTCGACCGCCCATTGTGGTCCTTTGTTTAAAGTTAATTGAAATTTATGGATGCGTGTCTCTGTGCACGCGTAAGACTGATATGCAGGCCGAGCTAAAAATGGCAACAGAATCCAGATAGTCGATAGTATTTATAGTAAGTTGTTATACAGCTAGTTGATTGGGTGTTGATTCCATAAGAGGCAAGACAAAGTATTAACAAAAACCAATTAAGCGGAAGCTAAGCAACTAATATTAGAAGACAATGGATGCCAAAGCAATAGGGGGTAGCAATACTTGTAAATATAAATACAATGCAATTACAATTACAGCGATATCTGCTTAATTAAATACTAAAATATATAGTCCAATCAATTGTTTTTAAAATGCATTATGTAGGCTACCAGTCGGCTGGAAATACATTTTACTGCGAATCAAGCGTTGGATGAGGATATATAAATTATTGTAGATGCCTTACGTTGTTCGAACTATCAACTTTTTTTCGTGTTATAAGTAGGACCTACATTAAATATTTAAATCAATCAATAAAATGAAGAAGCATTGACGGAAAAAGTGACATTCAATTGCCCTCTAATTTATCAAGGATTTTAAATTCGAATAGTATTAAGTATTTTAAAGAAGTTTGAATTTAGAAATTAACTATTTTATTGCCATCAATAAGTCGAAAAAAAAATTACGTTTAAATGCAGCTTTTTAGCTTGTCAAGCTTGTAAGGGCACCCTGATTACCTTTAGGATAATAAGTCGTAAAAGCGTACTATTGTCGGAGTAACTAAATTAAAGAGTGGCCACCAAATAGCCGGCATAAACTTGTTCTAGCCTAACCTGCAATCAATTTAAATAACGTCCATTATTTGACACTTTTTGAGCCTCAAAGAAATCGTTCAGGAGAAGAGTGAAACGTATGTCATTAGCGTCAGATCCCGTATAATTAAGATTTAAGTCAAATTATATCTTTGGCACATACGTGAAGTAACAAAAGTCCTAATATTACTTGCTTGTTTTCGAATACTTACCTACAAAACGTAACTTGCTTTGAAACATTTATGAAGAGGCCTGTATTGGTCTTCAATGTAGTCTTATTGTTCTCCATCTCGTTTAGATCAATACACTGGACATACTATATATTTAGGTAAATTCCTAAAATAAAGGCTTATCAACTGCTGTGCTGAACTGTGCCTTGTTGGCTTAAATGAGAAACGCTTGAGCATAATACTCGTATGTAGATTTAATGGCCGCTGCTGATATTCCACATGGAAGGTCATTCCCATCTGCCACTTGTGGCGGTCATTCACCGCCATTTAGTGGCAAGTTCATTGCACTACGTTTGCTGCCACTGCTGCTGGTTGTGGTGTTGGTGTTGGTGTTGTTGATGTTTTTTCTCAGTTCGCTGTCAGCTTAAGCGTATCCGGTGTTGGGTGCACAGCGTGCTTCAGCACTTAAGCAGCCTCCTTGCCCCCAGCCCTCACTTAAGACTATCGTTAATCATTTAGTTGCCTGCCCCAAAATGCTGTCCAATAATTGCCCCACCTCCGTAAGCCAAATTTGTGGCCACCAAATTGAATTGCCAACTCCATTATGGGCAACTTTCGTCGCTGCGATTTTGGTGGCTATGGCTATGGCATTGGCATTGTCTTTGCCGCTTGATTGTGCTTTGATTTCATTTAAGCACGGATCGGCCACAGAGACACTATAGCTGCCACTTGAAAATTAATTTGGAGTAAACCGCAGGCAATTGCCACAAATGCGTGAGATAAGTTTGCCGACAATGTTGTCCTTGACAGAGGCGGCCACGCTCAACGATGCATTGTATCCTGTGGGCGCTCAGCCACCGTAAAAGATAATTGAATTTATCGACATGAGCGTCGTTGTCGCCGTCGCCATCGCCATTGCCAGTTCTCGCTTTAGTTTTAGAGCGTTTTTTGTGTGTGCGAGTACTCGTACTGTCAGCAAAGCGGCTTATTGTTATGGTTGCCGGTTCGCCGTTGGTTGTCAGGACCAAGTTTCCAGCCGTGCTGCATCAGGGACGCACCGGCGTCGGTCAACGCGTGCTGCCAGCATGCTGCCAGCTTCCTGCCTGCCTGCCTGCCTGCCTGCCTTGTCCTTAGCGGGTTCTACTCATCTAAATGGTGCGCAATAATTTAATTTCCCCTGTCATTTTTCACACTTACTTAAGTCGGGGGATGTGGCGTTCTCATGACAAATTCCCAAAAACTTTCTGCAACAATTTGCGATTGCAACTTTGGAAAATGTTTACCCAACCAGCCAAGCAGAAATTGCAACAATAACAACAAGTAACACACAAACTCATTTGTGTATGTGCATGCCACAACAACAACAACAACAACAACCACAACATCGACCGCAACAACAACAGCAAATAGAGACGGAAGTTTAAGCAACAATAAAAGTAAAAGTTGGGCCATTGTTGGCAATTTCCGGCTGTCACTGCTGCCCATTCTATGTGTGTGTGTGTGTATCTAAGTGTTGGTCCATGTATGTGTGTATATTACTTAATTTTCCCAATGGGTGGCCCACACTCCCCAGAATACTTCGCATTAGTATCAACGGCATTCAATCATATCCGTTTGTTAGTGTCCGCTAACTTCTAAGCTTACAACTTTACAAATTTATTCCAAACATGCGAATCCTGGTAGTATTGGAAGTAAAGATAAGTTGAGTCAGTCATAAATCCACCCAAGTCGGTGAGAATTAGTTCATTAGTCCTCAACGATACCACTCTGTACCAAAAGTTAACGAGAAGTCATTTTGTAACTTTGAAAATGGAGGAGTAGTGTGTGTGTCTTGCAAATTTTCTTACATATTTATGATTATTCTACCTAATAAGTCAGCCTTAATATTCCCATTTATTATTGCTTACAATGAGGAAATTTTAATTTATGCAAACCCTTAATGCTCACAGCATTATTTGAGCATTCACTTAATATTCCGACTCCAGAAACCGCGGTTCATTTGCATGTCTTTCATCTCTTAATCGTGGCTTTTATCAACAGCTCTGCTCGCATGTACAGGATGTCAATTTTATTTATTTGCCATCAATTAGATTTTCTATTAAATGAATCAATTTTAGCAAGGGAGTCGTTGAAAAGCTATTGCTTCTCATTTTTTTTATACATTTTTAAATTTCAAGACAACGAACGCATGTTTGAAAACAAGTTTCGTTAGGAGAAAAAACGCAGCTTAAAACTTTTAATGTGAAAACGGCCTAAATGCTTCATTCTAGTTCCATTTATCTGCCTAACTTGCCGGGTAAACATTCGTCCCGCTCTCGAATAGTATTACCACTATAGATTCAAAAGCTTGCATGAGTATTCCCTTGAGGTTTGTGCAGGTTCACTTTTCTTTAAGCTGTCTTGCATTTGGCATTCAATTAAAAAAATTTTAAGAAATAAATCTCATTTTAAAATGTAAAATGGTTATACATCTGCGAAGGCAGTTGAGCTAAAAAGCATCCTTTCGCAAGCCCAGTTTCTTTCCTTCTGCGAAACTGACTCATTCCGGACTGCCACACTATTTATTTTGGGAACACAATAGTCACCTCTTAGTCACTTAAAATAAGTTGAATATACAAGTATTACGGACAGTACGACGCAAGATATTGCGTGTTATTTGGGCATAACTTAATTGTGGCTTTACTTGTAATAGCGTCAATAAATAGGCGCTAGATATTTACGTTTGTTCAAACACCTATACTTATAACTACATATATATTTATGAATATACATATACACACGCATATACGAGTACGTACTTTATGAGCGGGTTTGTCTGCGTAATCGATTCATCAATTAGCAAAGGCTAATGAATATGTGAGCATTTTTGTGCTCATTATTCGTTGCTAATTGATTTCAATTTCATATTTTGGTTATGCCCAGTCAACCACAATAGCAGGTTAAACATTAATTGCGTATACGCCATGTGCCCCACTAATAGGTATATAGAAAAGCAGACACAGAGATACACACACACACACCCATACACACACAGTCTAGCACATATTGTCTCGCACAAAATGCTTTATTTCACTTTTATTTTTACGACAATTTACGGAGTCGTCTCGTCACGTAAAATGCATGTTGCCTGAAGCCCCAAGTCGAGCCATGTTTGGGCTGCGAATTCAGTTCATATGAAGCGCCAAACAACAAACAGCAAGCGACAACACACAGCACAATCGCAAGCACAGAAATAAAATAAAACAAAATATTATAATAAACGAAAGTAAAATGCCGTACAACGAACTCGCAGTTACATGCAATATTTTTCCTTTGGCTCGGCGAAGTCGGCAGCGTTGTGAAGTTTTTCCAAAGCCGTAGTGCGCCGCACAGTGGGCTAAGTGCTGAAACAGAGAGTACAAAAAAGGCATATAGGCAATGCTAATTAGTGTCAGCTGTTGTGTGTATTTCTGAAGAGTTTTCAGAGATTTCTCTTGGGAAGCCCCAGCTTTATCTATTTATTGTATTAAAGCGTAATTTCAATGTTCCTTTCTCCCTCTATATGCAGATGTGTACTTACAAATATTTATAACTAGCGTCCTGCCTCTGCTTCGCACGGATATTTTTACAACAATTTTTTAAATTATACCTTTTATAACACACACATACTTAACACACATACACCCTTCTTTTTGCTATGAGTTACTAAGAAGGCGTGAAATTTATTTTGCATATTATTATTTTAATGATTTTTTGTTCGTTTTTAGACTTTTTTTGTTAGACTTTATTAGGTCAGAGGTTCTCTGTAAAAGATATTTGATTTTTTGGTAGAAAATAAAGCTACGACCCGTGATAGGTCAACATACCGTAAAACATTGCTTTCGTATGTCGATCCCTACTAATTCGAAGGCTTGGCCTTGGGACTACCGGAAATTAAAGCCATATAAATGATCAAATGGGATCATCGGTATCTTCGGTATCCTCGTTATATGAGCTAGTGGACCAGTTGCTGGGACATTGATAATAGCTGCTACACTTAAATTGTCCTGCAATTCCTTAATAAGCAGCCTCGTCCCAATGCACATGCTTTAATTTCTCAAAAGCATGATTTCAATTCCGAATTTTACTGTCAATTCATGTGGCGGCAGTCCAGAAGGGCTTAGTTAATTTAAATGTCTACAATATTAATCACGGTGTCGATCGATTTGTAATTTTTTATTTCGCTGGGGGCTTTTGAATAATATTGCTTTAACATTTAAAGTGACAATTCAGGAGTTTTTAAAGGTAATTTTTTTACACCTTTGGTTACATTATTGGCGTTCTAGTAAGGATTCCATTCTCTTTTGCAAATATAATATAGCCCATGTTCACCGTCGATAGTGTAGCTTCCCAACAGTGAAAGAATCCATTAAATCGGTCCAGTAGATTCGGAGCATTTTCAATTCAAACAAACAAACATACAAACATACAAACAAACAAACAAACAATCAAATCTTTCCCCTTTATAATATTAGTATAGATAAAGAAATTAAAATATATCTGCTGCTATTGTTGTCGTTGAATGTACAAAATTTAATTTAATTTACAATACTCGAAATATCTAAGCTTAAAAAATCCACATAAATTGCATAAAAACTATTTTTTGGCCAACTGTGCGACGCCTTATTAGCCCTAGGCGCTCCCAGGGAGCATTACTATGGTTGTGTTTTGTCAGTGCCTGCACGTCGCGCTCATTCATTTCTGTGCTCATTTGTTTGGTTGCCCGATCCTGGTCAGTGGTCGGCGCTGCAACCTTTGCTGCCCACAACAGACAACATCAAAAACTTGTACATATTTGTTGTGCTTACCCGTACTTTGGCTTTTAGTTGAAACATTATTGCTACAGTTGTAGTCCGAATAGAGCGCTCTTAAAGTAAAGGTTGAAAAAATGGTGGGAAACGTTGGCACTTGCTTTTAGACAAGCCTTCAAGCTTTAACTTCGATTTATTACACAACAACAAATTAAAAAATTCTCGAAATATCTGTCTGGGTACAACTTTTTTCGGGACGCTTCAATCGATTAAGTAAGTTTTAAATGACGACGAGCATGTTTGACAGTTATCCGTGATTGTCCGATACAGTTGATAAAGTTCGTCAATTTATCACAAATCGGCCGAAATCTTTTTTGAAATTATTGTAAATGGAATATGAAAATTATGCTCCACAAGTTGCTGCACAAGTTGCATCCTCATTATAAAGGACATGCGAGCCGACGGCCTAAAACGCTCGTTCAAACAAAAGAGGCTCATAATTGAAATGGAAATGGCTGCAAATCAGACCCATAGAGAGCTTAATTTTAACAAAAGATACAGATATTTTTATTTATTTAAAAATTAATGGCATCAAAAAATGGAAACCAAAAAACCGAAATTTGTATTAAAAATGTAGGGTATTTTAGTCGCCGAAATAGGCCGCTGTGCCCCGACTCACGGGTTAGTTGGTTAGTTAAGTATAAAGGGATAATACTGCTTAGGTTACTGGGGGATTGAATAAAAGAAATTAAAGGGTAGAGTTCATTATAATTCGAACAGTAAAATGCGAAATTTGAGGGACAAGATGTAGAGGCCGGAAATTTCTTGAAGGTCTAGCGGGAACTACGGAGCTCGTACGATGAATTAGGATGCCTGAAGAGATTTCACCCGCCAGTAGCTTGTAAATATATTATTATTGTTAATAATTACGCGTGTATGTGTGTTTTTGTGTGTTTGTGGATGTCTCGTGTGCCTGAGCAAAGCAGTAACAACAACAACAGCTGCAGGCACTACTTGGTCTTATGTACATATATTGCTATAACTTCCTATTAAATCGGTCTATCATGATGAAACTTTGGCATTTGGACTTATAAAGCCTAAATGTAGGTATTTGCCAAGTTTGAGTTCCAAATTCGAAGAATTACGGGAGTTACGATTTGCGGGGGAGAGGGAGGGAAATTCTAAAGTACACATTTTCTGCGTATTCACATAAGGGGGGGGGGGGGGGGAAGTGCGGGGGAAAATCAAAAAAATAAAACAAACTTGCACAGCGTACACACATAACGCATCTTTGTGCAAAATTTGGTGTATCTAGCTCTTATAGTCTCTGAGATCCAGGTGTTCATACGGACAGACGGACAGACAGACAGGGCTAGATCGAATCGACTTACATTTTCAGCGCCCGCAAACCAAATATACTCTTGTACATTTTATGTACAGAGTATAAAAATTGCTTTTGGACGCACTCAATCATTTCCTAGTAGTTTTTATAGTGGGGAGGCCATACAGATGATCAATATTCCATAATGGGATGAACGAGAGATGTATAAAGAATCTACCATCGTTTTATGAAATCCAGAGTACCTTTAGCTTTACCCACCACATTTACAATATGGGTATTAAAATTAAGCTTGCAATCGAATGCTACACCAAGAACAAAACTAGTACTGATGCGTTCTAAAATATAGTCATAGTAAATAAGAGGAAATATGAAGTTGACTTCTATAAAATGACATAACAACATTAAGGTATAATATGTTGGAAGCGCACCATATGTATGCTTATATTTATTTATTTTTTTTAAAAAAGCAAATACATCAGTGAAAATGATTGTCAATGGACAATGGAATGAAAGGAAGTGAAATAGAAAGCATTTCTTCATTTTCGCTGTTCGTCTGTGGATTGAGTTACCGCATCAACTAAAAACAACTAGCAGCGAAACGCACTTTAGAGTTAAGATTCAAGCACACTTAGAAAACATTATCTAAATTAACGTTACCTAAAACGTAATATTAACCACACATTTAGTTTAGTAGGCAAAATAGATTATGTATAAAGCTGATAATACAAACCTAAAAATAGTATATATAATAATAAGGATTAATAAAAATGTCTAATGTTAAAAATAAAATTAATAATAATAAAATAGCCGAACAATAAGCTCAAATTAATGAAATTTTTAATGACTGGCGTAATAATTGAAACGTCTCCAATACTTGTAACGCTAGGATAAGGCTTATAAATAAATAGAAAGCAGTTCTTCATAATCGCTTACCACTGTATTTCAATTGTTGGTGCACTATTAGGTGTTCTTCTTCTTCTTCCACTTCTTAATCATCTTCTGAGTTGTTGTTCTTCTTTGTGCTAATCAAATGTAGCAGCATCTTGTCTTTTTCGCATTGGCCCGCAGTGTTGTGTCTGCATTTGTAAATATTTATTACATTTACTTTGGGGTATAATTTGTAACAAGGCCCTTCCTATTCGCTTGGCTTTGGTCCATCCTAGCTCGGACTCCAGACTCCTTACACCACACACCACACTCCACACTTGGCCGAGGGGCCGTGTGGGGCGCCTGTTGTTATGCTACATAACTGCGAAGCTAAATGTTGCTGTCGACGCTTTTTTGGCTACGTGCGTGTACTTTCGGTTGCTTTTGCTATTTTTTTTTTATTGTAGTTGTTGTTGTTGTTGTAGGTCATGCCCGTGTTCAGTTTCATTTGAATATCAGTTTCAGTTTCATTGTTGTCGCTTTGTTTTGACTTCAGTTGGACCCCGTGGCGTCTAATATGAGCCCCTGGCCGGCCTTGAACTTGCCACATCCTTGTCTTTATTTTCGCCCTAGTTGAGCTGCTGCTGATGGTGTTGTTGCTGTTAGTGATGTTAGTGATGTTAGTGATGTTCCCTGTCCCTGTTGATCCCAGGTCCTGCTCCTTGTGCATGTACAGGCTCAGAGCCAAAGCTATTAGGACTGACTTGTGTTTGGATTTAGAAATTAATTTGTTTGTGCCTTTTTGTTCGCTCTCTTTTCATTTACCTTTCTGTATCTTTTATTTGGTGTTTGGAACTGCTCTATAAAATGTCACGCAACGCTCTGAGCCCTTCATCAGCCGGGCATTCGGTGGCCATGCAAACAGGCCATCAAAGGCTCAGTCGGTCAATCAGTCAACTGGCCAATCGCCCCATCCCTATCAGCTGCTGGGCAGTCAAAGCGAACGAATGGGCTTGGATTGGATTGGATCGGATCGGACTGTGGTTCGAATAGGCATTAAATGCTGAGCTCCGTGTGGTGAGTCAAAAAAGAAAAAAGAACAAGTTACTGGCACCATCTATTGAATGTTCTACCTGTTTTTGCCGTTGTACTGTCGCTGGCAATGGAAATACCATGCGGTCACCTTTTTGATTGCTTTTTGTGGCATTTTTGTGTGTTGGCTGTTGGTTGGGGCTCGAGGGGGGTGGTGGCCCATATTGTCGCTCAATTTTTCATGTTAATGAATGGGTCACGTAAATTGTTTTATGCAGACGGCTTAGGGCAGGCAGGCAGGCAGGTTGGTCGGCAAGTCGCAATGGCTAGCCATAATTACAATGCAGACAAAGAATAAAAATAAACCCGCCTGACAATAAAAGCAAAATAGTATATAAGGCAGGAAGACTGCAGGCGGAAGCGACTGACTATAGCGCACTCGATAATCAAATGTGTGTAATTTCTTTCTGTTAAATGCTTAATCTTTGTACTTAATTTAAAATGAATACATATTTTATTTATATTTGATGCTCGCAGAATTTGACGCCTGCTAGCATAACTACTTAATTAGTTAGATTAAATTACTTTTCCTCAATTACGAGTATTAGTTTTCACTGGATGACAAGTAAGTCGATCGATAGAAATCAAATTATCTTGGAATATAAATCAGTTTGTCCACTATTTGAAATAATGGCTAGTGTGTTTATATTGAGAAGAATTTCATTTGAAAAAGAGTTGTTTTTGTGGTAAGCCCCAGCATTCTGGCAACTGTATCTATTCTGTTTGGTATTTATTTTTGAAAATTGAATTTCAAACACAAATCTTACATAACTCTGTTCCGTGGCAACTTTAATGAATACGCTTACGTAAGCTTTTTAACTCTTCTCCACACGTTTCAAATTATAAATGTTTTTGACTTCAAAAATGTGTCAATCTTTTAACTTTTACCACTTTTTGGCCCGTTTATTATTGAATAATATCAATAAATCTTACAAATCTTTAATGCCAAATAGAGTTATTAAGAATTGTATAAATTTATTTATTTAGGTTTTGGGAGAACCAATGTTTGGTTTATCGACTTGATTCCTTGTTTTTTGTTCAAACCGAATGCCACACTTGAATGAATTGTTTATATAGCTTGTAGTGTCAACCACGCCCTCTTCTAATGAGCCTCGCATAATCTGGGACCAGAGTATAGAGTTAAGGGCAGGGAAACAGGAAAAAGGCCAAACACTTGCCGCCCATATCATTGGCATTAATTTAGCGCAGGAAATTAAAAAACGTTTTGTTTCTGCTGCCCATACACACACATACACACATACACAAACAACAAAGCAAAGGCACGCACACTTTCCACAACCTTGAACCTTGTATGGATTATTATATTATTTGGGTTAATCACTTAGAGTGATTTGCCTGATTTGCCTGACTTTGGTTTTTGGGCTCTTTAATTGCGCTTTAAGTGCCAGCAAAGCCCGCACAATTACAAGCACAAATCATACACACGAATCGTACACACATACTATAAGTGTGTACGCTTGACACAAACAAAATGCGGAAATACCCGACAAACACAAAGCAAAATATGCGCTTACATTGCCATTCTCTTAATGCCAGCAAAAATGGCGTCACAGCCATTTGCCATTTGCATACGAATGTAATGGAATTCACGCATATCAAACGAATCCTGAAAGAGACATCGCACCGTGGTTCGAATGACAAATTCGTGTGCTCAGAAATGCTGGGATTTTTATTTATCCAAAAGAAATATAAATAAATTCCCGTAGTTGGGAATTAACAATTTTTCATATAAAAATAAACAAAAATAATAATAATAATTGAGTTGAAAGTCGAAATAACTTGAATTGAATATCAAATTACAATTTCCATAACATAATATATTTAAATTCGTCATTCGGTCATGGATATGAATAAACACGTTTTTTTTTTGTTAACAATATAACATTATTTTAACAGTTTATTTATGCTAATCTTATCTCAAGTCATATTTATTTGCAACTAATAAAATATTAAAAGGAGATGTGCAGTTTTCATCTATCAGTATTATGACACCATTGAAAAATATGAAGCTTAAGATGTATATATAATGTGACAAGCAAAGAATAGTTACATTAACTAGAGGGGGTTTAAAGTCACAGCGCAAAACCGAACATAAAATTATGGATAATTAGACTGGGAAAAACCACAACGACAAATAATAATAATAATAAAAACCTGAAATCTCTAGTGAGAAGTTTAGTTGTTGACCATTGTGCGTTACCGCCTCCGCGTTTTCACGCGCTTGCGTTTGCGTTTGATATGGTCGCCTATCGATGCGAGCTTCAATGGCATTGTCATTGGCCCTGCCTTTGGCTTTGCTGTTGTTATAGTTGTTGTCGTTGCCAACAGCTCCTTGTTGTTGACTAACTAAATGCTCGATGCCTACATACTTCAATGAATCAATTGTCTGTTTGCCTGCCTGTCGCCTCTTCCTGCCTTAATTATTTACATGCAGAATTTCTGTGTCGAAACCTTAAAATATGTAGCATAGTTTTGTGCGCACTGCATTGAAAGCACGCACATCCCTGCAGCCGCTTCCGTAGAACAGTCGCGAAAGTGAGAAAAGTAATTGCGAACATGCGCGCACACACACACACACACACACACACACACACACGAATACACTCACAGGCATTACATATTCATATGTCAGCGTGTGTTGACTTGACTTTTTATCAGGATATTCATAATTTAGTTAAATATTTGAGCACAAGCAAACGCGTTCCAATTTCAGTTCCCTCGACCGACCTGTCCCTGTCCCTGTTGCTGTCCTTGTTCCCGTTCCCGTTCCCTTCCCTTGCCAGCAACAGGTGAACGTGTGTATGTGTGTTCGTCTCATAGCTGCCATAAAACCAAATATTTCAACACTCCAGGGCGCCAAGGAACTGCGCAATAATGCGTCTGTCAATTTTCTTAACTGCACATAAAGCCCCAAGCAACAATTTGATGGGAAGTTGGTGGGTGATCTCATGGAGCTGCATAAACTTGAATGTTACTCAAAATTGGAAATAAAACTTTTTTAGGGCAATGCGACAAAGCAATTGGTAAGCTGGACAGACCTCAGACCGGAGGTGGTGCTTGTAAAAGGAATGGAAAAAAAGAGAAATGCTGGTTCAACCATTTCTAATCAGCGTCCATTGTTGGGCGCTGCATGTTCGCCTGCTTGTCTGCTTGTCTGTGTGTCTGTTTGCTTCCCGGTAGTTGGCATGCGACACAATTAGAATATTTGTTTACCAGCTGAAAACTTGAAGAAAACTTTTGCACTTTCCCCGACTTTCGTTCATCAACATGCAAATACAGAAGGAATGAAGTGGTTTACGGGGCTGAACGAATTTGAGTTCGAGGTGAAATTCTTGTTTGAATTTTACTTAATTTGATTAAGCTCGGAAGTTCTGTTGGTGAAAGTGCTGGGCTCCTACTTAAGAGTTTGGATAATAACAATAGTGGAAAATAAAGTTTGGTGTGCGGACGTTATGGCAGGGGACGTGGCTCGTTTGAAAATCAAATTTCATTCTACAACAATTTTGCAAGAACAAAGCAAATACGCAGATGGCAGCATCAAAAGGCTTGCAATTTTTGTAATTACATGCATCATTTTTCAAAGAGCAGCACAAAGAATGCGCCCAGGGGTTGGGTGCGGGTGTTGGTGTTGGTGTTGGTGTGGGTGGGCGTGTGGGTGGTGTAGCATGCAACGTATATCGCTACTACTCTGGGCCGAGCTGATGGTGGGTGTAGCGGCTAAGCGGAGCACGCGCTTGTTCCGGCTACGGCGGTCGTCGGCAATATGGGGGTGGTTCTTCTTTATGGCCGCAGTGCTACCTGCTCGATCGCTAATATTTAATGCCATTAAAATTCGCGTGCTTTTATTTACCTTTTTTTTTTTTTCTGATATTTTGTTTTTTGGTATGTCTGGAGGAAAGTATTAGAACGGAAAAGAAAGCGAGTACGGAAAAACTAAATTGTCGTTGTAAAGGGTTCTACCTCTGGTCTCTGCTGCGCTGCTGGTGTTGCGTCAGCAGGTTCGGTGCCCACCCTACCATGATCACCTTTGGCCGCAGGTCGAAACCGGTGATCCCTAATATTACCAGAACCTACGTCAAAAACCCACCTCTCGTCATGGCTTCTAACAAATTACGACACGTTAAAACATCATGGTGTAACTATTCATTTAATTTAAATTTTGAATAAAATTCATTTAGATAACTATTCGTGGTGGTTAACCATACAATAAAAACAATTTCAACCTTGCTTATCAATTGTACAAATTCATATAAAGATGTATATAATGTAAAGGCAAATAATAAAATTTATAAAATAATAAAAATTATGGTTAACAATTTAAAAATTCAAAGGTGTAGGTGCAGCATCAGGGCAAAATAATATGACTGGCAACTTTAAATAATTTAAAGGAACTTTTCCATATTCAAAATTAAATTCTTTTAATTAAAAATTTTTTTGTAATTACTATAGACAGCAAGTGGCCTGCCGTATGCAGCGAACATATGACAAACAATATATTTATCGTAATAATAATTCATATATATATATTGTTTGCCGGTTTGCAGCACCCGCGCATTCGCCCTCAAACACAAACAACAAAAAGGAAAAAAAAAGCTCTCTCAGAGAGGCGGAGTAAATAAGTAAAGCGAGTACTCACATTCACAGCTGGTGGATCCACGTCCAAAAGATCTTTTGTGAGCGGCGGCCAGCTGAAAAGCAGAACAATATTACGCGAGAGAGGCGGCGGCGTCAAAGCAAATTGCTGTACATTTTTTTTTTTTTTCCACTATATTGGTGGTGTTAAAACTTCTTTTCACTTTTGCCTTGCGCTAGCTCATATTTTGGCTTCTGCATATACATATGTAATATTTCACTAATTTGTATCGCAATATATGCACTATAACAAAAAAAAGAAAAATGACTTCACAGAAAAAAAAAATCCAAACCATAAAATAAAAGAATATATAACTATATATGAAATGGGTGTCGTCTGCGCCCTTTTTAAGGTTAGGGGACGGACCCTTAGCCAAATTTTGTCGCAGCTTCAGCTTCAAGCCGAATCTTCCACGTAGACCCGTGGCTGGCCCGTTTGACGCAAGTTATTAATTCCCTTTTCGGTGGCCCGAGGTCAATGACTCCACTGGGTGAAATCTCATAAGCAGCTGACTCGGCACACTACGACCGAAACTAAAAATTGAACGTCACGCGGCGACTGTCGTATATAAAGGCCGACGGTGAACTGTCGCCTATTTCATCAGGGTGACGGAGTCGGTGCAGAGCTTTTCGGGGGGTAGGCTGCACTTGTTCTAATACCTCGAACAAAATAGCAATTGTGCTTGAAACTGCACTTGTGCTTGATTTTGCACTTGTGGTGCCAATTCTAAATATAAGAGAGCCTTGTTACAAACAAAAAAAACAAATATATATATGATGCCAATAACCTACCCTAACTGGAACAGCGCCACAAATTATGTGAACTAATTCCCTCGGTTCCGGGTGGGCTTCTATTGCTTCATTCGCTCGCTCTAAATTAGAATTACATTCCTACTAATCAACACATATGGAAATGGTGCAAAAAAAAGCAAAAAGTCAACACTAACCTTGTAAAATTTGCAGGCAAGACACAGACCACTTACTGGTAAATACGGCGCTTGGACAGTGACCGAATAAATAATTATATCTCTGGGCCACGTTCACCACAATATTACTTTTAAATAATCTGATATAAGTTAAACTTTTCCACTTATAATCGAGCTAAGCGCGCACAACTGTTCACTTCAGGGGTCGAAACCAAAAAGGAAGAGCTTGACCAACATCGAAGAAAGGAAACCTTTGTTTGCGGGAATTCCTCCTTTCTTCCGTCCTTTGACAACGAGTGTCATACCAAAAGAAATTCTTGATGACGTTACCACTTTCACTATCCACCAGAGGGCGATAAATCCTACGAAATAGGAACAACCAAACAGAAGAGAACCAAAATAACTCCTTTGCCTACTTCTGGGCTCAAAAAAAAAAAGAATTGAAAAGCGGTTATGCTGCGCGAGGCAAGCGCACTACAATTTCCCCCCCACTGAAATCACACTTGGCGGTGGAACACTGCACAAGAGGGATACACGCTTGAACCGAGCAGACAGGAATACTTCAAACCATTACTGTTTTAAATCCTTGGCGTGATATTTACCTATCGGACGGCCTTGTAAATCTACAAGCTCGTAATAACAATTTCCTAGCCTTTTACTGACACGGGCTTTGACAAAGGCTGGAGCCAATTTTGCACTAAATCCTTGCGTCAGATTACTCTGTTGAAAATTGCGCCTAAATATTTCCTGGCCTACTTTAAAAGTGACTTCTCGAGTGCGTAAATTATAAGTTCGCTCATTACGATTGCGTTGAGCGATCATAGAGTTCTTAGCCTGATGTCGAATAATTTCAAAGGCATCATCCCGTTCAAATTGAATTGAGCGATCATCTAGCATGTCTAGTTTTCGCAACAGCTTATATGTAGTAGCATTGGTTACCATATGCTGGCCAAATGCTACCCGATAAGGGCTTGTGTTGATGGCGGAATGAACGCTAGAGCGCAGGGCACAGCAAATGCTGCTTAATTGCTCGTCCCAGTTCCTCTGATCCGGACGTATATAAGCTTTAATAGCCGCCAAAACAGATCGATTAACCCTTTCCGACGCATTGGCTTGCGGTGCATAGTAAGCAGTATAAACATGGCTAACGTTATACTTCTTTAATACTGCATTGAATGCTAAGGATTTGAACTGCACTCCGTTATCCGATACTACTGTTTCTGGAATGCCAAAACAGTGGAAAAGGTAATTTTCCATGAACGATGTTATTGCGTCAGCCGTTAACTTTTTGACTGGCTTTAAAAACGGAAACTTCGATAGGTGGTCTAATACTACAAAGATACCTATATTGCCGGACCTACTACGCGGATAGGGGCCTAAAAAGTCAACATATAATTTTTGAAAGAACCTTTCCGATTGAACCGACCTACCCAATGGAGGTTTTAGCGTACGGTTGGGATGCTTTGATCCTTTACAGATATCGCAATTGTTTACAAACTCTTTGACGCTATTCACCATATTTGGCCAATAGTATAAACGCCTAAGGTTGTCTAACATTTTGTTTATGCCACAGTGTGCAAAAATAGGGTGTTCATGCGCAACTTTAAGTGCTTCGTGCACGAGCGACTTTGGAACCCAAAGCTTCCAACAGGCATCATCGGATACTTTTTCGCCAATAGCGTGCTCAGCGCGCCTATAAATGAAATTGTCAACCACTTTGAGGTCTGGCATTTTAGCCTGGTTAGACAGAATTTTTGTTCGCAGTTCAACATATTCTTCCGATTCAAACTCTTTGGAATTCATATCCACTATGAGACTGCTTAAAGATAGAGCGGATAAATTTTCAGTATGCGTTCGTGACAGCGCATCAGGTACGACATTTTTACTGCCTTTCCGGTGTTGTATTTTGAATTTAAAACCCTGCAGCTTAAGTGCCCATCTAGCCAATCGACAACTTAAATCTGCTTGAGTCATCAACCATTTAAGTGAAGCGTGGTCGGTTATAATTGTGAATTCTTGGCCTTCTATGTAAGCTCTAAACTTTTTTACTGCCATCACAGCCGCAAGACACTCTTTTTCAGTCACTGTATAATTTCTTTGGCTCTGATTGAGCTTCCGTGACATAAATGCAATAGGGATCTCATCTCCCTCAGCGTTCTCCTGCATAAGAACTGCGCCTATACCAGTATGGCTGGCGTCACAATGCAAAAAGAAAGGAGCAGAAAAATTTGGGCTATGCAAAACTGGAGCGTTGCACAGTTGGGATTTCAACGACTCAAATGCTTGCTGTGCTTCCGGGGTCCACAAAAATTTACGCTTCTGCTTCAAAGTGTCAGTTAAGGGGGAAGCTATGGCTGCATAATTTCGAATAAATTTGTGATACCACCCTGTCATACCAAGAAAACGTCGAACCTGTTTTAACGATCTAGGTACGGGAAAATCGACTACAGCCGATATTTTTTCTGGATCTGTGTGAATAGTGCCATTGCCAATCACATGTCCCAAGTACACTACTTCTTTTCTACAGAATTTACTTTTCTCTACATTGATGGTCAACTTGGCGCGTTCTAGTTGCGCGGCAATAATTTCCAAAACTGCAATATGCCGTTCAAAGGACTCGGACACTATGAGAAGATCGTCGAGATAAACAAAGACTTCGTTTCGTAAATTCGCTGGGACTACTTTGTCCATCAATCGAGACATTGTGTGTGGTGAATTGGTTAATCCAAATGGCATTACTATAAATTCATACAGGGGTCTACCGGGAACTGTAAAGGCTGTTTTGTCGCGAGATTTCGCATCCAAAGGAATTTGCCAAAAGGCGTCCTTTAAATCCAAGCTGGTTATATATTCTGCCTTAGGCAGACGGCTTAATATTCCATCAATTATTGGCATCGGGTATGCATCTTTTACCGTGACTTCATTCACTTTTCTGCTATCAAGGCATAGCCGAACTTTACCTGGCTTGCAAACTAAAACTACCGGAGATGACCAAGCACTATTTGACTCCTTTATAACACCAAGCTTGAGCATGCGATCCAATTCGGCATACATCAACTTCTCTGTGGCTGGCGAAACTGGGTAGTGACGCTGCTTTAGAGGCTTCGCATCGGCCACATCAATTGTATGAGTAACCAAATGAGTTCTACCTAGCCCTTTTTTAGCAAATGAGGGAAATAAACTGATTGCCATTGCTAAAGATTGTTTTTGCGAAGCAGAAAGTGGTTTCATAGAGGAATCCTCTAAAGAGGAGACATTAAAGTTTGTGGTCATTAGATGTAATGGTAGCAGTTGGAATATGGTCCAAAAGTCTATGCCTAAATATACATCTTCCGATAAAGAGGGAACAATATAAAACGTAAGTTGTTTTGTAATGCCTTTATAACATACGTCCGTGTTAATTCGCCCCATAATGGCTTGACTTTGGCCATCAGCAGTTTTGACCGCTGAAGAAAATGGCTTTATGTCTGCATCTGTTTCTTGTAACTCTACCGCGAACTTTCCGCCTATACAACTAATGGATGCACCTGTATCCATAAGTCCAACTACGTTTTTGTTGAAAATGGTTACCTGTGCATAAGGACGGATGTCTTGGTTCTTGCCGATGATAGTGGCTAAAATTAACTTCATTTCTGATTTTCGACGTTTATTAAAGGCGATTCTTCTTTGACGAGAACGAGAAATATACATATTCGGGTAATTTGTATCGAAACGGGAAGCATCAAAATCTGAATTCCTGTGAATAGATTGGTGCTTCAAATCAACTATTTGTTCTACTCGGTGTTGGTTGCTATCGAAGCAAATTGTTTGCATGCACTTGTCAATGGTGCACGCGACCGCTGGTTTTTTGATAGGTGCGAATTGCACTTTCGACAACTGGGCTTGTAAGTATCGGCTTTGCCACAACCGTAACAAAATACACGCCGTTCAGCCACGCATTCTTGATACCTGTGTCCCTGGCTACCACAATTCCAGCAGGACGCTTCTAGTGCCAACACTTCATAATCTTCTACCTCCGACATATCTGAAGCTATTTGCGAATCTGCTTCTACATCTAAAGCACTCACTTGCCTACGAGGCAAAAATCGTTGCGTGACCGTTTGAGCCTTGGGAAGAGTTTTTATAAAAATTTCGCGCTTGCGTACAAGTTGTCTCAAAGCTGCTATTGTCGAGGCAGATTCATACAGAATCTCGTGCTGAATTTCGGGGAGTAAATTTGCACGAATTATTTCTAACAGTGTAAACTCTTCAATTGGATGTGACAGTTTGTCTGCCATCGCAGCAATAACATTATAAAAATCATCAAATGACTCATTATGACGCTGCTTGCGTTGCTCAATCTCAGCACGTATATCGCGGTCAGTTCTATTATCCCTAAACTGGCCACGTAAGGCGATGCACAAATCATGCCAACGAACTAGCGAAACACTTTTATGGTAACGCCAAAACCATTCGCTAGCGTTGCCTTCAAAGAGATTACTTGCGTATCGAGCAGTCAATTCAAGGTTACCATCTAATGTCTGATTCGTCAAGGCTTCAACTCGGTATATAAAATCGTCTATCGTCATTGATGCTTTATTTGAAAACCGAATCTTCCAATTTGCCATGATCTGACTGATACGATCTGGACGTAAATCAAAGTTTACTGCACTATGAGTTGCTGTTCGTTCACTCCCAAGTGCGGGTCGTGTCTGTCCATGCTCTTGTGATTGAGACAGACCCAACAGTGGTTGAAATGGTCGCTGTTCTACCGCTGGCAATGTCGTCATTTGTACATGAGGGCTGGAGTTAGCCGTGGCAGCGGACAAGCTTTGAAAGCCAGAAACAATAGCCTGGGTTAACTGTTGAGAGTGTTGTGCCATCGCAGCCGTAACAGCTTCAGCAATTGTTTCTGATAATACACGACGATCAACGGAAACATTTTCGGACTGATTTCCCGACACTTCTATATTCAAATTTGGGTGAAGAGCTGGATTAGCCATGTTTTGGGACGTGTGTTGTTGTTTTCTAGTTTGAGACCTAGTTTGATGTTGCTTTGAACAAGAAGGTGTATTACGGTCCGTAGTAAGGTTACTTAGCGAACTGGCCTCGGTTGGATTCAGAGACTGCCTACACACGGGACAAATTCCTGCTGAGCCTACTTCTGTATTAAAACAAGCCTTATGAAAAGTATGGCCACAAGTTGTATTCAGAAGCTGAGTCTGATGAGCAATTACTTCAGAACAAATGAAGCAGTTTTGGTTAATATTGTCAACCAAAAGCAAACTTTCTGGACTGCGCGCTAAAGGCATTTTCTTTTTAATTTGTTCTATATAACGAATAAAATATACGATACTAATTAATAGCTATTCAAATCGATTCAAAATAAAAATATTCCAAAATTTGCACAGAAGATATTTGAAGCCATGCGATTGGTTTGCATTTATTAGGTATGTTAGAACCTTTATGTGTTTTCTTTGAACGACAATTTATGAAAGGTAAATAAAAGGAAAAATAAAGGAGGAGGGTCAACTAAACAGTAACACTATGCTGCCTATGTGGGGTAGTTTTCCACCCTATCCTACACACGCCTAGCAATGTATACTTTAGCTTAGCCGGATCCTGGTAGAAAGCTAGTTTGTTTAAGCACGTCTTTGGATTGAAAAGGCAAAAGACAACAATTCGATCACCTGACCGTTACGATTCCAAACTGAAGCTCAGAAATGAAATTAAAAGAAAAAGTTGGGAGGGGATTGGTTGCCTAGGCGACGCACTTAATATTGAAAGTGAAGTAACTTCCATCATGCAACCGAAGGGTGAAGCTGTTCAACTGCTTGCGCCAATGGAATGGCCGTAGCTCAGTACTCCACGTAAAACCAATAGACAACATTGGCTCCCCAGTTTTGCAGCAGCACAAGGATTAAATGGCTTAAACAGTATTAGACAGCGGAGTCCTTGCTATCTGAAGCTATGACATATCCAGCGAGTCTTGTCTAAACACATAAGATAATTGATATATTTTTAGCTATTTCAACAATTGTGAACAATATGCTAATTTCTTCAATCACTAGGACAAGGGAAGGACTAAAATATTCAACCAAGATAACAAAAAAGGTGGTCTGATGTTACTGACCTATCACTTAAGAGAATGGAACCAACGAGGTAACGATTTGGCCAAAATCGTGACCAAAATTGGCCCTTGAGTTGGGCGCCAAAGAACATTAATATATTATTAATTACTGTAGCATGCAACGTATATCGCTACTACTCTGGGCCGAGCTGATGGTGGGTGTAGCGGCTAAGCGGAGCACGCGCTTGTTCCGGCTACGGCGGTCGTCGGCAATATGGGGGTGGTTCTTCTTTATGGCCGCAGTGCTACCTGCTCGATCGCTAATATTTAATGCCATTAAAATTCGCGTGCTTTTATTTACCTTTTTTTTTTTTTCTGATATTTTGTTTTTTGGTATGTCTGGAGGAAAGTATTAGAACGGAAAAGAAAGCGAGTACGGAAAAACTAAATTGTCGTTGTAAAGGGTTCTACCTCTGGTCTCTGCTGCGCTGCTGGTGTTGCGTCAGCAGGTTCGGTGCCCACCCTACCATGATCACCTTTGGCCGCAGGTCGAAACCGGTGATCCCTAATATTACCAGAACCTACGTCAAAAACCCACCTCTCGTCATGGCTTCTAACAAATTACGACACGTTAAAACATCATGGTGTAACTATTCATTTAATTTAAATTTTGAATAAAATTCATTTAGATAACTATTCGTGGTGGTTAACCATACAATAAAAACAATTTCAACCTTGCTTATCAATTGTACAAATTCATATAAAGATGTATATAATGTAAAGGCAAATAATAAAATTTATAAAATAATAAAAATTATGGTTAACAATTTAAAAATTCAAAGGTGTAGGTGCAGCATCAGGGCAAAATAATATGACTGGCAACTTTAAATAATTTAAAGGAACTTTTCCATATTCAAAATTAAATTCTTTTAATTAAAAATTTTTTTGTAATTACTATAGACAGCAAGTGGCCTGCCGTATGCAGCGAACATATGACAAACAATATATTTATCGTAATAATAATTCATATATATATATTGTTTGCCGGTTTGCAGCACCCGCGCATTCGCCCTCAAACACAAACAACAAAAAGGAAAAAAAAAGCTCTCTCAGAGAGGCGGAGTAAATAAGTAAAGCGAGTACTCACATTCACAGCTGGTGGATCCACGTCCAAAAGATCTTTTGTGAGCGGCGGCCAGCTGAAAAGCAGAACAATATTACGCGAGAGAGGCGGCGGCGTCAAAGCAAATTGCTGTACATTTTTTTTTTTTTTTTCCACTATATTGGTGGTGTTAAAACTTCTTTTCACTTTTGCCTTGCGCTAGCTCATATTTTGGCTTCTGCATATACATATGTAATATTTCACTAATTTGTATCGCAATATATGCACTATAACAAAAAAAAGAAAAATGACTTCACAGAAAAAAAAAATCCAAACCATAAAATAAAAGAATATATAACTATATATGAAATGGGTGTCGTCTGCGCCCTTTTTAAGGTTAGGGGACGGACCCTTAGCCAAATTTTGTCGCAGCTTCAGCTTCAAGCCGAATCTTCCACGTAGACCCGTGGCTGGCCCGTTTGACGCAAGTTATTAATTCCCTTTTCGGTGGCCCGAGGTCAATGACTCCACTGGGTGAAATCTCATAAGCAGCTGACTCGGCACACTACGACCAAAACTAAAAATTGAACGTCACGCGGCGACTGTCGTATATAAAGGCCGACGGTGAACTGTCGCCTATTTCATCAGGGTGACGGAGTCGGTGCAGAGCTTTTCGGGGGGTAGGCTGCACTTGTTCTAATACCTCGAACAAAATAGCAATTGTGCTTGAAACTGCACTTGTGCTTGATTTTGCACTTGTGGTGCCAATTCTAAATATAAGAGAGCCTTGTTACAAACAAAAAAAACAAATATATATATGATGCCAATAACCTACCCTAACTGGAACAGCGCCACAAATTATGTGAACTAATTCCCTCGGTTCCGGGTGGGCTTCTATTGCTTCATTCGCTCGCTCTAAATTAGAATTACATTCCTACTAATCAACACATATGGAAATGGTGCAAAAAAAAGCAAAAAGTCAACACTAACCTTGTAAAATTTGCAGGCAAGACACAGACCACTTACTGGTAAATACGGCGCTTGGACAGTGACCGAATAAATAATTATATCTCTGGGCCACGTTCACCACAATATTACTTTTAAATAATCTGATATAAGTTAAACTTTTCCACTTATAATCGAGCTAAGCGCGCACAACTGTTCACTTCAGGGGTCGAAACCAAAAAGGAAGAGCTTGACCAACATCGAAGAAAGGAAACCTTTGTTTGCGGGAATTCCTCCTTTCTTCCGTCCTTTGACAACGAGTGTCATACCAAAAGAAATTCTTGATGACGTTACCACTTTCACTATCCACCAGAGGGCGATAAATCCTACGAAATAGGAACAACCAAACAGAAGAGAACCAAAATAACTCCTTTGCCTACTTCTGGGCTCAAAAAAAAAAAGAATTGAAAAGCGGTTATGCTGCGCGAGGCAAGCGCACTACAGTGGATGGGTGGATGGGTGGATGGTCAGCAAACAAGCAACCGCCTGCGCATTGCCCAGAGGTAATTAGTCAGAGTCAGAATCAGAATCAGCCTCAAAATCAGAATGCAGTCAACGGCTAGCAGCCAACAACAACCAACAGCCAACAGCCAACGCGATGCGTGAACGAATGTAATGCAAGACGCAACATGTGCCAACTTCTCTCTCGCTCTCATTCTGGCTATAGCTATAGCTCTAGCTCTCTCTGTTGATTGCGCCATCCCCCATTGTTGTCAACAAAGCTACAAGTATTTTCCCGCCAGTTTAAGAGCGATTCAAATGCTGATAAATTCTAAAATTGTGGTTGACAAAATGGGAAGCCCTGAATTTGCACACATATATAATAATATAATAAAAAACATTTATGTAATTTTTAATAAAAACTTGTAGAAGGAGGTGTCGACTAACCAGATCAGACCACCATCTCAAATGGCATTCGAATGATATGTCTTGCATGAAAAAAATTGTATTATTTTTAAAGATATTGGTTACAAATTTTATATCACAATACGTAAGATTTTGAATGCATAAATTGGAAGTCCTTGAAGAATTAGCTAGCCGAAGGGCAAATAATATATATACCGGGTCGGAGGCTTTAATTAGATATTATTGTAATTTGATTAGATTTCTCCTTCTTTTCTCATTTTCAACTCGCTTAAGCTGCCATATTGGTAGCAGAATACTTGTTTAATATTGTATATGCATTTTTTATAAAAATACAAAAATGATTTTCTAGCTTATAAGATGCTTTTTATAATGTTTATATATTTTTCTCCTATGTCGACAGTCAATGTTTGTTGATATAAATAAATAAAACAATAATAAATAAATAAATAAACAAATAAATAAATAAATAAAAAGATAAAACGTTTGCGATCAGACTTCTGTTACAGCAATAAACCGGATAAATTTTTGGGAGTTTGACAACTTAATGGAAACTTAATTAGCGCTTTCTAATTTGTTTAGCCAATTCTAGCTTTTTTCAATTGTTGATCTGGCTTTTTAGCGCTAAATAACTTGCAGCACTGCCACCCACATGCCTGAACTGCGCTGCAAACGTTTCATCAGAATGTCGAGCACGGGCAGCCTGAAACCTGACGCTGCAATTCATTGCAATTGCCAGCAGCGCCGAGCGGCGTAAGTGAGCCAACAAGATGTGGGAAGAGAGCTCGGGGCAACTACCTGTTGCTTACGCACATGCCTGAATGCGTTGCATACTTGTTGGCTGAGCAACTAAAAGAGCACCACAGCAGCAGCAGCAGCAGCCGCCGCGCTGCTGCAGAGACAGGAACAGAGACAGCAGCAGATATTAAGCTGGCTAGTTGGAGGACGGGAAACGGTCACCCCAGTTACGTGGTCATTGCCGATTGGGAGAGCTTGGAATGGGAGCCGGGCATATGCTGCAGTAAGCCCCTGAAGTCGATACACAAGGTAGGCACGAAGGCAATTCGCATTTTCCAGCTACACTTTCTATGCCTTTAAGGCTTGCTGTTGTTTAATGGCCGACGAAAATCTATAATTTGCATAAGGGTTTGATTTATGTCCTCAATTATGCAAGTTTTTGGTGAATGTGCAACATCTGCCTAGAACTAACACCTTCTACTGAACTACTTCATTTCTGCGGCCATTTCTGCGAAGCAGTGGTTTTGAACTCAAAGGAAGGTTATGTAATATCGAGAAAATAATATAGGATCTAATCCACACTCAAATGGATATACAAGTATTTTTCCTGACTTTTCTCAATAAACTGATTGAATTTTTAGAACCATTTTAAATGAATTTTTAATTAATTGCTGAAACATGAAGGAGAAATAAGTCTTAACATGTTAATCTTATTATTGCGTGAGTTTTACGCTATATTTTTAAAATCTTGAACTCTGCCTTCGTAGTTTTGGTCCTGCTGAAATTTCTTGACTGTTTTCTAAATAGATACATATATTTTTCCTGACTTTTCTCAAAAAGTTGTTTCAACAAATTGAAATATATTCATAAATTTTAGAGCCCTTTTAAGTGAATTTTTAATTAATTGCTGAAACATCAAGTAGGAATAATATTTAATATATTAGTCTAGTCTTAATATTTTGGTCTTAGTCCAAGATAGATGTTTGTCAAAATCTTATTATTGCGTATGTTTTACGCTGTATTTTTAAAATCTTGAATTCTGCCTTCGTAGTTTTGGTCTTGCTGAAATATGTTGACTGTTTTCTAATGCTGAACATTTTACAAAATCGTCAACCAAAAAATATTAAAAAGAAACATCTTTTGATCTTCTGTTTTAGAGATCACAACCTACAATAAGAAGCATGGCCCCTAGGAAATGAATAATTTATTATTATCTTGAAATTCGATTATAAGTATAATCTTTCAATTAGGTTAAACATTGGATCTATAAGAAAATGTGGCTATACGATATGGCCCCAAATACCCGAACAGGGAAAGTGCGGCTATCACTTGGATTGGGGACTTAACTTTTGCAGGAAAAGTTGTTCAGGATGGGCAAGTAGGACGTGTTTCCTTGTGCCTTAAATATAGATCTGCTGGATGGGAACCTTTCTCTTTTATGGAAGTACACTTTTTTGCGTTTACCTTGTTCCTCTTACCTGAATACTTCAACCCACATAATTGCTTGGTAGTTAACCGTTTAACGATCAAGGACTTATTGTTTTTGTTGCGCTACTTTATGTTAAGAGAGTGGAGAAGGGAGTGGGGAGAGTGGGGATACGAAAATAACAGACGTTTTAGTTTAGTTTTGCTTGCCTTGACATGACTAGCCGTTGCTTTGCTTGTCTCGTCCTTTGAGGCTTAAATGTTTGCCTTTCAATGGTTCGAGACCCTCGAAGTTGTTTTAATTTCATTTGAAATGATTTGTTGCTGTTACTGTTATTGTTGTTGTTGTTGTGGCCGCTGCCATTGTGGCCATTTTAAATATTCATGTGTGGCTTTTGCCATGAAAAGGCAAAAAGAGCCTGCATTATTGAGCAGCCATGGCGGGCTTTATGCCCACTTTCTGGTCATTTGCCGGTGCACGATCTGACCCAATTCGAGCACAACGCAGGCAGAAACTTATGAGGTGGGACAAACAACAACAATAACAACAACAACAACAACAAGAACTAAAACAATGGAGCAACAGATTCAGCTTGAGCTCCTGGAACAGCAACAGGAGCGTCAACAAAGTGCGCCATTTTTCAATTTAGTGGGCGATAAAATTAATTTTCATGTCAGGGCTCAGCACTCTGCAACTCGTTCTAATTGACAGTGGAAATGTGGCAGCCAGTGTTGCCACAGACTAAGAGTTATGGGGCTTAATATCTTCTCGCTCGATTGCCGGACGAGTCATGTGTGGGCTGCTCAAGTAGGCGAGCCTGACGGTTGATGGCCAGCGGCCAACGGCCAACGGCCGAACTGCACTAAATTTGACAGTTCGAAGATTTATAAACATGAAAGGGACCGTTGTTGCACAATGTCCATCAAGGATAATTACATTATTCTTCTTTTCAGTTACTCAGTTGCGAAGCCATTAGGCCAACGACATTGCGCTTTTGGCCCATATCTCGCACCGAAAAGTCATTTTCACAATTTCCAGAAGTGCAAAATAGTTAACATATTACATTTTCTTAGAAATTTGTGATGCCTTTGTGCATTTGCATAATATAAACCTGAAATTTGATTCGAAAAGCTGCAATTATAAATGAGAAGGATTGAGTAGCAGTCAAGTTGCAATGCTTTCAGTTTTAATAGTTGTTGCAAAAGTAGTTTCGAAATGATATTCTCAAAGCACATAATTATTGTACGTATTCCCGGTAAATTATTTAATTGAATGTTCTATAACTTCGTTTTAAATTACATGTGATGCTTGCATTGTCTCTGAGCCGCCCATTGACACATTTTTGAATTAGAATTAGTTTCTTTAATGCGGACGTGGGCAGCCAATTATTTTCTTAAAGTTGCATACATAACTTCTGTTTATCTTAAAAAATAGGAAAATAAATAATAAAATCTAGCTGTTGAATTACAAATATTATTTTCTTAAGTCTACTTCAATGCAAATTTCGTCAGGCAGTTAAAGTTGGTCCAGGTGGCGGATTTTAGCTCAAAAAGTGTGACATTATCAACCAAAAAAAATTATATCCCATGACTATATATACCATAAATAGTTAAATCAGCTTGAGTCACATCCACGCCTCCTTCCATGCCCATAATTCTCATGGGGATGGCGTATAATAAGAGGAAAAAACTTTAAAGCTATGACTAATTAATAGGATCGCTTTTAAAGTGTGTTTATGTTGGTTGTTTACCATTTTATTTATCTTTTAATTCTCATATTTTGCCGAATGTTTATTAATTAGCCGCAAATTAATTTCCAGCCACATCAGAGTCCACCCCAATCAGAGGCGGCGGTCACGTCCACGTCCCATGCAATGTTGACTTTTGTGGCTACTAATGAGAGTTTGTGAACTAAATACCAACAAAAGGAAATTAAGTTAGCAACGGAAAATAATTAGGCTAGTTAACAAAAATATTCCCGTTTTGCCGCTGTTTTTTACAATCCAGCTTAGTCCCCTTGGTTGCGATTTCCCAATGAAAATATATACATCTCAAGTATTTAATACTTATAAGTCTGTGTTCTTTTCTGTAATTAGTTCCGCAAAAGCTACCTCCGATTCGTATTACTTGTATACCTTTATAAATAGCCATAAAAAATCATTCATTAATGCCTTGGCCCCACATGAACTGCAAACTTACTATTTGCCTTTATTAGTTAGCTATTTAACTAAGCTTTATTAGTAAACTATTTAACTAAGCTGTATTTTTCGTGAACGAATAGCCCAGTCAGGTATTTGTTGCTAAACAAATTAAAGCAAATAACCCGAAAATTAAATGTTCATTTCGATTCAAATGCACCGCTTTTTGGCGCCAGGCAGCCCAAACATGTTGCGCCTTTTGTTGCAATAGAACGAGGACGCAACTCGGCACAGTGCGATGCATGAGTGGGCGAAGCGGACACAAATCATAACTTCTGTAGTCCTTGAAATATTTTCATGACGTTTCTGTTACAATGTTGTTTCTGTACCTTTTTTTTTGGCTTACGCCACTGAAATTATGTGCAAATATGTGCTATGTTTTATATGATACATAAATACATACATAAATTATACTATAGTAATACATCAAATAAATAAACGCAAAAGACGAAACAGATTATTGCAATAACACAATAAATTTGACCAAAGTTGTGACAAGACAGGCAATTAATAACTCTTTGGATAGTCGTTTGTAAAACTTTTTTGGGACTGTATAAAATGTAATTAATATTTTTTATTATATTTAAATTTTGGCAACCTGTTGTTGTTTTTGCATAACTTTTGACCAACATATCAAATAAATGTATTTCAAGTTGTTTTTAAAACATTTATTTATAGAATGACATTGTAAAATATACGAATATATAATAAATATTGAAAAAACCTTATAAAATGTTATGTTAAATATGTAGAAATAAAAATGTTTGTTTCTTCAGACATTTGGCTGACCCGAATGACTCAACAAATCGAAACTGGATTTAAGTCCACTGTGCGCCGGTGCAAGTCACAAGTTACAAGCAATGGATCGAACATGTTGTGTTTTGTTCGCTACCAACGCGAACCTATCTTGACGCGTTTTCAGTTTCAATTTCATTTTTAGTTGTGTTTCGAACGGCGTGTGTAGCAGTCGCGCGTGCGGCCGAACGAGGCAAACCGAGAAATAGGAGAACAGCAGACAGAAAAAGACCAAAACAAAAGGAACAACAAAAATCAAACCTAACTGAAACGTAGACCAAAGCGCAGTGCAGCTTGCGATAAGAACAACAAAAACCATAATATGTATAACTAACAGAGACAAAGTAACCTCCAGTCTAACTATAAAGCACGACTACTAGCAACAACAATTAAGTACAACGAAGACGACTTTTGAATCAGCGTCAGCAGCGGCAACAAAACCTACAACAGCAACAGCAACAACAACAACCAAAGTGAAGCACAAAAACAAAAATAAAGGAAAAAGTAAAGCAAAGCGGATTGGGATTTGTGTGCGTGTTTGATTTTAGTTGCTGTCTGCATTCTTTTGCTTTAGAAAGAACGCGACGCCAACGCCAACGCCAGAGACACAGTCAGCGACAGCGCTGCTGCGGCGCAGCTGCAGCACATCAAGCTCGTGTTGTTATTCGTTAAAAACATCGCGTCGCAGTCGCAGTTGCAGTCGGAGTCGCAGTCGCGAATGTGCAACTTGCAACTCTCCAGCTTGTAAATTGTAAATCATTGCAATCGAAATCAGCATCAGCATCGAAACGTGGCGCGCGCGCAAATCAAAACAAGAAGAGAAATAAAATTAATAATAATATAACAGCACATATTACATTATAAACATACATACATACATACATACATACAAATGTATGTGTGTGCATTCTTGTCTCTGTCTCTTTTGTGTTTGTTGTTGCTGCGCTGCTGTAATTAATTTTGTTGTATTTTTAATTAGTTCACGCTGACAAGTTTTTGTTATTATTTAAAAATCGTTTCTTTTTTTTATTGTGTTGTGCTGTGAGTTGAAGCTTAAGCAAGAGAAAAAATTGTTACAGAAATATTAAACAAGTTGTTGCGGCGAACTCAAAAATATGCCCAAGTATGTATTAAAAAAAAAAAAAAACAAATGTACATATGTGTATATGTTTGTATGTGTATAAATAAATGTTCATACATAAAAAATATTTTATTGCAATTTACAGTTGCAACTACAGCTCGCTAGTTCGCAGTTTATTGTTGTTGTTGCTGCCACAGCTCTTTCCAAAAACAAAAACCAAAAAAAAAACGAGCAAAGAGAATGCTCAAGTTTATTTTTGTTTTTGTTGCCTTTTGCTGCCTTTCGTTTTCTGCAGCAATTGTTGCATTCTACGGAGGCAGCGGCAGCAGCAGCAACAACAACAACAACATATCTGCAAGATACACAAAACCGCACAAACACACACACGCGCGCCTCTGCCCACTGGCAGCGAACGTGCGAGTCGCGCAGCGATCTCAGCATGGACACAGGGCCAGGGCATACTTGTAGGCATGAGCCGGGACCGGCCCGCTGCTTTTGTTGCTGTTGTTGCTCTACCTACCAGCAAACATCAACTAGTCCGCCATCCATTCGTCGCTCTGTTTCTGCTGCCTCTGCTGCTGCTGCTTCTGGTGCTGCTGCCTTTTCTGCCTGCTTCTTTTATGTTTTTGTTTCTGTTTCTGTTTATGTCTGCCCTTGTAAAGGGCATTACAACTTCAGGCTGATGTTTGTAACGCTTTTAAGTAAACGAAACACAAAACTAAACTAATACACATGTACATACATACATACATATGTATGTATATAGTTAGGATGACGATGAGAGTGGCCTGTTTGTTTTTATGCAAACTGTCGCTGTTAAATGGGAAGAAAAGGTCTTGAAGTGAGAGCACTTTTAGATTCTTAGCATTCACCTGCACCATTCACAAAATCCCTGGAATCCTACAACTATCTTTTGTTCGTACATATTATTATACATAGTTGTTGTACATAACATGCCATCAAATACTATAGCTTTGCAAAGCAGTCTGTATTTGATCTCAATTGGTTTAATCGTTTTCCCGACCTAAGCTAATCTAAACACCATGTCTCGAAAGTTCTCGTGTGTATGTAAGTATATGAGGAAATGTCAAAATATGTAGCTGTACCCGCACCTGAATTTTGAAAAAGTCATGACTTTGCAAATAAAAATATTTTATGGAAGTATTTCAAGTGAAATAGAAAATAAATGTGAAATCTCGGGCTCAGTAGAACTCCGTTTCCATTTCAATTATTTTCAATCCCTTGCGATAATTTCTTTGAATATCTCACATCTTCATTTAGAAGCGAGTTAAAAAGAACAAATCATACCTATAGAGTGTTAGGATGTTGGCGCCTGCCCTTCGATTTTAAAAACAATCTGAGCTCTGTCTATAGTGCTGTTAAACGTTTAAAAGGTTATATGAAAAATGATAGCAAACCCTTATTAAAGATCTACATTTATCTGTCCCAATAAACAATCTTTAATATAGTTTTGATCTGTCTTTAAGATCAGTTTTCCGCCACTCGTACTCCTCCCTATAAACTACGACCGTGTCAGTGGAGCATATTTATTGAAATGCGTATTCCTCTTATTAGCAATATGGAAATAGTGTGCGAAATATAATACTACCCGTATAGTCAATTGCTCAACGATTAAAGCGCTCTTTCTTGACTTTGGTTGTCCCCGTTGCCACTGTTGCCACATTGTAGTGTGCGTTTGCATTTGGTGCGTCTTGCCGCAACTTTTATTACCGCATCTCTCCAATGTGTTGTGTGCTGGCCAGTGCAGCTGGAAGCGCATTAAAAATTTGCTAGCTTTGGCTTTCGCCGTTAATTTCGTGCGGCGCGTGTTGAAAATGAAAGCAGAAGAATGTGTTGTTGCTACTGCTACTCGTGTTGTTGTTGTTGTGGTTGCTGCTGTTGTTTTTGTTGCCAGCCAGCATGTCTGCCCGCTCCTTGCAACTTGTGCTCGCAGTCATAAACATTTTTTGACCAAATCCATTAAATGCCTTTTTACAGTCATCGAGACTGCCTCGACAGCATCCATTTCTCTGAATCCAACCACCCCCACCCCCACCCATTTGTTCTACTTATAACCATTCAGTTTTACAATTTGCACTCGACTGTGACACTCTTGCCATAAAAGACTTCATCCAGTGACCAAAGATATCGAAATTGCATCTGACAGCTTTGAGTATGTGGGGTGGCATGGCCACCCACAATTTTTCAGCTACATAAGTATCTCAGCATCTATGTAGAACATAATCCAGCAGTTTACTCAATGTTCAACTGTTCGATGCTGTCGACTTGGCTATTTAGAATACCAGATATTAGATACCACAAAACACGAGGTACCAGGTACCAGGTTTCAGATGCTCGTACTAGCGTTTCATCATCCATTATGTCAACTTGTCAGACAGTGTCTTCTTCCATGTGCATAACGGGCTCATTAAGATTGTGACAACAGCAAAATGCCGTCACCATCGCCAACAACTTGTTGTCTTGCTTGTCTTGTTAACAATGGCAGTTGCATTGTGGCCAGTTGCCAGCTATACTCGTATATAAATACAAGATAGCCGCATTATAAGCGCGATATCGTCGTCATCATCGTCATCGTCATCACCGCAGTTATCTAGAATGTCTGATATTTATTTAATAGGAAACATAACATTACACTTGTTGTTAAATAGGCCTCTTCTGGAAATTGGAAGATAGATAGAACCGAAATTCTTGCTAGCTTCATTCATATTTCATAATTCAAACATACTTTTTTTCTATCGATATCAATTTAGTAGATTGCGAGCTGCTATCGTCGTATTCCTTACAGAGTATACATTGACATTGAACTCTGTGTCGGATTACATTTTAAGATCACAAGCCATAAAGATTTTACGGCTAATCAGACAGCCATCGATCAGCCACACCTACACACTCGTATATGTACACATACCTATGTATATAGGAAATGATTGGGTTGGGTTATCAAACATTTCAAGCTTTCATTGATTAGTTTCGCTTCGTTTATTTTTTACATTGTCAGTAATTTCAACTACCTGAACACAAATCCTCGAATCTTATCTGGACCTATGGGGTGCAGCATCCAATACCAGACTATACATTCTAGCTATATAATCACAGCCAATACAGACTTTCTTTCAACAATGTTTAATACTCAGTAATAATGTTGAACATTCTAATCAGATAACAGATTAGAATCGCTTTATTTTGTTGTACTGAGAAAAATACCAGAACACGCGATAATACTTAGACTATTTAGTACATAACTCAAAAAATCAATAATCAATTCAAAATAAAAATTCGATTCAATGAGATATATTTTACACATGATTTTGGATTAATGGATGCTAAAATGAATGCAATATTTCGATGTCTCAGAAATCGAAGATCCCCAAAGCAGATTCCTTTTTTCGAGCCTTTTAGAGTGCATTCTGTTTTTATTTCCTAACATTTGATTGGAATTTGCGCTTTTCGCATGGCCCAGCATTGTTTTTGCTCCCAGTAGCTGTAATTTACTGCTGCAGTCAGTGAGGGAACCTTATCTGGCATATATATGGCATAGTCCGTCTACGACATGAATTTGATCTTTCAACGATCTTATCTATGACTAGCAGACAAGTTATTGTTGTTTTTGCCATTGCCTTTGCCATTGTTGCTATTGTTGTTGCAGTCGGTGGTCGCTGTTTGTGCGGCATTGTTTGAAAAACTCTAAGCCAGATACTATAGTACATTAACGCTCACTGGCTGAAAAAAAAAAAACTTTCGATACACAGAAACAAATACTGTTTGAAACATTTTCCTCTAGATTTAGGCATTTTAACGGCATTTAAATTTATTTCTTTAGATATAGTATAAAGAATAAGGATTTATATACTTGTATAAAACAAGGACTAGCATGAGTTAATGTTCTGTTTGTTTTGGGAGATGAGAAGTCTAGTCGCTGTATAATTCAGATGAATGTGAAACAAGTTCTTTAACTTCCAACAAATTGTAATACTTATATGCCTACATGATAGAGAGATTGATTGTCCTAGAATGAAGAAGAGTTGGTTATATTTATTAAAGTAAGCAAAATGCTTTATTTAGAATAATGGTAGATACATTTTTCAGTGGGTGGAATAGAAATACTTTATAACTTCTTCAATGTCCTTTCGACCTTTTACGGTAGAGGGATGCTGCAAGTATGAAAAAAAGTGCACTTTGATTTTAAAATAATTGCATAATATTTTTAGAAAATCGTTTTATGTTTGTGAAGCCACACAGACCAAATTGCCTTTTGCGTTCCAAGTAATTGGCAGTGATTTGGCTTCAACGACTATTGGCCATCTTTAGATAAAGCTTTGGCCACCTGCGAGCATTCTCTGTTTATTGCATGTTGTGGCCAGCATAAGGTTGCATTTCCCCCAAAAAGTGTTGCACGATAAAAACATAAAATGCTATATGTAGGAGGGTGAGGAGCTTGGACGCGTCTGACCATTTAGTGGCTCCTTCGGATATAATGTTTGCCAACATTGTTAGTAAACCTTGTTGTTGGTCTAAATTTTATGCAAAAATATGTTACAAGCCGATTGCAACACAGTCCAACTGAATCAAACATTAGGAACTGCCGTCAAACAAGGACATTTAATAGCAGATTTGTTTGCCAGTAATATGTGTGTAAATAGCAATAATCGCACTAAAATAAACTGATACGAATACAATGGAGACAACTTAATCCCATGTTGTAAAGCTAGAGAATTATGATAAATGGTTTTTATTTATTTCCACTTAATAATAAAACGTCAATTCCCAATGTTAACTAATGGGACCATTGAATAAAACGAAGCAACTTCCACCATTAGGGAATGCAGTACCGGCAATGTGCGATTAGACGTTTAACAATGAATTAAATAGCGAATAATGTGTGCCATTTCAACGCAATAAAAAAGATTTAGATTCAATTAATTAACGGCAGAAATGTACACAAAGGCAATAGCTAAAGGTGCAATCTAAAATTCCAGTGATAGGAATAAAAACGTACGAATGTTACAACAATATTTAATGAATCATAAATACAGCTTCTCACTCAATCAATCAAATTAATCATTGAATAGTCAATTAATTATTAATGAAAACATGACTGTCCAATAAAATGGGGCCATTAAATATCTGACTGTATATAACTACTACAACTAGATGAATTATTATTGTCAGCTTAGTGCACAAATATAATGGAAAATCCTTAAATACTCCTATTAGCTAATTAGTTTAATTGACAGAACATTTCGCCTAACATTCATTTATTTATTCCTACTTATAAGCTACCGTCTTTGAATTTTCATGAAACTAGTGCCGGAGTGTTTAGCTCTATACTGATGTTTTATATAGTAATATTTATTTATTTATTTTATTTACTTATCCTAGCGTTACAAGTACAAGATTACTTTTAAGTTATTACGCTGGCTTTCCATTTTCATATATAGAAAAATATTTATGATTTTACACAAAAATGTGGTCACTTTTGTGGAAACTTCACTGCTCTATGAAATACATACATGTCCCCAGACTCTTCGGATTATACCTTACTTATAGTTTAAAACCAATCTTTTTGAGCTTTTCCTTATTCCTGTACATATTTGAAACATGTTGTTATGTAATTCAATTATTAATTTTTGTTAACCTATATAAAGGGTGCGCAATTGACTAAAGGGTGCGCGACATAGCTCTTCCGGCGAGAAGAACAGCGTCGGAGGTGTTATTGGATTATTGATTTTTTAAGAAACACGAACATCTATGTAGAGTTTTAAAACTACTAACTATACATGGCATGTACGACGCAAAGTAGTACTCTATATTATGTAGTAGGAAATTCTTCGAAAATTCATCAAAAGATCAATCGATTCAAGAATTAACTTTTGCAAAGTTTCAAGAAAATTTACTACTAGAACTATTCGGATAATAACTCGATGAATGCGAGCTATTAACTATACTCGTATGTAGTTTTTTTCATTCGTACAGTAACAGTGTTGAGTGTAAAGACAACGACTGCCTTTCCCGCCTAGGCCTGGTTGCCGGCTCTTTTTTTTTGCGACGTACTCTCCAAATGAATCGTTGTTGTTGTTGCTGCGTCATTTTGTTGCTGGACTTGCTGCATTTATTTCATTTGACTTTACATTTCTACATTTCGTTTTGTGTGTGTATTATGTTTTTTTTTTTTGTGTTACTTTTTTTATAAACACTCTGGGGGATTTCCCTGCTAGGCAACAACAAAAGCAACAACATCGCTGCTGATTTAGCTGCAGGCGCCGACGTCGACAGCGTTATGCACAACGTGTTTGTTGTTGTTTTTATTATTTAGCTGCGTGCTCTGCTAACGCTAACGATTTATTGTTGTTTCTGCCTGTGCCTTCAGCTTCTACCTTCTTCCTGTTTCTCTCCCCCGCTGGTTCCTTCCAAATGCCAGCTTATGTCTGCGTGTGCGTGCACTTGGCCCTGCTTTTGACCCATTCCGCCAGCCCCCCAGCCCCCATTCCGTCATATTCCCCATTGTGTTGTTCTGCATTGTTTCAGCTGTTCCTTTTACTCGATTACTGTTGAACATTTTTCAAATGCGTTCCGTTTAGTTGAGTCCTTCGGAGGGCAATGGAGGCTTAGCCAAAGCCGCTGGCCAGTTTCAGTGAAGAGGCCAAAAGCAAAGCATTGCAACTAACAGTTTTTATATCCTGTATCTCAATAAGAGTAGTAAGTGGGTGTTATCAAATAACTATGTCGTTTGTAAACTCCGAAAAAGTCGAGCTAGCTAAAATGAATGTGTGTCCATCTGTCCAGAAGTAGGAAAGTGTTGTATGCTGGAACCCCATGTACAACTTCAAGTAAAGTCAAGGTAAAGATTTTAGAGTTTCGAGTAAGTAGAAATATATTTTTATTCAATTTATATTAATAAAATTTATGATTTATTTTATTGTAAAGTTTTATAATTTTCAGTTAAAAAAAACAGTTTCTAGTTTTTGGGTGAATCCTGGATAACTATTGAGTTGTTTGGATCAGTTGGCTTGCAGCAAACTGAGTTATGAATGAATTGTTATTCCTTTCTTTCTTCTAAGGTTTTACTTAATGCTAGTCTTAGATGAAGATTTAAAGCAAAGCGTAACGCAACAAAAACCATTGCAACGAACTTTTGACTATTAACAGTAAGCTTCTAGACCAGAAAAATGGATTCAATTGATTGATTGAAAAGCTTGAACAATTTATACGTACATATATACATAAATAAGAAATTCAAGGCTTTATCACTGTAACTATGTCTATCCCTCTATTTCTATGCAAACTAGTCTTTCGGATAAAAACTACTGAGCTGAAATTGTTAGAAAAGAGTAATGTACTCTCTGCTAACAGATATATGATATGTGTGCATCATTGAAACCTTCAGCTGATGCTCTGTTAAAAAATAAATTAGCCATATAATTAACACGTAAAGGAACTGTCCGATATGAAAAGATATTGTAATATTGCTGTGCCCAAAAACGATGTACAGATCCGGCTCACGTAGAAACCATTGTTTGAACAACCTAATACTAAATTTGGAAGTTAATTGTTGCGTGTGTTTTAAAAGTATATACTCTTTATAGGAAAGAGCGCGGTTTTTATGAATTTTATGATTTCTTATGAAGATATTTCATCCTTCTGGAATTTTGATAAATGTCGGTATAGCCAACGTAATGTATTTATTTGTTCTTGTCTTGAGTGCAGCGTATCTAAAGGTCGCGGAGGGTAGAGCTTTGTTTTTAGAGTTTTTTTATTTTTGTTTGCAGATTTAGCCCTCTTCATTGCCATTGGAGAATTTTCCTGAACTGCACTCAACTTTGGCATTGCCCGCTCGACCACAACTGCAACTGCAACAGCAACAACAACAACAAGAACGTTACAACAATGAAGAATAAACAGCTATTTATGAAACATAATTGTAAAATTAAAGCTAATTAATTAGTCAAATTAAATCCAAAATCATTTGCAAATGAACATTACTCCCCGATTTGTGGTTGTTTTGTTGTTGCCGTTGTTGTTGTTGCCGCCGCTGAACTTTGTATGAATTCTTCATTTACTGGCATACAATTTTTTCGATTTTTTTCGACGCTTACACAAACACACAATCGCCGCGCATGCACAGACAGAGAAGCAGAGGCAGGCGCGACAAAAGACCAGTTCCAGTTTGTCGTTGAAAATCTCTCGAAAAAATTTCCGAAGCGTGAAGCGGTGGCGTCGCAGCGCAGTTGCAGCGCAGCAGCATTGTGAGCAGCTAAAACAGCTGTTCCGTTTTGTTTCGAACTTGACGCAAAGTCAAGCGAGTTTTATTGTTGTTGTTGTTGTTGTTGAAGTTGTTGTAGAATGTGTCGTCGCCTTTGCTTTGATTCAGTTTTGCTGTTCTAGCCGCAAAAGCGACCGAGCGAGCCAACCAGCCAACCAGCTAACCAGCCAACTGACTAACTGGCCGGCAGCTTCAAGGTGACGTAATTCCAACGCCTAAAGTGGCATTTATTCGCTTCGGCACATCAAGTATCAATTACAATCATTCACAAAATCGACGACGTCGATGACAAACACAAGCGCACAAACACAAACACAAACAATGCGGCGGGCGGGCGGCCGAGCGATAAACGCAGCGCGCGCGTCATTGTGGGTCAGCAGCAGCAGCAGCAGCAACAGCAGCGGCAGCAATAACGCTTCACATCATTATCTCCATCATCTCCACCATCTCCACCATCTCCACCATCTACATCGTCATCATGATGATTAACATCTTAGCCATCAGTGGCTGCCATTTGATAGCCTACAGAGGGTCCGGCTCCTTTGAGACATTGGAGAATTTGAGCAAGAACAAAGTTTTTGCATATTCTTATATGTTTTGACCATTTGTTGTTGAGTGAATAGGAGAGATGTTGATATATGTATGTATATGCCAACATATGTTTTGATTAAAGTCGTTCTTGCTGCATACAATTCAATGAGCCCGTAACAAAGTTAACGGCCGTCTTATGGTTTTTGCAAAGATCATGCAATAGTTAAGAGCTACGTTCTCGAATCTGTCAAAAGCCAAAAAATGCTGATTGAATATACTTGTACAAGTATACTTATATCTTATAAGCATCATATGTGCGATTACATGTCGGCATCGAGAACTAAGTTCAACTGCCTTTGTCTGTTCGTGTTCTCTCCTGACCAAATCCAGTTTGTTTATCATATAGTCGGGATTCTATCAAACCCCAACGGATAATTGACACTAATAAGACCATGCGAAGTATCGGTCGACCCAAAGTGAAGTCACCAATAAATCCGGAACGAAACTTGTTGCATGTAGATAAGGAGGTTATATCAAAGTATTATGAATAGAAATTAGATAAGCACACCTAAACATATATGTACGTATAGTAATAGTATGGACTATATGTACTAACTTACTAAATGGCTATTCATAGCAATGCATCATAAGTCAAAGCTCACTTTAGATCAATCTCAATCAATGCGATCACAACCTTGGAGTTGAACTGCGGCAGCAATATCGTATAAACACGAATTGATCCATTTGTCGCACATATAGTCACGAGCTGAAATACTTGCAATTATGTTTGAACCAGAGCAAATGTTATTGAACTTTCGACCGGGGTTAGACTAATTCGCACACAAATTTGTATTTTTATGTATGTAGGCTTTAAAAAGTTGATTGCAAAAAAGTTCTATGCAGTAGAAAGCCAGATTTTTAAAATACAGATACGTTCGTCAATATGAACAGCGAAATCGCTCTCTCTCCTCATTTATTAACAGCTATTATATTTTTCTCAATAGTCACTTAGATTAGACCCTTTATTTAAACTCTCGACAGAAAATAGTCCTCAAGCTTGACTTGTTTCTAATTAAAAGAAAATTATTGATTGGTACAACTTCATTCCTTCCTGACAGAAATGGTTGTACTTGTAATAACTCATCTTACAAATACATTTTCTGCGACTTTAGAGATACATACACACATAAGGTCTAGCTCTACTTAATTAGTCTTCATGGCTTTGTTTTTTTCTTCTCTACTCGCTTTTCTATCAGTGTACGATGGATGTCTAGTAGACACGTGCTAATGCCTGAAGTCACTTGCTATTTAATATCTATATATTACGTTTATAATTAATTAGTGCCCAGCACTGTTGACAGCGCCGAGTTGATTTAAAGTCTTGATGATGGCATCAGTTACCATGGGCTATCACCTTCCGCCTGCGCATCCCCTTCCCGCCTCCAGCCCCTTACCGCCCCATTCTAGCAAGATGCTCTTGAGCAAGATGGACTTGATGCGAAATCGTTGACTCTAAATTGGTAGCTGCTAAAAGCCAAAGCAAACAGACTAAATAGTGAAGAGAGATGTGAAAAGAAATGAAGCAAAAAAAAAAAACGTATGTATATGTATTTATACTTACGTGTATGTATATGTACACATAGAAAAGAAATAGCCGCGACGCTGACAACGCAGCCAATAAAGGTGGGTAAGAGACGTCTCGGGCATCTAGACCTATGCATAGGATAGATAAGTATGCTATATACATGCATACATACACACACATACATATATCTGGTATTGGTAGCGCGCGTATCTGTTTGCGCTTTCAACTCGCCTGCGAAGTTTTCTCGCCTCTTTCAAGTTGTTTGAAAATAAATTATAAATAAATTTTAATTAGCTAAAAATAGCAATAAAAATTTGAGGAATTGCCGCCGTGTGGCCACTTGAGGTGGCACTAGATGCCTTTGCTGCCACGTCGGTGGCTGTTGTTGTCATTATGGTGACAATGTGGCTCCGTTTCATGAGCCGGCAACGGCTGCCGATGATATCAGTTTACACTTGCAACACTCACCAGAAGAAGAACAGGCAACAGCCACAGCCACAGCCATAGCTATAGCCCTAGCCTTCGCCTCAGTCTTCGTCTTGGCACCAGCAGCAGCATCGTCATTTCGTTTGTCTCCAGTTCGGTCCCAGAAGCAAGAAATCCTTAGCTTCTGATGTATATTACGCTAATGATTACGTTGCTTTTGCTGCTTTTGATGGCAGTGGCTGCCTTTTGGAGTCCCATCTGCATGTTCCATGTAAGCGCGTTTTTGTATCTCTGGAGCATCTGTGGCCGTCCATTAAATGGACTGACCAGCTGTTGGAAAATTTGCATTAAGGTGTCAGTGGCAGTGTCGTCTAAGCATACATATACGCAGACGTATATCATACTTATATATACTTGTATACACGCATATGTATGTAGTTGGTGCCTGAACGGTGGCAGCAACATGTGCGTGCCACACAGCCTTCAACTTGGCAAACAAGTAGCATTATCGAGAACTACAACCAGTACGCCAATTTGCATGCAAATTGTAAATAAACAAAATGATTGTACAAATAAAATATCAATTGTACCTTAAAATAATAAAGACAACAACATCAACACTATACTCGTGGTGTACACTGCCAGCAAATTAAACATCAAATGAACTTGTCGGTGCTGGCAATTTTTTAACGCCTTTCAATAGCGTCCAATGCCCAATGACTGAGATTTATTTTTTATTTTCTCGCTGTTGTTGTTGCTGTTGTTTCTGGCGTATTGTATATATGCATGCAGTATTTGAGCTTTACTGTTTATATCTCGATTTTTGTTGTTGCGGTGCTGCTGTTTTTTTTTCTTGGTTTTTTGCCTATTTGCTTATTTATCTTTCAACTTTTCGACTTTTGGTTGCTATTGAACCCAACCGGGCGACCGACCGAGCTACCGACCGACAAACCAACGCACTAACAGACTGACAGATCGACCGACCAGCCGACCAGACCATCCAGCGAACCAGTCAACCAAAAGTAAACAATTGTTTAAAAGCGAATTTTTCAATTTTCATTTCACGGGCAACAGGCCCGAAAAAGAAGCAGTCGTAAAAACTAAGCAGACAGGCAGACGGACGACAGGACGGACAGCAGCCTTTGCCACAATCAAGTCAAGCCGAGTAAGAGATAACCGATGTTGATAAGGGTAATTCGAATATAGCCAGGTGGGTGGGCGCTACTTGCTTGCTCGGGTGTGCCACAAGAGGGTGGGGCGTTGTGGTGTTTGGTTATTGGCCAAATTGATTTAACCCGTTGTGTGCTTGTGCAATTAAGTTAAATTATTTCTTGCAGCCTACGAGTTTTTGAATCACTTTAAAGTGTTATCTTAAGACAGTGCCAGAACTTAAATTTAAAACTTAAAATTCCAGAACCAAAGTGGAAAACGAAAGTGTGTCGAAATTGTTGTTAAAAATTGATCCATCAAAAATGTTCATTAATGAAAACATTTCAATGGGCTTCGACTAATAATATTAGCCCGAAACAAAACAATAATTGAACGTGTGTCAAATCACCTCCAAGCAAATGATTGCCTGTCGAGACATGTCTATGTGGCACAGTTGGCGAATGATAAGAAATATTCGAATATGCAATGCCTTTAAATTGTCCAAATGATTTATTATCCCTCTTGGGTGGTACTAGTGAATTGTATTTTTGCGTGGCGATATGTATGTTTGAACAGATCTGCAGTTGAAGCGAGGAGGCGTATGTTTGCCAGTGTTAGTAAGCATTGTGAGCGATTCGTTACATTTAAGTACTAAAGAGGAATGCTGCAAAGCACCTCTCAACATTTAGCCAAAAGTTTATGGTAAGTTGCTAAAAAATAACCGCCATATCAGCTTACAAAGGACACAAAACGTAGAATTCTTTTGCAGTTCTGACTTGACACCTAATTATTATATCAACGTAAAATTGCAGTCTTTATTTTATCCGACACCTTAAGAAGTCGTTGAAGACAGTCTTCTGACTGTCTTCTGACTGAAGCACATTTGCTTTAAATATTGGTTCGATAGATTGCAAAAGTTGTTTGATCTTTTCTCCAAAGTAAAAAGACATCCTTCTTCTAAAAGGCGATGTCATGTAGAATGGTTAATATATAGATGCATAGCACACGTTTCCGGTCCAGCGTTTACTTTTTACAATAATATACTCGTATGTAAATACGCGGGCCTGCATGTTTGCTGGAAGAACAGATAATAGGCCAAAAAAAATGCCTTGAAAAGTAATTGTGTGATTCTCACTTCGGCCTAACACCACCACTGAATCGAATTGTTTACACATACACCATACGCTTATAACAATAAACTGCAAAAATGTGTACCGATGAGATATGCTTCCCCTGCCTCAGATATTCTTTTATTTCATCAATCTAGACATCGATCGGCACTTAGCGCCGCCATCATATTAAGCATGTTGCTTTTGTGTTACAAGTACTTGAGTGTTGCTGTGGAGGTGGTTTGTTGAATTTTGCATACCCTATTCCCGGAGGGGGCTCGTACGAGTACGTAACAGGCAGAAGAAAGCATTTGCGTTCTTAGTGGGGGTATCCGAATCTGAATAAGCGGCTGGATTTGAAAGAGATTTGGAACTTTACTAACTCCTAGAAAAGAAGAGCTTATTTTAAATTCCTCTTCGGTTAACCCCCCTCTGCTGCATAAGTTTATTAACATTCCAATTCAAAGTAGGTAGATAATTGGCTGTGGCCAAAACAGTTTTCTTCAGGGTATTTCTCGGTCGGACTAACTCGAACGTAGGTACCATTCCACTTGTACTATCTTGCTGTTTTGCGAGTTGATGTGCAAAACAAATGTTGCCAAAGAAATGAAAAGAAATGCAATAAAAATTGTGTAGCCATGTGGCCAATAAAATTGGGCATTCGTTCTAATAGGTTGAATGTTTGTTTTAAAAATATACCAGCGCTAATAAATAAGTACTTTGATAATATATGGGAAACATCTTGGATAATTCATCGAGAGCCCAGCCAGACTAGGGGCGAGCTATTTAGTTTGTAGAACAATTAAAGCAATGAAAGCAATCGGCAAACACGTACACATCGCTTAAATGCATATAAGTACAGGGGCATATAAATTGGAGCAATCGGACCAGTTGCTGTACCCGATGTAGGCATCGGCGTCGATGGCGTTAACCTTCATGAAACATATTTATTTACATGTGGCTCGTGCCTGGTTATTTAATGCAAATTGCATTGTCTAGTCGAAAGCTATAAGTAGTGTAGTATATGTGTATTTGTGTGTGTGCCTTCTCATTAATAGTACTATTAAATACATTTTCTTATATACAAGCACTATATATAAAACTGGCTGCTATAATGATTGTGTGGTCTACTTTAGAATTGGCGATGTGGGGGAAATTCTATGACAATCTACCATTTCCCATTTGTTCAATAACCAAGAGCTGAGGCTGAGCCGACTGCAATCTTCAAGAACTAAACACTTGGCATTTATATTAAATGTTTTATATCTGCCCCACTTATAATGACTGCCATAGGAATGATCAGCTTGTTTGTTAACAAATTATCACATTTTGTCAATAGAGACATCTACTTATATAGTACACACATACTATATATATAGTACTTAGCATGTATAGTTGTAGTTTACCTACAAAGTGTGTTTTATTTATTGAGCTATATTTGTTAAGTCGGCCTCACTATTTTCACCATTTTCCGATATATATAGTAGTACACACGCGCTTGCATAAGCAGATGAAACTGTCAACTATATTTATTAAAATTAAGTAATAAATGAGACTCAAAGAGCTTTAAATTGTCAGCTCTGAATTGTTTGTTGAATAATGTAATTGAACTGTGACTTCGGCGTCTAATCAGTGGCAGTGGCGCTTGCGGCTTTGTTCTTCATTTGTTGTACTTAGCTGACCGCGTGATTAACGCTTTATTGTTGCTAAACAGACACACACACACACACACACAGAGACACACGCACACACAATCTCAGTCTCAGTGACTTGGAGTATTGTTTTCGAAAAGAGTACCAGCTTCGAAATGAATTTGTTTCAAGTTCTCTTTCGTAATTAATTCAATTCCCATTCCTTTTCCATTTATCATGAATGCTGTAATTGATACGCTTTTGTTGCTGCGTCTGTAATAGCTTTTGAAATGCAATAAAGCGATCATAACCTTTAACATCATTATGTCGCTTCTCAACAATATTGCAGAAAAAGTACTCTTTATGCTGGGTTGCTGTTTTTGCTGCATATTATTATTTGCTTTAAATATTTAGTGCAAATTGTATGGTCGATGACTGTTGTCTGTTCTGTTGTTGTCATTGCGGCTTCAGCTATTTGCTAAATTATAATAATAATAATAAAATCAGTAGGGTTCAGTGCCAAAGTCGACGATTTATCGTGTGTTTATAGAGCTTTATTAATTTCATTGTAATACTTGTACTCGTAATGGCCGACCGACTACTCCGTCACATATGTATTAAATATTAATGACAAATTTATTCACATTTATATTGCCAATAAACCACAACAAAGCGCATGCCACACATCAGACAATGCAAAACAGGCAACAGACAGCGGACAACGGACAACAGACAACGGACAGAGGAAAGGGAATGAGCGTTGTTGGTGATGGCGATGGCGATGGCGATGCCGATGACATGGAGAACATTTTAAATAAAATGGCTGCAGCAAATCACAATAAAAGCCACAAATTTGTGGAAACAGCAAACGATTTCAAATGTGGGCAGTTAGCTTTAACAAATCGGGCTGACAAATAACGACTAAGCGAGTTGTGGTGGCAACCGGACAGCATCGAAAAAGATTTGAAAATCGATGAATTGGTTTCGCTAGCTTCGCCCACCCCTCAAATATCTGTCGTAAGCCACACACACACCCATATGAATAATTCCACAACCTTAAGCTGCAACAAAATTCAATTAAATTCTTAACTTCTTAAAAGAAAAGTTTTAGTTTTGCCGAAGCGACTAAAATGCATTTTGTCTGCATTGCGTTTGAGGTGGCAAGGACGTGTCGATCATTGTTGTTGGCTTCATTGAATTATTTATCAGTCGATATGTGGGATGACCTGCCCTGACTCGGCAGTTCCACTTTTTACATTTTTTGGGCCAGCCAGGAGCACAGGTATTGATTATTTTTGTAAAACAGATTCGAAAGCCTGGCCTTTGCGGCAAAATCCATACTATTTGGAGCAATTCAAGACGCCTTAAAGCCAGTTGTGGTTTATAAACGAAGCTCAAAAATTAGTCTTTTTTGTTCTACGAGTATTACCATAAACCTAGCAGTCTGATGGGACAACATTTAAGTTTTAATGTCCATAATATTGTAGACAACAAGTATTCGTTCAGCACGTAAATAATTTCTTTTGAATAAGAACAGAGAACAGAGAAATCTCCAGCCCGAGCGATGGAGCTTTGGGGGCTTCCCCTGGCTATGCCGTATAGTTTTTGCAAATGAAACCGAATAAAACAAACACAAATCCGCACAAACTTAGTTTAAGGAACTACCATAACATCCAAATTCAGGGAATTTTAACGGATGGCCCGATTTGCATCCGTATTCGCGCTAACTACAAAACGAGCCATTATATAAACAAAACTATCGAACGCTAACATCCCTTTTTTTAAAATCTGCACTCTGAAACTGTGTTGCAAAAACTTTCGATTGAGATATATGTAGACAATCCCGATTGGTAGTATCTATAAAAATCTAAAAGCCAGCTGATATATAGTATGGTCTGCTGTTCCTTTCGTCACTACATGGACTGCCATCCGTGGGGATTAGCTCTAATACACCTATTTTTATAACCGGTACCCAATGGGAAATATTATAAACAAGAAGGAGACCCCATAGAGAGTATATACTTGTATTTTCTTAAATCCGTCTGGAGGAACGCCTGCATCTCGGAAACCGCTAATCCCACACGCACCAAACTTAGTGTGTAGACTCATCTAGTCTCTAACTTTTTAGCGCCCTTCAATCTGAAGCAGCGGATTAGCTTCTTCTTCTTGCTTTTATAATGCACGCCGATAACAATGCATATAACACAGCAGAGTGACGGAAGTTTTTCGCTGTCGGGCCTGCTCGACGGTAGCCTCATTCTCCCTTGTTATGCATGCAGTTTTTGCAAGAATCTAACAATAAGTAATTATTCCAAATGGGAAAGCAAGTAAGTGAGGAGAGCGCGTGTAAATGAAGCGATTTAACTTTATCACAGGTGTTTGTTATTCGAGCTCAATAATTGCATAAGCTTGTGAGAACTTTTGTGTAGAAAGCCACAATCACTGTTTTATAATCCGGCTATTCTCCAGGGGAGTTGTTACATAAATTTTAGAAAATATGTGCATAAATGTCAACTCAATGCTAATCAAAATGAAATTCCTGAAGTTCTTATTATTTTTCCCTTAAGTCATTATTTAAGTAAATGGAATAACATGACTAACTACAATTTTATCTTCTGCTGTATGATGTGCTTAATATAGTATGTATATGAATGTATTGTGTGCACATGCAGTGTATTTGTATTCAGTTATCAGTTTCCTTATAAAAGCTCTTGACCAAATTAAGAGTGAGATCATCATCAGTACATTAAAAGGAAAAAAACCCGGAAATACTCTGCTGTAACTAACTACGCTAATGCAAGGAGTTTATTTTTAAATTCCTATTGTTATTTAAAAGAAAATTTGATCTCACTGCTCGTTCCGTTTAACGCTCTGCAAATTCCTTATGCAATATACAATATATATGTACAAGTACAAGTACAAGTATGTATGTATCAGTGTCTAGTCCACACAATACACACAGCATCCACAAATATGTAGAAACTTGCTCTCCGATTATACTCGTAGATTTGCACGATCACGTTGCCCGTGAACGCGCACAGTATACAAGTAGAATAGAATACTTGTAGAATAGAATTGGATCTGATCTTATTGCCAACCAGTTCATGTGAATGTGATATTCCATGTACATAGCTACGGCTCCAGCCACCCACATCGGCTCTCAATTAACAGTTGCACTTTGTCAAATGACATAATCCATATAAATACTAAATATATTGTATAAACATGATGCTGCTGCTGCTGCTGCTGCTGCTGGTGCTGGTGCTGGAGTGTTGTTGCTTTTGTTTCGAGTGCTTAGTCACGCAGCAGCAGTCTACCAGTGTGAAAAACAAGTCAGACAATTTTCGCAAGTGGGCGTGGCACCGCAACGCCGATAAAAATTACGAGTAATTAAGGCGTAGACGCGACACAGACAACGACTGCGCCGCCTTGTCTGGAGTTTTTTCGTTGGCAGCGATGCCTCGCGTGGGGGCTTTACATAAAGCTCGACTTGACATTGACCAGCACCAATACCAGCAGTAGAAGTGGCAGCAGCAGCAGTAGCAGCAGCAGCAGCAGCACAGTCGCTGAGTTGCTGGGCGGGCAGCTGAACAAGTGGATATGCAGCAGCCGGGCCAAGCAGGCCGGAGCAACAGAAACAGGCCCGCCAGCGGCCCTTCGGTCCTCGCAAGCACTGTGGGTCCAAAGCTGAAATAATGCGAATCTCTTCTTTTAGATTTCATATAAAAAAATAAAAAATATTCTAAACTGTAAACTGCATCCACTGCATCGCATTAAATGGAATAGGTTTTTAATTGTTCAATCAAATAAATAAATATTTAAATAGATATTTTGTGTAAAGTTATAACAAAGGTTTAGCTTTCTGAAAACATATTATAAGCAACCCGTATTATTATTCTCAGAGGAAAGCCTGCCTCAACCGATCAAGACAAGCCTTAGACAAAGAAACATTTGAATCCGAAAATCTGTTCCAGTTGTTGGAAATTACAAAAATGTCGTCAAATGCCAGTTGACTTAAACACCATTACTTATATTTAGGCATGTTTGTATTCATTTTTTTCATAAAGCTATTTATTTTCAAGCTAGGAGACGCGAATGGCAATGCAATGCTCTGAGATATCTACTTTTCTCACTATATTGTAGTCTTCACAAAAGCATCAAATGCGATTCAAGAGCAGATTTGCTTAAAAAACGTTCAAAAATAATATTTATTTTATAAAGCATTTTTATATATATTTATAATTTATGGAGCAACTTGATTGTTTATGTCAAATTTGATTTATAAAGCATTGTTCTGCGTAATGCACTATACTATATAAGGATAGGTGGATTTGTGTTCATTTGTCAATGAATTAGACAGGAACTACATTAAATAATTTATTAAGGCTATGAATTGAAGAGACTACTCGAATTGGTTGTATTACGATTATTCAGAATTGAAACATTTTATAGCCTGTACCCAAAGGCTTAAAGGCTATACTAGTTTTGTGCGAATGTATGTAACAGGCAGAAGGAGGCGTGTCAGACCCCACAAATATATTCTTGATTAAGATGACAAGGCGAGTCGATATAGTCTTGTCCGTCTGTCCATCCGTCCGTCTGTCTGTATGTACGCAAAAGTATAATTCATATTTTTTCCATAACTCCTGTAATTCTTGGAATTTCGAACTTTGGTAATTTCATCCAGTTAGTTATGTGTCCGTTTGTTAAGTTTCATCATGATTGGTCAATTTTGAAGAAAGTTATAGCCATAAATAAAATTGCTGCCCAAGCTCTGCCTGCAGCTATGCCCGCAGCTCTGCCCGCAGCTGTTGTTGTTGTTGCTGCTTTGGTTAAACTTTGTGCTGCATACGTACACGCATATAAATACGCAGAGACACGATTGTGATGTAAATTAATTCTATTGAATTAATTAATAATTATTTAAATTAATAAATAATTAATTAAATTAATTAATAATTAAATAAATGAAATCAATTAATAATTAATTAAATTGATTAATAATTAATTAAATTAATTAAATTTTTTTAATACATTTTTATTTTTTAATTTTGATTTTTTATTGAAAGGGAGAGTACAGGGTATTTTACTGTAGGGCTTGCTCGACTGTAGCGTTATATCTTGTTATATGCATATATGTATAGGACTCGTATGTGGTTGCTTGACGGGCTGAGACCACTGTGGCAGCCCCTGCTTGGATAGGTGCCAAGAGCGAAGCTTTTGAAGTGCCAACGTGCTCGCCGAGCTAAATGTAACTCGAGACAGGTCCGATCTACTGATGCTGATCAGCATCAGCATCAACATCAGCAGGTGGTGGTGTTGTCAGAGGGCTGCACTTAATTGAGGCGGTTCTGCTGAACACTAACAACTGCAACAACAACACCAACAACAACAACAACAACACCAACAACAATAGCATCAACAATAGCCGCAATCATGCACATGCAATGCAGGAAGTAAATGCGAATAAAGCTGAGCGTAGAGGGGAGCAGAGCCGATGACAATGGAAGTTGGCGTTGTCGCTCACGCTGGCAACCGTTGGCGTTGGAGAACAAGTTACAGTAAATATTTGTAATTATGTTGTTGTGCAGCGGGTGACGTCAGTGGGCAGCGCTGCAGAGATGCGTAAATGGATGAAACGTGGCGACGTCGCGCTCCGTTGCAGCTGCAAGAATGCAATTGCAAAAGCAGCGGACGCGATGGCGACAGCGGAAGTGGCAAGGAAGTGAATATTATTAATGGCTTGCCGGCTTGCCGGCGACACCTTCAAACAGATGCTGTGGCAATGCCGGTGGTGGGGGTGGTGCTGCTGTTCTTACTATATACATAGTGCTAACTGCCTGTCTTTTGCCTTCATTCTTGCTGACGCCTCGGGACAAACGCTTTGTGCTTTTTACTTGCAATTTGCTTACGTTTTTTAATGCTATTTTGCTTGTATTGTTTCATTCTTTGTTGTTGTTGTCATAGTTGTTTTTGTAGTATGCCAAAAAAAAAAAAACAGCAAAAAAAATGCAAAATGTTTGGCATACTGGTGTTGTTGTTGTTGTTGTTGTTGTTGTCGCACAGCTTGTTTCGCGTCTTGTTTAACGTTGTTGAAGCGCTCAAATTTCGCCGCTGCGCGCGTAAAACGAACATCACTTGGACAACAAAGCACAACTGGGCTGTGGTTGTAGATTGGTGTGTCTGTGTCTGTGTGTGTGCGGTGGTGTATGGTGTGTGGTGACGACATGCATTACTAATCTACGTGTGTATATATCAGTATGTACAAGTATATGCGATTTTGTACATGCATTGTTGACATGTGGCTAAATTCAAATTTCAAGTCATGCCAACAAAAATGTTTGTCTGGTCAGAACATTTTCATTTGCACTGCCTTTCAATGCTCTTCAATGTAACTCAAAGGGGGTGCCATTAATATTTATCTTATGATTTGGTTTTCAATTCCATTCGAATTCTTTTTCAAAGTAATACCACAATATTGTTCAAATATTCTCTAAATTTGAACACCCTTTGGCTTAATGTGTTTGAAAATCTTCTGGAAAGGATTGTAAATACCAACCATCAACTGACATATAACTTTGCATAACCTGCCTTAAAATGTTATCGCCCTGAGTCTCATCTGAATAATTCAAGTAAATTGTAATCACTCTGAGAAATGTTTCCTTATTAAACAATCAATTACAATACAATCCCCCTGGCTATGAGAGACTGACAGTCTTTAGAAAATCATCGCAATTTAAAGCATATGTGTATAAGCATGTGAATAATTATAAAACAATTGCATATTTTTTATAAATACACAGTCAGCTTTAAGTCTCTTTAAATCTTTTTAACAGCTAGATATTATATAATAGCACTGAATAGTGTTGCCATTTATTATATGTAGAATATTTTCATAGGAATAATCATCTAATAAGATGCTTTGTGCAAGCGTATACAAGTTTCGACGTTTCAGAGTGTACTTGTTATTTTATTTGCAATTGTGTTTTTTTTTCTTGAATTTTTATCTTTATCGCGTTTCAAAGTGCAAAAATTCTCGGAACCTTTGTTGGCTTTTTGCTTGCCGATAATCAACTAAGCCCGTCAATGGCTCGCATATCGCTCGAAGCTTAACCTTTTGCTTATGCTGACCATGTTTGTTGACCAGGTTGCCCAGGCCACTGGTGGCGCTCGTGTGCGCTGGTTGAGTTGAGTGAAACCACCAGTATAGTATGTGCGAGTACAGATAGTACACGCCCGTATATAAGTACAATACGCATACGCCCCATTGGTGATGCAACAGCTGCGATTGCGGTTTGTTGCATCTACATAAGAGTACTTGGATATAAACAAATCAATTTTCTGGATGGGTTACAGCGTGTTGAGGTTGAATATGCACTACTGGTATTGTCCATGTTGTGTGTTTTCCGTGCAGCTCCAACGAGCCATGCAATCAACTTTATTTAGCCGATTAACACGAACGCGCTCATTACCACAGCACGAGCTTGAAATCGAGTGGCACTTGTGGCTGCCACTGTCCAAGCAGACAAATGCTTGTCGCCCAGTTACATACTACAAGTATACGAGTACGTCCACACACATACCCTCCTGATACGTACATACATACAAGTAGGTATACACCTCATGTCTGTGTGCACTTTACTTTGCACGCACTGTTGAGCTTTTTCACCATTTCTCAATGACATGGCCACTAAGCTCCACAGATGTCTGAAAATTGCAATCTTCAAGCAGCCTTTCTCCTCTTTTCTCTTCTCTGCTCTCTCTCTCTCTCTCTCTCTCTGCTGTCATTCCATCTATCTTCCTATATCCCTGCTGTTTCAAAAACCACACCTTGCTTGTTTGCGACGCTGTCTGGGCAGCATTGTACGACCGTTTGTCTGTCTGCCTGCCTGCCTGTCTGTCTATCTGTTACTTCAAACGGAAATATGACAAAAACACACACACACACATAATAATAGGTATATATTACATATTCATGTACATTATGCCACATGATTATCATGATGGTTTTGCTTATTATGCTGATTATATTTATGCATGTGCAACAACTTCCACGTGCCCGCACTGCCAACGCGATCCCAGGCTACCCGCATAGAATCGCAGTCCAACTTTATGATTATGTATGCCTATAAACATACGTAACTAGGCGCTTACAAGTATGCTTTTAGGGATGAGGCCGTGACACAATATAAATGCACACAGATTTTCGATTTCTCACACACCAGCAACTTGGTATTTTCTGGACTAGTTTGAATTCATTTGCTCGACTTCAAATCAAATGTGCTTCTTTCAAAATGTAGATGAACGTTTTATACATTTTAAGGTCCATTTCCATCAACTATGGCTGATGTTGATTACAGAGAGTATTATTTGTGATTGCTCGAACTAAAATGGTCTTCCATAGTGTTGAGCATACTCGTATATTGTTATTATTGATTAACGGATACCAAAAGCTAATTCAATTGGTATATTCGCGGCCAGCCATTAAATTGGTCCATTGGCGAGTTGATGTCTTGTTTTCTTCTTCCAATACCTATACAAGTATGTCCTACAAAGCAGATGTGCCGACAGGCTAACAAAAATAAAAGTCCCTCTCAGCTGGCAACACTAATTAACCAAATTAACATATTTTAATGATTTGGGCTGATGAAATTTGGTTAAACTTCGCTCATAACCATTAACCAGTTATCGCCATGAAATCCTTAGCAATTAAGAACAATAATGATGATTGTACGCATAATATCGCAAATACACAACAGGTTTCTCGTTTTCAAGTGAATGGCAAACAGAACCATCCGAATGGAAACCGAACAGCATTTAATTTCAATTGAAGCACTTAGATTAGGTTGCTTGATTAAATGTGGGGGTCTTGTTTAGTTGATTTGTCGTGATTTAGGAAAGCCTCGGCATTACTCATCGCTAGTCTAGTCCCATTTGTCGTGTGCTTGACATATTTCCGCTCTTGCTTAAAAGTTTGTTCAAACAATTTGGCAAAATTTTCGTAACAACTTTTCAAATTGAGAACGCGCTCAATGCTCGCGTGTGTGTGTGGACATGTGAGTGTATCTGTGTATCTGTGTATCTGTGTGTTTCGTGCATAACTTTCTGTGTGTGTGTGTGTGTGTGTGTGTGCGAGTGCGAGTGTGTGAGTGAATTTGTTGTGCACTCGCATGTAAGCAAATAGCTGTATTAAGAGCTATAATCACTTAATTTTCGACAAGCCTCTGCCTCTCTACATAATAAAAAGTCAACGCTGTCGCAAAGGGGGAAAAGAGACAGCGGAATAGAATGAGAGGGGGAGAGAGATGGGGACTGAGAAATATGGAGGTGCCTCGGAGCTTGAACAATTTCTATTCGACAATTAATCGTTAATTAAATGTTTGCTGTTTGTTTAGTCGATACGCTTGATTAGTCGAGACGCCGCTCAGCATTGGCCGCATCCCCTCCCACCACCTGTCTTCCTGTCCTTCTATCTGTCTGTCTGTCTGTCTGTCTGTCTGTCTGCCTGCCTGTCCGGATAATTGGATGGACTGGGATTGGCTTTGTTTTTGTTTTTGGCTTTGACTCTGACTTTGATTCTGGCTTGGTTTGGATCAGTTGGGTTGCTCAGCAGCTCGACTCTCATAGCAGACGGATAATCAAATCAAATCGAATCAATTCGCTGCTTAATAATGAACGAACAGCAAACTCTCGAGATGCGCCGAGCCGGCGACCAAGCAAATTGCGGTAAACGGGCCTGTGCCTGCCAGACACAAGCAACAACAACGACACACTAACTAACTATGGAGAATACAGACAGGCCAGCGGACAGACAAACGGGCGGACTGGCGACGGACCCCAAGCAATGGCAGCGCGCAAATTTATCACCAAAAGATTCTTGAACTCTAAGCACTAAGGTCGACAACTTTATGGGGCGTTCGATGCTGGCAAACAGGTCTCTAGGCATTGTTGACAACCAACTCTGTCTCTGAATTTCTGAATTTCTCACTGAGCGACTCGACTGAGTGACTGAGTGACTGACTAACTGGCCGTTCGATTGATTGCTCGAATGTTTGACAAACTGCTGCAGCATACGCTGTTAACAGTCAATCACGACTCCATGCCTAAAACTTGATTAGAATCGACCTGGTTTTATGCACTAACTGCAAATAAAACGTATAAGGTTATCTAAAAAAAAACATTCTATCGCAGCAAAGTTAAAAAATATGTTTGCGCTCGAAGCATAACTAAATTTTCAACATAACAGAAAGATGAAACATATGCATATTAATATTAAAGAATGAATAATTTCAATTACTTTGGATTATTCTAATCTATATATATTTGCCTAAAAAGATCAATACATACATATGTTCCAAATATGAGTAAAAATGTTGGACAATCTGGTTTGCTACGCTTCTAATATATGTACGAACTCATTTCTTTCGCATACTAACTATTTGTAATAATTAACAAATGCAAGAACTGTAAAAATGTAGCCACAAGAGCCAATAGAAATTAAATATAGCATGTAATACTTACTTTTGTGAAACCACCCTTTATTATAGCTTACAAATTTAATATAAATCCATTTTAATTATTCTTACATTCAAGGCGAAAATTTGTGTTAACTAAATTGTGTAAAAACTGCTTAATACCGATTAAACTTTTTTAAGAGAGAACAGATTATGGTATAAACAAAAACTTTGTCAGAAACTTCTTAAGAAACTTCCATTCATTTTTGATGATTAAGTTTAAAGGAAATTTTCTCTGAAGTTCTCCCTTCATTCATTTTCACCCCTAACTTTGAGGCAGAGTTACGGAAAAGAGTTGCAGCTACTAATTCCCATATAGTATTGTTAAAGAGTTCATTGTAAAAGTAATTTATGAGTGACTGGAAGAGTAACAAGATATTAATTTGTTCTTTCACTCTATAAAATAAATCATGTGTCAGATACTAATCGGCAAAGAAGCAAGCTTAAAAAAAATCCATATAGAAATATAATTGAAACTAGAACTTCCAAATCTGTAACTTCTAAGTATGCCTTTATCTATGCCATTGTTCTTCAGAACATCTGGTAATTCATTAAAGTATTTTGTTGGTGCGAGTGTATTTGCGTTCATTCTTGAAAATGCTGATGGGCAAGCCGAAAGGATTTTGTTTTGTACTTACTATTCTGTATACTATATATATTTTATTTGATCGCGCAAATGCGGTGCATTCTCAATGCTTTAATTTGTTGTTTTACTCCATTTTTGCAGCATTGCCTCCATGTTGATGTCGTAGCCATTAGGCAGTCGTTGGGCTGCACGTTGTGAATATGCCGTGCCACTTGTTGCATGCCACACAGCAGCCGCCGCAGCAGAAGCAGAAGCAGCAACAACAAGCAACGCAACGAACTAGAATCAAAACAAATAACTTTTCAGACAACTAAAATGCAATGCAATGCGATGCAATGCCGTTAATCATACGCCATGTTGGGCAACAAGGCGCCTAAGCGGCAGCGTCAACGGCAACGACAACGACAACGACAGAGACACGGACAACGACAAAGACGAAGCTGCCGCCCACAATAAGCTGAATTGAAGCAACAACGTCATCATCAACAACAATTGCAGCTCTGTAAAGAAAGACCAACACAAAATGTCTGAGGTAAGTTGAAAATGAGGAAAAATATGTGAAGACACGTACATGCTCGAATGCTGGAATGTAACACCATGGGTATGGGTATGGGTATGGGCATTGAAATGGGGATACTCGTGCAAAGGCCAATGTCTTATGGCATTGAAGATGGCGCTAATGGTGGTATCGTCGATGTTGTTTTTGTTATTATTGTTGTTGATGTTGTTGCTCTGGCTGCTGTTGACGGCAGCGGCAGCGACAACGACAACAACAACGCTGGCATTTCCATTTTTATTAAATTAAAATCGATTTTCAGTTTATTTTATCAAAAGACTTAAAAAACATAAAACGCATTAAAAGCAAAACCACACACGCTTACATACAACGACTACAAAGGCGCCCAAATACACACACACGCACACACACACACGCACACACACACACGCACACACACACACACATATATGCGGGTCCACACACTGACACACACGATTAGAATCAACAAGCAGGCGCCATCTTGTTGGTCATAGTTTGAGTTTCAGCGAACGCTGGGGGACACTGGGACCTTCTTCTTCTTCTTGTTGATGTTAATGTTGTTGTTGTTGGTGGTACTAGCGTTGTCTTAAGTTTCGCGTGCAAGACTACAACAACGACATCACCATCACGGTCTTATATGCTCCAACTCTATGGTCGACATATCCACAGCCACAGCCCCATCGCCATCGCCATCGCCATCGACGAGCACAAAGCTAAGAATTTCCTTTTGGCCCGCATAGACATTTGAATTTTGGGTCAGTGACGTTGTTGGCCATTGCTATTCCTTCTCTAAACACACACACACACACACACACACATGTGTACATACATACTTACAACCTTAACCCTTTTTTGTGCCTACATGCTATCTTTTACTTTGCAAATGTTCTTAATATAATTAAAGAATTTCTTCGGCAAATTAAAGCTCTCTAGAAACACATACTTGAGAATATCAACTCTGAGTCCACTTTAGTGGATTGATTTGCTTCCAAAGTAGAAAATTGTGCGCCTATCTTTAAAGATACTCGTAAATGGTTTTCGCTGGCTTTAATCAGCTTGTGCAGAGGTAAAATATTTGCCTTTTTCTTGGCTGTTCCACAACATTCTGAACCCTCATTCAATTTGAATTTTTCAATATCAAGATTTTTATTATTTTACGAGTTGGTGCTATAGAAGCAAAGCGTAATTATTTCGAACAATTTAAACCATTTTTCCACATGGGGTGGAGTTTCTCTTCTAGGGTTAAGACAGAGCAGTGAGCAACAGGCGTTGACAACATCAGAATTTGTTTTGAGCATTTCACATAGCCAGGCAGTCATTGACACCCCCATGCCCCATGTCCCCCTCCTCCTCCTCCTCCTCGTCCTCACATACATACACTCACACCTTCATATACATATTGACCTAATTTTCACCTGTTTAGAAATTCATTTCACTCGCTCGCTATTGCTCTTCATTGCAAGCAAACGCGAAACACCGACAGCAACATTTTCCACAGGTCCAATAGTTGTGACTCAAAACAGTAGCCAGGACCCGAAGCTGGCTGCCTGGCTGCCTGGCTGCCCGACTGCCTGACTGCCTGACTGCCTGTATCACTGGCTGGATGGCGAGTTAGCGGACCAGTTGGGTAGCTACACAGCCGGCGGCCAACATACATACCTACTGACGGGGTTTTGCGTTTTTGGCGCATGATTTATGCATAGAGAGCGGGTCGAGACGCAGCGAGAACAACAACAACAACAACGACTAAGCACGGCACGTGTTTGTTATTGTTGGTGCTGTTGTTGTTGTTGCTGTTGTTGTTGCTATTGTTGTTTTTTCTGTCGCAAGTGGGTCGAACATGTGTCAAAGTTGACTTGGCCTGCTTGGGTCGCTCAACGGCTGGCATGCTAAAAAATTTACATTTACATTTGCCGCGCAACGAGCAGTTTCCAATTGCATGGTGAATGGAACAGCCCTGCCCAGCCCTGACCAGCCCTGCCCAGCCCAGCACAGAACAGGCCAGCCAGAAGCTTAACCCTACTGCAGTTATGTATGTACATGTACATGTGTATACATAGTACATATACTTGTATGTACTAGTGTTTTCAGCAATAACTGCATACATAATTTACAGAGCCCATGCTCCGACTTAGTTTAAGCAGCTCGATGAAACATGAGGATTCCTTCAATATATGCGATACGACGATATATATTTAATAATAATATATGTGCGAGTGGTTGCCATTATTGGAACCGCTTTTCTTGTTTCAATTATCAGCTTACTTAATATGCATATTTAGCTGAAAGATTGTGCGAAATAACAGATTCTCAAGATATACATTATTATAAGTAGTATGTTGCAATCACTGAAGTGAAGCGTTTCTTATAGTTAGTTTATTTGTATTTATTGTAATCGTCTTGATAGACTTGTCGCATCATCAAAACTGTGCTTTAGCTTAAAAACTTGGCGAAAACCCAAACGCGATCATCTCCCCTAAGAATAATACCTTTGCGAGTTGCATGGAAAGCGTACGTTTCTATTTTCATACTCTGTTACTCGTGTAGAAGCTGAAATAGCTTAAATCCTCTTACTACCAAGCCTTTGATGTTGCTTTCAAGCAAAGCCTTTACTGCAACTGCCGGTGTCTGCTTATTTAATTTCAGTGCTTGCATTGCGCATACGACATGATAGCCAAGGCGGCTTCTCCTGGGGCTGTCAAAACGATGCGATTCATGGAAGGCGCTCTCAGATGTATATCTGTATGGGTTTTTTTTTTTTTTGAAGATTGCGGCTATGGCTGTACACAATTTGCCGTTTGTCAATTGTTTACGCAAATCTAATGAATAAAAAATGAATAGCAAAGCAAAGACAGCAAAATAAAAAATAAAAGACTGCGCTCTATTAGTTTTTAGCACCGGTCGTTAGCGACAAACAAACACAGACACTCGCAAACAAAGAAACAAACGGTGGAAAATAAATTGAGAATCGACAACAAAACGGCGCAAATTCCAAGCAGATAAAAAAAGTTCGCCTGGAGTGCGGACGTTCGTTTGTTAGAAGGGGGGTGGGCATATATCCAACAAGAAAACAACAAAAAAGATCGCTTCTTCGTTATCTTAATACCAAGCGGCGTTTCATAATGTGGTTGCTTCCGACCCCAGCCACGAAAGCCAAAACTAATGACAACACCAGCACCAGCAGCAGCACCAGCAAGCAGAGAATCGAGCAACGAAGCCTTCACACCCTTGCCAGTAACAATTTTTGAAATGCAAGCCGGCGCAAATGCGGCTAGAATATTCCCAGCAGAGCGCATCTAATGAAGAAGCATGCATAAAAAGGACAAAAGACTCTGATGGAATTCATAATGCAATCATCAGGCGATGATAAGCGGGAATTTCCTCAAAGTTTTATCTCAGACAAGATGCTTTCAACTTTGAAGGACACGAAGTTGGCCAGACACCAGTCTGCGGTTATAGAAAGCGTTTGGTCCTTAATGATAGCAAAAGCAGGGAAGAAGTGTCAGGCAATATCAGAACTAAAATAAACTTTTGAGAAATTCTAATGAATAATTGTCTGCTCCATTCGATTGCCATGAACGATAAAAAAGACTTACAAAAACGATAAGGCAATGCATAATTGTTATGCTTTATTTCATTTCTTTCTCAAAATACAATACAAATAAATTTGATGTGAAACAATTTTTTTTTGGTTTTTTAAATATATATTTGACATCAATAACTATATACATACTACATACAGTAGGGATGTAAATCGGTACACAATTTGGGCATTTATTAAATGTTGAGTTTAAATTTCGGTCTTTTATTAGTTTGTTAATCGCAGTCATCCTTAACAGAAAACCTACACCTGAGACCTTAGCTGAAGAAGGCTTCAAAGGAAACCCACCAGTCCTCAACAAGTTCTAATACTTATAGGATTACAAAATTACCAAACATAAATATTTCCATACGTTAAATCCTACTCATATCTCAGCTATCATCAGCAGTGGAGGAGCACGCATGGTTGGAATCTCGTACTTTGCTATATCAATATATCTTTTGCAACGCTTAGAGTATAAAGTGAGTCAAAAGTCAAAACAGAGGCGGAAAGGGGGGCACAATTAGAGCGATGTGCGTCGTTGAATGACCTTGACAATAAAGAAACAATTGCCAACTGAAATAGCTACAATATTTTGCAGAAAAGGCAGGCGAATCTCATTGTGTTTATTTGTGTGTTTGGCTGTCTCTACTCACTTGATCCTTGGCAATTGGATTAGACTTGATGGGCCGCTGGTCGTTTGTGCCTAAGCCAGGACGTCTAGTCGTTACCACAAGTTGGCCCCGAAATGGGTGACTGACTGCCGCGCAATTATAGTATACGAGCATAGTCAGAGTTAGAGCCACAGCCATTGCTTTGGTTCACTGAACCCAACGCCCAGTCTCTAGTCATTAATGATGGGCTCGCCCGCCCCAATTGAGGACACGCGTCGTCTTTCTTTCTTTGGTAATTAGAGGCGCAGTTGATTTGCCTAAAAGGCGAGTGTCGAGCTTTGTACGATTGAAAATTTTCAATCAGTGTTGAGCCATCAGTCGGCATTGATTTGTTTGACTGATTGACTGCCAGCTTGTTTGCTTGGATGGCTGACTGATTGATGGGTTTTTAATGAAGCCAAACGGCAAGTGCTGCGATTTTGTTGAGACACCAGACAGACCCGATCCAAGCAAACTGACACAAATGCAAACACCCAAGCACCCAAACAATCGTATACTTATACATACATATATGCACGTTCGTGTACACACTATGAGAAAACTTTAATCATTAGCGGAAGTTTTTAAATTTCATTGCCTACTTGAAGGCGCACCTGCCCAATAAACAAACAAACAAACAAACACCACAATGACAACTTGTCATTTGCCATTAGACACTGGAAACGTATACGTTCTGTTGAAATCCAGCAGCTGTTGCATTCGCAAGAGCTTTTCGAGGAATCATTTAGAACAGATGGTATTTTTTATGCCTCTACGACAATACTTGTATCAAATGACAAGCAAATCGCCTAATTAATGAACAAATGTCGTTGGCGAGGAGCAGGTAGTTCTAGCAAAGAAAAAACATACATCACATCTATTTGTTTCTGGCGAGTTATCAGGTTGCGCTGTAATTGTTCTGAATTTATCTATAAATATAATATAAGCAATCGAAAATAAAAATAAAGCAAACAAACATCATGGTGAAGAATTATTCAACTCTGCTGCTTCAAGTGAAGAAAATCCAGTTGAGTTAATCTTCATGATGAACTGGAAATGGATGATCTCTAAACCGAATACTAGTGCTCGAAACCACAATCGACGTGGTGAAAGAATATTTGAATTTCATTTTATTCCTCTACCAAATTGGCTTCTTTAGCTTGCGTTTGTAAAAGATAATAAAAATGTATTTATCTATAGTTGTTCTTTGATTAACATTTGGCTTTCAGAACTCAAAGAAAAAATGTTTAAATACTGAGTTATACATAAGCAGTCACTCACTGTCGCTGGGCATGATTGCTCGGAATAATAAACCAGAAGTAACTTAGCAAAGAAAATGCTTTATGAAAATAATAATAACGAAATATTCGAATTGGGCTTAAATAAAAGAGCAATGGAGACATAAGCGACAGCAAATGATGCAAGTTCTCAACTTGAAAAGGGGCAGTGGCACAGGGGGCGTGGCTTGCCTTGGCTAGTCGCGCATTTGAAATGTATACTTCACTAAAGTTGCACGCAGCAGACGGCGTGCTAACAAGGCAAATAGAACGAAGCAGGCAAACAAACAAATAGCACAGCATGGACTACCACATGCTACCACATTAGGTAAATACAGTGAAACCTCCCTCGGACAGTTTGACTTTTTCTACCCTGTACCCAACGGGTGAAAGGGTATACCAGTTTTGTGAGAATGTATGTAGCACACAGAAGGAGATGTGGCAGACTCCACAAAGCATATATTCTTGATCAGGCTGACAAGCCGAGTCCATGTAGCCATGTCCGTCCGTCTGTCTGTATGAACGCAAGGACTTGAGACTGTACAAGGCCCAGAATAACCAAACTGGTGGGAGAGGCCTAGCATTGTTTTGTTATTGAAGCCATCAAAAAAAAGTTCAGTTAAGAACTTATTTAAGTACATACATACAAGTATAACAATATAATATAACCATCGAAAATTACATTTAAAAAAGCTTCAATTCGTTCAATATGCAGCTTTGAACAGTGTGTACAGTGTTGAAATGCTTCTTCGTCTGAACTTATTTTGTAAAAGTCCTTACGAATATCTTCAGATTCAGGTTTATTATCACTTTCAGCAATTCAAACCAATATCAGTTTTTAGATTTTCCAATGCAACATTGTTGTCTATTGCGAGAATCCGTTGGCATTTCAGAGCGTTTTGAAATAGTTTGATATTTGAAAAGTGAAACGAAAAGATGGTAATGGGCACTCATCTTCAAGGTCGAAATCGTCCGCAGAATCTTGAAATTTATTAAAACCTTCCTTTTTACAACACTTTGTAAGGCTTCTTGGTGCACTTTTTCTTTCCTACCTAACGTTTTTGTTGCAACATGCCACATTTACTTTTCTTCCTCGAACAAAAGAAAATTTTCAACTCTAGTCATTTTCATCAGAATCAGATATAATTTTCCTTATTTTGCTTGGCCGGTATGTCTGCATTTCTGTCTGTTTTTATACTCTGTACATGAAATGTACAAGAGTATATTAGGTTTGCGGGAGCTGAAAAATGTAACAGGCAGAAGGAGGCGTGGCAGACCCCACAAAGTATATATATTCTTGATCAGCATGACGAGACGAGTCGATCTAGCCCTGTCTGTCTGTCCGTCTGTCCGTCTGTCCGTCCGTATGAACACCTGGATCTCAGAGACTATAAGAGATAGAGACACCAAATTTTGCACGAAGATGCGTTATGTGTGTATTCTATACGAGTTTGTTTTATTTTTTTGATTTTCCCCCGCACTTCCCCCCTATGGGGGTTTTCCCGATTTTCTATTCGTATAATCGCCTATATCTCGGAGACTATAAGACCTAGGAACACCAAATTTTAGTCCCAGATGCCTTATGTGAATACGCAGAAAATGTATATTTTGGAATTCCCCTCCCTCCCCCCTCTACCCCGCAAATCGTAACTCCCGTAATTCTTGGAATTTCGAACTAAAATTTTGGAAATACCCCCAGTTAGTTATTATGTGTCCGTATGCCAAATTTCATTATGATAGACCGATTTAACAAGAAGTTATAGCCATAAATATATTTGCTGATGCAGCGCTGCTCAAGCGCTGCCCGCGGCTGTTGTTGATGTTGCTGTTTGGTTGACTGCGAAAATGCTTACACAGACACGAATAGATGCGCATAGGCATACATACACTCACACAGACGCAATTGCTATGTAAATGTGCAATTATACACCCTTTACGTGAGTTCGAATACCGAGAGAGGTAAAATCGATCCAATTTTTTTTTATTTATTTTTTTTTTTATTTTCTATAATTATTGTAAACATATGTACAGAGTATTTCAAAGTCGGGACACCCGACCTTAGCTTTTTTACTTGTTTTTTTTTTTTAAATGTAATTTTTCATTCACGCATAGGAAAGAGGTAAGGCTTCTGGGTGCACTTTTTCTTTTCTACTTAACGTTGTTGCAACATGCTGCATTAACATTACTTCTTTGCAAATTTGCAACTAATTTCACTTTCATCAGAATCACATAACATATTCTTTTCTTTTTTTTTTGCTTGTCAAGACGCCGGTATGTCGGCATTTTTGTCTGCTTTTGTTTTAAATTTTATTTTTGATTCACGCATAGGCAAGAAAAGTTTTGTTTAAACTTTGAGAGGCAAGAGAGGCTTTAGCTGGAATTGTTGAAGTTGATCTGGAAAGTACAGCAAAACGAATGTTCTACTTGTATTTAGAAAAGTGTCAGTCCTAAAGCGGTGTCCGTTAAGAGAGTTTATACTGTAAACATACTTGCATATGTATGTGAACACACTTTTGCTTGTTTGCGTGTGTTCTGTTCGACTTGAACTTGAGTGACAGTTGTCCCTTGTTTACGGAAAGCCGCCTGCAAGTATACTATATTATGAAATATGTATATTGTTATAAGCAGCATGCTGTGAATGGTGAGGTAGGGTTTGTGAGTGCACGTTAGAGGAGGGGTTACGGCCGTAGGGGATGGCTGCCAGCGTGGGTGCGGTTGACAAAATCATGTGGTCACCTGATGGTTTAATGCAATCGCCATTACTGGTACACTTACGATTGTTGCTGTTGCACCTGCAGCTGTTGCCATTACAACAGCAACAGCAACTGCCCCAGCCAATCTAAACATGTTAAGCAACCAAAGCTGCTGCGCTTGATGTTGCAGAAAGACGGAGGGCCTGAACGACAAAACGCTGCTGGAATATCCAGCAGCATAAGCGACAGCGATTCTGTTTCTGACACACAAAACTCTGACAAGTGCAGCATCTTTGCAAGGGAATGCATTTGCTCAGATAATGTCTACAGTGGCTTAGCATAAAATAAACGCAATAATGGCTCGCACGTATTTGGAATGCAATTTCAAAACAGCAACATTCTATGCTACTCGTGAAGTTAGCTGAGCTTCAACAATTTCCAGCTACATAGCTATCAAGTTAGTCGAGCAGTAGGTTATCAGAGAAAACTCGCTCCTCATGGCTCTTAACCATGCCTGAAGAAAACAAGAAAATGTTTCCTTCATTTTCTTTCGCAATTAGAAGTAACCAGCATGAAAAACTGTGAATATTGGCAAGGGATTCACAAATTGTCGCTAAAGTGGTGTCTGTCCGATTGTTGTTGCTTACTAAAAGTGATCTGGCCCTGATCGTCGTATGAAAAATTGGAGTATTATCTGTACAAAGTGATAACGAAGTATTAAAGAGGAATTGGTACTTTGCAGAAATTATGCAAAATATTTGGATTCAGATATTACACGTTTATAATTCAATTCGCTTCGTTTGAAATACTAAAAAAGTTTAATAAATGTTATGCGAAGTAAATGTCGGTAAGTCAATTAGAACTCGAGTTAATTTAATAAACAAATTGTGTTTTTAATAAGTATAGTATAAGTATATTTTGGTGTTGAATGGTTTCTCGTTTCTGACTTCTTTCAAAAATCATTGCAATTACAAAATGAAAACATTTAGTTATTAAAGCGTACTCGGAGTATAATATTTATAGGTATAAGTAATAATATATGGCAAGAGAAAATAAAGTCCCACAATATTGTAATGTTTAATGTTTATGTCAGCGCAAAAAATAGGCCCAGTTATCATCTTCATTATTTGATAGGTGGAGAGAGCTGTGTACATCCAGTAAATACGTCTAGTCTCCTTATGGATACAGCGTCCCACACGCACTCTATCCAACCACATAGGCCTACCACTCATACAGGACTTATGCAGATTTGTGAGTAAAAGTGAACGCGTCGCTGAACCTTTGCAAAAACAAGATAAACAAAACCATCTACAACATCTACGAGGAAAGTAAAAAGCAAAAGCAAAAGCAACAGCTTCGATTAGGCCGCCGCCACATAGGGATAAAGGAGTCTCTATTTTGTTGGAAACGTTGACATGTTGACGGCGTTGTTTGCTTTAAAAATGTTGACGCGCAATAAAAACAAATTAACATAAAGCATTTATAAAACAAAAAAAACACCCGTCTAAGCGGCGAATTAACTCACGTGTGTGGGACTAAGTGTATGTATGTATGTATGTATGGGGGCTTATGTGTGTATGTGTATGTGTTTGTGTGTAACATATGCACTTATGTAGGTAGGAACATATGTATGTGCGTGTGAGTTGTGCGCTATCTTTGCGTATGCGAAACTTTTCCAATTAAAACTTTGCCGGGTTGTCGTCGTCGTCGTCGTCGTTGTCATCGTCATCGTCGTCGTCATCATTGTCCTCAGTGTCGCCTTTTCCTACGTCTTTACTGTCGTTTTCACTTGCGCTTTCGCCGCTCGCCGCGCTTATTGACAAGCACCATAATTTTCTACCACTAGTTGACAGCACTTAGTTGGCCAGACGACCAGCGAAGAAGCCAAGGAGCTGAAAAGGCAGGCGTTGCATACTTGGCGACAATTATAACGCATAATGAGCAATAAACTTGTGACAGTGATTATCCGTACTTTAAACTGCAAGGGGATGGCGATGGCAAGAAGGGTCACACTCTAAATGCTACCGTTTGCTTAAGCCATGTGTGCGTAAGTGGCAAAATACACAGCAAACAAACTAATAAAAGAACGAACGAAGATGTATGGCCGGGGCGCATAGATACACATATTGCGTATACGCCAGGTGTGCAAAGGAGTGTTGCTGTCTGGCCAAATGAGCCATGAAGCGTATGCGTATAGACAGGGGCAAGTGATGTGTTGTTGTTAGACAAACATGCACAAGCAATTGGCAAATCATTACCGTGGCCAATACATACAAGTATACAAGTATGATGTATGTATCTATCGAGCAATCGAGACGTTAACAAAACTCCTTTCGGCAGGTTTGGAGCAAAATCTTAGCAAATCAAAGCACTCTTTTAACCCTAAGTCAAGTTTAAAATCAGATCAATAAAGAATAACTTCCGACCTCCATATGATATATGTATGTGTATATTATATTTGATTGGTTCTTTTGAAGTTATCTTCTACGTTGTCTACCAGTCGAGTCCGAATTAAATTCCGCTCTTATATAATGATTATTTTCACACAAATTTGATTCATTTTTGTGGGTACATCTGTAAATATTCAACACCTACTTGATTAAAACATTCGACATTGCGGACTCACCTGAAAATATTGTTATTTGCTGTAAAAACATGTTTGGCCGCCTAATTGCTACAGCTAGGCTATGTTTATGGCCCACCAGGGGCCAATTGAATATCAATAAATAAATAGAAGGAAAGGCAGCCACTTGTTCGACTCAGTCTTAGTCGCAGGCTACATAACATAATTGTCGTCACTTCCAATGTTCGGAGACCTTTGGCAGATTGCGTTTATTGGGCATTGGTGCCGTATGCTGTCGCCTCGTTGCATGGCCTTTGCAATTTGGCTGAAAGGACATTGCATTTGCTTGTGCCGACCAGTTTGAAATGAGAAATGTGTGATTGTCAGAATAAGGCAGAGCAGGGCAGCGGAAAGCAACTGAAGACACCTGATGATGGTGGGAGAAATTTCATAATCAGTTGCACGGTGCTAAAAATAACCAACAATGCGATTGCTGGGTGGCTGGGAATCAGGTCTATGTTGAGCTGCCTGACAACAGCAGAACAACAACAACAGCAAGAACAACAACAATAGCAGAAGCATCCAAACATTCATTTGTCCTTGCGTCAACTAAGCGGCTTGGCAGCTGCTGTCATTGCCATTGTCAGCGTCATAGCTCGTCAGTTGATGCGCAATTGGTAAATTAATCCGGCCCCCGTAGTCCAGATTTGTCACCTGCAAGCGCGGCCCACAGCTTGCGGCTACGCTCTGTTCTTTAGCTCCACCTGATTCCAACAGCTGCTATTGTTCTGGTAATGTTCACAATGCGCGGACAGCGCTAACGTTTGTTGACTAATGCCGATTTAACACTGAATTAACGCCGCAAGGCCAATTGTACGTGTATGGTTGTCGCCATCTGCCCTGGCAGAGGACACTTTAACGCCCACGGCCCACGGCTCTCCGCAGTCCTGATGCAAACAAAAATTTGTTTTTTGTTTTTTTCTTTGTTTGTCCATTGTTTGACGGCAACCCACCTGGATGGAATGGACTTGAAGTAAAAGTTAAAGTTCAACATCAACTTCAAGTGCACGACGCATTACATGTTCTTGTGGTTGGTTGTGCTTTTTTCATTACAAGTATGCGCCCCTCTTTTTTTAGTAGCATAATTTCAGGCCCGTTCGCATAAATGCGCTTATAACGCATTATAACCGTAAGCGAGGGGTTTTAATGCCAGCTGATAATTTCTGTCCCGACTTAAGCGCACATCCGAACCTTTCCGATTTGATTTCAAGCAAAGGAAGGTCAGAGCAGCATATTGGATGCGGGACTTGTGTTGGGGCGTTGGGGCACATAATGCCCAATGCCGAATGCCGAATGGCGAATACTCGTACAAAATGCGAGTGCCGTAATAATGCAAGAAGTATGCGAGGCATTTGGTTGACGGCTGTCGGATGTAATTGAAGCACAGAGCGACAACAGCAGCACAAAATACTCCACTGAGGAGGGCAGTAAACAAACGCGAATGTGCGTACATACTCCTCCATATAGAATGCACATAAATACACACCTAAATACTACATCCAAAGAAAAACTGTAGTAACTAAATGAATAAAGCGCCCGAGCTTTAAAAATGTACACTGAAGTACGACTTGGCCATAATTCTCAACTAATCTGTCGTACGTGTGTACAGTTTAATTTGCAATAAACACGATTTCATGCGAAAACAAATTTTATATACATAAATCAACAATGGACAAATGCAAAACACACATACATATATTTCAAGATACACTATACTTAGTGAGCTAGAGGTGATGATTGCTGCTCACTTTTATGGCGATTTCAGAAAGCACCTCTTTACTTACCTTTAAGAAAATACTTTCCTTTCATCGTTTGATTTGGCCCGATTATGCTGAATTTCACATTCCGCACAGCCGCAAAGGTAATTTTTATCAGAAGAATATTTTTATGGCATTACCTATTACTCCATTCCATACATACGAGTAGTAGACGAATGATTTTCAAAACAGCCACAACAAATAGTCCTCAGAGTACAAAACTTTGGTTGCCAATTCAAGACTCTGCCCCAAACATTTCTAACTCATAAAAAGAAAGAATTCGTAGAATTTTTGTCAATGGAGATGATTTCAGATCAGATCAGCGCTACTTCCTGAAGCTTAACAAAAGCCCTTGGGCAAGTTTGGAGCAAAATATTAGCAAATCAAAGCAAGAACTCTTTTAAAATCAATAAAGGATAACTTCCAACATCCATGTGATATATGTATGTGTACATTATATTTGATTGGTTCTTTTGAAACCCTCTTCTATAGTATGTTGTCTACCAGTCGAGTCCGAATGAAATTCCTTTTAAGACCGCTCCTATAAAATGTTGTGGGCACATCTCTAAATATTCAACACCATTGCTTATATGAATAGTAGACGAATGATTTTCAAAACAGCAACAACAAGAATAGTCAACAAGAACATCAACAATTCAAGACTCTGCCTCAAACATTTGCAACTCATAAAAAGAAAGATTTCGTAGATTTTTTGACAGATGAGATCAGCGCTACTTCCTGAAGGTGTCGAGAGATTAAAGAGAATACTTGTAAATGTGGTGCGATTTTTATGTTTTGCGAATAGTTGATTTGTCTTTGCGATTAGGCTGATCACAGAATTGCGGCTATCACCTAAAACAACACCTTCGATGCCTTATTATTTTATGCTTAATATTATTATTATATTTTCTATAATAATCCACTTACTTGTATTCCTCAACAGTTTTTTATTGTGTTACATTTTTACGAAACTATGCGCATATTTTGTTGTTGTATAAAGGTATTTATTTTTATTATCTACCTAATACTTACAAGTATTTACCTTATTAAACAAACAAATTTTGAATTGTTTACTTTTCGAATACATTCGAACACATTTATTTGCACAATGCCTTTTTCCTGCAGTGCACATACAATATGCACATTTGTATGTATGCCAGGACCCTTTGTACTTACTACAAGTATATGTGTGTCTGCGGATCGAATCGCACAGACAAACAAAAAAACTAATTTTCTATTGAATACTCGCAACAACGGCACGCGTTAACAACAAAAAAAAAGAAGCATCTTCGCATAAAAAGTGTTAGCCAAGAGTAGGTCTGTACGCATTGGGGGCGAGGGAGCCACAAAACCAAATTGAAAGTAATGTTAGTGTTGGAGCTTAGGCGGCAGAGCAGCTGCGGTGGAGGCCACTTGAGATGCTTGCTAATTTAATTGGATTTATTTGGTTGGCCTGGAATTTGATGCCGGGGCATGCGCCAAGGCGGCAAAATAATAAGCTGCGGTTCATTGCCTGCCCAGAACTACCGAGCTGCAACACATTAAGATAACTTATTAATAGGAATGATTAAAACCCAAAATAAATAATCATAAAATCAATGGCATATCTCTTTCTATCTTTGTCAATATATGTAACCATATTGTCGAATTAAACAAAACATAAAACAGAGTGATTTTATGCATTTGTGGGGAATAGCATCACTTACTAACGAGCTGGACTAAAAAGAAGTCCAAAGAAGAAAAAGATCCAGATACTACAAAATTATTGATTAAAGATTTACAAACATGTACAAGCTCGAAAATGTAATCTAAGTGAATTACTTGAAAACATGCGTGATCTTCTAAGATGCTAAAATATCTGTACATACTCGTGCATTCAGACAGAATGTTCAAACACTGGAATCTAAGGTATATATAGTTTATTAGTATAGAGGACCTGATTGAAAGCATCTGACTTTTATTACATTTTCATACAAAAGTGCAGTCTACTTAAGTATTAGAATTAAAATTGAAAACCTACTCTAAGCGCGGAAACCTACTCTAATGACAGAGGGGAAATATTAAGAGGTCCTGTAACAGATAAACACTCAACCAAATCATAGAAGAATTTAAATGAGTAAGAAACAATAAAATATTTGATAACAATAGATAATTAAACAGTGCATTCAAAAATGAACAAATTAAAACGGCCAATATATCCAACATATCGTTGAGAAATCCTACATTTTTTGAAATAAAATCGGAATGAAACGATTGTTTAAACAATAAATAGTGTGGATAAAAGGATGCCAAAGATGTAGGAGATCAATCTTCCTTCAATCAAAAATTTCCACCTTTGCTGAAGATAGCATTTGTTAATAAAAAATGTTTGACAAAAACACTGAGAACGAATTTTTGGCTTATTTATCTTGATTTTACTCGATTCGATAATTCGAATTCCAAATAAGTATTCCCCTTACTTACTCAGTAATTGGTTGTTTTGCTTGATTAGGAATTAGACCGCAATAAAGAGTACACAATCAAGAGATTAGCAATATACATGTATATAGAAGATTAATGTGGATTAATATGATTGTCACGATACTTGACTAGAGTTAACTATTGGCCAAGCCTTTGCTACGCTTCGGGGTACCCTTACCCCTTCGGTGTTATCTGCTGAAATGAGCAGCTGTATCGGAAATAAACACACACGTTTCAAACGCATTTTGAGGAGGTTGTGGCAAGGTTCGATTCATTTGCCAAGCGAAACGGGGTCCCCACTCTGGCTCCCAGTAAATCGGGCAATCAATTAAATGTGCGGCACGCAATGCCATCCGTGTTGACTGTATTGGCTGTGCCCAACACTTCCATCCCAGTTGACGGCTCTTGGCAGAGACTTGGCACTTGGTCTCAGCCCTAGGCATTGAATTGGCACAAACGTGACAAACTTTGTGCGGCAGCTCCAGCATTCAGGCATTTTCGTCCGGCTGGATGCCTTCAATGACACCCGACAATTTAATAGAATTTAAGCATTTTTGAGGCAGCGGCGGTGGCGGTGGCTGTATGTGCGTAAATCTGCCAAGCTTAGAGCAGTGCTCATAAAATAATAACAACGACAACAAACAGCCAACCATGACTAAAGACTGAAGCGGGCAGGTAAATGTTGCAGCGATAAAAAGGCGATAAAGTCATTCAAAGTGTTTTACTGTAGGCGGCTGCTGTGGTTGTTGTTGCTGTTGTCGCTGTTTTTCGCCTTTGTTGTTGCGCTGCAATGCCAAACTTTTCCACAAACTCACATCTTGTTTGTTTATTCGCCTGCCATAAATTTGTTAACGATGGTTCTGGACGGGCAGACTCTTAGCCCTCATGCTCTTAACTCGCTGCCAAGTAGAGCTGAAAATTGAAAATGGACGCGCATTGACAGGCCCATTAAATGTATTTATAGAAATTAGCATAATTGTAATTTGCCACATGTTTGCAATTGCAATCGGAATTGCAGCTAATGTGCTGCCAGCAGATTCCAAGTTAACGCCCAAACACAGTTGGTGGCAAAGTGCGTGTCAGTCAGTCAGCCATCCAATTTTGATAGCACAGTATATTGGTACTTCAAAATACATACAATTTGGGCATATATTGTAATGGAGAGGACTAGAGGACTAGAGCATGTCTCGCCCTTAATGAAATCCTTCATTTATTTATCACAAGCAATGTGTTGTTCTGCAAGCATTTCATCGAGTTGGGAAACCCCAACTAGTCGAAACGCATAGTCGGCACGAGAAGTTTCTCGAACTAGTAATTTAGTTTCTGATCAATTGAAAAGTCCATACATACATATGTATACTTATAACTAAGTCATAATTAAAATCAAATCATCTTCCATCGACCATTCGTTGATAACTGATAACACTGATATTTAAAAGTGTTATGTCACTTGTGTCTTAATTATTTCTAAAGTTCAACTATTCATTAATTAAGTCGGCAGAAAAGTTACCAAAAATTGCCTCCCGCCCATCAATCGATAATTATCTTCTTACTCTATTTTTAATTAGTTACTTGTTAGTCGTAATTCCAAGTCAACGGAACACGTAAGCACTTCCGATGCAGGCATTGCCAATCGAAAGTGCAATCAGAGCTAATCAATGTAGGTTGTTCCGCATTAGGGAGGACTAAAGCTGAGGCATTTGGGGCTTAATGTGCCTGCCACTTAATCACTATGATTGACTGCTTACTGTGAATCGGGACTCCCAGCTCAAATCATGGTTGTGGTTTTCCTGCACAATCCTGCGTTTTAATTAGAGCCTTGTAGAAAATTGGCAAAGTTTTCATCACTATAAATGTGAAGGTGTCTTCGAAAAGGTCCTTGAACTCTTCAATGCGATTAGTGACAATCTTATTCTTACATAATTTTGAAGCTGTTTCTTATCTGTAGTTGTGCCTCATTCCTATGTTTCGGAAATCAAAGATAATCCTTCAGAACACCTAAACCAGTACCTTATTTAGTTTAGTCGTTTTATTATTTACAAATGGCCCTAATATTGTTAATTATAATTATTAATAGAATGCTTACATTTATTGCATTTATAATTTTTATCGGGAAATCTTTTTGTCGGTTTTTGTTGAGGCAGGCTCTCGTTCATTCTCTATATAGTATATCGAGCTAGGTTGTTACAATTGCATTACAGCACTATACGGTTTCGGAGAAATAGATTTAGTTTACTATTGGCTTATTATTCTGAAAATATTATTGCTGGTTTTCTTTTCCAGTACTACAGTAATCAGTTTTCAGTGTGATTAGAAAAACGCGCTGTTCCCCATCACAAGTGACTGCCTGCCTGCATATTTTCCAGCTACCTCGTTATTCGTCGCAAAATTTCCAAGTAATTCCATTATCAGTCGTTGTCGCTGCTCATTTATGCGCGCACACACACACACTTTTGTGTGTATATATATGTACAAATATATGCATATAATTTGCTTGGCAGCAGTCGAGCTGGGCGAGCTTAGCAGAACAGATCTTATCGTTTATCATTCGTTGTCATCATCATCATCAACGTCATCGACGTCGACGCCGCTGTTGGAGACAGATAAGGCAGGTGCAGATACCTCCATCACCGTTTGTAATGTCAGCGGCGTTCATTCTCTAGAACTCACATGGATCCTGGCTATAATGCACAATGTACGCATGGATATAGTTGTAGATACAGATATGTAGCAATTTGTAAGCAGGCCACATGTCGTATACATACTTGTAATGAGATTGCTGCCTTTTAGCGGCTTAGCTGCAGTAATGAGATAATTGCTGCTTACACAATCGAAAGCACACTCTAAACAGCCGCTACTGTCTGTGCCAGTGTTTTATGTGTCCTTGCTTGATCCTAACAATGCGTTCTGCTTCGAACAGCCATGGCAATCATTCAAATGCCAATTTCAGCACGCGCGAATTGAAATGCATTTTGCCCTCCCCATGGAGGTTACTCGATGTCTGATGGCCAGTCGAGCCCAGCCAATGCCAATATAGGCGTTCAGATTTTATATATTTTAGCTCTTGGAGTGCCACAGCCAGTGTTAAATATTATATGTTAGATATCCGATGTCTTTCAAACGGTAATGCACAGAAAGTAGATGGCTTGAAATATTATGAAATATTCAACAGACCTGACCTCATGGAAAAAGAAAAGGCTCTATGTAAGCTGCAACATCTTATAAACCACAGCATCCTGTTTACCTGATTTATTTATTTTTATTTGTTTGTTTATATTATTTTCCTCTATGGTTCAGTACGATTTTTTTTAGAATTGAGATTCTTTATGCAGCTTTCAAAACTATTTGTATACTTTTCCCAAGCATGTTTGCTTTTGATTTTCAGTTCCAGAACAGCTATGTAATCCCTGGATCTAACTGTAAAAATTATGGCTAATAAGTTTTTGTAGCCACAGAAATCGTTGACTGTCATATAGAGACGATCAGTACTCTTCCCACAATTGAAGAGCTGTTGCATTATAAGTCGGATCACTTTATCATACTATATAGTATAATGACAGCTATAATTGGTTTGACTATGAAAAAAAGGTCTTGTATGATAACTTTTTGGTTACCGTATTTGTTGTCATACTAAATATATTTTGGAAAAATAAAACTAGGTGCTAGGAAAGCAGAAGTGGAGAAAAAGTAGATGTTCGGTTTAAAGAAAATCAAATCTTATTAATACTGTATTGTGGGGCTTTTGACAGTTCACGAAAATGAAGTAATTTAGTTGTGGTTGTGGAGACCATCTTAAGTATTATTAGTAAGTGCAGCGTATTTCATTGTTTAACACAGCCCCGACTTTGAAAATCTTAGTTATCGCTTCTCTCGAAGAGACAAGACGCCTTGTAAACTTCCCACTGCCTGCTGCCTGCTGTCTGGCAATGCACAGCTTGTTCAAACAGACAAAATTTGAGCGCATTATGAAGCTCATAAATGCAAACACACACTCATGTGCACACTCTTACACACATGGACATACGCTTGAGCACATGTACAAACATGGGGCTTACCAATGTTGTCCTATGCTAATTAAGTGTAACGTCCGAGCTGTGGCGCGTGCTCGGATTTTCATTTGCCCCGAAATGCACTTAATGAAGGACAAAAACGAAAATAGTTATAACAATAAAATGGAAAACGCAAAAAAGCAAATGCCAACAAGAATACGAGTACTGGTTAAAAGAATAAATGCTTTTAGCGCCAATAAAAACATACGATGAAGGAGGGGAGGAAAAGAAGGCGGTTATACAGTAGCAACAGCAATAACGAGACAGTGATGTCAATGCCAATTTATTCATATATACTCGTAGAATAAACAGACACGCGCATAGTAAATAGTTATGAATTTAAGCGAAAATTGATGGAATTCGATACAACAACAAACCAACAATAAACCAACAACAACGCCAATAGCAGCACTCACAGAAAAAATTAAAACAAAAGTCTCACCTTCTCCTTCGTTTTTCCGGGGGCAGAAAATTCTATAGCTGTCTAAATATTATCTAATTGGTTTAAGGTATGTGCAGCTTATATCTTCATGGTATATCGTCGAAGTATATTTCAGAACTGGTTTATCCAAATCCATAAGCACGCAGCTGGTTTTTTTTTAGTATAGCAATCTAGTAATATAAAGTTCTCCTTCCAAGCCTTCGCGAACAGATCGAACAAACGCTTCGACCTATAGGTTATAGAAATGCCGAAACGCTCATCAATGCGTGCCTGGCAGCGCTTAGCGCCGCCAATAACAGCGACAGCTCAGGGCATGGCGAGGCATTTAGCAAGAATTTGGGGCTTGGATGCCCCAAGCCTTCGTCACAATGCAGAGGCAGCGCCAATGGCAGTGGCAGTGGTAGTGGCACTGACAGTGGCGGCACGTGACAGTGCCAGGTGCAGGCGTATGCTCTAAAGCAGTGGCAGTGGCAGTGGCAATGGTGGGGGAGGGGCAGTGGCAGCAGTAGGAGCAGAGACGCGCAACTGTGGGCGCCATCAAAATGCATTAAATATGAAAATCAAATCGAGAGGAAAGTGACAGAGCGGGAATGTGAAGCGGTAAGGGGTAGAGTGGCAGCCCGTTTTAGATATAAAAATGGCAAACCTTTTAACGCATTAAGGCTGAGGGCAAAACACAAACACACTCACAATCAGTATGTACGAGTAGATGAAGATGATGATGAGCGATTTTGGCAAGCATATTCAATTACAAGCCCAGAAAAAAACACACGCAATTTTGCATGAATGCGTGTGCGGGCGGGCATGTGCAAGTGCATGTGTATGCGTGTGCAGATGCGTATGTGTGCGACGAAGCTAAAAGAAAAGTGACTCTGCTCTGCCCCGCCACGCTCCCCGCCTCCTAGCAAAAGTGCAATGAAGCGCGATGAACGGAAGTGCGCAAGCATGACACAAACGGAAATGCCACAGCGCCCGCAGGCAGTACGTGTGTGTGTGCTGGTGTGCGTAAGTCTGTCAGTGGGCGAGTGTGTGAATATAGTCGTATGCGTTAGACACAAAACAATCAAATCTGTCAGCAAAATACAATTTATTATGAAATAATAGACGTATTCCACTCAAATTCAAAAGTGCAACATATTTTTAAGGACATTCATTATTTCATTACCTGAACGCTATGATTGTTTTTATAATTATTCTCATATGCATGTATATATAGATGGTTTCCCAAGTTTAAATTGCAATGAGTTATCCTGAATGTTTTGTAAATTAAGAGCGGAAAAAACTGCATGACAGGAGGATGAAACGTCGCTCAGCTTATGGAACGGCAAATTTAGAATGAGTTGGATGCGCTTCAGCCTTTGCATACATACTTGTATTTAACATCCGTTGTCGCCTTTTATTTAGAATGCTGGAATTTGATGACGACTGTTCTTGTTTTGTACATAAAAAGGAAAAGTCGTTAGCATAGAATATTCACTATTACATGCAAATTTTAATTACATTCTGTAATAAAACTAAAATGAAAAACGAACGCAGAAAGCATTATAAAATAATGGTGAAGTCGATCTGTAGATATCAGAATAGATTTCAGTGTCTTATTGTAGCGACATTTTATCAAATCTTTTAGTTAAAAAAAACGTATCTACAATTTTCATTTCAGTTTGATCACATAAATTGTATTTTTTCATCTGCTTCGATTTTGAGTACGTTCCTTGAGCGACTTGAGTTCTGTAAAGAAATAAATAAAAAACAAGTATCTGCTAAAAGCTGAAATGAACGCAACAAATTATACAGTGTACAAGTATGTGTGTGTGTGCGTGTTTTCGGCAATTACTGTAGTTGAATGTACCATTTGATTTCGCCGTCTCCCGTTGTCGCCCGTTGCCAATTTGCTTCATTAGCTTGTCGTCAACTGCCGACTTCGCACAGCTCCCCCCATTTTGTGATTGTATTGCGTTTTAAATTTTTCATTGCATACTTTGCAGCGCGACATTAAAACACGACCGCCGCCAGCCGCCATTTTGTTGGCGCTGGCATTGCTCCACAGCCTCCGTTTCGCCACCGCTTCGCCTCCACTGGCGGTGTCACGGACAGTGGCAACATTGAGACACTGACATTGACACTGAGAAACGCTTTAAAATTGATTTTCCGCTTTATTTTCTTTGGCTTATTATGTATAATTTTCCTGTCTTTTTTTTTTATTTTTTGTGTGTCAAAGTCTTAGTGCCGACACTGTCGTTGTCGTTGTTGCTGTTGTTATTGTTGTTGTTGTTGTTGTTGTTGCCGCTGCATTGTTTCGTTTGTGTGCGACCGTCGCGCAGCCTGCGACAGTCTGCCCCTCGTTTGGTCCCTTCCCACAGCACCGCAACGCACCGCACCGCTCCGTTCTCTTCTCTTCTGTTCTGTTCTGTTCCGATCCATTCCTTAGCACAAGTCTCTTGCTCTTTTCGTATCTACAAGTAAGTATGTATGTACGTGTGTGTGAGTGCCTCTGTTTATTGACTTGCCTTTGCCTCTGCTTTTGCTTTCGCTTGCCTTTCATTTGGCATGCAAGCGACAATGGAGGCGATGATGATGGCGCTGGAGAGACGGCGGCCCATGTCCTCGACATTGTTGCCGTGCGGCGGCCGACGGATTTACAGCTTATACAAGCATAAAAGTGCATATGTATGTAAACGAGTATATGTGTATGTGCTAGTGTGTGTGTGTGTGTGTGTGTATGAGTGCGCTTGTCTTTTGACTTGATTATATTTCGGTTTATTATTATTATTGTTATAAATTTTTGCTCTGGCTCGCATTATTTTCTTGTACTTAGTATATTAGTTGTGTGTATTTGTTTTTCAGCTGCTGTTGCTGCTGCTGCCGTCGCAGTTGGCTGCTGCTGCTGTTGTTGTTGTTGTTGCTGCACTGGCAAGGCCTTCATGTCGTGTGCACGTTTTCTCATGTTGTCTGCCTGCCACATTGGCATTTCTGCCATAACGGCTTTTCCCACTTTCTTCATATATTACTCGTGCATTTTCAATAATAACGACGTTCCTCCTGTTCCCGTTCTCGTTCCTGTCCCGCTACCAGCCCCCATACCGCCCAGTCGTGCATGCACACTTAAGTAGATGAGGCAAGTTTGGGGGCTTATATCAAATGGCCGGACTTTGTTCCACATTATAATGCATTTAGTTTGATTGCAAGTTCCGCACAATTTCGGGGGCTCCTGTCAATTTGTCAATTGTGGCTCACACACACATATTGTGAGGGGAGGGACACTTGGCAGTTGCTAGCTGATGCTGAAGCAGCGTACTTTTCAAAAATTGCTGCTGTCCACTTGACGCAATGGAAGTCATGCAGGCAGGCTGGCAGACAAGCAGGCAACCACTTCAGCAGTCAGGCAGTCCAGTAGTAGTGTCATCCTTTTATGCCCTACATTCAGAGAAAGACGAAGACGGTTTGCCCAGCGGAGAATCCAAATCCAAGCATAACAAAGTCTAACTAGCAACAATTACTAAAGTAAAAGTTAATCTTTTGATACGCGCATACTACCAATCCCTCTATCAGTGCAACGATTCGGTATTAAACGTAAATAAAACATAATTTCTTATTAGTTGTGGAAATTTTAAACAATTTAAATGAAAACCACAAATTTAATTCAATAAACAAGTTTATTGGGGGACAGTTAATCGTAAGTTGAAATAATTGAATTATTAAATAATTTCGAAAATACTTATAAATAATTCAAAATAAAGTATATATTTAAATATGTATATAGATTTCGTACTTAGATCGATATGACAACAATATTTGTCAGAATATCAATACTATTCAATATTTGTTTCTCTAAGTGCAGCTCTCCATATTGGCTCTGCCCAAAAGCCATGTGTGAGTGCGTGTGCGTGTAAGAGAGAGCATTATGTATATTCATTAAAAATGTAAGTGCTTATTTACACTTTGGCGTCATCCTGACGCACTCACACAATGGCGAGCTACGACTACGTATACCTCCAACATTGCCTTTGACCCTTTTCAATATCGGGTGCGTGTGTGTGTTTGTGCGAGCAAGGACAGTACAATGGATGCAGCTGTCCGTTGGCTGCAGCGCAAACACTTCGTCCATGGCTACCACTGCTCTGGGGTTCTTGACCAAAAACCACATTTACGAGTACCAGGCCGCAGCATGCACTTCCGCTTCCGCTTTGGCACCCGCTAGTAAGGCCGCAATCTAATCGTATTGGCGCCTTCATTTTTCCTTCTTTTGCCATTTCGTCAATGCCATTTACTCTGTTGGAGGCTTATTTGTCTTCGCAAATTTCCTTTGCACTGCCTTTCCAGCTCTTTAATTTAAATTACATTTCAAAGTTACATTGATAGTAAGAAAAAGTGAACCTAAACTAATTGATGTTTTATGACTAAATAGTTTGATAGGTTCCTATATACATTTACAAATATAATGATTCAATAGAGGTCTTCTGATAACAAGATTTTTGATAAAGTTTGAAGCTATTGACCAAAACTGATTTTTGATTGCCGATTTCAGTAATATTCTAACCAAATAGAACACACTATTGTTCTTCTTTTTTAGCCAACTCCGGCAGTAAACAGACATTTTCCAAGGGCGAAAAAATTGCAATACAAGCAGTGACATGCGCCATGTCAATAGACTATGTCTAAGACTAAGTCTCTGTTACACGCTACATTCGATCAAATCTAAGCCAGACTGTACTAAACACAAAGTAAGGCTTTTTTAACGCGTATATACCTATATTAACGTCGGATAAACAATAGTCGTCTTAATAATCAAACGTAAACTTCATCAATTCGGTCGAAAGGATGTGAAAACTTTTAAAAAATAAAATAAAATTCCAATCCAGTCGGCATCCATATTGAAATTACCGGTAGCTAGAAAACAATCTGGCCATAAAATCGATTTTCAAGCATCTTTTTGAACATTTAACATAAAGAAATGCTAGTTTAATATAAAAAATTATCATTGTCAAAAAGAATACATCGAAATTTTAGTAAAGTTTTAATGAACCTTACTACGAAGAAGTACACTTGCGCCGCAGGTGTAAAGTATGCTAATCTGTATTTAATCCTTTCGCAACGATTTTGTAGTTATTAATCAATCAGCAATTAGTGGGCCAGTCATGTAATACTCAGAATTAATACCAGTCTGATTGAATATGTCTTTTTTTCGACTACTTGATCATTTGTCCGCCAAGATAACGCCAACTAAAGCCAGTGTAAATAGTTTCTATGTATATTTATATGATTATATATATGATTATCTAAGCTATTTTCATAATAGAAGCAGGTCAACCAAACACCTAGAAATCGATACGAGTAAGCCGATTATGAGAACCCCTAATGCTTTTATAATGCAAATTCAAAATTTGTTGACCCCTGGCCACTTCCTTGGCATCACATTTTCATATTTGCACATTTTGTGTGCTCTAAACTATTATTTTCTGATTTAAATTGACTCGCAAACGAGAATGCTAGTGATTGTGTGTCAATTAGCAAATAAATGTACAAGTATATTATAATGTACATACTATATTTGCTCGTATAATGTGACAAACAATAAATTGTTATTGAGATTTTAGAAAATCTAAGAATGTGACAACGTTTCGCATTTAATGTCCATAAAGTTTTCTTTTCTGGCGGTAAGCCAAAGTATTTGAATGTGTCCGCATGTTTGTTATATTTATGTATTTTTGGTCATAACATATTCATCAAAAATATGTGATAATATGTGTGAGCTTTGGCCAACATATCGACATCTCATTTGGCCACATTTGATGTGGCAATAATATTTTGGTATTTGTTTTTGCAGCCGTTATTAAAGTATATCCATTTATTTATTCGGCTTGCATTTTCACAATTTGTCGCTGCTCTGATAACTGTTGCTGTTATAGCTATCGTTCTTTTAGCTGTTGTTGTTGTCATTGTTGTTGCAATTGTCGTTAATTAATATTCAGGCAACTTCTTGACGGCAACTGCTTTGAATTTAGCCGCCGCCAAATTGATGAGTCTACCTGAGCATGAGCTTTAATTAAAGAAATACAAATATTTGAAATACGATTTGTTAGTATAACAATTCCAATTTCCTGCTGCCAGCTGCCAGCCGTTACCTGATACCTGTTACCTGCTACCTGCAGATTGACCCTTGCCCTGAGATGGCTAAGCCAACTGCTTGCATTCGTACTCCATTCGAGTCGAAATATGTATTTTGGCACTTAACTAGCTGGTGCTGGAGGAGCAATAAAAAATAACAGCCGAGCTAACTAGGTGCTTATTGAAATTCTCCATTCAGCTGTCAGCTGGCAGAATAAATGGGAATAATGCCAGCTCTCCAGAGAGGGGGGCATTGCATGCAGCGTAATTAAATGGGCTCTCAAATTTCCATTATGTGGGCCGCAGTTGTTTGAAAACTGCTCGTAGCAATCAACAGTTGCAGTATTGCTTTAGTCATTAATTAGCTCCGCTTACGGCAGCTGAAGAGGTAGCAGGTCATAGGGCTGATGAATCAGTGCCTCAAATGCACAACTCCCAACTTTAGCTTACAGTCTACAACAATGTAAGATGATTAAACAGTTCATTATTTTGGTACACCCTCTATAGCTTAGCGATAGGTTCTATTGTTGCAAAACTAACAGCCAAAACGCGTAAGAGGCTTTACGTGCTGGCCCTTTAGCTGGCCTACATTAGCGAGCTAAAAAGGGTGGGGAAGCGAGCAAAAACTGTAGATTAGCGATAGAAGGCGGTGAGCTTAAGCTGTTTATATTTCAGGGTAAGCAGCAGGTATTTGCATTTGGGAAAGATTAAAATATATAACAAACATCTTCAATCCTTCATAATTGGGTTCAGATTCATTTATTGTTGAATCCTTGTATTCTTATTTGCTCACAAAAGACTCTACACATTACAATGCAATATCTGCAATATAGTTTAACCAACATATCATCTCTATATTACGCTGTTTTTCCTGGTGACTGAATTGTTTTCAATGCCAGATGTGAAGCAAATCTAGAATCAGTTAAGCCGTCAAATAGCCTCTCAAGACGATTAATAATTTAATGAATTAAGTTAAATCACAACACAAATGAGAATAAAATATGAATAAACTAATAAACTCGAAAGAGAGTTATTTATAACATCTGTCTGTGCCTAGACATCGAGCCTGCCTGACAAAATACTTGTATTCATTTACACATAATAGAGAGTAGTTAGGGAATAACAATTAATCGAAGGTGCAAAGTAAATGAAGTTGAGCTAAGAAGTTGTATTATTAACTTCTTTAATACAAGTATTAGGCAAAAATCTTTACGGACCTTCTAACGTCTGCATGGGAGAGAGTGTGGTTGGCAAGATTTCCCAAATCAAATTAATTTCACAAGCAATAGCTTATAATCTCCCAATAGAACACCCTCTAATTGGTAGAGCATGCACCTAAATACCTTTTCAATTATTCAAGTGCGCATTAAGAAATAAACAAATAATTCTCAACCTTTATCTCATTCTCTCTCTCTCTCTATTTCTCTTTGTCGGACAAACCCCAATCCAGCCACTGCAAATATTCTGAAATGTTGTCCGATTTCGTGCACTTTTTGCACTCTAATCATAACTTTCGGTTCATGGCAGTTCGGAGCGTTGTCAAAAGTTGTGTCTGGGCTAGCAAAGCAAAAATCGGCCGCGACGTGCGGCTCGCTCCCTGTTCGCTATCGCTTATCTTATCAGTTTAAACAAAATAAAAATGCCAGGCGGCATTTTCTATTTATACTTAAGAATCGACAGCAAAAGACATGGCTAGTGGGAGGAATGTGGGAGTGTGGAAGTGTCGCAGCAGGGTCGAACTGGCCAAGTGTGTGTGTGTGTGTGTGGGTGGGTGGGAGAGCGGTGGACATGGCTCTATTTTCCTTGAGCTAGGTCCATTGGCAGACACACCCACCTACTTATTTTCAACTGTCAAGGCCACACAAAGCCACACTCCGTGAGGCGTTCGCCACATCAAAAGAGACATGCGCCAGCGATCTTTATCGGCGCCAAGCTTCAAGCTCGCGCACCTGCGCATCGTCGCTGCGACGCTGAGCGTCGGCGTTGCTTATCAGAGACGATGGTGATGGTGATGGTGCTGGTGACAGCGACGGTGACGGCGACGGCGACAGAGACGCCGCCACGCACCACGCGTCGATAAGCCGACCGCTCAGTTTTGCACCAAAGCTGTGTATGCCTTGGACTCTTGTATCTTGACGGCTGTTTGCACGCCTGTCAGCTGTTTGGACGCTCAGTCAGCTAACAACTGTGATTAGGCGTTGACAGCAGCAGCAGCAGCGGCAGCACTGACTGCGACGCTACGGCAACGGCAACGGCAACGTCAACGTCAACGTCATCGTCATCGTTGCCGCCTGAAGCGCCGGTAATGTGCACAGAAAAATTCAAATCAGTTCCGTCGTGTCATCGTCGAGTGTTGAGCGGCGAACGTCGAACGTCGAGCGTCTTGCCTGTTGTGGCCATTATTGTTGTTATTATTATTGTTATTATCATTGTTGTTGTTGTTGTTTTTTTTTGCCGTGCGCGCGCGTGTGTGTGTGTGTGTGTGTGTAGGTGCTGTGTGTTGTTTATTTATGCCTTAAATTACAATAAATCAAAATCAAGAAATTGGAATAAATCAAATAGAAATACAAAAGAGAAGCAACAACGAATTCAAGAATTGCGAATACTCGAAAATGTTATGAGCCACAAAATCTTGTGCGGAATTCTACAATTCCTCAATTGCAAATCAAATTTACAAATACGCTTCGCTGCCGTTCCGAACAGAACTGGGTATTTTGGTTATTGTTATTGGTATCGCTATTATTTTTGCTGCTGGTGCTGGTGCTGCTGCTTCAGTTGCTGTTGTCGCGTTTTAAATTTGAATTCATTGAACATTTGGGTTCTGCTTCATTTGATATTTTCGAAATGTTTGCCTCGATGTTCTGGCGTGCTCGCGCACAAATAATCGGTATGTACGACTACACATTTATTTATATATTATGTACTATGTACGAGTATGTATGTATGTAAGACGCACGCCCCCGAAAAAACCCACAAACCACGAACCGCACCCTCAACCGCTCCTCAACCGTCGTGTCGGTAATTATAATCCAGACCGATCGTTCGTCGCTCGCAGTTGCATCGCCATTGCCCGTCAGTTTTGCACTTTAATTTTTAATTATTGGCGCAAAGCGTTGATTTTTATGCGCCCCCTTTCACATGAGTTGCACATTAAGCACGTGTCGCGCTGATGACGATGATGCTGATGATGATGATTATGATGATGTTCATCTCCACTCGCCATTTTCCACTCAATGGCCGACCACACACTCGACTATTTGCAGCAAAAAGGGAACAAAGCGGAGCAAACGGAAGAGAGAAGAAAGAATCAAAAGTAAAAACTCACTCACATGCACGTACATTTCATCCATGTACTCGAAACCCATTTGTGCAAAGTTTATCAAAGGCTCTGGCTCGAATTGTGGCAAAGTTTGGCCAACCAAGGGACAGAAGCAGAAGGGGAAGAACGGAAGGACACCCGAACGCATAGGCAAACGGACAAATCGCAATATGAAAAAAAAAACATCAAAAAACTTGCGCAAGATATTTCAAATGCCAGTCACAAAGGGAGGGAGAGGCAGAGAATTGGAAATAGGCAGCACTATTAAGCTTTTGGGGCCACCTGTTGCCTACGGCCCTCTGCCTACAGCACATTTTTTTCCAAATTTTAACTGAGCGCCAGATTTCAAGGGAAGTACGCAGGACCTATCTTCAGGCAATTCAATTTAACTTCAAGTGTAAAATAATGTCCTTTCACTCAACATAACACGATTTATCTTAATGAAGAATTATCTGAATAATAATAATACAAGCGGCCCATATTTCAAAATAGTTGGCATGTTTCAGACTTTCTTTTAATCCTATTCTGAACTATATTTTGATTTATATACATAGAATGTTTTACATACAAAAACTGATATTGCTGTTTTGATACTAACCAACGTGTTAATAGTTTTATGGAAGTAATAATATGTTATGCTTATAGACAATTAATACTCGATTATTTCTGAGCAATAACACACGTACAAATGATAATGGTACGCTTTGTTATTTTTAGCGCGGTTGGGAAAACACTTTTAATTATTAATTATTAAAATCAAGTGGGATTGGGATCTGTTAACAATATAAAGGCGTAGCTTTTTTTAGCTATTCAGATATGATTGATAGAAAATAGGTTTAATTATATGATTTCAGGCAATTATTTAGGTTGAGATTGCAATTTCTAACTTGCGAGCTAAAAGTAGTCATGATTTTTGATTAGGGATTGGACCATAAGAAAAATATTATGAGGAACAATTGTGCCAAATACACAAGAACTTAAAAAGAAAGAGAATAAAGTTCTAAGTAAGCCAAATGGAAATATTAGTAAACTTTATGGAATTGCGAAAAAAGTGTCCATGATTTATAAAGCAATGTCGATTTTTGGGTGTTGTCATCAAATCGAATATAAGTAGAAGACCAGAAATCATGTCCTGTGTAAGCTTATAGTTTGTTCTTTCATGTTTTCCAATCACAGACTCCACATCTTAAGCTATTCATATAAATAAAAAAAACTTTTTAATGATGATGAATTCTACCCATAAAAGGAGTTATTGCTGAAAATAAAAATGTTGGCCTGTTCTAACCTTTTTTTCCACTTTAAAAATTTAAATTCAATTGTAATTGTGTTTTTTACACGTATAGCCAAATCGATTTAACGACACACTACAACTTAATTTGGAGAGTGGGGTTTTGGGGATTAACGTAAATCGTTCAGTTGCCAAAAACAAAATTTCGAATTTCAGCGTTAATTAGGAGTAGGCTTTGCCTGCCGAATCGGAATATTGAGCGGAATCGGTTGTAAATGAAATGCGCCTTCACTCTCGCTCTCAACACGAATCCTTGTCGCTTGACATGGCTGTCAAAATTTCTAATTACACTGCACTTGATGCTGCCAACGCTAATGAGCCGGCAAATCGTTAATAACTTTCGTTTCTTGGTTGGCTCTACTATTGGCGACTGCTATTTCTTTCGGTTATATTTATGTAAATATTTTTGCAGCAGTCTATTTTTGGCATCAGTTTTTAGCGACTTCTAATGAAACGGAATATATGGAGGTCTTTTATTATTGAATTAGCGATTTCATTTGTATTTTTTTAGCGTGTGGGCGTACCAAATTTTTGGGAGCATATGCGTCTATGTGTGATTGATGTGCAATAATTTATAAGACTTGATGCGATGTCCTCTACTGTCGCAAAACGCTGCACTCTGCACCCTACGCGCGGCATTTGCTTGCGGCCCTTGTTATTTTAGATAAAAAGGCCAACTATGTATGGTCTAGTCGGAGTAGTCGGAGCTTCTTAAGCCTATTTGCACGGCGATAAGATTGTTGGCCTGGCCCAAAATCAACGCGCTTGGCAAAGACGAGCAGCGTTAAGTCGCGTGACGTGCGCGTCGCGATAACAACATCGTAAAAAGATTCATTAGGACTATTAAGTGGTGAGCGAAGCTATTTTCGGCTACGCGGCGTATGCGCAATTTGTGAAAGATTCGCTCCAGCTTTTGTGGCTTATCAGGTTGTCATGATCTCAAGATTATACGCGATGATGGGCAAGTCAGTCAGCCAGCCAGCGAGTCAGCGAGTCAGTCAGCGCCACAGCTTTACAGTCTCCGAGCCACTTAGCCACTGAACAAGTCAGGTACACGGTCAACGCCTGCTTCCCCCCAACGTTGGCGTCGGCTTCGGCGTCGGCTTCAGCGTCGACGTCAACGTCAGCATTCACATCAGCTCTGGCAAACTTGTAGCGCTTTGTAGCGGTAGGCAGGCGTATGAATCGAAGGCAAAAACAAAAACGCGACCTGCCCAACTTGCATTGACCCAGTTACAACTTTAACAAAAACAAAAACAACAACAACAACAACAGCAAGAACAACGGACAACGAACAGAAACACCAACTGGCTCGCAAATGGCAAAAGATGAAGGACGTGCGGAAAATGCATATCCAGTAGCTACACTGTGAGTGTGTGTGTGTGTGTGTGTGTGTGTGGGTGTGTGTGTGTGTGTGAGGTCCTTGGCATTATGAAATCTGTGCAAAATGTGGTGTGGTGCAGTGCCATTGCATACTTGGAGGCGCACGCACCGAGCTACAACGAAATTTAAATGAAAACACTAATCTGCATCATGCTTCTTCCCAAAAACCTAATAGTCGGACTCCGTTTGCACGAATTGCGCTTTGAATATCATGAAGACGCTTCTATTGATATAATTGGGGATATCGAGGGGGCTTAAATAGATTGTTTCTACTACAAGTATGTCTATATTTTAAATAGCTTTTAAAAGCAACTAGCATTTGGAAGCTCGCTCCTTGTCTTTTAAAGTTCTCCTCTCTATTTAGTTGCAAATAATACTTTATAGAATACGATTGGAATATCACGTCCTTACCTCCATAATCGATGAAGACGCTTCTATTGATATAATTGGAATTATCGAGGGGCTTAAATAACTTACAAAAGCAACTAACACTTTGAAGGGTGCTTTTTTTAAACTTCTCCTTTCCATAGAGTTGCAAATAACAGAGAATAAGATTTGAATATCACGTCCTGCAGCCGCTTCTATTGATATAATTGGAATTATCGAGGGGGCTTAATTAGATAGTTTCTACTAAGTCTACAAGTATATTTTAAATAACTTACAAAAGCAATTAAGATTTGGAAGGGCGCTCCCTGTCTTATAAACTTCAACTTAAACTTCTCCCTTTTTATTGAAACAGGAACTCAACTCAACTTATATTTTGATTTTTCCTAACGCTTCATAATGACTCTATTTTTAAAAGAGCTAAGAACGTAAGTGTGCAATTTTGTTCAACGATAAACAATTAGATAGATTATAATAGTTCAAAAGTTTTCTTATCTTAGAGCAGCAATCAGTACAGAAAATAATATTAACATGAATAGCTGTCGATATCCTCCACCCAGAGCGCTATAGAGTACAGCGTAGTGGTTTCCATAAACCATACATACGCGTATATGTTTCTATTTTATTATCAGCATAACGGGTCGAAGTGAACTTTAGAACCACAGCAACTATTCCCTCTTACCCATGCGCCGAACCAATTTATAGCCATCAACTGAACTGGTTAACTGCTAACAAATATACTATACAAGTAATTGCACATTTTGTGGGCTGTGAACGCACTTTTAAAATTTGTCCTCTTCTTCATATATAACCCACATCGCAGGTGCACCAATAGTTGAAGGAACAGGATGATAATCGCAGCAGTTAGCTCGGCAAGCTTGCTAAGTTAATTGTTAACCCTGCGCTGAAAAGTATAATAGTAGGGTTGGTAGCACCCAGTAGGAGACATTTCTCCTACCAATTCACCACCATTTTAGACCATACTTGTACGTTACAGATACATATTCTCAAAGCGATGTCCACCTGTCTGTTAAACACTACTCTTCCCACAGTTTTTTGGCGCTTTCGCGACGAAACTTTGCGTCGACGTTTTCTTTAAACGGACACAAATAATATTTATGTCGCGACGGACCACCTCAGATCACTATATCATACACATATAGTTGTCATATGAACGATAGGTGTTAGAAAAATTATTTTCTATGGATAACTTGGTTGTGGCTTATAAAGATATGGGAACCAAATTCCATACTGAGAATGTTGTAGTCAAATCTGATGGTTGTGCACCAGGAACTTAAGCATGAATGAGAAAATGCAAAATAGGTAAAATATACATTCTAAAGGCAGATAAGATAGTGCGGAACAGTAAAGTATATATGAATAGTCCGCGGCCCATGTCCATGGAGGAATAAAGATGTGTTGTCTGATACTTAGAATTAAGAGCAGGTAAATTTTTAGCTTGTTCTTGTAAAAAACATAAATATATACAAGTATAAGCGGTTTATGTTCTAATCCAAATCGTGTGGTCATAAGGCTTATATATATATTGATTGAATATGCTTCTTTTTTTTATTAAATATCACTTTATACATAGTCTATTGACTCCGTATGAAATACTTACATCATTTGTTTTACAGAGAATATCTTAGATTGTAGTATAGTCCGAATGAGCATATTATTCTGATTCATGAGCTGACCTTTAAGTGGAGTCACATTCAGCTCCTCCAAGAACGTGCCACATTCCATAACATGTTTTCTCTTCTCACCTTTGGCTCTTTCCCTATTCTCTCTCGTTGCAGTCGCGTCGTCAGTCGGTAAGCTTTTCCGCCATGCCACCGGGCGTTCTAGTCAACGATAGTCGCGCCAGCTCCACCGATGACATTCAAATCGCCCTGGCACCGCATATCCAAACCTATCTAAGTCAAACTGGCCGTCGCCATTCGTGCTGCAGCGTCATGTTGCCGGTGGCTTTTGAGCGCGCCGCATCCCAGTCCTGGCTGGATCCTAAATTCGATTCGCCCGTGCTTGAGGAGCAGTACCAGGCCAGCGTCTTTCCACACGAGCGCATGCGATACAGGTGAGTGTCTAAGTGTTTCAGGGGGAGGGGGAAGGGGAAGGATTTCAGCTTAGATTACTATTTTCTCTCCACTCAACCGTATTCGATGCGCGCTTTGTGCGGCATTTGGTTTTGGCAACGACGCTTGCATTCGGTTTGCCTTTCTGCGCCAATCGATGGCAATGGTTCAGAAACGATTGAAGCTATACGAGCATGTGCATCGCCGCAGGCCACATGTGGCCAATATACTATGTTATATGTGCTCAATTGCAATGGCATTGGCTTCCAATGTAAGCCTGAAGGAATCATTCGAAACCAAGGAACAGCACATGACTCATCCACTATGTCCGAGCTCTCCATAGAGATGGGTAAAAGTAATTGTCATCCCGCTCCGCAATTCTCCTCATTCAAAGTCTCATTATTTGCTAGCTACCTTTTCTGAAGCTCCCTCCATCCAATAAATATATTTATTTTTTTGTTTGTTTGAAGATAGAAAGTAGAAGATTACATATATTTACAATTGAATAAATCATTAAATTATGAATAAGTTTGAAATGTGTTGCGGATTTGTGTATTTTGAAATTCTCAACAGTTGCTTGGCATATCCTTTGAACTTTCTCGTCGAACTTTACTTCAGCTTTGAATCGGTAATAATATGAATAGCAATGTATTTTGCTACAATCGTTTCAATTGGGTTTATATCTGCCTGTTTCAAAAATTCTGAACATTATAGTGCAGTGTAACGTCGATAGTCCAGACAACTAGTGTGCAGCCATTGTCATTGAATTATTTCTAGAATCGTTCAGTAACAAATAAATTGAAATAAAGTAGGAATCTCAGCATTACTTGCATTGGTTGATGAATGCCAATTTCTAAGAATTGAAATATTCTGAATTGTAATTATATTTTTATTTATTTATAAATTGGTAACTCAAAATTCAAATCTTAAGCTAACAAAAGTTATTATGTTAGCATAATAATAGGCTTCCAGCACATTCAGCTAACGTTGTGTTTAAAATCAGATATAAATTGTTTGATCCTTAGCTCAAAAAAGAACATGCATTTCTAAAGTGTCTAAAAATGTATAGCACGGGCTAAGGATTACAAATGGATATGTACATGGAGTTGCTTAAATTATTACCTAGAGCCTATTTTCATTAGCAAATAGAGTCCAAGCTGCTGTTGTGAACTTTCCTAAAATATCCTAACAGCTTACAAAAAAACACATTAGCAAGGCAAGACCTTTTCTTACTCCCTTTCCTTATAGGATCATCATCAGCTAGTCAAGTTCGTAGCCCATCTCTAAAGTTGTCCCCCTTTTTTGGCTTCCTTTTCAATTTCATTTGGCTATTTTTGTCTGTGTGTGTTTGTGTGCATGAGTGAGTGTGCATGAGTGAGTGTGTGTGTGTGTGCATTCGCGTGTAATGTTGACTGCAGCTGGAACAACTACGTGGCATGCCACGGCAGTTGCACGTGAGTGTAGCGCCTAAGGAGACTGCTGCACAGTGGGGCAGAGGGGCACAAATTAGTTTGGAACTGCAGGATGGCGGCAATTGCCGCCATAAATGGCCACTTTGCGTGCTCACGCATTCACACATGCACGTCTGCGTGCACACACACACACACACACACACACACACACACACGCATACATAGATGCAATGGAGCTGAAGTCTTTGACTCGACCTGGGCGCCATTATGATGGCCGCTTGTTGCAGCCATCAGGTCAATGCCATTTGGAAATGAATCAATTTTCAGGACAGTCGGCGACACATGCAAGACTCGACATCCATGCCATTGGCTTTCCCACGTCCTACAATCGATTGCAATCCCACACCCATTTCAATCAGACAACTTGGAAAATTTGAATCCAGATTGTGATTAGAATATGCGATCGCTGGAGTAGAGCAGCTATGCTATCCTTATCCTTTCGTCATTTTAGAACCGTCTTCCTTCCTCTTTAATTTTATATGAATGCTTGTTTCAATTACCGACACCACTTGGTGCTTTTACCAAGCTAGTGCTAGTTATGAGTTGCCAACATGGATCCTGCTGCCAAATAGAAACATCCTCTAGAATTTGTCAGCAACTTGGACCATCTGAGAACAAATTTCCTTTCGTAATCGTTCACGTTCAATGCCCAAAAGTTGATATACAAGTACACACATCTTCCATTATGGATCAAGATAGAACTGAGAGTCCAAAAGTCAACTCATTAATATTCATATAAATTTATGGAGCAGGACAGAAGGAGAGTGAATTCAAGTCGATTATCTTCTACTTTTCGAATATCTGCGTCGAGCTTCTTCCTGGCTAGTCGAGATGACTGCCTTCTCTTCTCTCCTGCCTATTCCCTTCGTGTTCTCTAACGCACACGTCCCTTGTTCTATCCGATTTTAGTCCTGCTAATATTTTTATGCTCACTACTATATATTCCCAAAAGGATTCGATGATACATTCTTGAGTAGTTGATCGAAAATATTTCTAAAGCATAACAAGTCTTTTTTCTCAACAAAGAACGAATTCTTCGAAATGCGAATTTTTTTTAAATGATAAATTCCCATCACAGTAAAATTCAGCCCCCATCTGAGGTAGAAGTCGATGAAAGAGAGCAGGCACAAGCGGTGAGAAATGGTACGAAATGGTTTGAAAGAAGACGTCCTCTTACAGCTGCTGCGAAAGGATCTAGGAGGACTGTTAGATCGCCTCTCCCACAGAAAAACTAGAGTATAAAAGAGTTGAAGCGGGCCCTACACCCCCTTTTCAATGAAAAATTAGAATTTTTTTGTGATGCTGCAATAGCAAGTCTGCCTGTCAACCAAAATCAAGTGTCCGGCGACTATGCGAAATGCTTCTTAAAGGCCCAAACCGTACGGGTTGCAATCAGTCTTCTCAACATATGTACAATTTCGATCCAAATGCGCAAAATACAAAATAAGTGCTTTACGATGTAACTGTCCGATGTTGTCGCTCTCGAGAACTTCAAATTGAAACGGACAGGCAGACAGTGCTCGCTTCCTTGCTTCCTTGCTTCCTTCTCACTTAATTGAAGTGCATGGAGCGTTGAACATTCACGGCCGTCCGTTAAACTGCTTAACTGGTGCGATAATATTAAGTTCATTTGATTAATTCGATTTGGTTGCAGATGCACCAACAGCAGCGTACGAAAATAGAATCGCTAATTAACCAAATTCATCGCGCGATAACTCGTAAACAAGCGCTGGGTCGATGAAATTTGTTTGAACTGTGCGCATATATATTAATTATATACCCTCTATCCGTGCTCTTGAAGGTGTGTGTTAGATTTGTGCAAAGCATGTAACAGGCAGAATAGTATATGCTCGTACATTCTTGATCCGCATGGCGAGATAAATCGATCTAAACTGTCTGTTCTGTAGACTCTCCTAATTGCTAAGCAACGCGATTTTATCTTATTATTTCCCCTTTTCTCTATCTCCGCTTTAGAACTTGATCGTTACTGCCTACAGCTCCAAAGCTTTACAAACTACACTTCCTATCCAAATTAGTCAGTTTTAAGAAAATCCATCGTTTGCTCGATCAGCATTCTTTATGGTATTCTATCTAATAGTATAGTATATACGAGTGGTCCTATTTTCTCAGCACTTGTCTTTCAAAACTGATCTCTTTTGTCTTATTCTAACTAGTTCCCTTTTCAGTTATATTTTGAAATTTAAACGCAAAATACATAAGTTTTCACATACACATATATTAGATAGATCCCAACCAACCTCAGCAGCTTCATCCTTTCACAGTCGCTATCACTATGTCGCCCAAGTCGTTGATTCTATTCCTCACCTTCACGATCATTGTCCTGATACGTATGTATTCAGAGGGGACGCACAAGCTACAGCGACTGCTGGTCGAGAATTTCTGGCTCTTTCTCGTCTTCCGGTTAATAGATGAGATGCATTTGGTGCTGCGTGTACGCCGTTTCCTTTCCCGCTTCCTCGACAGCATTGAGTGGCGTCGCCCCATTTGGCGCCTGTTGCTGGCCTCACTTGTGGCGGTTGCGTTGGCATTCGCGATGGTGTTGGTAGCGCTGGTCAGCGGTTCCCAACAGAACGGGCGGCATAAGCAGAAGAGAACCCTGAAGCTCAACCCGGACCTCGTGAAGCGCATTATTGTTTGCCAATTTCGACAGCATGAGACTTTGGAAGAGGCACAACTGCAGGTGCAGAGCGAGCTTAGCGGCAACGAATGCATATTGAAGTGGCCACTCAATGGGACGCTGACGCTAGAGGAGCAGATTCTGTCCAACTGGCTGGGCCTGTAGTGCGCGATAATTGCCACACAACCACACAACCACACAGCCCCACAAAATGGATAATGCCAAAAGAGTGCTGAATATTAACGTTAATTGGCTGACATAAAAATGTCATTAAGTTGAGGAGTCCTGCCACTGCACGGCGGAGGGCGAGAGCGAGGGAATGGACATGTTCACGGGCATGGGCGTGGGCGTGGGCGTGGCAGCAAACACACACACACAGATAGGCAGATAAATAACAAGTGGCAGGCTCTGCAGTGGCAAGGCAACCACAACAACATGAACACAGATTCCCAAAGAGCGGGCAATTCCTTTGCCTTTATTTACCGAGTCTTTCACGCAATGTGATTTAAACAACAACGCCCTCAACGCTGCCACGCCCCCACGCCTCCACCCGCCTGCCTTTCAATGCGAACTGGCACAAACAGCTTAATGAATGCAACCAAAACGTTCGCTCCGGAGCCCGCCCAGCAAAGTTTCGCACACAGCCTTTTCATCCCCAATCCTCCCCAGTCCGCTTGTTTCCGCGCAACGGAAATCCAGTCCAGTGCGTTAGATAAGGCATGAAAAGTTGCCAACCAACCGGCCAACCGGACAGTCGTAATTAGTATGAATGTCCGTTGCCGAGTGGCCACCGCTGCTGCGATGGAATTAAGAGAGAGATAGTAGCTGGATGGAGATTAAGATGAACATCAAAATGAAAGTGTGTTGCAAGCAAATCAGGGCCAGCAATTTCTGGTATCGCCCCAGTCAGGGGACAGGTACTTGGGTACATTAATCATGAACTCTGATTGACTCTCATCAATTCGGTGCGGTTATTTCGTCTAAATAAATGCTATGTGATCGAAATTTCTTGCTATGCTTGCTATGTTTTCTTCCGGGTGGTAATACCTATTAGAGTTTTTTGCTGGTCAGCTTCTCCTTCATTGTTTTGGACCTAAGCAGAGTATTACCTGACTCTCTTGTCTCTTACAGGTTCACACTATACTACATTTTGCTGTGCTCAATCACCTGGTTCCTGTACTTTATTATTGATGGCGGCTCCGAGGACTATTGGCGTCCCATTTCGACATCGTTCTCAATGCTCTCGCTGGTGATCATCATGTTCATGTGCTTCACCCACTGGGACCTCTACAGGACATATCGCACGTCTACGTCGGTCCTAACTGCGTTGCTTATCTGCTCCGCCTCCTTGGCCTTCCTTATGTACACGGATCGCGCCTTCAGCCCATTGGGACATTACTCCATCTGTCTCGAGATCGTGCTGCTCATCTACACCGCCCTACCAATGCCTGTGTGGCTGAGCTCCAGCATCGCTATCTGCTACACTATTGCATTCGAACTGGTCTCGCACATGGTAATAGGCAGCAGCGCCGTCCATGGAACGAGCAGCAACGGCAGCGGAAGCTACAAGATAATTGTGCTGCGCATCCTGGCCCACTGTAGTGTGCACATGGTAGGCGGGCATGTGCTGGTAATGAATCTGGTTCGCATGCGCGGCACCTTCATGAAAGTGGGCCAAAACCTTCTCGTTCGTCGTCAGCTGGAAATGGAGAAGCAGCTGAAGGAGAAGATGATACACTCGGTAATGCCCCGGAAAGTGGCCGATATGTTGCTGAACGAGGGCGGAGGCAGTGGCAATGCCGGTCTTGATGCCAACGGCGATCGTCGCTTGCCCGCTGAATCACACTACATGCGTCCGCGCGTCTCCAACGATGTTAAGTCGCTGTTCCGACCCTTTCACATGCACAGCATGGACAACGTAAGCATCCTGTTCGCAGATATAGTCGGCTTCACGCGCATGTCCTCCACCAAGACGGCCGAGCAGCTGGTGGAGATTCTCAACGACCTTTTCGAGCGCTTCGACGATCTCTGCACACTCAGCGGCTGCCATAAAATTTCGACGCTGGGGGACTGCTACTATTGCGTTTCCGGCTGCCCAGAGCCAAAAGCCGATCACGCCATCTGCTGTGTCGAAATGGGCCTGGGCATGATCGATGCCATGCGCTGTTTCGATGCGCAGCGGCACGAGGGCGTCAAGATGCGCGTGGGCGTCCATACGGGAACAGTACTTTGCGGTATCGTCGGCACTCGTCGCGTCAAATTTGATGTGTGGAGCAATGATGTGACACTCGCCAATAAGTAAGTTCTGTTACTGTGACTCTCAGGCATGAGCTGCATATCTAACTGTTATCTATTTCGCAGAATGGAGTCGTCGGGTAAGCCGGAGCAGGTACATATTTCTGAGGAAACCTCCAACTTTCTAGGCGATGCTTACTACTTGGAGGAGGGCGAGGAGGTTTTTGGTAAGCAACAAACCGTTTCTCTATACCTATTTGAACAACACCTCCCCATTATATCTATTCAAATATAAATACGTAATAAAATCATGAGGTTTAGTTCGTCAGCTTGAAAATCGATCACAGATACTTCAAACAAATTGTCTCTACGGGTCTGTCTAACGGGTCTATAGATACCCGTGCTAGCCTTGAAGATGCAATTATTTCTCCCTCCTTTTTCAAAATATTAGTTTTTAGTTTTTTTTTCAGTAAAAAAATACTGTTTTATTTCGTCGTAGCACGTCCTGTTGTCAAACAATGTTACCTATTATTTATTGAGCCTCCTCCGGAGGAAAGTGGAAAGCTTTTGTTTTCTTACTTGCATCAATTCTAGAATTATCATTGCAACTTATTCCTGACCAAATAAGATCTACTCTAGAATTTCCTGCTCTCCTACACAACATTTAAATATGCTCTTATTCTGTTTTCGCAGGCCATCGCACCTTTTTTGTCGTAGGACGACGTAAAGACGTATCGCGCACGAACAGTCTCAGCCCCAGCAGACCTGCTAATACCACGGGCAGTACTCTCATGCTGCCCGGCGCTCCCGGAACCTCATTCTCACAAAGCGCCACCAACATTTCGGTCATACATCCAAACGTGCCGCCAGCCTCGCCCGTTGGTCAGATGTCGAACTCGCTGAATCCCTCACCCGTGCTGTCCATACGCCCAAGACTGACCTCGCTTAGCATGAAGCTGCGCAAGAAATCTCAGAGTCGCGAACGCGACCTGGAACGTGGCATCATTCATCCGGCCGCAGCCGGCATACCACCCGTTATTGTAGTGCGTGAGAGACCAAAGATCATAATTACAACCAAGTCGCTGCCGGGCAGCTTGGACTCGGACGAGCAACCGGAGCAGCAGACCAACGATGGGGATACCTGCTGTCGCGTCTCCAATGACTGTACACCCAAACTCAATGGCGGCGGCAGTCAGGAGACGCGACCCAAAATCAAGCTTAAGGTGTGGAAGATGCCCCGCTTTCTTAAAAAATTCGAGGAGTTGGCTAAGAACACAGACAAATCCATCAACACGGATACGGCTTCTAGCTCACTAACCCCCCTGCAGCAGGACGAGGCTTTAGCATTCATCGAGCCTCAAGCGAATGGCGGCTACCAGCAGCTACCCGTGTTGGTGGAGGCTACCAGCGGGGGCCGTGCGAATACCCAAATGCTGGATATACCGCAGAAGCCGGTGCTCCATCATGCAGCCACATCCACGGCATTGGCCAGCAGCGTTTTGCGTTCACCCGATGTTGCCACCGGCGGTGGTGGCTGCTGCTCACCCGGACAATTTTCTATGTTCGATGACGTAATCGATGTGCGCTCCTATATCAGTCAGTCGCGCAGCGACATTTCACCCTTCGGCCGATCCGGCAGCTACCGATCGCAGTGTGGGCGCAGCGGCCAGTCGGGCCAGTCTGGACAGTCGGGCCATACGGAGTCGTCGCCAGTCCCCCGACCTCGCGCTTCCACCCTAACTGTGGGTCGCGGCGAGCAGGTTAGCTCTGCAGTTGCCTGCAGCAGCAATTCTACCGCTTGCACACCACATTCCTTGCTAGTCACACCCGCCTCCACGTCGGACCGTGCTCCGTCGTCGCTGCCACCACCGCCGCCGCCCACACACTCGCGTAACTCCAGCATCTGGCCGGATGGACTGAGCATTTGCCCATCCGCAACCTCTCGCAAGGATTCGGGAATCAAGAGCAATTCCCGCCGATCCTCCATACAACAGCAGATCTATGCTCTCAACCAGTCGGCGATCAGCCAGCATCGAGTGTCCGGCTACTTCACCAGCTCCACGTCGAGCATTTCGAACATCGGTGACGCCTCGCTACCCCACGTTCCTCTGCCGCCAATTACGCAGCCCACGCCCCAGGTAGCCGATCCTCTAGCCGCATGCCTGCAACAACTGCGTAAGCAGTCAGACCTGCAGCTGATCCGGTGCGTGCGGGACAATGCGAAATCACAACGCAGCTATTTAGTTAAGCCGCCGCTACGACGTTTCAGTCTGTACTTTAAGTCGCGTCAAATGGAGCGTGACTTCCGGTCCAAGGCGCATCGATTTGGAAGCGAACACGAGACGGAGGGACCGCCCACCCTGGCCACACCACGCTACAACACCTACATCGACATCTTTGTGGGCATTGCCGTCTATCTTTGCATTTCGGTGTCACTGTTTCTGATGACGCAGAACACAGTTACCCCTAGTTTTAGACTCTGGGTGACGCTCTTCTCATGCTTCACGGCTATCCAAGTGTTCGCACTGTTCCTGTTTACGCGCCAGATGTGTCGACGTCATGGCACCCGACAACGTTCCAAGTCAAGCGGCAGCTGTGTCGACGGTCCCAACACCGATGATGGCCACCAGGGTCCGGCGCAGTTCGAGTCGTGCGCCGATCGTATCTTTGAGGCCATATCCAGCTGGTACCCGTGGCACATATGCCTTGCCGTCCTCATGGCTATGCCCGTCATGCTGATCATTGCCAACTTTCTCTTACTCGATCTCGATCAGCTGGAGGCCTTCGAGTACCACTATGGCTTCCTAATATTCGTGTGCATCGTCCACTTCTGCAATTTCACGCAGCTCAATTGCTGGATGCGCAACATACTGGCCTTTCTGGCTGCCCTTTGCTTCATCGGTATTGCCGTTTCCCAGCTAGTAGTCTACTCGAATCGCATCGACACGGATGCCATCGATAGCGAGACCCATCTGAATGACAGCGCTGCAGCTGAGGAAATCAAGTGGTTCCACGACTACCATACCGAAATCTATTTGGACCTGCTGCTGATACTGATACTGGTGTGGTTGCTAAATCGCGAGTTCGAAATCGGCTATCGTCTTACCTTCTACGGCAACGCCGTCGCCAACCAGGATAAAGTGCAGGTGCAGAATATGAAGAATCAGGCGGACATGCTACTCCACAACATTATACCCAAGCACGTGGCGGAGCATCTGAAGAACACGGCCAAGTACTCGGAGAACCATCACAATATCGCCATCATTTTTGCCTCTATTGTCAACTTTAACGAAATGTACGACGAGAGCTACCTGGGTGGTAAGGAGTTCCTACGCGTTCTCAATGAGCTAATCGGGGATTTCGACGAGCTACTCTCCCGTCCTGAATTTCGTTCAGTAGAGAAAATAAAAACCATTGGATCCACCTTCATGGCCGCCAGCGGCTTGGATCCGGCGCATCGCGGCTCCGGAAACGAGCACATCCACACACTCATGGAGTTCTCGATCGCGATGCAGGGCGTTGTAGATGCCTTCAACAAGGACCTGCTCGAGTTCAATCTGATTCTACGCATCGGTCTCAACATTGGGGATGTCACAGCAGGAGTAATTGGCACCAGCAAGCTGTTCTACGACATCTGGGGTGATGCCGTCAATGTGGCCTCGCGCATGGATTCTACAGGTGTGCCCAATCGCATACAGGTGGGCAAGGACTGCCTGCCCTTTCTAACCGAACGATACGAGTTTGAGCCGCGTGGCAGTGTCTATGTGAAGGGTAAGGATCACATGGAGGTCTATTTGTTCACGGGTTCCAAGCCTCAAAGCGATAACGATGCCGATAAAAATGAAGATAAACCAGAGGCTGGTGATAGTGAAAGCGATGGCGATGGGGAAGGGGATGAGGATGCTGCTGATGCCGAACAAATATCGATGGTGATGGCGCCCAAGCCGCGTAATGAGTGCGTCGAGTGTGCCCAGGAAGAGGATGACATGCACTCGAACGAGACGACCACACTGTTTAAGTCGCAGGAGTCGCTGCACGCGAATGGTGGCAACCATCTGACCCCGACGACGACACCATCTGCAGCGACAACGCTCGAATGAACGGGTTCAGTTCCGCGATTATTTGTTTCTTTGAAATGAAACTAAATCAAGTCCTAGCTCCTTTCCCTTCCCATCAAATCCCTTATATCCATGCATTTCGACGTTGTTTGAGGTCACATACTTAAAAGGGAATCCTAAGTCTGCTAACCTGACAAACCCGACTCTATCTAGTGCTACGTTTTAGACAAAGCTAACTAACTAACACACACACACACCCACAGAGACAGACACACGACCAACTAACCAAAGCAACAGAACTACAGTTTATCGATCCTGTTTCCATTCAGTGGAGCCAAAGGAAATTATGAAGTAATGTCTTAACAAAACATTTCGAAGTTAGATCTGCATTTTTCTCGGTGTATCGATACAGTTTTTTATAAATGCGTGCAAATGGAAACAGGCTTAGTTAATATTTAATACCACTAGAGATCCGAAACACACACTAATGAAGACCAAACAAAACAAAACAAAACAAAAAGAACTAGTTCTACAGCACACTTGCACAGCTCTGGCCGAAGGAAAGGTTGAAAACATGGTTTCAAAATTGCATTTATGAATTCAACTTGTGGGCCAACAACAACAACAACAACAACAACTACTACTACTACTACTAAAACAGCAAGAAGAAGAACACTGGAGCTGTGCGTGCCAAGTGCTTACTGAGTGGAACTGAAAAAGTTCTAAGCCAGACAAATGTGAATGGAAGCGAAAATTTCAATGAAAACTAATATGAAATTAAAGAAAATGCAGTTGCTAGGGCAGCAGAAAGGAAAGGGAAACGGAAACGGAAAGGGATGTGAGGGGCTGGAAGGGGAGATGCGTAGGGCAGTGGGGCAGTGGGGCGTGTGCCGTGGGGGTTGGGGTTTGGGGAGAGGGTGGGGGCCACGAGAGTAAACTGTTTTGTGATATGTAACTAATGTTGAATATGAAGCGTTGCTGACGATGTCTGTATGTATTGTATGTAGCATGTATGTATGTAAGTACATAAGTTGTAGGCTGAATATGTAGCGATGTTGATGTTAAGTTTGTTATGTCTGATTTAAATCTAAAGCATAGTGTTGCAAGTACGACGAATGCACACGCACACGCATACGCACACATACACGCACATACACGCACATACACGCACACACACGCACACACACTAACACACATCCAGACAAAGCAACACAGCATAAATATTTAATACGATGTTTTACTGAATGTATGTGTGTATGTATGTTTTATTAGCGGATCGACATGCAACACACTATATACAAGTATACATACATATATGTATAGTATATACAAATACATACATATATAAATAAAAGTAATTTTTTTTTTGCATAACTATTTACTGCGAATGTAAAACTAAAGAATAATATAGTAACTACACCTATATGAATATTTATGGCTTTAAATGTCTACATTTTTTTTAAACTAATCATTAAACAAATCGTGTCGAACAAGACAAGAATAGGCATAAGTATCCTGTTATTTGCCAAGAAATCGCAAACAAAATACAAAAACGACGAAACGCAAAAATTAGCAAATAAATGTTGTAAATTGTTAGAAAATTCTGTGTAAGTAAAAGCAAAAAAAAAACAAAAAACATAAAAAATGTCTCTTTTTTTCATTTTTAAAAATTAAGCAACGATGATATTTATATAACGAATATTAAATACAGCTATTCAATGTGTTGTTTATATGTATATGTACAAGTGTATATTTATTGAAACAAAGCGAAAGTAAAGCAACAACAATTAGTGAAATCAGAAGCTAAATCAGAAGCTCGATGAGAAACTTCTCCAAGTGTTAATCAGCAGTACAAAAGCATAAAACAATTTTCTGTTTCGAGAGTGCGGCACAGCATTTTCATACTCGGTAGTATACTCCTACCTACATAGATAATACTATGTATAGTTCTATTTTGTTCCACACTCACACTCATAATTTTAACACGCGCGAGGGTGGCGACGAAAATATTGCATCCAATAGCAATGGCAATAGCCAAAAACTAAGTTCTATGTTCATAACTTGGAGGGCGATTGAACGTCTCTTAAGAAAAATTGGCTTTTAAAAGACTCATTTAACTGTGACCATCCATAGCGCTGAAATGAGGTGAGGAATATTTATCTTATTTTCCTGAATTGTTGCGTCTGCTGAAACAAAAATGGAATATTTTGTAAAAAATAAAAATTGCAACAAACTTACGCATTTTCGCCTCCGCTCCCTCCCGCTCACAACTTTTTCGAATAATTTTCCAACTGCCGCCATGAAACTCAACAATTCCTTTTTTAATTTGCTCAGCGTTTAATACTTGCATATGAATATGCATTTTAATCGTACGGATACCTTTCAGAAGCATTAGTCCATTTCTTTTTTACAGGCATTTTGTGCGTGCCTGTGGAAAGTAAGCTTTGATATCCATGAACTATTAAAAATGACTCTCCGAACAACACTCACACATACGCACGCACTCACAAAAACTGTTTTCACAACTAAATGGACAACAAAAAGTACGCTGTAACTTATGGACCCTCTTGTATTTTTATATACAAAACGTATTTTCTACTTATTTAATGAGAGTAGCAATTGAAAAAAAGCCAAAAAGAAAAACACAACTTTAAAACAAAAACGAAAATGTGAGAAAAAAAGCGGAATCGAAATTTAAATAAATATTTTTTTATGAACAAAATTCGAAATAAAAAACGTATATAAAAGAATGATAAAGGTATTCCGTTTCGCAAATACGAGTATATGTGGCCCTGATGCATTAAAATAAATAGGGAAATACCATATTCTCGGCCAGCCGAAGATCAAATACCCTTGCAAACAGCTCTATGATAATGAATCCAAATTCCAAATACTTGGAAAAGGTTGAAATTTGTTACCCCATTCTGAAAATATAAATTTTGTTCAATCTATTTTTTTATCAACCAAATATTTGGTGATATTTTAGTATTTATCTGGGCTCTAAGCTATTGTCGAATAGAGAGCAGCTAACTTAAATTTTATGGGCAATACCTTCAATTTCTAGAAGCAACTAAAACGGCCAAAGTCCGCGTGTTACAAACACCAATTAGAGGCGTAAATACCCTTTGCAAGGATATACTACAAAATTAGTAAAAAGAATAGGATGGCGGCCGCAGCGAGCTGGCCAATCGTACTGTTTGCTATATTTACATACTCCTAGCAAATTCTATAGCAAACATTTTCACGCAAGTGAAAAAAAAGGAAAAAGTAGAGCAAACAAGAGATGATATTGTGCATGTGTTAGAGCCGATGTTTTTATGTATGTATGTATGTATTTTAACCGTTTACGGATGTTAATGTTGAACTGGCCAATATGGCGGTCTATTGCAACATTTACTAAAATTTGTTTTCGCAAAAAAGAGTTTATAGAAATGTTATAGTGAATAATAATAAACGCAAAACAAGAAATACGTATAAAAATGTGTGTACGAAAAAAAACCAAATGTCTATACTTACTTGCGAGAATACAACAAGAGTCTATTGGTGGTCGTTATATGCATGTATATAGTACATAGGTATGTGGAATTCAACATGGAAATACGAAATTGAAATATTCTGTACCATTGTATAAAATAACTATATATATTTCAAAATAACAAAATTGATTTTGAATTCCATTGCACATATGCTTGGTTTACAGTCAATGGAGGCCATTTTTGGAGCAAAGCCTATCAAGTATTTCAAACCATTTCCAAACATAAAGAAAGTTATTAGTATTTAAATTACATTTTATATTTGGGGATAAAATACCGAACCATTTCCTTCTATAAGCTTTAAAATCCTTGCACTCACGCTCTCTCTAATTGAGGATATTTCTTATTGTTGTTAAACATTTATAATATAAAAATACAATAATACCGATTTCCTGCCAACCTTTCGCAAGGAGGCCCATCACGAATTGAAGACAACACTCCCTTCATTCTGCATCACGATTATTTTTAGTGGGAAGATATATGCTTTTACAGACATCTTACGTTTAAGTCTACCCAGCTATGGCGTTGCATACTTTTAGGCAGTGTTGCAAGGCCATGATTCAAAACGAACGGGAAAGACGAAAGTAAGTACACAGGTATTGGTTTAGGTTTAAACAATTTGCATGAGTGCATTTATTTATTATTAAGTGTCATTAACTTATCACGATATTGCCATTTTGCCACGAACTACAAATTTAGACACACATACGCCAAATGGTTAAGGCACTTGCGTATGAAGAGACGTCTCCGCTGCGAGAGACGAAAGGCGGCTGCGCAAATTTCCGGAACCTCCGAGCTGGAGACTCCAAGAAGCGTACCAGCTTTAGGCAGTCACTTGTAAGACAGTAAACGATATCGTTTGCTCGATGCAATTTCTCAGAAAAACTAGAAATAGTGGAGTTATCGATATATATGTAGGTATAGATGTGCCAGGTAACAGTTTTGGAGTATAATAATACAATATTACTTAAGCTTATGACACGACAGTGCAGTTGAGATAAAACACCCGCAGAGCAGATTAAACTAAACATTGAATTGATAGGAGGACTGATTTTACATATTTACAGTTATTGTTACATTGTTACAGTTGCACGAATCGGCATTACTCTTCGCGTAGATACATAGGTAGATATATGTATATAGATACACGATTTGAAACGAATAGAGCGTGAATTACACACTATTGATATATATAGTACATATACATATAAAATTCATATACATATTAGCTTGTAAAAAAAAAGTGACGTGGTAAAAAAAAAAACATCTTCAACTGCTACAAATTGTCTACAACAATCAGGAGTCGCTGAGAATATCCTTTAATATCGAGCTGGAGTTGCGTGTCGGCGCAAATTCGTTGGAGCTAATAAGCAGCGGCTGTGCAGGCGGGACCGCCGAGCTGTTTGAGGGGCGCCTCGCTGGCTGCTCAGCCGAAGACTGTGTAGGCGCGGTTGAAGGAACAGTCGTTGACGTTCCTGTGCCTGTGCCGGTTATTGCTGTCCCTGATCCTGCACCAGTTGCTTGGTCGGCCATGCTCAGCAGCGTGGGTCGCGACTGCGACTGTGGCTGCGACTCCTGCTCTAGAAACTGCACGAAGGCTTGCATCAGATTGTCTCGACCTGCTGAGAAAAGAGAGGTAAAGAAAAACTGAGTTTGGTTTGGGTTTTCTAGCACTCTCAGGGTTCAGCTAACCTGTGCCTTGGGCCGTCTGTCCCGGATTGCTGCCGAGAATGGCGCCCAGCCAACTACTTTGGGGTTTGTTGAGGCCAACCTTATCGGCCTCCTGTGCGCTAAAGTCCAGCAGAGAGGATATCATGCGTAGGACCTGCTGCTTGTCCCCCGCATGCCCGCTAACCACGTAGCCAATGAGCAGACTCTTGATGAGACTCTTGTCGATCTTGTCCGTCTGGCTCGACTCGCTGCTGCTCAGCTTCTGCTCCAGCTGCCCATTGTGCTCCTTCAAGCTGTCCACTACAGGTTTACCGACGAGTGTGAAGAGCCGACGTTGATGGTGGATTTAAAATATGCAAGAACACGATCAGCGGTTAGTGGAATTGGTGGAATTAGTGAGCAATTAGAATGGATATTTAGTAAATGAGATCTCATGCAACAGGGTTTGGGTTTAAGAAAGAAAAACAATGCGCGCGTTTCGGGGGCGTTTCATGCGCGACTCATGCGCATTGCGTCGCTTTTGCTGAGCCGAACTGGCCCGGTCTGGTCTGGTCTGGTCTGTTATGTTCAGTTTTTGATTTGATCTGGACTTTGTGGCATGCGGTTAGTGCGCCAGCTGCACGGCGTAGTATGACATAAGTACTGGTTAGTTGTTAAAATGGCACACCAGTACCTGATGTAATACTCAACCGTACAGGCGCCTTTCTTTCCCGATCCTGTGGATGCGTATGCGGATGCAGATGCGGATGCTGTTGGAGTTCGATACGCGCTTTGTTATTTTGTATTAATACTATTATTATTATTATTATTATTTGTATTATTATTATTGTTTTGGCGAGCTGTTAAGATTATTTTTGTTGCTGTTCTTTTTTGTTGTTGTTCTTGTTATTATACATACAAGTATTGTTGTTGGCAGGCATGCTTGGCTGTTCAATTTGTCGTTACAATAATTCAATTCAATTCAGTTCCATTCTTGTGGTCAACAATTGGCAAGAAACGATAAGCGATGAGAAATCAAAAAGTGGCAAATTATCAAAACTAAAAAGTTGGCAGCAAACAAAATCAATCGAAAATAAGAGTTAAACGCAACAACAAACGAACGAACGAACGAACGAGCGAACGGGCGACGATCGAACGAGCGATAGTCAAATCATATTTATAATCATAATCATAGTTTTATAGTTATAAACATAGTCATAGTTATAGTTATAATTTTAATATAGGTAGAATGCAGCTAGCGGGCAGCAACATACAGGAGGAGAAGGTATACACATACATACACATACATACTAACTAACATAAGCAGCTTGGTCCTTATGTACGTTTGTATGTACTTATGTACTTATTTAGATATTACAATGTGGCATATGCTGCAATCTCGAGCAATCTCCAATTGCAAAGTGAGTGCGTCAAATGGCTCAAGTGCTCACATTTACAAATTGAGATTAGTCAATGCTGCAGATATAGTAGATATAAGTGGTTAAACAGCTTACAGATTTACTAGAACGGACTATTTACTGACCGATTACGATTTACGGATATACATACATACATATGTTTCAAATATTTGTAGATATATATATATATGTATTGAGCTGATTTACTGATTTACTGGCAAGCTCGCATTTACTCTTTACAGTTTTTACAAGTACGATCTACACTTAGCGACTACAAATAAACTATATTTTTTCAAGAAATCAAGAGAGATAACAATTTGTACACAAACACACACATACAGACAAATAATGGCAATATCAATAATAATCTACATACATTCAATAAAACTGTGTAATTACTGCAACATTCTCATTTGTCACATTTCCCTAAATTCAAATATTGCGGGCACAATGATGGCCAAAACTGTATTTCTTTTTTCCAAAAAAAAAAAAAAAAACAAACTTTTCTTTTACTTTATACGAAAAACAGAAAACATTTGTAAGCTGTAAAAACAAGCTTAAATTCAAAACTGATCTACACGTTAAATAATATCTGACTGTATTATGAGTCTGAGAGCTTTACTTCATACACTAAAGTCTGAAACGTCTAAGAAATTAAACGTTGCAGATATATGTACGCATATAGTTTTGTGATCGAAAGAAAGTAATAGCGGAGCAAAAAACAGAAAACTAAAACACTGGGAATGGCGGAGAAAACAGATATTACAACAAAACACAAGGAAATAAATTCAACATTTTCGTGCAGTGTGCGATGGGTGGTGCCCTGAATACCTGCAACCAAAAGGAATACTTTCATCCCATTTTCGAGGAGTTAAGTGTTACCCTATTGGGCAGTTTGATCACAATCCCAGTTCAGCTGTTTATTTATTTTATTTGCATGCAATGTGGCAACATTGTTACTTTTTTGCTCTATTTCGAGTTTTTTCCCTTGAAACTATACTCAAGGCTAGCCAACAAAAGTGTAAAAAGAAAATAAAAAATCCTGTTATGAAATACTCTTTTGGCCATTTTTCGTCCTAAAATAATGTTTACTTCCTGACAAATGTGATGAATTGCATGTTCCAAGAACACCCTCTAAGCTAACGTTATGAAAAAATGTTCAATTTATGGTCTGAAATGACTTAATTTCCGATTAGCAAAGAACATATTCATTTAATAAGCATTTCATTGCATTTTGTAAGCCTCGTAATAGGCCCCAAGAATAAAAAATCCTATGAATGATTTCAAAATTTTAATTATTCGCAATGATGACTAAATAAAAGGAAAGGGCACTGTACAATAGTCATCGAATGTAAAATAAACTTTACAACTAGCAACATAGTTAAAAAGAACGGGCCCAGTAGCATCTATTATTTCTTCTAAACTGAAGATGTATGTACCTAATACTTTCTACATAAATATGACAACTACTAATTAATGATTTGTATCTTGGGATTAGTCTGGGAAATTTCGTATTTGTGTTCGTATGGGCGAAACGAAACGTTTCCAAAATGCAATAAAGTACATAATTTGTTGATTATTTTTGTGTGGGGTTGACTGTTTTTTTTTTTTTTTTGTTTTCTTGTTTTGTGTGTGTGTGTGGTGCATGGGTATCGGTTCACTAAATATTATTACATTAATGTGCAAGACATACAGTTAAACAGTCCAAACGTAAAAGTGCAGTACAAAAAAAAAAAGTTAAGAAATTAAATTAAATACATATATAGCAATAAATTCGAAAATTAATCAAGAGGCTTTTGAAAAGTGATCCATACGGACCGACATGGATGAGAGAATTCTTTGAGGAGTGGGGGAAACAAGTCGCACCACCAGCATGCATTGTTAAGCTACGTTGAGGGCGATACGCTCTGGACCAACTTTGAACATATTTTTCAGCCAATTGCCATGGTGCCGTACATCGATTTAAGATCGTATCGGATCGGATCGGATCGATCATCTTCGCTTGGTTTAGTATTTGCGTTACATATTCATGTTTTGTTTTTTGTAATTTTAAAAAAATAATTTCTTTGTTCATGGTGATAAAATGCAATCCAGAAAAGTCGATACCAACTGAAATTCCGAGTGTTTCAAAGTACGTATATCGCCCAGAATTACCAGCTGATATTTACCTTTAAGAATCGAGTGATGTGACGTGATGCGCTCTCTACTTCTCTTTTCTTTGCTTTTTATCTTTTTATCTTTTTCATATGCTCGCTTTCTTTCTAACTTAAGATAAGATCGAATTGTGATTGGTGGAATTGTTGGGGTTCGTGGTGCTCGTGGGGCTTGTGGTGGTTGTGGTGTTGCTGCTGGTGGTGTTATCGGTGGTGCATGGAGTTAAACCAGTTGACCAAAATACAAAAAAAAAGGAGAAGAACATCAAGAATTCAGGCAAGGGATACCATGACACGGATTAAACAAAATGCCATTACATGCCAAGTGCGTTTTGTAGTTGTTGTTGTTGTTTTTTTTTTTTTTTTCTTTTTAGCAGGCGTTGTGGGGCAAGCGGTGTGTGGGGGAAGGGAGTGGTTATTAACACACGACCGAGTGCTGGCACCAGTTTGGCTTGCTTGGGTTAGTCAAGAGAAAGAGCAAGGGTGCGCAAGGATTCTTCACTCACCTTCGTCACGCAGCACGGCGATCGTTTGCTGACTCGTCTCGAGCTGGTCGGACAGTCGAGCAGCCGCTCGCAGTCCTTGATTAGCATCGGCCAGCTTCTGATGTAGCACGGCCAGCTCCGCTTGCTGCACGATCTGCTTATCCAGCTCCGACTGCAGCTCCTTCCGTATGCGCTGCGTCGCCATTTGTATATCATGGTCCTTGTCTGTGCGCGGGTTGCAGACATACTTAGTAGGACAAGCAAAGAGGTAGGTACTAAAGGGACTTACCGTTCTGAAACTGTTCCAGCGCACACTGCAGATTGGTTAGCGCAGCATGCTGCTTCAGTTCACGATCCTCGCACTGGCTCAGCTTGTGGAGCAGCTCGTCCCGTTGCTTAAGAACCAGCGCATGTTGGGCCTGCAGCGTCTCCGCCTGCTGGTTGGCGCGTATGCTGCAAGACAAGTGAGAACCGTTAGATAGTGCGGCCTGGCTAGCAGGCAATCGAGCTACAACTGTTGCAACTGGCCTATTTGGCGAAAGCGCTTTGGACACGTTGCCCGTTGTCAGCGGCGTGGCCAAATGTGTGGTTCAGGTGCTGGCGTCGTCGACGGCGACGTCGCGCATTTGCTGCGGCAATTAACAGGTGTTTAAGTGTACCTGTGTGTGCTGTATGTGTGCTTTTGTATATGTGTGTCGTGACAGAGCTTAACAAAGCGCTTAGAAACGTGTCCGGCTGGCACCTCACCGCCTCCACTCGATGCTCGCATTGTTTCGTTATCGCAGCGTGACGAAATGTGTTTGGGGGCAGGGGCTTTTGGGGGTAGGATGGGGCGTTGTTGCCACCTGCAGGCGCGTCGACAAATGTAACGAATTAATTTCAAAAATGGCGATGGCGGTGGCGACGGCGACGACGCCGCCTGACTCAGAGCCACGCTTATCAGGGAAGCAACAACGGTAATGCAAATGTCAACGGTAATTAGTGCCGTTACATATTTCCCTCCAACCCCAACGGACCACCGCCCCAAGCACTTATTATATAGCCTGGTCATGGCGATGCTTGTGCTCTACTTCCATAACTCTTTCCACCCCTGCCCAGCTAGAATATTCTAGCCCACCTAACTAATACAAAACTCTGGATTACTTTTTGTCTGAATGGGTAACACCCTCAGTTATGCAATAGGTTGATATGAAATTGTCTCTCTTTTTTCCTCCACTAACTATCGCCTACCCCTTCGATCTCTACTTCTCCCGCTTAACCGAATCTTAATCCACTTCTTCCCGCTCTAGCCGCCTTCCTGACTATATTTTTTTCATTCACTCACCTTGCCGATGTGAAGGCCGTGCTTGACTTAGACACCTCCTCCTGCAGTGACAGCATCTTGGAACGCACATCATGCAGTTCCTGCTGCAGTTCCACCGTTTCCTGTGTATGCAGTTCCTCCACCTCGATCAGATGTGCCCGCAACCTCTCCAAGTCCCGCATTGCGGTCGTGTGTTGCTCCAGCGTCTCGACTTTCTCCTGTTGAAGAAGGCGCTGATTGGTCTGTTCGGTTAGCAGATTGGTCGTGAGTATGTCGGACTTCTCCTTGAGGAAGTTTATCTGATCAGTTAGCTTCTCGCGCTCCTTGAACAGCTCGTCTAGCTGGGCATCGAGCTGCGGGCAGCGAGCGCAGGTTGGCGGTGGAGCCGCTGCTGCTGCTGCGAGGGGCTGTAGTCGCTGTATCTCTGCATAGTATTGCGTATTCTCCGCATGCTTCTGCTGGAGCGCCTTAATCATCTCCGCCTTTTCAAAGCCCAGCTGTTCGATGGTCTTTTGCAGATTTGCACTGAGCTGTGCTTTGTCTTGACAATGTCCTTGTGTGGCCTGCAATGTACTTAGCTCTGTCTCGGCTTTTTGTAGCGATTGCCCGATGGCAGTGAGCTGAGCTTGAAGAGCTGCGTTACGTTCCTGCTGTTCGGTCAAACACTTGGTTAGTTCACTATGTTGTTCCTCGTTCTGCTGCTGCAGCTGCGCAATGGCCTGCTCCCGTCCACTGAGCTGAGCTTGCAGCTCCGAGCAATGCTCCTTGTATTCGACCAGTTCCTTGGCAACGTCATCTTGCTCCTTTTCACGCTGTACAGCCATCTGTTCCTTGGCAGTGAGCTCAGCCTTTAACTGAGCTAACTGATCCTCAAGGAGACGACACCTATTTTTGTGTTCAGTAAGTTCTTTGACCAGCCCGAGCTGCTCCTCAAGCTGCTGCTGCAGCTGAGCCAGCGACTGCTCCTTAGCACTGAGCTGGGACCTAAGCTCTGTCAGCTGTTCACCTAGCCTACTAGAGCTCTCTTTGTATTCTTCCAACTGCTTCAGCTTAGTATTGTAGTGCTCTTCGTGCTGTTTGGCCACCTCTTCCCGAGTACTCTGATGTGCTAGCTTCTCCTCAAGCCGGTGACATATTTCATTTTTCTCGGCAAGTTCCTTTTCAAATGCTCGCTCTTTTTCAATAAGTTCTGCCTGCAAACCCATATAGCGCTCCTTCTGTATTGCCAATTCATTGTCTACTGTTTCTTCTCGCTTCTCAGCTCCCGCCTGATCCAGACGCTGGCGAGCTTCTGACAAATTTCTGGCCAATTCCTCTTCGCTGTTCTGGAGTTGTCGGCAGCGTCGCGTTGCCTCCTCCAGTTGCGTCTCCAGCTGCACAATTGTCTCCTCATGCCGCTCCTCAATCGTCTCCAGCTTGTTGCGCTTGTATTTCTCTAGCTCGTTGAGCAGCACTTCATTGTTTTTCATAAGCTCATCACACTGAAGTATGTACTGCGAGATGTCCGCCTCCAGCGTCTTCTTCTCATGTTCGGCAATTAGCTTGTGATCCTGAAGTTCGGCGAGTTCTTCATTAGTCTGCACCAGTCGCTGCTCCAGCGCGTTTACGCGCTGCCAGCGCTCTCGCAGTGCACGATAGCCGCGCTCCAGTGCCTCCTGGGGCGTTTGCTCTAGCTGACCCTTTAGCAAGGACTCCAGAAGCACACGCAGTTGCTCAATATCGAAGGGCTCGGCAGTGCCGCCATCATCAGCTTCATCCAGGTCCGTAATCTCTTGCTTCTCCTCAGCAATAGCCTGTCGGAATTTGGCCTGGGCAATGCTTGTATTCAGCTCCTGACGCAACCGCTCGTTGGCTTCACGCAACGCACTCATCTGCCGCTCCACATCATCCGCGTGCGTCTCCTCCTCTGCCTCTGCTTGCAACTTCAGTTCTTGGTTTTGCAACGTTAGTTGCTGCAGCTTGCGCTCCCACTCGTTGCGCAACGTTTGCAGCTCCAATTGGAGCTGCTCCTTCTCACTTTCTGAAATAAGCAGACGTGACTCCAGCTCGGCCACACACTTTTGTGCCTGTTCGCGCTGCTCGCCACCCTCCGTTTGGAGCTGGGCCAGCGCCTGTTGTGCCTGCTCCTTTGCGGCCTGAATCTCGGCCAGCTCGTCGGATTGCACGGCATGCTTCTGTTGTAGCTCTTCCAGCGTCTCACTAAGCACATTACTGGACAGCTGCTTTTCCAACTCGCGATCCTGCAGCTTTAGAGCCAGGCTGCCGTTCTCTAGCGTCAGCTCGGCAATGCGAGCCTCTAACGCCACCAACTTGTCGCGCAGCTTCTCCTTTGTGGGCGGCGTGGTGGGGTCTGAGGAGCCTGAGGCCGCATCAGCCTCGCGCACCACTATGAACTCGTCTTCGCTGTGCTTCCCTGTGGATGAGCTGTTAGATGACTCCGAAGTCTTTTTCTCTTTCGCCAGTTTCAGCTCCTCCACATCCTTGAGCAACTGCGTAACTCGCTGCTGCAGCTGCTCCCGTTCGCCTGCCGCTGCCTCGGCAGACGCGTCTGCTAGGCGTATACGCTCGATGAGCTCGTTGTTGTCGGCGCTGCGCTTATCCAGCAGCTCCTGCAAATCGGCCAGATCGACGACGCTGCGTTTCAGCTCCTCAGCATAACCATCCACGCGCTTCTGAAGGGCATCCTGCGCAACGAGCGCCACTTGCTGTGCCTCCTCCGATTGTCGACACTGTTCCTGCAGCTTGGCCAGTGCCAGCTCGTGCGCAATAAAACTATCGGCCTGATGTTGCTTCATCTCAGAATTTGCCTGCGTCAGCTCTGCTACCTTCTCCTGCAGTTGCGTTTTGATCGCCAACATATCCTGCATCGCTTGTTCATGCTGAGCATCGAGCTCATCTAGAGATGCATTGAGCTGTACATTAAGCTGTTCCAGTTCGGCAATGCGCTCCTTCATCTTGGCCGCATTCTTCTCGTCGGCATCCAGTGCCACGTCCACGAGTCCAGCGCCTGCAGAAGTGCTAGAGCTGGCGTCAGCTGCCTGATTGCTATCCGGCTCCCAGCACCAGCTGTCTTCGAGAATGGCAGGATTCTGTTCATCTTTGTGCTGTAAATGTAGGAAAAGAGGAGGGGAACCCGAATATTAGCAATGTAGCTTAGGCTGGACTGTTAACTTATATCTTGCGTGGCAGATGGCAGCAAATTAGGCAACAAATGTATTACATGGGTTGTAATGTAATAATGCCATTTTATCTTATAATTTAAGCGTTGACCAAGAAGGGGTGTCAATAGAATATGAGATGCGAAAAGGATCACGACATCCATCCCGCCTTTCTTAGAACTAGCTCTGGCGTATCAGAAACCAAATAGCTACCTTGTCTTTATGCGTTTAAATCAAGAATTAGAAAGCAATTACCATATGTTCAAGGCGGAGCGATGTATTTGTGTATACTGGTTGATCACATTTTTAGAAAATACTACTAGCCAAGAGTTCGAACCTGGATCCAATATACAACTACAAGTATTTCAGAAAATATCACAGAGTAGTCTTTCGAAGTCATGCGCATGCGCAACCTACAAGTATGTTGTGCACTGTATGACCAGACGATGACGACTATATCGTTGTCACAATTGAAAATCAGGTCAACTGGCCTATGCTAATACCACGACGCATCATGCAAGGCTGGTTAGTTGGTCGGCTGGTTGGTTGGTTGGTTGGTTGGTTGGCTGCCGAGCCACGAGTTCACCTGCCGACGGGTGTGAGACATGCGCGCGTTAATGAGTTTATGGATGAGTGGAACAAAGATGGCGCATGACGGCGCGACGCTGATAAGGCCGTCCCATCCAATGAGCGAGCGAGCGAGCAGCCAAACAACCAATCCTCCGCCCCAGTGCCCATCCCGCGCCTATAACTGCGGGCCCAGCGATAGGTAAATGAGTCGAATGGAGGTGAACGGAGCCGAGTGTGGCGAAGGGAATGCGGGGAATGCGGGGAATGCGCCGCGTCAACAAAATGGCTGGCAGTAAAAAAAACAGCAACAACTACCGCAAAAATTATAAAAGTTAATTAAAATTAGCACAAAATGTGCGCGCCACTTTTTTTTGTGTTGCTATTATTGCTGCTGCTGCTGCTTTTGTTGTTGTTGTTGTTGTATTTGTTGCCTTTCTGATGAAATTCGAAGCGGCGCTGCAGCGCACCAGAAGTTTTCGCAATTGGCGGCACTGGCGGCGACGAAGGGCTGGGCAGGTGGGCGTGAAGGCGCGTGTAACAGTTGTTCGTGAGTCTTGAATTGTTTTTTTTTTCCTTCAATTTTTTGAGAACATACCGCTTAGCAACAAACTGAACAAGCCATTTAAAAACCCAAAACCTCTACAATATGGCGCTACAATTTGTTTAAAAAAAAATTACGAGGCTCAGTGACTTGTCGCTTTCCACATTGCTCTATTCGTTTATAGTATTTTATTGTTTTTAGGCCTAATTCTCTAATCGCGGCCACAGCGTGGCTGTGTTTGTTGTTCTTGTTGGTGTCTGTTGTTATCGAAAGTACCGCAATGATTCACTTTATGGATGCAATCGAAATTCTAGCGTATTCTCTATTCCCTAAGTGGAAGGCGACATATAGTATTATAACGCTGCGTATGAGTAATGCGATTAATGCCGTTTCCAATAAGTCCACCAATTCCCCATTTTATCAATTAGGTTAGCCTAACGCAGCACATGGTTCAATATTACGAATGCGTATACTGCAGAGGTTCAAGAGATAACAATATATAGTTCTTTACCCTGCACCCAAACACACAGAGATGAAAGAGTACGTCAGTTTTGTGTAAAAATGTCCATATGGCAGACTATTCGTTGCAGAAACTCGGAACATTTTGTTGAAGATTTAGAAGATTGTCAGTCTTGCCTGTTCATCTGTTTTACTAACTGTTTGCCTGTCTGAATGCTATCAGTGCTAGAGGTTCCACATGTGGAACGATCGACTTTTTACCGATCCGTGTCAGCACTCGTCTCTCGGAGTCAATTTATGAATGCTAGAGAATCCGCACTTGGGTGCGCGATTTGCAAGCTTTTAGCAGATATCTATTGGACATATGTATCTTCTCGGCCATATCGATTACTTTTGGTACAAAAGGCTACCTGAAACTGCATGCTGCATGCTTGATTCGACATGCTCTTAATATCGACGAAATATAATTACATTTTTAACTTGAATTGGAGCATGTATATGGTTGTGTGTGTTTTTTTTTTTAATGTGCAACAAATAATGTACAATTCTGGGAAAGTACAAAACCATGCGTCAGAGGTTCATAATAACTACTAATAAGTTTCAAGAAAAGAAAAAGTTGTGCACGAGAATAGTGTTCATGCATTCGAACTAAAAATCCCAAGAAGAAAATGCAAACGAACACCCATCGTATGGGGGAATGGTACCGGATAGGTGTGTTCTTCGGCTCTCCGTGATCTAAATTGTCGACGGGGTGTGCTCTATGGGGAGGGCACAGACTATTTGTAAGTCCATAAACTGTACACACACACACACACACACACACACATACATACACACGTATATTATACGTGCTCGTTAACTTCGAGAAGAGAAATGGCGTGCCCAACCACTTGTACAAACTGGGCTATCACTGCGACTCAACGCAATGGCAAGGATAGAGAGATGGAGAGTGTATGCGTGTGTGTGTGCGTATTAGTGTTAGTGTGAAAACACTTGTGTTTCTTTAACAAATATTAGGCAAATTATTCATATGCTTGTCGACCACACAATCGATCATTCTGTGCGTCAGTTGTGTTGCAGCAATAAAGACAAAACAACCATACATACATACACGCATACATGCCTATGTATGTATAAATAAATAAATATACAAGTATGTACATAGGTATGCATGCATAGCTGTACACGTACAGGTATGACTGCGCTATAGTCAGGTATACAAGTATATGAAATAGATACCAGCAGGCAATGTGGAAGAATGCAAACAATCTAATGCTCGGCACATACGAGTACAAGTAACAAGCAAGCGAAAGGCGAGCAAACTGAACATTAAAGTATGCGGCAGCGATAAGATAACCAAGCAACTAACCAACTAAAAAGCAAAATACAGCGGAAGTGTCAACTGCAACAACAACAACAGCAACGACACAGCAACATCACATATACTCGTATACGTACATGCGCAATATATATTTTTACAACTTAAATTAGAGTTCTTATACCCATCGCCCGAAAGGTGAAGGTGAAGGCGAGGTACTCAGGAGTCGGACCGTGCTCGTATTTATAAATCAAGCAGAAGGAAGCGCGACTGCAGGAATTGCTATAGCCATTTCCATAAGTCCATCTGTCCGACTGAACATCGACATCTTCTGTACCACAATATCTAGGCACGACAAAATTGTGAACTTCTCGCTTTTTGTTTGTCTTGTATTGTTTTTTTTTAGTATTTATTAGTTTTTAATAATACCTCCAAGTTCCAGTTTAGTTGAAATCAGTGCACTATTTTATATCCTGTCCTATAGTACCAACTTTTTCGTTTATACAACTATATATTTCCTAAATATATTCTATACTACTAGTAAGTATATAGCTGCCATTATTTACCCTTTTCCTGATTTCTATGTCAAACATGAAACCGCCAGTGCAAAAATCTCTCCTAGTGGCGAACACTTTCTTCTTTTCCATTCGATTTCTCCTGCTAGAAAAGCCTAATTTCTAGCTTATAAGATGCTTTTTATAATTTTTATATATTTTCCTCCTATGTCGACATCCATATGTTTGTTCACATAAATAAATAAATCAATAACGGTTTTTCTTCGGTTGGAGGGCTATGGGGAGGCGGTGCTGTTTTCGTTTCGTTTATTTATTTCTTTAAGTGCAATGTCAAAATGTGAAATTTATTAGCCAAGGCATAACTTGGCCACAAAACTCAAACATAAAGAAGTCTAAGCCCCGAAGTATGCCCCACAACACAATGGCTGTCAAAACTACAAGCAATAGCAATAGCAACAACAACAAAAGCAACAAAAACAACAGCCTTGCGACCGCTTCAGGTTTGCAGGTCAACTGCCTGTCATGACGCCTTGAGAAATGTGCTGTAAATCAGCTGAGTTGAGCACACACATGCTAACCATGCTAAACATGCTAGCTTTGGCCAATTAGCCAAGATGCGCACCCTGGCTAATTGAGCTGCAATTGCTGGCCAAGTGCACAGCACAAACCGGCTGTCTGAGTGCTGCTGCTGCCTTGAACAAATTACTAACAGGCGATTAGATGTCGCAGATAAGGCCAGCAAAAAGGCAACTAATAATATAAATATAAGCATCAAAGTATAAACAAATTGAAATAATAATTAATTTCATTTGTTTCAAGAGCCGCAAACAACAACACAACCGCCAACAATGCCGGTTTATGTTGCTGGCCAACTCTTTGTTAGTCTTGCGACTTGACGCCGTTCTTGGCCTTATCTTATCGCAGGCAGTCAAGCATTTGGCGCAGCAAATGCCGATTTTGTTTACACAATAAAATAAAAAAATATCAAAAAACGAGTTAATATGAAATTAAATATAGGGAGAAAGGAATAAACTTTACTATCTTATAAATATCTTCTACGTATCGTAGTCTTCCAGTGGGGTTTATTAAAAATTTCGATGCCGTGTCTAGTCGAATCAGTATCCGATCTGGGCTATTATCAAAAAACAACTATAATTACGGCAAAGTCGGCCGAATTCCAGCGAATTCGGGCATATTTAGAAACACTTCACAAATACAAGTACATTACAAGCTCGATAAGAATTTCTTAAGAAGTCTATGCCAGCATTTTTCAATATTCAAGCGATTTTCATAAGTTCCAATAATGTGTTCCGGCTTGTATCGAACGAATACTGAGTCATCATAGTTCGCTACTAAGAAGTCCATGCATTGCTATATATCAGCTCCCCCATGTATGCTATTTGGTTGATATACAGAAATTCCGCTCCTGTTCAACAAGAAGTGTTCGTTTTCGAGGAAGAACATTACGCAAACCTGTTACGCTGCTACTCTCGTATCAGATGAAGAACTTCTTGCTTTTAAATCCCTAAACAATTAATCTAGTATTAGAATATGGACTATTGTTGGTTCCTTACCTCGAAAACGAAACCGTTTATGAGAAACAAAGTGTAGCAATTACAAGGAACGTTTTACGCGCTAAAATTTATTTTTGCGGATAAAATAAATCAACAATCCCATCAATCAACCGATGTACGGATATATATTGTATATATTTTTTACTTGCTTCAGTTTTAACAAGAAAGGAATGCTAAAGTCGAGCAGGCTCAACTCTTAAATACCCTGTACCACCCCACAAAAAATTATAAATTAATTAATTAATTTAATTAAATGAATTAACTAAATTAATTTAATTAATTAACTAAATTAATTTAATTCATTAACTAAATTAATTTAATTAATTAACTAATTTAATTTAATTAATTAACTAAATTAAATATAAAATATTCCATGCATGCATACATACATTTACATCAGAATCGTGCCTTATGCGTGTTTGTGTACTTGTACATATGTATGTATGTGTGCATTGGGCCTGGTTATATGGCTATAACTTTCTTTCCGATCATTCTATTATAATGAAACTTGGTATACGGATAAATAATTACTAACCTAATGTGACTTCCAAATTTTAGTTCAAAATTCTAAGAATTACGGGAGTTATAAAAAATCGGTAATAGGGGGGGAGTGGGGGGTTGGATCAGAAAAAATGAACAAACTCGTCCTTTCTCGGTCTCAGGAGAATCTGTATACCAAGTTTGGTTATTCTAGCTCTTATACTTTCGGAGATCCTTGCGTTCATACAGACAGACAGACAGACGGACAGACAGACGGACAGACGGACAGACGGACATGGCTATATCGACTCGGCTTGTCATGCTGATCAAGAATATATATACTTTGTGGGGTCTACCAAGCCTCCTTCTGTGTGTTCCATGTGCACTCGCACAAAACTAATATACCCTTGTACCCTTTGGGTACAGGGTATAAAAATTAAGTTTTGATTCCATATAACACTTGCTGCTGATTATTCAAAAGTTCTAAAAATGTAAGCGTGTTAAAGTACAATTCGTTGTGAATAACTTGTTACTAGCTGATTCATCGCAGATTGATTTGAAGTTGTCGATAATACACACATCTGTGAACCCACAGACGTAGCAGCCCTTTGAAGAGCACGTTGGGATTTACGTTTTCCATGAAACCGCACAAGCCTCTGTTCTAGAGAGTGAAGCTCAAGATCTTTATACTCAAAATTCAAATACGAGCAGTACCGAGAATTTTGCGAAAGCAAAAACAAAATTTGAGCGAACATGCAATTTGCCCGTCAAGCCAATGGTGGGGGCTCAGGTTCCGTAGCTGCCCCGCTCCCCGAACCCCAGTCCAATATCACCCGTCTAGTAATTTGTCATTAGGAGACAGAAAAGCAACAGAGCGACGACGACGACGCGCGTAAATGTATAATGATAATAAAAAATAATAATTTAGTGTAGTATGGAGTGCAATAAAGCAAAAAAGAAATTACATAGTTAATAAGAGAAGATGTCGTCAAGTCAACAAAAGTCGAAAGTCAAGGCGGCAACAAAACCGAGTACGTCAACGAATGACGTCGACGCCGTCGCTGCTGAAGCCGCCGGCAAAAAAAAAAAATGTTATCTGTACCTTTTTTTGATATGAGCCAAGTTAACGTCAACCATTACCATCACCTTGTTTTTTTTTTTTTTTTTTTTTTTTTTTTTTTTTTTTTGTTATAAGTTCTAGTTGAAATACAAAAAATAAACAGCTTGCACTTACATCAGGGGGGTTGAACAAAAATGCCCAATTTATTTTCACACTTTCGAGCACGAGTTTACTTTTCTCCTCTGGCTCACTGAGAGGTTTGTGTAAATTGTTTACAGGAAAAAAAATTGAGAAAAAAATGCAAATAAAATTGAAAAAAAAGACGAGTTTATTTTGAATATGCAGTTGGCAACGCGACACGGAGTTTGGACGAAGCGTTGGCGCAGGCAGTCGTCGATAAACTGTCGACGCTGTGTTTGTTGGCCGACTGCGACGCGTTTAACACTTAAAACGTTTAAGCTTTTAACAATAAAAAAAAATTAATATATATATACAATTGTGCTCTACTGTCAGAGTTACAGAGCGGGCGATCGATCGGCAATGCCGTTGGCTAGACTAGCCGGCAAAGGGCCCAGCTACGGCTAAAGCTACAACTGCAACAACAACAACAACCGGCACACCCAATACGATATATTCGGCAAACACCGCAGACGTCTTCTCCGCAACACGACCGATCGACGAGTGAACAGAACGTGCAGTTCGTCGTGGGGGAAAACGCTGTCGCTGGTCGCGAGGCGCGAGTCGCGACGTTCGCTGCGCAACGATCGTGTTGACACACACACACACACACACACACACACACACACACAACACACACACGATCACGGTGTTGAAGTGCGAGAGAGGGGGGACTCGAAACGATAGCGGAGCAGTGCAACAATTTGTGAGAGTATGTGTGTTTGTGTTTGTGTGTGTGTGCGTGTGTGTGATACGATCGGCGTCCGCTGCATTGGTCATACTGCTGCGCTCATGTGTGTGTGTGTGCGACATCGGTAATGGCTGCCGCTGCCGCTGTCGCTGTCGCTGCTCTGCTCAGACTCTGACTTTAGTTTCTGCTTTTGCTGTTGCTGCTCCTGTCGGCCACAGTGCTGCCGCCTCGTCAGCAATTTCCTCAACAGAGAGACACTTCGATCGTAAGACCCATGCCGACTACCATAGCACTCGATCAGCCTAGCAAGACTGTTGCATAATAGCCACAGAGGCGTCCTTTGTTCCACTTTAAAATCGGCCGTTCTTCGCCACAATATGAAGTTACAATTGAATCGCTTTCATTTAACCAAAATAGACAAACATACATATGTACATACTTGTATAGCACATAAATATGTACACACATACATAGGTCTTATCATATTTCAATGCACCTCGTCTTTCTTAGTGTTTCCCAAGCTTTATTATGTTTATTAAAGCATTTGATAATTTCGAAAAATGTCTGTATTTATGACAAATCTTTCCGTTGCGTTTTCTCAACTTCTCAATAAATAAACGCATAAAACACTCCCACATTTTAAAATATAGAATATTAAAAGAAGAGTATTGGGTTTTTAAACAATTCATTAAAATGTATCGTTCCTACAGCGATTCATATTTGGTTTTTGCCATTATTCGTATTCTACAATATGATTTGTCAAAGTATTAATTACCTTTCCATAAAAAAATATTGTTAGACTTTTATTTTTTAAGCTCTTTAAAAGTTAACCAAAGAAGTTAGATAGAATATACATACATATATAGAATTGCTAATGGTTTCAGCTGATGTAGGATTATGTTCGAGATGTACTTGCGACTTCTGTACAAATTATTTCCTTATCGGATCATACCTTAAGTGTATCTGTCATAAATTTGAGGTGAATGGCTGGACCATAATTGGAGCTCATCATTAATACTCCCATCAAAACTTTCGCAGGCCTAATAACAAATATGATATGTAAGAACATTGTGAAGCTAAGTCTTCATTCATAAGCGTACAAATTTGCTAAATAAGAATATCAATAATGATATTAATAATAGGAACAATAGTTGTAATGAGAAGAAGCCTACATTTCATACTTTTTTTTTATTCCTAACAACAAATACTAATTCCAGGAGATTGTTTGACACCAATATAGAACCGATTAGACGATAAACGTTTTGTGTGCTTCAATCGAACCAAGTTTCCTTCAAGAAAGGAGGCAGACTAATTGTGAGTAAGTGCTATAAGTATATAGTTGAAGAAACCCCCGAAAAATTGATAAACAGACGCGTCGTTCATCATCTCGAAAAGGAAGTACATTCCGCATCCCAACTACTTTTATGGTTTTTTGATTTTTTTAGTTTCTTACCAGCCCTTTAGTTTTGAAGATTACACGCACTGAGCGGTATATTTTCCCTGAGAAACTTTTCTATGATATCAACCCCTTTTATTTAAAGAGCTTTATGAACGTGACATATTTGTATTATTATTCAACGCTGTTGTATATGAATACAAAAATAACATTTGCAGGTGACGAATTGCGAACGACTGCCAGATAAGGCTGTCAGGAGGATACTTAAATACTCAGAATAACTCGTTAATGGAGGTTTTTCTTTCCTTAAGGCCGTAATACTGCAGAATAATTTCTATGTTCGGACAAATTAAAGAGTTACTTGTATAAACACAGCCAGATGTCATTGATTTTAAATTTCTATAAAAATATATACTAAATAATAATGAAAATCATATTTAAGTATAGAAAAGATCTGTTATTACTATCTATTATGATGAAAAAAATATTCTTGAAATATATACATACTGAAAAGAATAGTGCACATTTTTAAATGTTCCTTAGCATGTTGGTACTCAAGAATTGAATAAGAGGTGGTCGGATAATAGCATCGGCTAGGATTCAGTTCTTAATACGAAATATCTAGAAAGTAAAAACCTATATATGTTTGGTTATCAATCAATATGTCAGTGTGAAAAGTTAAAAGAGTTGGAGTTACCGAATCGGTTAAAAGGGCATTTGAGGTCATAAAAAAGCAGTGTCATTGCTTTCCTACTCTGATCGAGTTTGCGAGACATATTTGCTAATCAATCAATCAGTCAGTTGGTCAGTCTCGACAGTATGAAGAGTTGAGTTAATTGAAAGTATATTTGATGTTAAGTGATGTTTGTTATAAATGAACAATCAGCGCAAAAAAGTTTCAAACAGTTCCACTTTACACTTTCAAACACTGTTAGAAATTCAGGATAAATATACCTAAGCAAGAGCCATCATGAACTACACTAAGTGGAATCAAAAGATATAGATAGATAAATTTCCCCATTAATAAGTAGATGTGCTTTGCACCTGAGAATAATTTTCAATTTTCATTTTCAATATATATATCTAACGGATCGTGGACTGCCCTTATTAAAATGCAAACTCCTTTGTGGCCCAAGAAATGTTTTCTCATTTATTGTACATGCTAAATATGTTTGTATGTATGTACACATATGAGGAGTATTTATGTATATATATAGTAAGTATAGTATGTAAGTGCAAGTGGTATTACTTTTTTTTAACGTTTCCAATGTCCAATGTTGGGACTGCTTCCTATTACGACGACTTGCAGTGCTCTTCATTTCACACACACAGCACAGAGAGAGCGAAGGAGAGAGATTGGAGAGAGAGAGCGGGAAAAATGGAAAACCTCAAATAATACGCGACGGCTATTTAGATTAAGCGAATGCTGTTATTGTTGTTGTTGCTTCGTTTCGTTTCATTTTAACTTCTTTTTTTCAAAAAAAAGTAAATAAATAAAAAATAAGTACGTGTATTTGTTGCTGTTGTTGTAGATGGTGATGGTGTCGCCGTACCGAGCGGGACAAGCGATGCCGCCGTCATCGCTTATTTGCTTATTTTGCTCATTTTGTTTGTTCTCAACGTTGGACGCAATCCCATTCCCATTCCCAATCCCTGTCCCTGTGCCGATGCCGATGCCGCCGACTTCAACGCTCTACACGTTGCGCTGCGTTTGTATCTTTGCAGCTCGAGACGACAACAACAACACCAACAGCAATGGCAACAAAAAACAGGCGCAACTCAAATTCAGTTAGAGATAGCAACTTGTTAAAGAAAACAAACATACATATACCCGTATACTTATGTATTTATGTATGTGTGTGTGTGTGTGTGTGTGTACCTTTGCCGACGGAACACCTTATATACATACAGACATACTCATATGTACCCACCCAGGGGCGTCGATTTCAAAAATATATATAATTTCCATGACGTTTTGAAATTTTACGATTCCTGCAAACAGCAGAGATAATTTTGAAAGCTGCATTGAAACATATTCTTATCCATATTTATACTGATCAAGATACTCATAAATATTGCAGTGAACTACACTTAATGCTGTTGTTTTTACACGGTAGATTGGTGTTAAAAAACCGTGTAAAAAACACATTGATACGTAATAGGTTCCTTATCTTTAAAACCTCTTAAAATCTGTCAAAAAACAAGGATTTATTTTATTTATTTAACGACCCTTATAAGAATGGTTTTTAGCTGCTTGTCAGCTGTGTGTGCTTTTATTTATTTTTTGTGTGTTATTTTGAATCGTGCTAAATGGTCGTGTATCCATATATAAAACTTTTAATTTTCAAGCCGTGTTGAATCAAAACTTTGTAAAAACAGAATTAGGTGTATTTAAAAAATTCATTTACATTCAAGTCGAAGTATCCAAAAAGCGAAATTAAAACTTTTCAGCTTACACCATCAACATAATTCAGATATAAGAGTTGCGATAAGTCGCTCATAATATTAAATAATTGCCACTTGTGTTTGATATGTTTGTGACTCTTGGAATCAAGTTAGAGACTTTCAAAAAAAGTCAATAACTTTACTTTGTCAAATAAATAATGATGAATTCATGAATTTTTTCACTTTAAATAAAGACTTGAGAAAGCAAAACATCGGGGCATACATTCGAGTATATCACAATTTTTCTCATGTTTCGAATGTATATTTTGAATAATATTTTTAAATACTCGTATTTACTTCCGCATTCAATGCCTACTCTGCATTAAATGAACAACTTAAGGGGGCAAAAGGAGGCTTGTGCCCCTTCGTACCGCTCCAAAGATACAAGTACGCCACTGTATGCAGCTATAATGAATTATGTATCTGTTGCATACGGTCGTTATAACGAAACGAAACCACACCGAGCACCTATTGCCCGCTCAATATCTTTTAGCACATTTTTGTCTAAGGCTAACACAGCTAGTACGATGCGGCGCCCTTATTACCAGTTACGGTTGTACAATAGTTGTTGCGATCGTAACGTTGTGCATACATACATATGTGTGTATATATACATATCTAAATACTCGGACGTTGCAAACTATGCAACAGTCAGCGAAATTTTAGAAATGTTTTTAGCGCCAGTCGAGAGGAAAACGCCACGTTGAAACACTCACAGGCCGCAGGCTACACACCAAATGCGCTGGTGTGTGTGTGTTAAATTCTAACTGTGTGTATGTATAGAGAGTCGGTCGCGATCGAGCGTCTGTGTTTAATTAGCAGATAAAAATACAGCGCAGTCATAATACATACTCGCCCATGTCTTTGTACGTAACGCTGTCTCTGTGTCTAAAAACCCAACACACATTATATCAGCACATACTTGTAGAGCCAGAACTCAGAGCCCAGACCCATGCTTGAATAAAGCAAGCATGTCGCATTACAAACACACACACACACACACACACACACACACACACACACACGTACACACACAAAGACACCTATAGATACACCGACAGTACTACACTTGTAGGCGTTAATTAGTTTTGGGGCTTTTCTTTTATCAACAAATTTTTCAAACGTGTTTGGTTCTGCTCACCGGTCTCTGAATCAAATTGTGCACACGTTGCTATATACTGGCATTATATAAGCAGATACGTGCTTATATCCATGTACTTGTATAGGAAATGTGGCTTGGATACATTAAAGCCTGATCAAAAACACAAGCCTTTGATCCTGCAAAAACCACTGGCTCAGCAGTCATAGCACTTGCGAGGATTTCCAGGAATTATGTAGATTAGTTGCCGGAGCTAAAGACCGATTATATACAATTATAGGGGCAGGAATACTATGTGGATTAGCAGTATTTACAAATTCAAATGCTGATACAGTATCAAAGCTCTTGGCTTTGAGGTCACATAGTGAGAATAAGGAGTAAGAACGAAAGTTGGCACAATTATCAGATACGATTGAAAGTTTCGTGATAAAAATATAAAAAAAGAGCTACACGAAAAGGGATTATTTGATCAAGATGGATCGCTTCAGTGCACTCAATATGATGATATTCATTAAAAAGCAATCAACGACAGCTAACAGATAAAGCCAATGCGGGCACGCCATTCACCAAAAAAAAAAAAAAAAAAACACATAAAGCTGAGTGTTCACTATATTTAAGAAATATGTCAAAACAGGTACATATTTGTATCAAATCTGAAACAATTAGTTATTATACTTTCTATTCGCCTATTCTTTTCGTCAAATTATTATAAATATTAATTAATAATAAGGCAATTTGTAGCCAGAAACGGAGCCTACAGCAGAATTATATTCATTTATATTATCAAGAAGGCATCATTTTAGAGCCGAAACAAATTACTCGAACAGGTCAGGTCAGGTCAGGTCAGATGTAGTCACGAAAAACTCCCTCAGTTCCTTCTGCAAATCCACAGAAAGGAGTGCGGAATCACAACAGCCCTACTCACAGGTCATTGCTTGGTAGAAACTCATGCCAAGCCAACAGATGCAAGAAATGCAAGGAACCAGAAGCGAAACATCTCCTCTGCCGCTGCCCAACACTCGCAGCACGCATAGGCTTACCTCAATGAAGGAGACGGCAAAATACTCTCCCAACACACTGTTGACGCTTTCAAAACACAGCAGGATGCTAACGGATTTTAACTCCAACTCCAACACTAGGCCACACTAAGGACCAGCTTGAGTCGATGTGGAGCTGCCAATGGCGGTCCAACGGACTAACTTAACCCGAACCTTTCCCTTCGTAAGCAACTGTAAACAAATCATTGTTATTTAAATCAAATAAATGTTATATGGTATATACTTGGACATTGTGCAATAAACTAGAAGCCACATAAATTAAGAATAATTATACATACTAAAAATATGGCAACGTCTTAAAAAGTAGGAAAACCTGGCAACTCAAAACAAGGAAGAGGGGGAGTTGAGTTTGAAGATTGAGTGCCTAAAGAGAAAAAGTTAAATGTACTACTAAACTTTAATTAGATAAAGAAGAAAGCTTAAACTAAACCGATAGGGGCAATGCTTATTATTCACCCTTACACCACCTTATAAGATTCTAATTGAAGCTACCAGGGTCAATAGTTTCGAATCTAATCGCATTTAATTCAATTTGCTTTCACCTACTTTCACTGAAATATAGTACATAGTATTTTTCTAATCACTACTATAAACAATGGTCTGTATATGAAGGAAAGAAATGTGTAGTTATATGTATTACGTTTGTTCTTTCGGGTTTCTATGATGATCAACCGCCCTTTACAAGTAGATAGGGAGAGAGATTAGTTGTCTCGAATATTAGGCAAAAAGACAACAAATCTGCCTTAAAGTCTTACTGTCCATAAGTGAAAACTATTGTTAGCTTCATTTGCATACGTAATACCCTAACAGGTTTTGAGTTATGTGGCCCTTTCGATTACTACACTCTGTTAAAGAGGAATACAACTGAAATAATCGTCCCAAAGGCTGTCAACTATAAAGTACTACAAGTATAACCAATTGATGCGAATGCTAGGAATGCTGTAAATATAAATATAAGTACGTTTAGATATAGCATGGTTGACTAAAGAACACTCTTCAAAAATGATGATCGTTGCTACTAATAACGAAATAACTTATTTATGTAAATGATTTCTTTTTTGTGTATCGAAAGAAAGTATTGCGGAGTTATCGTTGGCGATTTATCTTACTTAAATAATTACAAGTACATACAAAGAAGCAATTAGAGTATGCAAAATTGTGATTTTGTAATTTCAGAATTGAGTTCGTTACTAATATACTTATTGGGATTCTATTGAAACTGATGTACCCTGTTTCGCTATGTCATGGATAAAGGGTATGGAAATCGACAACGTCGGTCAAATTGAGGCCAAGCCGTTGCTGCTGCTCTGACGTGTTTAAACAGATACAAGATGCTAACGAACTGCTAAGATAATAAATATTTAAATTGTATTTTATTTGCACACGTTCGATCAATATGTGGAAAATGCCCGAGAGCAACATCCGCACCCCGCACCCCGCACCTCGCACCACGCATACCGTATACCGTATACCACAGCCCCATGCCATCGCGAGACGAAGGTAGCACGCATAAGTTAAGAAAGCGGTCACAGTTACAAATACATATATGTATGTACAAGTATATGTATATCAGCTGCATAATGTTGTTGCTATTACCGCGCTGTCTCTGCCTCCCTGCCTCCCTGCCTGCCCCAACCACCGATCCCCAACCACCGATCCCCGATCACCGATCGATGACAAATGTGAAGTATTTGAGTCGAAAATTGTTTAAAGTTTATTTAGAGTAAGTCGCTGGGCAGAGCCCACATACATATCTACACACATTTGTATGTAAACCCATGCCTATTAAATACATATATGTACAAGTATGTATATACAAGTATACATACATTTATGTATGTATGTGCAGACAGAGATACGTGCATGGCGACGGCGGCTTCGGTACCTGGTGGCACATAACGCAGGAACAACAACAACAACAACAACAGCAACAACAATGCCGACCGGACCAGAAAATAGTGAGAAGTAGCGAGCGGCTTTGTATTGGCTTTCATTTAACACTTTGTTGTTAAAATTTCGACAAGAAATCAAATTCAAATAACGCGCTTCAATTCGTTCACTTCGAGCGAGCCGCCAAACAAAACCGTTCGACATTAGATGCAGGCGAACAGCAGTCAGAGGCACAGCTGCACATGGAGACGGAGATGGAGTTGGGGCTGGATGTGGGGATATATGTATAGATGGATAATGGATAATGAGAGATACGATAGAAGTAGCGCTCGTTCATTATTTCCGTCTACATTTAAATACATGTGTATGCTCTCTCTCACACACACTCTTTCCCTCTCTTCCGCTCTGTCTCTCGCTTTCTCTCTTTTAATGTGTGAGTGTTGAGTGAGCCAGCGTAGGATATCCGGTCGCCATCTTTGAAATCGACAAGCTCTAATACTCGCATGCAAGTTTGTTCGAAAATTATGGCTCTCAGAAATTAAAATTCTCATTTCAATTAAATTCCAAAACTTTAGTAAGAAGTGTGGAATGCCTAGAAGAGGCCGAAGGAGGCGTGGCATATAAATATATATGATCAGGTTTTTTTTTATAAATATATTTTAATGTACCTTAAGATAGTTAGGTTTTTTTAAAAATACATTTTAAAGTGCATCTAGTATTTTTCGTATGCCTTTGTGTTGATTTTATGATTTATAATATATTTTTTAAAGTTCTAATAACGCATCTTACTACCTTCAGTTGTTAATTTGAGGCAAAGCTGGGCAGAGAGCCGGAATCGTAATTACTCGGTATTATAGTGGTTCTGATACAATTTTTTTATTTGCTTTTTACCTCATTAGTTGACACAAATAGTAAAAATAAAACAACACATATAGCATCCGCATATAAAAACGATTGGTACACAGATTACATTTACAAGTAAAGCGCAAATTTCCGTGATTTTTACAATATTTGTTTTTAATGTCAACTCTTTTTTTTTGCAGAGTTTTTAACAATTTGAGCAGTGCATTGGGGAGGGGCGTTAATTACAGGGTATGCACGAGTTGGGGAAGCACACCACTAACGTTTTATTCGGTTTTTCTGCTACATTTCGACAGTCAATTGTAAATTTTTGCATTTGTTGCAGCTTCAAATTTGTGTTCAAAGTGCAATTATTTGCAAAGTCGTAGCATGACGTTTGCAATAACATTCGCAATGCTACGTTTTTTTGGGTTTAGGAAGAAATCGGTTAACAATTCAAAAAAATGTACAAATCCACAGTCAACTTGGTAAAGGCCATTTATTAAATTTAAATTTAATAAAGAGAAGATGAATGCTAGATATTTGGCCAATCTGTTGCGGGTTTCCACGCCAACCAAATAAGTAATTGATTTCCTTAACAAATACGTGTATTACAAAATAATTACATATTGGTCCTGTAAAAGTCTAAAGCATTCCAAGTAGATTGCAGTCTTCCTCCTACGGAGCAAAGCTTAGAGGCTTTCTAGCTTTTGCTTAAAATCAGGCACGGAAGGTAAAATAACACGAGTATCTAAAATCTCTTGATAATATCGTATTGATATTATTTCATACCTGTTTATCAGATCATTTCATTATAAGTGGGATGGAATTACGTTTTCAAAATGACTATTTGCTTCAAGACAGCTTTTTAGGCCTCAATAACTACTATCTCTGAATTGAAATAAGCTCGCATCGCCTTGAACTCGATCCCTCCTGCACTGATTAGATCCTCGACCTCTTGATCTAAGCATGTCTAACACTACTTCTTATTCCACCTCAACTCATCTCAGGTCAAACCCGAGACCTGGTTGTCCGACATTTTTCCAATGCCCCGAAGGCTTTAGCACATCGCTCAGATTGTTTAACTACGCGTATTTATGGGTTTTCGTTTTTGTGCGTTTCAGTTTTAGATTTTATTGCAAGGCCTTGCAGCGACAATTACAACAACAAGCGAAACCACAGTTACAACAAACAATACAACACCTAAACATATTTTCATTTTTTGCCTAGCTGCTTTTTGTTGCAGCTATTGTTGTTGTTGCTGCTCTTGCCATGTTTATGCAACTGCGCGACTTGCCTATAAAAATCTGAGCGTTACTCGCCGCGCGTATATTTCCAGTGCAAAAAGTCTGGGCTATAAATATGAACGCTTAAATTTCGTCATTTATGGCTCGACTGGCCTGCAAACAAAATCTTTTCATAATTTAATGCTTATTAGCATTTCGCTGGCTGGCTGGTTGGCTGGCTGGTTGGCTGGCTGGTTGGCTGGCTGGTTGGCTGCCAGACTAGCCGGCCAGCTGCTCAGCTGTCCGGATACGAATGCGGGCACAAGTACGGGTGGGTGGTGATTGGTGGGTGGATCAGCCTCTCCGCCTGCCATTTCCCAAATCCAACAAATACCGAGACCAAAAGGTATTCGAAAGTGCATGCAAACACGGCAAAGGCGACTCAATGGCCGCATAGTAGCCTGCAGTCGAATTAATATAAATATTCTCAATACAAGGGTTTTCGAAACGACACGAACGAAAAGGACATGCAAATATGAAAAAGAGCTTCTCGAAAAGAAAATTGTACCCACTCTTTATACCCTGTAGGATAGAAAGGGTATATTAGGTTTGTGCAAGGTATGTAACAGGCAGAAGGAAGCATCTCCGACCCCATAAAGTACATATATTCTGAATGAGCATGACGAGAGAAATCGATCTAGACATGTCCGTCCGTCCGTCTGTCCTTCTGTCTGGATGAACGCCTGGAAAACTTGGTATGCAGACGATCCTAGTCCCTAGGCTACACGAGTTTATTTTATTTTTTAGATTTTCCCTTCCTTTCGCCAATACTGTCCACATTTTTTAACCTACAGAAACCCAACTTTGCACACGTAATATAAATATCTACTTTTGTTTTGGATTTCATCCAAATCGGTCAATTCGCTCTTCTTCTTCTTTTTGCTTCTGCTAAGGGCAGTTATAACTCAGTGACGGAAGTTTGTCTGGGTACAGGGTATTTCACTGTCGGCCTTGCTCGACTGTAGCGTTCTCTCTTGTTTAATAAATAAAACAGTTTCCCGAGCAAGTTCAGTTTGTGAAAGACATTTTTTTGTCCGCCTCATGTTTAGAGTAGTTAGAAAGAAATATAAAAATCTTTGAAACCTCCGAATGTGCCCAATGATATAGTCGATGCATAATAAGTAAGGGGGAGCGAAGCACGCTCCATGTTATACATATGTACATATATGATCAGCATGACGAGACGAGTCGATATACATACCTATTAAATAAAATGGATTCATGCCACAAAAAAAAAAAAAAAACGTTTTGCTCGATTGCTTATGAATATATTGGAAAATGTAATATTGGGTGGTTCGTTGTTAGACCGGTTAAAAGGGTGAAAAAAGAGGAGAGTTCCCTAACCCTTATTTTACGAAAACCCTGAACATTCTGGGCACTAGTTTTTAAGTATTTTAGTCGACATCTTGACGTTCCTTGACTTAAGCGTTTAAGTTGCAAAACTTAAATAAGATCGGACGACTATGTATATTATATACTTATACACAGCTGTCATAGGAACAATAAGGCTTAACACAGTCGTTACATATTGAACTGTTTGTGAAGGTATTGGAAGTTTGTACGCTTAACCATTATCGTAAAGCTGCCATTTGAGGAAGTTCGCTTACAAGGCTATACTTAAAAGATACGATCTTTGAAGCTAGCGTGTTCCATGAATATATTTAGAGTTGAAATTCAGGTGCAGTGGCATTCAATTTTTTTCACTGTGTACTTGCAGGCGGATAAATGAGTAGATAGGCACTAAAACATAAATGCATAACCAACAATGCCGATGTCTGAAGCTCTTATGTACATATGTATGTGTGTACAAGTGTGTGTATAGTATACCATATAATTACATGAAGGTTAAACGCAAACAAACAAATAGATAAATAGACAAAAAAAATAATAATAATAAAGAACGCAAAGCAAACTTCAACATTTGAATGCATCCAAAAGTCGGTCGGGCAGTGCGACAACTGTGTGAGTGCCCGTAGATATATCTTTGTACATTTGTATCTGTAGCTGCACACACACACACACACACACACACACACACACACACACACACACACATGCTGATCCACGGCGTTTGGCTAAAGCGACGTTTAGCCCAAAGCTCGTTAAGCACACGCAAGCGAAGCTGCACACAATGCAGCAACAACAACAACAGCAACAACAACAACAACAACACATCCCCACCCCGCACCAACCCAACGGAAATGGAGAGCAACTGCAGCGCCATCTGTACTCGCACGTGTGTTTGTGCGTGTGTGTGCGTTTGTGTGTGTGTGTGTGTGTGTGTGAGAGAGTTATGGCCAGCCAGCATATTATTCTGTCTACAACATTTGCTTTATTATTATTAGAAGTGTATGTATTCTATGTATGTGTGTGTGTGTGTGTGTGTGTGAGTATTGTTGTTAGCTGTGGCATTAAGCTAAACAGCCAAATCGTCAAATCGCCAAATTAATTTGGCCAACTGCATTATGGCCGAATGAGTTGTGGGCTGGCGGTGGAAATTGACGCGTCTCGTTACGTTTCGGGCTCAATCTTTCCCTCTCCCTCCCCATTCTCTTACATTATTTTTATTTGAATGAAACGCAGCCCGCACGGTTGATTGTTTAGAAATTTCAGCAGCAGCAGCAGCAGTAGCAACAACAACAACAACCAACAATGTCAGTCATCGTGTTGTATACAAAAAAAAATTTAATAAAATAATTGCAGGTCTTTCTGACAGCGGCAACAACTACAACTACAACAACCACAACTGCACTTAGCGACATGCAACGCTTCGCCTTTCATATGACAGTTGAGAGGCAAGGGGGGGGCCGTTGGGGTGGGCGGGGGTGGGGTGGTAACGAGAAAATATTGTCATTTTCATTTCTAGGTCTAAACAACGATTGTCCACCACCACATCATGCATAACTCGTTGACATGGCCTCCTCAGCGATGGATCGGCATACAGGTACACACTATATACAAGTATGTATTTATATAGACATGGCCATATGGTCGTATGGCTATGGTCATTGGTTAGGCTCTAAATCGTTTCTGGCACAGTGGCGATGGAGAGTGGCCCAAAAAGATTGCCGCTGATGGTTTAGCAATTACGACTAAGTGGAGCTACTAAGCCATGACTAAAGTTAACATTTCATTTTCGTTGAACAACTTGCAGCTGTGTGAATACCAAAAATTATATTCTACCCTACATTCTGATTCTTCTCCCTTTTCCTATAAATTTCTTTTAAAAGGAAACAAGCAACAGTGACAAATTTCTACCTCGAACACAAAATAATGATTTTTCTCTGTCTCCACAGTCCCCAAAAATTAGAAGAATTAGTCGTTCAAGAATAGCATCAGTATTAGATTAGAAAATAAATTTGACTTGTCCTAGAAGCTTCCATCAGAAGCCACCTTCTAATAATACAACTAATGTGGAGCTCTGCTGGGTCCCTGACTATATCGGTATCTCTGAGAACAAAAACGATGACAAACTAATGTACGCTAGAAACTTTTCTGCAGGTTTCGGTAGCAGGCGAATGGACGAAAAGAGAATGGGCCACATTTTGGCATAGCAGACTAAAAACTTACCTGTGATCTGGAACACAGGAAGACTCTATATTATATACAGTAAATAGATGAAGTAAATACATAAATTGCGGCTGTCAATGTGCAGGCACTGTCAGGAGAACGGCAAACGCACACCGCCTCTCCATTTGCCTCTGAAGCACAAGTGTGGAGTAGGAGTTTATTACTTGAATGCAAATATTGTGATTATCTTCTTCCCTTTAGAGAGCAACAACTGCTGTCCGCTAAAGTCTCATTTTTGTGAAATCGAATACCTACGCAGACGCACAAAAGTCGCGCAAATCTGATTTTATATGAATAATATGCTTAGCATATCCCAAGGAGCAGTCAAAAAAGAGTGGACTGAGCCCCGAATGGTTTTGTAAATACAAATTATAGCCTACCAGCAAATAAAACCAATTAAAAGACGAACCAGAACTTCTTTTTCGTCTCAGCAAAAATACCATTTGAAGGCTATTAGGCTAACCTAGTTATTAACAAAACATTCAACATAATCAGGAAAGCCATCTCAAGAAAATAATAACTTCCCAATTTGGGGAAATTGAGTATGGGACATCGGAACAATTTGCATTTGAATGTCTTGCACGTTTCTACTAATCGGAGGTATGAACATATGTACAATATATACAATCCAACACGATAGCAATATGCAACCTAACAGTGCGAAATTTGGTCAAAAACCCATAAAATTGACAATAAAGAAACATGGGCACGGTTCTAAGAATTTAGATCTGATGTAGAGAAAGTAATTGAGAGATTATTAGAAGCATGTGAATAAAACAATTTGTATGGCTACCGTCTCGTAAATCTATCTTAAGCTCCCCCACTGTCACCTCCCCTCAAACCTATCTTTCGACTCAAACACTCCACACCACACATTGCTAATTAGATATTATGTAGTATGCCGAATCAATCCTGGCTGGCGTGCCAAAATATTTTTACGAGCATGTTTTCAGGCTGTCGAAACACCGAAACACCGAAACAACAACAATTGATATTTATTTAAACAAAAAAAAGGGGGCGAGAACTCCACATGTGTAGCTGGCGATGGCGATGACGATGGCCATCACTCAATTGCGTTAACGGGCATAACTAATGCCAATTTTTGCGGGCCATTTTGTCGACGGGAACGTTAGAGACGACGACAACCCAGAAAATGTTGCACTAATTATGGACGACAACAAAAAGAGGAACAACAACAACACCAGAAATAGGGACCACAAGTGCAGCTGAAAGCCATTTGTCACAGTGTGTCCGAGCGGAACAAATCAAATTTATCAAATAGTTGACGTGGCCAAAACGCTAAGATGACGATGCCATGTATTGGGAGGGAATGCGAGGTGAAGGGGGCAGGATTGTGGAATAAGGAAGCGCTCGCAATAATGCAGCTTGTAAGTTCCCTCAGAAGCATACTCTAAGCAAACAATCCGCATCCGCTGAATCTTTGTGGGTCAGCTTAATAGGTAAACATTTATTTAGGCCTTAAATGCTAATATCGTTGTGGTTGTTGTTGTTGTTTTGGTTGTTGTTGTTGTTGCTATTTGCTGCTTACTAACAACAAAAATTGTTAATATTTTGTATGCCAACATGGCGTGCTTCCGGCGCTGTGCATGCCAGCTAGCAACAGATTTAAAGGCCCCTTTCCCCCTTCCATCCCGACCCGTACCGTCCCGCCCCGACACCCTGCACCCCGCGCCCCGCATCTGCAAGGGTGGTGCGCTTCATTACCCGCTGCCACAAAAATACGTTGCCGCCAACACGACGAGACACGATGACATTTTCTACGAGTATGTGTCATTTTACCAATTTTCAATTTCAATTTCAGTTTCAGTTTTGCTTTACTGAGCCGACACAACTGAACGGACACTGAACGAGGGGCGCTGCGAGAGGACAGTGTGGGGGCAGTTGATCGGACAGTCGAGCGGTTGGGTGGTTAGCCAGCTGGGCGGCTGTGTGGCTGTGTGTGGCTGTGTGTGGCTCGGCGGTTGAGCGGTTTGGCAACAGCAATCCACTCTGTTGGTCATTATCAACGCCATGTTCGTGTTCGCCGCCTCGTGTCGAGATTTGGCTGCGCGTTCGTCTAATCATTGCGTTTAAATTGAACAATTAAACTAATTTTCTATGCTATTTTCATTGTTGTTGTTATTGTTATTGCCATGGACTTGCATATGCTAAGTACATAGCATGTACATACATATACAAGTATGTACTACTTAGTCACATATGTGTACACACGTACAACAACAAATTACTTCTAAGCTAAATTGAATTAAATATTCCATTGTCGCGATTCCAATACACTATCAATTTCATTTCTTGGTTAAACTTTTCAAAATATATTGACACACAATTTAGCTAAGTATGAGGTAAAAAAATGCGCTGACAGCAGCAGCACTTGTCTTCAATATTTTCAAACATTTAAATAGGACAATACAAGTATTGTGGGGCATTTAATCTATTTAAAAATATATTTAGAATTTGTTATATCTTGAGAAATAAAGAATGTTTTTCACGGTAAAAACATGCTGAACTTTTGGATTTATTTTGTTTCGAATGGTCTTAATTCTAGCATTTAAAAAGCCCCTAATTCTAGCTACTTTATAACAGCCAATTACTATCAGCTCTGTTCCGAATTCCCTCCCAATTTCGCGAAAGATATCGTGCTTTTTTCCAAGTCCTTTTAAAAGAGTAAGTATCAAAGAGTTGGTTTGTTCAGAAATCAATAACTTAGTAACAAGTTCTTAATGGTTTCAAACGAAGTACGTTTATATTCATGACATCAATTTCCGTGCGAATCTAAATTCAATTTAAGAAAATTGTAAAATTCGGATAAACTAGCCAACAACACATTCAATCGAAATGTAAAAGTTTAATCTACCCTTAAATATAAGAACTTGTTGAACATTATTATGAGAAGCAAGCTGTGTAAAGCTGTGCATCGTGCCAGTTTACACTCACAAAACTATAGATAACTATTTTTGCATTGTGTATTATGTATTTGTTTGCTTTTAAAAAAACTTAGAAATGTATATAAAAGGACTTGATTCTCTGCATTCTTTCAAAGCTAACAATCTCTTTACTCGATTGTAAAATTAGTTAATCAATCGTTCTAACGCCATGCATCAATACTATACTCCACAGGCGGTTATACGAGTATCTAGTGGCGTGACAACCGGCAGACTTAAGTAAAAATACTTTTGGCTAGGGTATATAAAAATAGACATACAAATTTTTGTTGTTGTTGTTCAACTCACCCAAAAACACACAAACTGAAACTGCAGCCGCTTGCAACTTCCGTTTCGTAGCACACAAAATAAACAGCGAGAAAAAAAACGAAAAAAACACACACACGAAAAAAACAAAAGAAAAGTTGCCGACCTTCTTTGGAAAAATTTCACACGATTTTCAATTGCAAATTACGTTTTGTCTTTTTAGGCCAAATGCCGCCGAGTTGGAAACACAGCGACGAAATGACTAAATGGCTAAATGACTAATTGACGAACTGACGGGTAAGCTGGCAAACGAACGACGCAACAGCAAAAATTAACACTTTATGCGGGCTCGGCTGGTTGGTCTAGAGCTGGAACTGCGTCTGGGACTGGAACTGGTCTGGAGTTGAAGTTGGCCGGCAGCGATCGCACGAAATGAATGGCAGCCAGCAGGTGGCCCCACTTTTATAGAGCCAGAGCACCGTCAGAGAAGCAACCCCTAAACTCACCCCAGGCACGCGTCGCCTACGCCCCCATATTGTCAACCCTTTTCTGGCTTTCTCTTATCGATGGCAGCAGCAGGCAGGCTGATAAGCAACAGCACGCCGCTGTGGCTATCGATCCTGTCCAATGATAGTCCCTGGATAAGATAAAAGACATCAAGCGTCCCTGGTACATGCAAATTAGGGGCGACTAGGCCGGCAACGGCTGTTCGTCTAGGCAGGGTTCGGCATGTTGCTGATGAGCTCTTATCTGCCTGTCTGTATTAGCCTGGCACAATTAGGCGCAAACAATATGGTGGCTGCTATCGATCCACTGATAATAATAGAATAGAATGAAAGTGTTATACCTTTGGTAGCTTCATGCACCCATCCATATCTGTATATGTTTTACGAAAACTAAATGCAAAGCTTTAAAGTCTGCCTTCACTCACATAATACAAGTCTTTTTCACTACGAATTACCAATTCCTTCCGGCCAACACACAAATACAGCGTAAGGATGGAACTTCGATGTCGCTGTTAGCTAGCTATTAAATATACTATAATTAAGTTTCCCTTCTCTATTTGCTTCTCTTTGTGGAAATTGTTATCAGTTTTTGGTAATAAGGTCTCTAACCACTTCTAGCTTTGAATTACCCCAAACGTGTAAAAGGCGTTATTAGACATTATGGGAATTGTCTTAGATTCATAACAGAGTTATCATATAGAAAGTCGATCCGAACCAAGCAACACAACATCACTCAGCACAGCAGCAGAATTTCCAGTACATTACTTTAAAGAGTTGTTTTAAAGGGTTGTTTATATAGCAGGTATACTTGTACGATATAGTGGTCTGGTGCCTTTTTAAATAACTTGTTCATACGAAACATCTTTAAAACCGAATCTTTCGTATGGCAGGTATAGGATATAGTATTCAGCCCGGCTGCTCATAGGACCAAGAAACCTATTTGGGAAACAAACAGCTATACATGCTATATCGACTCAGAACCAATAGTCAAAGCATTGGTATTGCTCTATAAAATAGAGTGCTTTAAAAATTTTCTTTAAATTTGCAATGAAGAAGACCATCTCTTCTAATCTATACCTTCGGAGCTTTGGGGAAATGCATTCCTCTATTGCAGGTTTTATAATAACTTTTTAATTATTATAGTTCATAAATCAATATAAAAAGATAACGAAGTACAAGTAGTTAGTTAAAGTTAAAATGGAGCTTTAGAATTAAGAATCTGTAATTTGGAAACTAAATTCGGAAGTTAGCTTCATTTGCTAATTTTAGTTTTCAGACCAAACTTTTTGGGTCTAATAACAGATGTTATATGGAGAGATATTGCTACAGACTTAAGAATACGTATACGCGTATGTTCGCTATCTTTTTATCTCTAAATTATCTGTAATTAGAAAACTAAGCTCTGCTTCATCACACTATTTGTCAGTGTTTTGTGATCTATCGTGATACGGTTTTTTTTTTTGCAGACGAGGAAAATACCTACAAGTATCTATTTTTCTTGTAGAGTGAATTTAAACATATATGTATAGTATGAGTAACGACTAATCCATTCAATATAAACGAAATAGGAATGAAGTGTTGGAGTCAAGCGGGCCACACTTTTAGATACAACAACCACAGCTGATGGCAGAGCACGGTCGGCGATTACATGAATGGCTATAACTCCGTAAATCTGGTCATATCACGACGAACCGATGAAGAATATAATAGAAGGCTTGTGAAAACATTTGGATACAGGGTTTAACCTTTTTATTAAAAGGATCAGTTTAACTTAATGCCAACCGAATTGGTACAGTTAAATACTAAACAGAAATGCCGGTGAAATCTTTATTCGCGTGTCCTTGACTAGCACATATTTTGAAGAGGAAGCTTAGCCTATTAATCTTTATTTACCTTTTCTATTATCATTAGCCTATAAATAGGTTTCTATACTGTCGGAGGCGCTCTTTATGGTACGAGTATGATCGCATCGCCAAAAATAAAACCTATTTCTGTCATTTGTTGCTATCATTTTTCACAACATGGAGAAAGACTTTTAATTTTGTCAAGATAACAATTCTCCCAGTGATTCCTACAGAAAACTATAAACCTATAAAAACGATTACAACAAATAGGATCGATCCTTTTCATATTTATATTAAAGAAATCCCAAAGCGGTACACACAAATTAATGGAGGCGGTTCATCGAATCTACCCGTATCTAGGCAGATTTACATCTGTTGTCAACACCGTGTACAGTTGCGCACGAAAAGGCAGCGCCGTAAATCCAAACTAACGTAATCCAACTCAATGATATCGACTGAGCGCGATGGACTTGGAAAGGGGCACGGGTTGTACCTAATCGAAAGTACTTAATTCGATAAATTAAACGAGGGAGGCAGGCGCACAAAGCACATACATATGTATGTATGTGTACCTACAAATGTGAACATATTTACGAGGGTGGTCCGAACAAATCAGAAACTTCAACGATTTATTAAAGTGTTCGCAAATGAAACACCATAAGTGAAATGTTTATTATTATTACTTAAAAACAATCACATATTAATATATTTTTGGTCAATTACTTCGAGGCTTATTCTCGACACTGCTATTGTTCTTATAGTTTTTCAATATTGCATGTACAGTAAACTTGCCAAGATTTAAAAGTTTAGTTCATTTTGTTCTCATTTCTGTACTTTAAGAGTAATTTTCGCAAATCGGTGGAGATTTCTTTATGGCAAGCCATTTCTATGAACGAAATCCTCTTGCAAGTTCTCAGAAAGCATCCAAAGGATATGAGAATAATTTCTAGAAACAAGCCAAATCAAGAACTTTAATAACCGAGGGCGTACCGCTTTATTGGCGATGCACAGCTCGAAGAATTAAGTGTGAAATGAAATCGTACGTACACTTTTGTCAAGGAAGCAATATGGTGTTTCGTTTTTATCTCTTAAGTTAATCATTTTTCGTTTTCTTCCATATGAATAGATAAGCTACGACACTGCATCATTAGTTTTTTAATAAATATCTTTGTTTCGGCCAGGTAGCAAAATATTGGATCGTATGTAGACTTTTGGCGCCCACTGTATATGAAAAAGTATTTTGTTGAATGAAGATAGCGGGTCGCTTTTAAAAACCTGATCGAATCTTATTCATTTTTCATTCAGTATTGAACTAATGCGAGAATGAGAAAGAAGCTCGATTTAAATATCACTGACTGTTGGGTCTGCCCTCGTAATACATATGTATATGCCAAATCTGAATTCCAAATTCGTCCAACTATGGTATACCCTACAAATTATTAGTACATTTGAAAGTTTGATCGAAATCAGAAGAACGATCGGTGTAATCAAATTTATGCTACCTAAATGGATGAAATGTGGGAGAAGGGATAGGTACTAGGTAGTAAAGACTTCAAAAGTCCTTCCATTCAAATGCATATAAATATAAAGAAAACATAGACTTATTTTTAAAGCGAAATTCCAAGAGTTATGGTAGTCTATACTTAATATTATAAAGAGGAAATATTTGATTGTTTGTTTGTTTGTTTGTTTGAATCGAAAAGGCTCCGAATCTACTGGACCGATTTAATGGATTCTTTCACTGTTGGGAAGCTACACTATCGACGGTGAACATGGGCTATATTATATTTGCAAAAAGGAATGGAATCCTTACTAAAACGCCAATAATGTAACCAAAGGTGTAAAAAAATTATCTTAAAAAACTCCTGAATAACATGCTGTTCAAATTCATCCTCGAAACATTGTCACTTTAAATATTAAGGCAATAATATTCAAAAGCCCCCAGCCAAATAAAAAATTACAATTCGATCGACTCCGTGATTAATATTGAAGACATTTAAATTAACTAATGCCTTCTGGACTGCCGCCACACGAATTGACGGTAAAATTCGGAATTGCAATCATGCTTTTGAGAAATTAAAGCCTTCCAAGCATGTGCAATGGGACGAGGCTGCTTATTAAGGAATTGCAGGACAATTTAAGTGTAGCAAGTATTATCAACGGCCCAGCAACTGGTCCACTAGCTCATATAACGAGAAAACCGAGGATACCGATGATCCCATTTGATCATTTATATGGCTTCAATTTCCGGTAGTCCCAAGGCCAAGCCTTCGAATTAGTAGGGATCGACATACGAAAGCAATGTTTTACTGTATGTTGACCTATCACGGGCCGGAGCTCCTGAAAATCAATTTCTTTTGCTACCACAAAATAAAACATCAAATATCTTTTACAGAGAACCTCTGACCTAATAAAGTCTAACAAAAAAATATAAAAACGGACAAAAAATCATTAAAATAATAATATCCAAAATAAATTTTACTCCTTCTTAGTAACTCATAGCAAAAAGGAGGGTGTATGTGTGTGTGATAAAATGTATAATTTTTAAAATGTTTGCATAAATAACCGTGCGAAGCAGGGGCAGGACGGTAGTATTTAATAAATGTTTAAAGGACATCAGCTTGTCTATTTTTACGGGTTTCAAAAGAGCCCGTAGATACTGCTACGCGTAATTTAAGGTCTTACCTTTGACAGAATGATTTCATAAGACCCTTTCCGTTTCGGATATAGGGTATAAAAACCATGGCGGATTTATGACAGGCGAGTAAATAAATGTTAATGTTAAATCAAATAGAAATTTCGTTAAAAAAAAGCCCCATAAAGAACCCAGCAATAATGGGCTCATGGTGTAGCATAGTATGGTGGCGCAAAGCATTGAGATGGCCGTTCGTTATCGGGGTAACATTTAGCTGCAGGTAAGCTGATATATGGGGAAGCATATTGCATACTACAACTGTCGCAGACCCAGTTGGTGTCACAGGGCATCGATACAGCCAGATAAGCCCAAGTGAGCGTGCAAATAGAAAGGCAGACGAGCGTATTTGGCCACCAGCACCGGCTGTGCTGCTCCTGCCCGGCTTTTATCAAAATTTAAATATTAATTTAGGGATGTGAGGCTACGTGAACGCCTGCCACCACTGCTTATCGCGTCGGGCCAGATAAGCAGGCTGCCTGCTTCCCGATTGTTGCTGGTTGCTTTTTGCTTGTAAGCATACGCAAACAGCTCTTGATGTGAAGCGCAACGATATATGCGATATGAACACATTTTATACATATGTGTGTATATGTGTGTATGTATGGGATGTATGTCGCGGGAGGGTCACAACAAACCGGAAATGTGCGTCAGTATTAAGGCAGAAACTGACTGAGACGTAAACTGTTGTTTGTTGGCTCAGCCCCAGCCAGCAGTTGCAAATTGGTTAGCTGGACGTACACTACAACCATTGTCACCATTGTAGGTGGTTACTAACCAATTTTGTTTGCACATTTGCCACATTTTGCTCAACTTACCGACTTGGAACTGTGCCTGGTCTGTGAAGTGGTTGATTCTGTGTCGCCACCGGCACCACCGCCACTGTCGCTAATTTTTTGACTTTGCAGTTTCGAAATCTGTTTGCGCAGCGCTGCAATCTGTTGGGAAAGATGGACCATCGTTAAGAAAACATGACAACAACGATTTGGCAATTGACAGAGAGTTGGAAGGAAAATATTGGCCAACCCCAGCCGTCAGAGGCAGGTCAAAGGCGCTTAACGAAGACGTACAAGTGCAGGACAAAGTAGAAATTAATATTGACGTCGACGCTTTTACCCAAGCCCACTGCCAATTTTTTGTTTGTTTCTAACTGTTTTCGTTTGATTGGTTTATTTGTTGTCGGTTGAACGTACACATACATATGTACAAAAATAGGTCCGTACATGTACAAACACATGCACAGGCGTGCATATGTAATTGTCGTGGCAGCTGTTCTAACGTAGCCTAACGTAGCCAAACAAACCAACAAACGTCCACGTCGTGCGCTCACCTCACGATCTTTGTCCTCGCACGCTCTGTCCAGCTGTTCCTTTTGCTGTTGCGTCTCTGCCAGCAGCTCCAATGCCGTTTTTGTGTTCACCTCCGGTCCGCGATAGTCCTCATCACCGGGTCCAGCCGTTTCGGCCAGCACCTCCTGCGCCAAATTTGTCAGTTGCCCCTTTATGGAGTTTAGACTGTTGTTTAGCCACGACATTGTGCCGTTCTATTTCAAATGTTGCTCTTGTAGTGTGCAATCCTCGCTAATTTTTGCAATGACCTGCAAACACACTTTAGATATTTTTTCCTTTTGTTGCAATATAAATTTGTTATTTTTTGCGTGGCACAAAACCGTCCGTTCCAGCTGATTTTGTTATTGTTTCGACTAACACTAAAAAATACCAAAAAAAAATAGTTCACACTGCCACCACCGCGTATATTTTAACAAGATGGCAGCGCTTCAATAAAACAGTTAAGCATTTACTGTTCAAAAATTTTACTGTTTATTACATGCTTGGAACAACGTCATGTGGTAACATTGATTTGTTAAGTTTATTTCAAATCAAAAATTAAATTGAAGCATATGTAGAACTATTAAAAACCTATTATTACACATTGTGTAGTTCGTGTTTGTGTGTTTAGCACACAACAACAGCTTAAAGTGACTATAGGTTCTGTTTCCTGAAACTGCAAACTTAGCGTGTCGAGAACGCCCAATCAGCCTATTTACATACAACTTCCATCTACGTCATCTGTTTCATCTCCCTCCTTAGCGTCTGTGTTTTCAGTGAATCTGTTTCGCGTTGAAGGTGGTTTCCTTTCTTCGGGTGATGCATCTGATCGCATTGCTCGTGTGACCTGCCTGTCTCAGAAGGTACGCGGCTGCGTGCCAAATCCCAGGCCCACTCCACGCATAGTGTGAGTAGCCGCACGAGCAACCTCATACTGCTGCTCCATGGTGGAGAACATGCGCTCGCGCAGCTTTACGTCGGCTGGCACGCTCCCATTGCTGCCGCCGCTTCCGCCGGCACCACCGCCACTGACGCTAGATTCGATTTTATCTGTGGCTGCAGGTACTTCAGTTTCATTGCTGGCACTGGTGCTATTATTGGTATTATTGCTGCCGGCATTCTTTATGCCCATCAGTCGCATGAACTTAGAGGCCACCTTGCCATCCGAGTCCTGTGAGAAGTGGGCATGGTTCCACTTGTTGGCCGAATCATCGGTTTTCTTCGACCCCCAAAGCAATTTGCGTTTCTGCTGTTGCTCGGCGTAACGATTGACATTTATAATACCCGGATTGTAGTAGCTGGGTAATTGTATGGACACATTTGTGGGGTTGGTGGCGCCGATGTTCACGCCCAAAGTGGCGACACCACCGCCCAATCCTACATTCGGCGCTGCGGGCTGTTTGCATCTGCCAACCATCATGTCGGTCAATTCCAGAGACATTAGCGAGGGTATTTTTGGTGCAAAATTGGGAGTGGGCAACAAGCCGCCGCCACCGCCGCCATTGCCGACACTACCAGCCGCTACGGCTGTGGCCATAGCTGTGGTGGCGATCAAGCCATCTGCTGCAGATGCCACCGACAAAGATGGGGCTGGCTTGCTTAGCAAAGCAGGGCGGGGCAAGTTGTCGGCATTGCTGGCCGATTGGAAAGATGCGGATGTGGACTTATGCTGGCGTTCGGACGGCGATCTGGAGCGGCTGCTGGAATCGCGGGAATCACGTCTGCGATAGTTACGCTGATGAGTCGCCGAATGTCGGTTACGGCTGGGCGGCGTGCCAGTTGGCGTGCGGGAGTGTGAGCGCGGCGAACGCGATTGTCGACGACGACGTTCGTAGCTCCGCTGCTCCTCGTAGGAGCGACGACGATGGTGGCCATGATGCGATGACTGAGATTTGTACGAGCTATGTGATGGGCGTGCATGCGATGAAGTATCGCTGTAACGTGTGTGGCTGTTGCTGCCGCCACTGTCCTTATCCTTATGATGACGCGGAGGAGCTTTGGAGCTGCTGTGGCTGTGGCCGTGTTTACGTTCTTCGCGCTCCTCGCGTTCGCGCTTGTAGTCGCTGCTCTCTTTGGTACGGTGATGGCGATCACTCTGCAAGTCGAGTTATAAAATGGATTATCAATAACAGTAAGATATAGGTTGTTTTAATGAGAGATTCTGGCCTTACCTTGCTATAGTCCCTGTTCTTGTCTCCATCGCGTTTTTCTCTTTCACGCTCTCTTTCGCGGTCCTCGCGTCCGGATTCGCGCTGTTTGCGACCACGTCCAGCATCCTAAAAAGAAAAAAGGGAGGCAATCGAACATGAAACGTTAATGCCCCTGACTGGCACACATCACATTGAAGAGCATGAAATAATAACATTAAATAAATCGTTATATGGAACCAAAACAAATCAAGTCTCGGACACTGCTGATCGGTTTCATTCTATTGTGGCCGCCGCCGGGGGTTTACCTGTGCGCGTCTTTTGCTTTCATTTAATTGCCTAAACCTACAAAGCATACGTGGTTCAGTTCATAAGTCCGCTGCAAGAGATGTTTAGTTCGCATATGCATAGTGACTGAATATTGAACATTTATATTTAGTAGTACAGATTAGTTTATGCTAGGTTTTTGTTTTTTTTTTTTTTGTATTATTATTATTGTTGCAATACTCACATTCGTGCGTCGCGCTCTTCTTTCTCGCTTTGTCCCAACCATGCGGTCAGAGTGTGTAAAGGAGTTAAAGGAATTTTACACACACGCACACAAACCCACACACAAGGTCAGCGTCTTGGGGTTTATTAAATAATTGTTTTTTTTTTTGTTTTTGACTACTCTGTAGCGTTTCGTAGGATGTAAGGTACGATGTCTGCGGTCTATAATTTCAAATATTTCATGCTGTTGTTCAGTACAGTCCGGTCAATTGGCATTGCCTATGAAAGGCGACAATTCCTTCGTAGTACGACTGGATTTGAAAGAACTGTTGTCTGAGTCGAAATTTGTAGATGCAATGCAGCTTTGTAGGTTGAATTAGGAATGCAACACTTATTGTTTGCAACTGCGATGATTAGGAATCAATAGGGCTGTTTTGTTTTAGGAATTCTAAGCTGATCGCTCGAGTTAACAGTAGACGTGTTGGTCAAGTTGCAGTTACGGTTTGGCACAGAGCGTTCGCTTCGAGACTTTTGTGTGTGGCTTGTTTGATTGATTTGGTTCGATTTTGGTTTGGTAGATGGTACGTTTTTTGTTTGTTTACATAATAATAACAATAATAAAATGGTATATTTTAGTCATATAAATATAAAGTTGTTTATAAAGAGTTAACTTTAAATTAAAAACCCTTTCAACTATCGTGCGTCAACTTACAAGCACTCGCGAGAGTGCAGGCATGTTATTAGAGAATTAGAGATTTCTTCTAATTTTATTGGACCTAAATAGTTGGCAGAGCAATTATTAAAACCAATTACGATCAAAATAGCTACACAGAACATTTCTTTAAATTGAAATGGAATAAATAGGCGTGTTTACAGAATTTTAGAGGGAACAAAAGTCACAATCTATTTTTATTTCAATTTCTAAGTTGACGCACGCCCATTGAAAGACTCTTTAAGGGCTAATGGTTAAAAAGAATACATATACATATGTACTTATATTGAAAAAATGCACAACAGTCTCGAATCCATCGGCATGGGCGTTACATGAAAATATTAGCATTGTCTGGCAGTTGCCGAAGCACACAATATGAGGGGGACGGGTTGTCTCAGCAATATGCCAGGGACGAGGCAAGCATCATATACTCATGGCCGACTACCCGTGAGCTACTGAGCATGATGGCCAACTGCAAGCGACGAGGCCATGCATTTGAAGACAGACGGACAAATGTATGTACATACATACTTCTGCCATACACATACACACGTGTATGTATATGAATGCATGTTTATACATAGTATACAAGTATGTATGTACATATATATATTAAAAATGGGCAGTCGAAAGGCGGACGCTAGAAGTGTCGCTTATGTTGCCACTGGGCTAACGAAACTGCGCCGCACACACACCTACCCACCCACACACACACACACGCCCACACAATCATGCATGTAAGAAGCGCAATATGGCAAAGAAAATTAAAATAGGAGAGGAGAAATACTAAAAGTGTTATGTACAAGTGTACAACAGCACATCAATAATTATAATAACTATAATAATAATAATAATAGAAATCAAGTATTTAGACATTTCTGTGCTTGTGACGAACACAACACAAATGTTTACCTCATCGTTGTGGCGACTGCTGCTGTGATGATTCTGGTTCTGATGCTGACTGCTCCGGCTATCATAGCGGTCGGCGCTCTTCCTAGAGGCGGAGCCCGAATTGTTGTTAGACGCAGTCGAGTGACGAACAACCGAAGACGGCAGGGGTGGTGTGTGCGGTACCATCGGCTCCGATTGCGTCTTATGTTTGCTGGCCTTTTTAAGCCGGACGCCGTTGCCGCCGGCACTGCCACTGCTGACGCTACTAGCGCTGCTGTTGGAGCGGCGGCGCGAGCGACGTGTGTGACGATCATTACTCTTTTTGGCCTTATGCTGTTTTAGTCTACGCTCAGAGAGCACTGGTGGTGTACGGGATCGAGAACGGGTACGGGAACGAGATCGGGTGCTGCGCTTGCCGCCTGCCGATGCTGTGGAGTGGCCACTGCCATGCTGCAGCTTTGTTTGTGTTGGTGCCTAGGGGAATTTTGCAACTATTCAGAAACAGCAAATTCATATTATTTTACTAAAGCACTAAGATAACACTCTAAAGCAATAATACATTGATGAGTGTGTGTGTGTGTGTCTGTGTATGTGTGTGTCGGTTTGTCAGTCTTTCTGTATGAGTTCTGGTGTTTTGGTGACATGCACACAGCCACAGCCATCTATAAATGTAAATGTAAAAAGGACATGTGCACATACAGTGTGTCTTCATACATCCATACATATTTACAGAATGTATGTACATATGTACATCCGTATGCACGCACGGCAAAATTGTGTGTACACAAAATGCATTTTTGGGGCTGACGTACAAAATTGTTGCAAACGCATTTTGCATATTTACCCGTATTTCGTAGCCCGCGTCCTCCTGCTCATCTTCACTGCTGTAATTGACCAGCGCCTCCATTGCTCGCGATTCGCAAAAAAAAAATATACGTAGCTTTATTAAATCAATACTTCTACCAAATAAAAATATCGGCCTATCGAGAAACAAGCATTAATATTTCTTAGCAACGCTACTGCGGAAAAGCGCTGCCAGAGTTTAGATTGTGTTGGGATGTTTTTCAGCACTGGTTGCGCACTAAGCCCGCAATTGAAATACACAGATTAAAAGGAGCCGTTATTCTTGGCAAATAGTGCAATTTTATTTAAAAAAAAAAAAGAAAAAGGAAAACAACACAGCAACTTAAAAAAGCGATAAACATGGTACAAGTAAATAAATAACATGTAACCTAAGCTCTAAGTTCTGTTTACCATCTCGAGTGCATATACATATGTATGTATGCATGTGTGGGCTAATATGTGGATATGTATGTACTATATATTGGCAATTCGAATATGTGCAGTACGAGTTTTGTGTGCATACTTCTCCTGTTCGCTAAGCGTCGACGAAAGTCCAGAAATGGGCTGCCAATAAATGAATCGAATTAAATAAACGCATCTGTTTATAATAGATCATATTCCCAGACTTACACTTAACCCCATTCTCCTGTTTGTAAGCAACTTAATCTTTCGAGCTTCGCTTTTGATTTGGCGCCGGTAGCGGCGGAAAGTTGGCTTTGTTTATATTAAACGCCGGACGCAGTACTGCCGGCGGCTCAGCTTGCGGCGCCGTCTGCTGATAAGGCAGTGACTGCTGATGATGATGATGCAACTGCGGCTGATTATACTGTAAACAAATGCATGCCAATGCAGAGAAATTTTAGCCTTGGCCTTATCCGAACTAACACTCACCTGATGATGGTGATGGTGGTGATGATAGTGGTGTCCATGCCAATTTGTTTGATTGTGATTGCCTGGACGATACATGGAGGTTGTTGGGATGGAGGGCGATGGACGCATTGCAATGGACCGAGATTGGGCTGCAGCTGATGCAGCTTGGACGGCGGATGTAACTGTTGCTGTTTTAGAAACGGATGCGGATGCGGCTGCTGCGGCCGTAGCCGTGGCTGATGTTGTTCCTCCTGTAGACGGTTCATTGAGAGTACGCTTGTAAATCTGACCCATGGGCATGTCAAAGAAGCGCTCACCATGTATGGCATACATTTGAGCAGCCAGCAAATGTTCTGGCGCCAGGTTCAATGGAAACGGTTCAATGTTGCAAATGCCAGTGGCATTGTTAATGTTGCTATTACTGCTATTACTGCTGGTGCTAGTGTTGGTGTTGGTGTTGCTGCTACTGGCGAGCTCAGTGGACCAATTGTTAAAGTTGTTGCTGGAACACGAGCCAGCGTTGTTGTGAGCGATATATCTGCCATATCCTTGAGTGTTGCGATTGCTATTCAGGTTGTTGTTGGAGCTGAAGCTGTTGCTACGGCTGCTGGTGGTAGCATTGATGGAATTGTAATATCCTTGATAATAATCTGACGGATTATAAACTGCGGTCTGGTACCGATTTTGTTGTCGTTGCTGAATCTGATGATGCTGGAGGTGGTGTTGCTGTTGTTGGAACTGCAAATGTTGCTGCTGATGCTGGTACTGATGTTGCTGCTTCTGCAAATGACGCTGTTGCTGTTGAAAATGTTGATGCTGATGTTGGTGCTGTCGCTGTTGTTGGTAATTACAGCCATACTGCTGTTGCTGGTGCTGATGTTGGCTACACAGGTTGGTTGGATTGCTATAGCGATTACTAATCATCATTGGACTACCAACTCTAACCCCCGCATTGTTGTACGTGATGAGGTTGTTGTAGGCAAGGCTGCTGTTAAAGTTAGCCATCGCAGTGTTGTTGCCGCTGCTGTTATACGAGGATGTAGTCACATTTTGGGCATATTGTTGTGCAGGAGTCGTCAGATTTGTGCTACGACTACTGGCTGGCTGCTGATATATTGGCATAGCTTGGTTGCTCTTGCTAGTGCTAGATGTGCTTAAATTATTGCCGCTGCTGCTGTTGCTGCTACTGTTAGCAGTAAAGTTGTTGCTGGTGCTGGCATTGGTGCTAAGGTTGTTGCTGAAGGTGTTGGTCAGGCGCTGCGGTTCGGCTGCTGTACTTGGCCCCACATGCGATGGAAATGGATTACTGGGCCGCGGAGGCTCTTGCGTCTGCCAGATGTAATTTAAATTTCTGTTGGTTGGCGCGGACTGTGTCAGGTCCAAATCGTCGGCCCAAGGATTGTCGGTGAGGCCAGCGAGAAAGTAGGAAGCATTGTCAGTTGCTTCTGCTTGATATGGATCGCAGCCCAGACTCTTGGGTGTCTCCTGTTTGCCTTCGTCCTTTTTGCTGGTACCAATGCTACATTCCTCGCCGTTGTCATTATTGTCGCTGCTGTTGCGCTTCCAGATGCACTTGATGCTCTCCACAATGCTGTTTGGGCCCTGATCGGAGTACGATAACGGTGTGGGCTGCCAAGTGGCACGGCTAAGGCCAGAGGAAATGGTGCTGCAATGTGGCAGCACGGTGCCCGAAGGGCAACGGCTTAAGCCCTCGTTGGTGGCTGGGCTGACGCTGGCGTCGTAGCTAGTGGGGTCTTTGATGACATTCTCCAGTGCTCTGATTACATGATGGCCCACACTCTTGCTGGACCAATTCTTGGTATCTTCGGGTCTGCCATTCAGATTGTTATCATGATTAACAATGTCGCGCAAATGATAGGAGACATGGTCAGTTTTTTCGCGCTCCGTGTCGCGGGATAGAATCGTATTCAGCTTCAGATGTGGACCTGCAAAGTAACTGTAACTTGAGGATCTGTCAGCGTCTAGGCCAGTAGCATGCACGTTTTGAATGGCACGACTGCTCGAGCTCGTTATGTTTATTGATTTGTTAGAGATGTTTGGGCTACTGTTGCTGGAGCTTCCGACGTTGCTGCTGCTGCTGGCGGCGGGGGCATTGTTGGTCGATCCTCCAGCGCTTTTAGCGCCTCTGGTCTCATAGCCAATGGGCTTTATGTTGTGTTTGTTTTTGCGGCCGAACGCTTCGCTCAGCTTGTTGTTGTTTTTGTCGAGCACACTAACCTCGCTGCCGTTATCGATAAAGCTGAGCTGGTAAGGATTTTGCCAGAACTCGGGCGGCGGAAAGCTGACGGGGCAGTGCATGCCTATCAACGGACCAAAGGCGGCCAACTCCTGACGACTCAGATTGCCGGCAGCAACGGCAAACCGGCGCACAAACTCAATGCCAGCTACTGGCCTCGGCACCTGCTGCTCGATCGCATTGATCGCATGCTTCGACAAGCTGCTGCCGCTCGAGCTGCCACTGACGGAGCCAGCAGCAGCGGCAGCTGTTGAGGCTCTGCCATGGCCATGACTGCGTATGATGGGCCAGTGGGTAGTCGTAAAGGTATTGCTGCCATTTCGCTGATGGGAGCAGCTGCGCGAACGCTCCTCGCTCTCGTTTCTGGCGCGGCAGGCGCCAGCATAGGTGATGACGGCAGTCATGCGATTACGTTGCTGATCCAAGCGCTCCAGGTCCATAAAGTTGCCCAGGGTCAGTGGCTCGTACCGGCGATGGTAGCTACTGCCATCGGCTTCGCGATCGTTTACTGGTGCCGTGCCCGCTGATCTGCTGCAGCTGCTGCCGTTGCTGTTGCCGCCGCCACCGCTACTACTGCTGCTGCTGTGGTTGCTGCAGTAATGGCCCGGAGCCGGCGACTGCTCGCTCCTGCGCTCAAGCTCTTGCTCTTGGAAGGCATTGCGACGGCGTTTATCTATGGGATGCGTCATATATTGCATTATTTTAGATTACATAATATACTTAGTTGCAACTGCTGTGCTGTATGATGGGTGGGTTGGGGAGGGGGTGCTGCTGTTTTAGTGTCTGCTGTTTTCAGAGCAGTTCAGCTTAAGAGAGATAGAGATAGATTGAGAAAGAAAGAGAGGGAGGTGAAAGCGCGCCTGAAAGCAGATGCAAGCTGGCGATTAGTAATCCCCAACGACTGTTTCGATTTAACTTCTGTTTTCAGATTTCCCCAATATCTATGTACATACATACATACATATATGTATATGTATGTACAAACATGCCAGCTGTTATATATGTATGTATGTACAGCACGCATATCATTGGTATAAATCAGCGGTGGGCACAAAATTTCTAGTCGAGAACCCTAGAGTTCTGAGTAAATGCTACTGAAAATCGAGGAACGACATCAATCTGGTTGTGCGTCTGGCTGGCGACAAGTACATGTATTTTGGTTTTGTAAGTTCGCTCGCGATCGATCTTTTGCTGGCGCCACTTACCAAAACATAACGGAATAAGCCCTAGGAGCCCAAAGAGCCACTACGTGCCCATGGCTGACATAAATGGAAGGCGTTTCGTTACACTGCTTTAAAGCGCACGGACACTTACGCCACGATTCTCAATTATTAGGTAATTAATTTTAAAAATGTTCCAATTTCATAAGACAACGAAACTACAAACAATTTTCTACATATTCTATTAAAGTTCTTAGAGTACACCTAAATATATACATATGTACATACATATGTATGTATGTATAATAATAAAAAAAAAAGTTTTATATTCCAAAACTTCAGTTACTTTTTATATAATTTTGCGTTTAAGTGCATTGAAATTAATTAATGATGAAATAAATGCCAATTATTCCTTGTTCTACCTTCTAGTTATTCCAACTTAGATTTAGTTTAATCAAAATTTAATCTTTAACAGCAAGAAGCAATGTAGTATTAGCTTCTTGAAGATCGTTATTATTTTTAGTAATGTCCATATGTATAACGCATACAAAATGCATTTGTATTTAATTCCAATTGTAAATTTCACTCAAAGCTGCAATATGAGCAAGAATTTATACATACATACATACATATGTACATACATATCTAGAAAACACCTGAAGTACCCTGTAATTGTAAACAGAAGACAAGCTGACTCGCCGCTGCACAACAACAGCAAACGTAGACAGCAGAAAAAAATTTCGCAGAATAACGGAATTCTAGCCGCCATTGTAGCCCACAAAGCGGCGCTACACATACACGCATCGCCACTCATTAACAGTCCATCTCTTTCTCTCTCTCTTGTTGCACCATCACGGCAGCTCATCCGACTCTCTTTGTTAGGCGCGCGCTCAGTTCAAGATAAATGTATAGTTTCAATTGCTTGTTATTATTGGAGTTGTTTGCAAATTTACTTGATTTTGTTTGTTTATGAATTGAAAAGTAGTCGTCTTCCAATGAAAATTGAGCCTATAGACGGTCTGTCGCTGCATTTAGTGCCATGCATTGCAATTGTATGAGTAAATTCTTTATTTATTTTTGTGTAGATGGTAAATACATACATTACATTTACAGAAAAAAAAACGGATAAAATATATACTTATGTACATATTTATATGTATTTAAAGACAAAAAAGAACCACTTACCAAAATTTGTCAGATGTTGCTGTTGTTGTTGCTGCGGCTGTGGCTGAGGCTGAAGCTGTTGCCTTAAATTGTTGCCTGTAGCTAGCGTTGATGCTGTTGTTGTTGTCATCGTCTTAATTACCGCTTCATGTATTCTTTGTATAAGTTGTGGCTGTGCCGACGTCGATGTATCATGGGAATAGTCTAGCTCTTCGCTTAACTGTTCTGGGGCATGTTGAGCCGAAAGTACTGCCGCCACCAAAGCGACAGATGAAAAGGACGATGAAGACAGCGAGGATGACGCTAATGTCGAACTGTCAACATCATTTTCTTCAATTTCAACACTGCTCGAACTATTTTGCTCCACTTCGTTACTATTATCGGGGCTGTCCACTTCTGCCTCGGTCTCCGTCTCCAATTCCTCGGTATCCGTTTCTGTATCCATATCCTCTTCTATTTCGCTATCTAAGGCCGCACGGTGATAGTTCGAATCGCTACGACCATATATTTGCATCTTTTTTTTGCGCTTACGCTGCCGTTTTGTCAAATACTTCATAATTCGCAAAATTGTTAACCTAAGCTCGACTGCGCCACACGCCGGTTATCCGTTAACTGATCCAAACGCGTCGCCGCCGCTCAATAGCCGCTAATTGCAACTTGCGCTGAGGATCTTCGTGCAAAAATTTGGTCCGAAGCGCCCACATCGTGCCCGCCACTCGTATGTGTGTTTGTGTGTGGGTGAAAGCCGCGCGATGCCACAATGGCCGCATCTAAAAATATCTGATGAATATATGTACATATGTATGTACATACATATATATTTATTCATACATACATACACACATGTATGTACAGGGTGCGCCATCTTTTATGTCGGTATGCAAACATTGAATATCCTTGAAAATAAACAACCGATTTTCAAGTATGAGATATTTTTATTTAATTTGGTTCTGTACAATTTCTTGAACTGAGGTTTTCAACACTGGTCTACTCAAGTCAATCGGTTCAGTAATGACAAAGTTATTCAATATCTACATACCGACATAAAAGATGGCGCACCCTGTACATGCATATGTTCATATGCATAGACGACAGACAGAAGGGACTCAAGCAAAAGACGATAGCAGTAGCATTGGCAATGGCGGACGAATGTGTAGAAAGCAGAGTAGAAAATGTGGCCGCCATTTTGATTCAAAGTCGAAAACTCGCTATATGCATACATATGTATGTACATACTTGGTAATCGTAACTAATGGAAACCAGAGTAGCTGCATTTATTGTTGCATTTAGCTTTTGGTGTTCGTGTATCTATTCCAAACAAAGTTATAACCCTTTACAATTTAAAGCATCAGCTGATGCCTGGTTGACGATACATATTCTAGAAAGATCTTTACCTTCTACAGCCAACGGCAAAAGTATTTTGCAAAGGAAGTTACCATACGATTTTGTTTATAACTTTTTTAATGGTCAAGGACATAGCTCTAGCAACATACACAGGTGCCATAATCAGCTTCTTTAAGACTTCTGAGTACTGTCTTTTCGCTAATTAATAATAATTAATTTTTGTGTAGTTAGTTAGTTGCATTGCAACAGTCTTAGGTGTTTCTAACGGATTATCCTTAAACTGACGCAGAATAAAACGATCATTCTGTTCTGTTGGCTCACGCGATCTGCCACAACGTGCCGCGTTTTTTGTGGTGTGGTTTTTTTTTACATATGTATGTATATGTATATATATTTTGTAATTGTATATTGTATAATTTACTGACATTATTTACGGAAATACCTGAGTTATACTTCGCCACCATATCATTTTTAACAAATTCACTTCATTCTTTTATTTTACCCATTTTTAAACCATTGAAACCATTGAACCAAAATGGTTCTTATCAGCACTTGCAATCAGTTATTCATGAATTTCAGCCGCAAAGCTAAGCTTTAGCTCAAAAGCATATCAATACAGACTAAATAGAGAGAATGTCAAAATACTTTTGTCCAGCTCTTATCAGCTCGCGAAACTCAAAGAAACGCATAAAGGAATTGAAAAAAAAAAAAATACTTTACACACTTACATTGCTCACATGCAATGTGCTTTGGAAAGATAAAAGAACCGCTAACATACTTGTATAACGGTACAATTCGCCAAAGTAAAACGCAAAACATAGCGTTAAATTTTGTCACAATACTTATGCCCTCGGCTGTATATGACATCGTGCACTGATTCTGATAAAACTGCAGAATATAACGAATACGAAGTAATTCAGAAGATAACTTCTAAGATTTAGCATTGCTGTTAATGCAATAGTTTAAATAAGTTGATTCCGGACGTGTTCTTTTAACCAGATTTTTTATTTTTTTCGTATCAGGTATGTTTTCAAATAAATGAATTTAATTATGCGTGTGGATACGAGTATTTTAAGGTATTCAAAGCCTCTAGTATTTAAAAACAAATGTTCAGATCATTAATGTTCTATTGTTTGACGTACATATTATGTAGACTTAGCTTTGCTTTGATTTCTAGCAGTTTATAACTCCGAATTGAATTCTTCTTTACGTCAAATGTGAATAAGATACAAAGTGTGGCAATGTCTAGTAATCTATATATTTAAATATATTAAGGATAGCTTGTAATATAAATTAGAGACATGTTCTAGGCCATGCTAATGCTTTAATCGTTTTGCGGCTTGGATAGCTCTGACGGCAGTTCAGTAACTTTAGCTTCAGGACCCGATGCCTGTCTGGCAACAAAGCGAAATAATTCCGGAGTACCGGATAAGGCAAATTCCTGGGCATGATGAAAATAGCTTACAGAGCCATGCGGTGGGCCGTTCATATTGGAAGGGCACAAAGAGCGTTGCACGTTTAATTGAAAATGATTTCCCTGAGCCTCGCAAGCTCGCAACCATTCTCTACCCTCGGTTATATCCTTTTGATTGCTGCTAAACTGCAACTGAGGGCGCCAAGCAGGTGGTTTGTTTAGCTTATACTTTAGACGTGACGAGATAGGGCCAGTGCTTCCGCCTGCCTTAAAATCCTGAATATTTAGAGATCCTGCTAGCGCTGCACCATCAAACCTACCAACGAATTTGGGTACCGGATCCGTGACTCTAGCAGATTTGGAAGACGAACAGCCATCGAAGACATTGTAGCTGTTCTTGCGCTTAGTCCCAATCAGACGACACGGCTTCATCAGAACCATTTGGGCGAGTAACTTTAGCGCCACTTTTTGAATGACGTTGTGAAGCCGATAATGAAAAGAGAAAGATAGACAAGATTAGGAAGATTCCCATTTGAGTCGAATTATAAATACACTAACCTTTCACTTCGCTACTATTTTCGTTGACAGTTGTAGTTTCTGCAGCCATTTTCAGACTCGAGAAACGCATGATTTCTTCCACCATCGTGCAATTTATAGGATCGCCTCTAAAGAGGAAGTTAATACATGAGGGCAGGCATTCTAGCAGTTTTACGGAAATTTTATTAGAGTCAAGCCCGCCGCGCAGCATATCCAAAACGTAAGTACGTTGTTGAGTGAGCAAGCCTCTGCTTCCGTTACTTACTCCCGGTGGGAGTAAAGCCACCAACTGCAATTCGCGGCGAACAATATCATCACTATCCACTGATCCAGCTTTGATTAAGTCCAGAGCAGACGCTTGCTTTTCAATAGTGACTTGGCGTGAGTCCAAATCCATGCCGATTTCTTTTGGTCTGTTTTGTTCGCCAGAGCCGTTTTTATCAACTATTTGTAAATTTCGCATGACTTCTTGAAAGTCAATCGTAATGCTTTGTCTGTTGTCTACAACAACACATTGCGAGAACATTTCACTCAATTTTTTTATTTTGTCATCCATGTCACACAAGACTTAAAAAATTTTAATTTTCTTGGAACACGCAAAAACTGATTTTGTATTGAACTGAAACAGACACGCTAAGCCGTCAGAAAAATCAACACGAAATAAGAAAAATAATATTATATATTCACTAAAATTACCCTAAAAGCAAAAATTCAATAATTTGCAACGCCGACAATTCACGAGCAAACAAAATCGTGCGCGGACACTTATTCAAAGACAGTTCAGTTTGAAAACTTGTTCATGCAAGGCAACCAGCCTTGCCAGCGTATGCGTATCAATATAGAAAAGAGTGGCAGCTTGTAAGCCAATCCGTCGTTTTTGCACACTAGATCGATCAGGTGAGTTCCGTCAACAACAAAGTCGGGCGCGAATTTCTTGCAAAATTGAAAGAGTTCCAGTTTTTTTTCTCGTTCCGTGAGGGAAACTTTGCGGAAAATGGCCAACGAGGAAGACGATTATGCTTTCGCTCTTAGACTGCAGCGTATGCTGAATGGCGAAAGCTGCGAGGGCGATGCGGATGAGAAGCAACAGCCAGCATTAAATGAAGTCCGACGCGTAAATAGCAACGTTCTTTCAGATTGTTGATCTATATTTTTATAAATTAATTCCATTAGTCACAGGACATACCAAAAGCACATGAGTCTGATTATGATTTGGCAGTACGGCTACAGAAGGAGTTAAATGCAGAAGCCGACCCCTCTTCAAGTGATGGTGATCTCGTCGAATCCTCTCCAAAGGATGTAGTAAATCTCGTTGGTATTATACGCTTCTGTGCCTATATAGTGAACTTACGATTTGCCTTCGCTTACTCGTTTACAGACACAGGCGCTGGGTGACATAGCGCGGCCGAAGTCACCGCGTCCACAGATGTCAGCTCCGAGTACCAAGGACAAGAGCAGCATGACGGCGCACATTGACGATGATTATCTTAATCACACGCAGAACCTTGTGCATCCTGAGTGGGAACTGGTCGACCCCACTCCAGATGTTTTCGCCATGTTTGTGCGTTTCGATCAGAGATTCTTTCAGGACCGTCTGGGCGCCGTTAGGGTCGAGTGGAGCAAGCGCATGTACTCCTGTGCTGGCATTTGCTATCAGCGTGGCAACCGGTTAATCAAGGATATTGTCATTCGCCTTAGTGCGCCCCTTTTAAAGCTGCGCCCACGCAAAGATTTGGTCGAGACGCTTCTACATGAAATGATCCACGCATACTGCTTTGTTCTCAACATTCAGGAAGGCAATGGCGGCCATGGGCCCAACTTCAAGCGTATCATGAACACCATTAACAAGGTAGCGGGCACTAATATAACGGTGGGTAACAATCAGCTCAGGTTTGACGACAGATAAGCAAAATTTCTCTCTCCACAGGTATATCATACTTTTCACGACGAGGTGAATGTATACAAAACCCACATATGGCGCTGCAATGGCATTTGTCAGCACCACAATCCTTTCCAGGGTTGGGTGAAGCGCACCTGTAATCGAGCCCCAGGCCCCAGTGATCAATGGTGGGAGAAACACCAACGCGAGTGTGGCGGGACTTTCGTCAAAATGAGTGAGCCCTCAAAGCCAAAGCCTGCTTCTAAAGCAGAATCTAAGAAGCCAAATGCCACAAAGAAAGAAGTCAATTCCAATGTCGCCGACATACGCAAGTTCTTTGGGAATGATGGCGGCTCTGCGAGCTTCAAGAAACCAAATAATCCTAATCAACCACCAAAGGCGGGGCCCATATCTAATGCTTTCCCGCCCACTTCGTATCCGGGTCAGTCCAATGATCCGTTTGCCAACGTCAAGCCTGTAGCTGCCGGCAACTTAAGCAATGTAATAGGATTCGGAGACCTTAATAGTGATGGTGAGCGCGGTGCTTCCGAGCAGGCAGCCAATAGAGGCATGACTGGCCAAGGATACAGCTTGAGCAATGGCGATCCAAAGCCACTTCAGGATACTGTGGATCGTGACCACATGCGCGAAGTGTGGTCCAAGCGATTTGGTAATGAGAAAGCCAAGGCTGACAAAGATCATGGGGATACGGAGGCCGCACGAAAGCGCCGTCGCCTTACCCAGGATGACGCAATTCCTGTTTGGGAATCGTACGATGATGATGTGCTGGTCCGAGATGTCAAGGTGCCAACTATTTGTATATCAGACAGTGAAAGCGACGGTGAAAATGAGCCGTCAGATCCGCCTGGACGCCAAAAAATGACCAGCCAGGAACGCACCATGATTATTAAGCGCGAGGTAATGGAGGATGAGCGGCTACTCTATAGTGACGAAGATATTTTCATGATAGACGACGAGTTCGACGATGATGCCGATGCCGAAGCGGAAACAGATGCCAACCTTTCTGCCGCCTCCGAGCTTGCCGATCAGTCGGTCATAAATGACATTTTCGGGAGGGACACACTGATGGAGGAGTTTCAGCGGGATAACGATGTCGTGCCCAGCGGCTCACGTTATCAGCACGACGCGGCTAACGATATTACCTCGTGTCCGATTTGCTTTGAAAGCATGAAGCGCTCAGATTTCGAGAATCATCTTGAGGGCTGTAGTATTACTATAAGAATTCCACCACCTTCAGTAAAACCAAAGGCTAAAAAAGGGACAAACGTAGCTAAGGGACGCCCAAAACGCAACTCAGTGCGCAAGGAACTACAGAAGTATGGCTATACCGATGCCGAAATAGCCGAAGCTAACCTAAGCTCCTCAAGTACAGGTTCTGCCCAAAGTGGCAGTGAGGAAATACGTATTCGGTGTCCATTCTGTGGTGAAGAGATGCCGGGTTCCGAGGTAGACTTGCATGCTAGAAACTGTTCAAACAGAAGAAGACGCAGGCGTTACCGTTAGGCGTTACATATATTTGAAGAAACTTATGGAATTTATATTTTTTGTATTGTTTATTTTTTAAGCATAGAAGTAACAAGTAAAAATTTGATAGGTTACTGTTAAATTATTGTTTTTATTATTAATGGACAAGGGTAATCGGTATATGTACATGTACAAATATACTTGTATATGGAATTGCAAGCCCTGTGTTAAATCTTATAAATATTTATAGAAGGCGTCCGAAATAACGCAAATTTTTCTTGTGCTCGTACCGCGTCGCCAGAGCCGGCCACTGCACCACAAACATGTCCGCAAGTGGCAGAAGAAGTCGCCCGCTTAACGAGAGTGTCTTCACGCGGCAGTAGCTCTCGACGAATACAATTTTGGTGGTGGCGGGTAAACGGCCCAGCAGACGCAGGAGGAATGCAACGTAACAGTAGGGTACACAGGTGCCGGGTCCGTTGCAGAGCAGCAGTTGTGGCCGGTCGCGCCATACCAGCCAGAAGCTCCACAGCAGAGCCCACAGGGTGGTGAAGATGCTGCTCAGCCAACTCTGACCCACTTCACGACTCCGTGGCACACGGATGAAGTCCCTGTCCTGTGCAGAAGGTACGACTTTGCACATTTGGCTTTGCGAGGTTGTGTCGCTTTGGGCCACAATATATCGTACCTGTGCAAAAGCACCGTCATTGTGGTTGGCCAGTCGCAGTGCCTCGTTAATGCGGCACATTTCGGCCGTATGGCCGCCGGAGCCGAGCACTACATAAGTGGGACCTGCTGCATCCATTGCTACTTCTTACATCTACTATTAGTTCAAGCCTGCAAATATCTGGCAACGTCCCGCGAAGAGTGTTAAGCAACACTGGTTTTTTTTGAGTACTCTGCACTTATGGTTTTATTTATTTGTTTATTATTGAAAAATGGAAGAACGTGAGCGCTTGTTGGCGCTTAACGTCCAGCGTTTAGTAAAACATTTTGTTGGTCCAACTGTAAGTCTGCTTTTCTTGTTTATCAAATGTGTTTGTTGCTAATGTAAATGTTTCGCGTATAGGCGAAGCCTGCGGTGTATCGTTCATATGAGAGCCTTGCTTGGAATCATATACGGAACCATCGTTTCCTGAGCACAAACAGCCATGCCGTGCGTCGTGATATTGAGGGATTAATCGAACGCCTTAATATGGAAAATATGCCCGAATACGCCTCAACTATGCAGCATTTGTGCAAACTAATGTTGGAGCATCCTAAATGGAAGGATCATTATGAGGTGGACGTGCAGTGGTCAATAGTTGACTTCTTAATCACAATGACCTATCAGCCCATTCAAAATATTCGCAACAATAGATTAGAGATGGAAAAACTTCGTTTAGCAATACTAGAGGCAGTAAAACCGCCGTTGAAATCCCTTCCTAAGCCGACTGTAGAGCCGGATGTTAACTGGGAGGCGCTGCTGAAAGAAGATTTCTTGTCATTACCCGCACCCAACGCAAGCAACAGCTCGGATACAGAAAGCAATGATAGCTGCTTTATTGTAAGTCAATCACTGATGGTCAAATATCTATTCGTAGAAACAATTTTACTCACCTTTTCAATGTAGGACGAGTCTGAGAGCAATGCGAGTGACGAGTTCTCAAGTCCGCCCGCAGTACTGGATTCGCTGACCAGTTTGAGTCTGAAGGACATGGCAGAAGTGTATGAGCTTGCCATGAACTATCCACGCGACTCAACCGCCTACGTGCCCAACAGCAATGGGTCGGGTAGCCGTAAAAAAAACTTTGATATAATGCAGCCCTTGACTCTGGTGCTTAAAACGACCACACCGAGCTCGAAGTGGCACAGATTACCGCCTTTACCGCAGCTCGAGCCGCCAAAGGAACTTGTACGCATGGTCAAAGCCATTCCCCAGCCAGAAAAACTACTGAAGCTTGCCCACTCGTATTGGTGGCGACCGGATTTGCATGTTTGTGTGCAGCAGAACAATCTGCTACCACTCGCCAACTTCGCGATTGCTTTCGCCCAATTTCAGCGCGAGGACTCCTGCCACATGATCGACTATCCACTGCCGAAGACTATCACCGAGAACTGTATGCTGCGAGAAATCATCTTTATGTTTTTCAGGCCCGCCAGCTGCTGCTTCTTTATCGTGGAGAGTGGCCGCATTACTGTGCGTGATAATGTCACCGTGCCCAGCGTAACCGTCGTAAGTAGACCTGCAGCCGATCTTTGCCGCTCGCCCCCCTTTTAATGCATATATTTGCTTTCAGACTACTCTCAATACAACTCTTAAGGAATGCATACTGCCTGCTATGCAATCCATGGCAGAATTGCAGCATATGATTGCCGAGAACACAGTGTTGCCCACATGCGGCACCCTCGAGTGCTTTGCCATCGCGCTCCGCCAACTAATCCAGCCCATTACCAAGCGACTGCTGAAGTTTGAACGTCGCCTGCTGGACGATGACGACAAAGCTTCGCTGATAGCCTTCATTCTTTATATGCGGCACGATTTCACCCAACTCAACATACTCTGGCACATTGCGGAGCAGGTGGTCGTCGACGCGGAGAGCGCGCCGCCTCACATGCGCAGTTGCTGCCTGCTGTCGCGTCTTTATAAACAGATGCGGATGGGAAGAACGCACCAGAAGTTGGCCACCGCCCTTTTGCTAAGTTCTATGAAATTTTACTGCGGCATCATGGATGGGTGGTGGCGTCGAGCAGAACTCGAAGATTGGCGGAGGGAGTTTATTGTGGAACGGTGCGTAATCCTACTGCTTAATCAATAGTTAACGTGCCCGCCTGCTTTTACGACTTAACTACAATAAAACCATTTAAAGGATCACAGCCTGGCTAAGGATTCCAGTTGCTATTGACAGCTATTATAGGATAAGCTAAGACAATTATATTTGCATGACTTCCTATATATAATAGTACAGAAACTTACAAAGAAGAGCAAGGATATAAGGAAGACGGCGTGGCAGGCTCCAAACAATGGGGTCGGTATAAAAATTGGGATCTTTGAAAAATTCTAGAGATGCCAAATTTGGTATGTAGAGTTGTCTCATTCATACACAGAGTTACTGGCAGGAGGAGGTGTAGCTTGACCCCATGTTAGAGGTACATATAGTATATTATTACAGTCTGTTCGTCAGTCTGAACTCCGTGACGTTTTTAATTATATCAACTGGGGACTTATCTGATCTGTTATGCAAGCTTATCACAAATCCTATATAGCTTCATTATTATTTGATATACATATGTATATGCCATAGGAAAGTTTTAACTGCGTTTTATGAGAATACACATTTAACAATCATTATTGTCTCCCACACAGAATCGAGCTAACCGATTCTCACATCAGTATTAGCCTGCGCCAACTGGAACAAATCGACCAAGGCATAACGGTAGGCACTGGGCCCATTGTGAAGGAGGTAGAGCAATGCCCCATGTACCAAGTGCTGCGGAGGCACGCTCTGGAATCTGCCGAAACACAGGAATTGCTGGCACGCCTCAATCGTTTGGGGAACATGTTGGCCAGCGGACACAATCTGAAGCAGCGTAATTTGTACACCGATCTCGTGGGAGCTGTTTGCGGGGAACTGAACGAATATCGCAATGATGCCAGCAGTGCAGACCTGCTCCTTCCAACGCAATGCGACAAGGACATTTCCATTCCTGAGGTGGACTGGAGCGGACAGGCGAAAAAAATGAATCAAGAGATGTCCATTATAAGAAATAGGGAGCTGCTGAGCATCATCTGTCGCTCGATAGAGAACTATGAAGTACAGAAACAGGCGCAGATGCTGGAGAAGGAAAGGGTGACATTGGACGACCTGTTGACTGGCAATGCGTGCGATTTGTTAGCCTATATCGAGCGTTGCACGCCCATGAGCTTGCTGTTGCAGGATATGGTGGTTCGTGTTTTGACGCTGCTATTGCAGCATCGTCGCCGTTTCGCTGAGGCCTTCACCATGCAGCTGTATCGGGATGAGCTACAGATTGGCGAGCACGTGCGTTTCCTGCGCCATCTCATGCTGCTGGAGGCCGACTATCTGGTGTATCCATTCTACACGAATCTCTTCCGCCAGATAGAGAAGGGTCAGCACTGGGCGCACAGTTCACTGCTCACAATGGAATTGTACGATATTGTGGCACCCCACTACACCATGGCGGGCGAGCTGCACCTAGAATTGGTCTCGAAGGTGCGGGCGAACACAAGTAAAGTATACGAGGCAGTGGATGCCATTGAACTAGTCTACGACATGGAGCTACCGATACAGCGCATCGTTAGTGCTGACAATATGGTTCTTTATAATAGCATATGGCGCCTAATGCTTAAAGTCAAATGGGCGGCATGGAAACTGGAGAATCTTAAGTTTATAAGAAGAGCAGACTCTCGCGATCCCTATGCCCCACTTGATCTGCTCGGCTTGACCGTGCGCCGCCTGGAGATATTGCGTTTCTGGCTCATGTACATCGTCAACAGTCTGCACACACATCTCTGCACTCACGTGCTGCAGGCCATGGGCGAGCAGTTCATGCGCCAGTTGCCCAAGTGCACCAACATTGGTGAGCTGAGCACGATGCACAACGAGTATATAAACGTGTTAGCCAAGCACTGTCTACTCACGGCCGAATTCGCAGACTTTCGCATTGCATTGGAGCAGCTGTTCCACTTGGTCTTTGTGCTGGACATGGAGTGGATCTCTTGTAGTAATTATCTGAATAAATCTCACGCGCTCACCATAGAGACAGATGACAAAAACGAAACCCTATCGAATACCAGCCACAATAACAGCACCCATGCCATGGAATATTTGGCTCTCAACCAAGTTGTCGAAATCGAAATGACTTACATACGCTGTCACCAGATGTTGGCCAAGGTGTTGCACAATCTCGTCTACAAGGGAGATCATACGTTTTGTAAGTATTACTTAAATATCGTATACACCTAATTCTGTTTTCACACGGTATTTTTTTTTACACGATTTTGATATAACACGGTTTGAAAATTACAAATTTCATACATATTTCTTTAGAGATAAGGATCCAATCGCCTGTTTTTGCATATGATCAATGTCTTTTTTACACGGTTGTTTCTGGAACCAATCTACCGTGTAAAAACAGAATTAGGTGTACTATAAATTATTCTCTTAAACAGTGGAAAATTGGCAACAATTTCTCTACGACATTAGGGTTTCATGAAAATGTTACTAAACAACGGCTCTATCTTTCTCTTTTTTTTATTTTTACAGTAAATGCCTTGGAAGTGGCCTTGAATACCAGTGTACCTTATTAGAGAGGATCTATCACCCTATCATAATCTGAATATCATACACATACACTCCAGTTGCCATATGAGCTACCCAGCACTTTGTTAATTAATAAATGTTGACTCATTGCATTGTTGTTGCCTTGGCGGCTTTAATGGAGGTGATGTTGTGCGTAAAATCTAGGTGATGACCTCAAAGTCTGTCGATTTCGGGGTGGTTATGGCGGCCGCGGATTTCGTCGTGGCAATTGGCGAGGGAGTGCGCCCCACCGATTTGGTCATTATGTATGGCCGACACATAATCTCACAGTCTCTCGCGGTCTTGAAAACGGTTCGAAATTGGTAGCAGCGCCCATTGACATGCTCGCAGCGTCTATGTTTGGGATCCTTGTTGAATACATAGAACTCGGCCTGGGGCGAGCAATCCGTCTGCCCCACCAAACGCGACTGATAGCACTGGAAGAACCGTTCCTTCTCCGATTGTCCACAGATACTCGGTATTAGCGCACTTAGAAAAATAATATTCAGCCACAAACGTTTTTTCAGAACACACTTCATATGGGCGTGTAGACTGTGTTGGATATGCTGTGGAATTGTGGAATTGTTTCTTCTTAGCAGGTTCTTGGGCTTTCGCAGCAACTGTGACGATAATCAGCCGCGACTAATGCAATAGATGTGCTTTAACATTGTGGGGCCGGGATTGACACCAACTACCTCCAAATCATATGATGTCAATTCTAGAGCCCGCCGCACATTGATAGAGAGTGGGGGAAGGAGGGCGGAGTTGGAGATCCCTAATCGCTTTATAACTTGAGCTTCATGGTTAAAAGGGTAACCTAGTTAAATGCGAATTTATGTAACACCAGGAAGACAGCGTAATCTCTATATGTATAAAACCGTTTGTCCTGACTGACTGATTGGTGATCAACGTACAGCTCAAACGGTAAAAGCTAGGAAGCTGAAATTTGGACTTAAGTATCCTTTCATAGTGTAGGTGCCCACTCAGAAGGGATTTTGCAAAATTCGAGCTCCAAAGGGGGGAAATCGAGCTCCAAAGTTTGTATGAAAAATCTACAATTTTCACCTGTTTAACTTTAAACTTAGGTTTGTATACTCTCAGAAAAATTCCAAGATTTGGGAGTGAAATATGGGAGTTTTCTTGTATAGTATATAGATACATGCGTAGTATATTCTTGGTTAGTGAGCTGAGTTGATAAACTCATGTGTGTATGACTCGGAAAGTATATACTCAAGTCAAATTTGGTATCCCTCCCTCTTTTCGTCTTGTTAATGGGCCCGCAGCAACAAGAATGGAATGCTTCAACGAGAATAACTTTTTTGCTTCGATTATTCATGTGGTTGAGGGTTTTTTGGTTACTATAGCAACGGCTTTGTAATAAGAACCATGACTACGTCCTTAGGTTATGTTGTCCTTATGCTTGTAATTCGTGCTAGTACGGACTAGTTGCACATGGATTTTAAAGAAGGACGTAGGTGCAATCAAGTTGGCGAAGGGCTCTTTGACAAATTCAATGAAATTCCTAATCAATTTTCTTTTCACAAATGCTCCTCATAGTTAAGCCACATCGGGCCAATCTGCTTCTGCAGATAATGTTGCAGAGCAACGTCTACACCTCGATTTTATGGACCGTTAGCTATCTGGGCTATTTGCTTTTGAACGTAAGTGTTACATGGGTCCAGCAACCCACAGTCCATTTCAACTGTTAGTGTTTTGCCAGCTACATGATCTATGGAACTATGAAGGACTTGCAACGTTTTTGGCCTTTGTCCTTGCCGGTTGCTCTGAGGCGGCGCGCCTTTATGCCGGCTACACGGTTAACCTGTGCGACGGGGTAAATGAAAATTGAAGAAGACCTTATAATCCTCCTGAATACTATTCTACTATTCTATTCCTCAGCAGATTGCGTCCATGTGGCTATTGCTGACGCTGACGCCGTTTGTGCTGCTACCTTCGCTTCTCTATCTGCGCCTTGTTTCGCGCACCCAGACCCTATTCCTTCAGTATATGTCGGATGTGCTATTCGTGCTCATTGGGCTGGAGGCACTGGTTGTGCTGCTACGTTATGCCTGCTTGCGAAGTAAGAAACGCCAGGAATCGTTGAAAAATCCTGTATTCCCGTCTACACCATCCCCAAACCGCGTTCCTCATCGGGCGGCACATCCACGCCCGACGCGTCCCCTACGGACTAATAAGTCGTGGTGATTATTGCTGCTGACTATAAGAAAATGTGTTTACTACTGGCCTCCTCAGGCTATTGAGTTATGTGTGCAAGCGGATGCTTGCAGATAATGTCTTAGACTTAAGTACAGTACAATACATAAAATAAAATTTAAAAAAGCTAAGCTTTGGGGTTACACATACAACTAGTGTCTAGGGGCAGTAGTGTAGGGATTAATATATAGGCAGATCCATGTTCGTTACACTTTGCGCTCATCGTCCAAGTTGTGTGCCTTGAGTAGGGCATCGATCCGGTCCAGATGGTCGCGCATTGTGGGCAAATAGCTGGAAAGCGTCTGTATGTTCTCATCATGAGCGGCGCCCTGGCCGAGGAGTTGACTACGAGTGGGCACCCAGCTGTAAATGATCTGTAAGGAGGATGAAGACAGTGATCAGAGGCATAAGTGCAATCCGCAGCGCCTTACCTTAATCGTACTCTGAACAATGAATCCATGGTAGGGCTTTAGTGTTCGCTCATAGGCATCTTGTAGATGCTGCTTGAGCGTTTCCTTGTTTTGTGCATCGTTGTAGATGTTCTCGAAGAATGTGCAAATCAGTTGCAGGCCGCGCTTTAACCACAGTAGCGCATTCGCCGCAAAGTTATCCATGTCCACGTTTAATATTATCAAATCCTCCAGATATTTATATTTCAGCGGATCCACGTTGTATGCTTTTGTTAGTTTCTAGTTAAAGAAAACGGATGGATTTCCTGGTAAGATTCTTCGAATGTTTTAAAGCAAGAAGCGGGACTATAATAATAATTAATAAAGCTCCAAATATTGAATAAATTTGGTCTGTGTATGAATAAGATACGAACAAAGGTTTTTGGGGCTCAAACGGAAGAACATGTCTGGACATGTCTATATCGATTCGACTCCCATAACATTGTGTCCACAGCCATACCTTCCAGTCCCTCTTTTATATATACATTCACCTTTCACCCTCTGGGTACAGGGCATAATCAAAAACGTGATCATCTCGAGGTGTTTTGAGATTTCTTGGGCCGAAGTTCTTACTTACATTAATATTGCCATTCATGTCGGTAATCACGGGCGTAAATAGTTTGCCAAAAGTTTCTGTAAATTTTAGGAGAGAGTTATACTACTCTGGCTTGCGCCATTGGATTATATGGGATCCTTCCATCCTCACCAATTACGGCTACAACTTCCTTCGCTGCATTTATAAATAGCAATGTTTCCACTTTTTCCTCCGCGTTCGACGTTGTCGGCGGAAAACCCCTAAGGCTTTTGAATTGTATTCTCGGTGTTGCTGGCGTACTCATGTTGTTGTTGTCGTTGCTGCTAAAAAGGATGCTCTACGACTAGGACCAGAACGCACACACGAAATTGTCTGAAATTACACTTTTCAATCAGAAAGGTTGACAACTAGGCAATAGGCAAAACAGTGATTATCACCTAACCAGGAAGGAGACTAAAATGAAAACAAACGTATTACTACTTTACTACTTTCGGGCATAAATTGTGTTGATTTGTTTATTATCTTATCAAGGTATTTCCATTATCGAACCGCGAGCTGTGTGCGTCGATAATGACGCTCGAAGCAAATGCGAGTTTTGGGTAGAGAGCGAACGAGCGCTTCACCCATTTGACACACAAATACAGACAACCACAAATGCTCTCTTGGCACATGACATGAATGATCGGCTATAGCGACATATATGTACATATGCACATACATACATACATAAAAACTAGAACTTGTTTCCATCTCTCGATCATACGCTGAACTGTCGAACCCACCAGCGATTGGGTTTCGACAAGATAAGTCGTCGTCGCTATTGAGTGAGTCAGCGAATTGATGTGTTGGCGAGTGAATAAACAGATATAAGTTATATTTCTGATTTAATGGAACATCAAAGGGATACCCCCAGCCGTACCGGTTGTGTATATGAATCATTTTGGAAGTAATGCAAAATTCCAAAGTTTATTACGTTTTCACACCATAAAGGAAAAGAGACAACGTATTCCCCCTTATTATCAGAGAGTGTTCTTCTTCACTACAAACCGAATAACATTAACACTTAATGCTTAAAGTTTACATAAAACCTTCGCGGTCCACAAAGAAACGTAGATACCAGAGAACTGTAACGAGTATGTTCGACTACCCTTGCTGAAAATTCAATCAAATCAGATCTTTGCTTGGCTGCAAATGAGCTCGAACGAGTTGAGTACTCTCAGCATTTTTCTTAAGATCGAACTTGAATGAGCCATCGCTCTATTTTTACGAACAAGCACCGGACGTTATTGGTTTGCTTTCAAACAGTTCAGGCTCGGTCACTTCGTTGAAGATGACTGGGTCCTGAGCGAAACAAACCGGACTTTAGAGAATGAGTGTTCGATCGAACGAGTATAGTACCGTTATTGCTCGAGTATTGTTTGGGTATTGTGCGAGTTATGCTCGGGTATTACTCGAGTATAAAAGCACATGTATGTACATCATGATTTTATTTCTTAAAAAAGGTACTCAAAACAAGTAAAAAAGCTAAAGTCGGGTGTCCCGACTTTGAAATACTCTGTACATATGTTTACAATAATTATAGAAAATAAAAAAATTAAGAAAATAAAAAAAAAAATTTGATCGATTTTACCTCTCTCGGTATTCGAACTCACGTAAAGGGTGTATAAGTGCACATTTACATAGCAATTGCGTCTGTGTGAGTGTATGTATGCCTATGCGCATCAATTCGTGTCTGTGTAAGCATTTTCGCAGTCAACCAAACAGCAACATCAACAACAGCCGCGGGCAGCGCTTGAGCAGCGCTGCAGCAGCGCTGCATCAGCAAATATATTTATGGCTATAACTTCTTGTTAAATCGGTCTATCATAATGAAATTTGGCATACGGACACATAATAACCAACTGGGGGTATTTCCAAAATTTTAGTTCGAAATTCCAAGAATTACGGGAGTTACGATTTGCGGGGTAGAGGGGGGAGGGAGGGGAATTCCCAAATATACATTTTCTGCGTATTCACATAAGGCATCTGGGACTAAAATTTGGAGTTCCTAGGTCTTATAGCCTCCGAGATATAGGCGATTATACGAATGGAAAATCGGGAAAACCCCCATAGGGGGGAAGTGGGGGGGAAAATCAAAAAAATAAAACAAACTCGTATAGAATACACACATAACGCATCTTTGTGCAAAATTTGGTGTCTCTAGCTCTTATAGTCTCTGAGATCCAGGTGTTCATACGGACGGACAGACGGACAGACGGACAGACTGACAGACGGACAGACGGACAGACGGACAGACAGACAGACAGGGCTAGATCGACTCGTCTCGTCATGCTGATCAAGAATATATATACTTTGTGGGGTCTGCCACGCCTCCTTCTGCCTGTTACATTTTTCAGCTCCCGCAAACCTAATATACTCTTGTACATTTCATGTACAGAGTATAAAAAGTAATATAAATTAAAATAGCATACCTATTTTTTATTTAAATAAAAAGGTAGGTATTTTTTTTCGCTAATAGTTTTGTTGGATTCTTTAATTTATATGCATATACTTGTGTATGAATGTGCTATTGAATATATAGCCGAAAAAAAAGATATAAAATAAAGTGCACGTGCACGCGCCGATATCATTGCTCGGTTGCCATGACTCGAGAATTACCCAAACTCTACCGAACATTTTGGTCATGCGGGCAAAAAGTTTCGGTCACAACCGCTCACTTCTGAGTTTTTGCAGTTTTGATTCGAACTGAGTGTTCGTTGAAGGCTCGATCACAACCAGTCATCGCTTGTCACTATACCCAAATGAAATATTCATACCGATTATGGGTAAATACTCGAGTATGACCGAAAATGTACTACTCGTCGCAGTTCTCTGGTAGATACCCGTAGTATATTCACTATTATAAGGCTTAGGCTTTTATAGCCCCAGCGAAAGGACTTAGTAGGAACGGTGTGAAATAAAAGAATATAAAAAAACATAAGAACTAGTATGAACGTTTTCAAATCACAAAAATTGAGAAATTCTTTTTATATGAATTTTATATTTTTGTTGAAGATGTGTATACCAAATATACTATTTCATATATCTGATATCTGGCAAGGAACCGATTGGTACAACATTCTACTCGATTAATTATTGTATCTTTATAATCCTGAGGCCAGATTATACTTGTATGTCCTAATATACAGACTCAAACATTTTTCATTCAATTCTAATACCAGTGATGTTTTATTTCACACAAATTTTTCAGTCAGGATATTTCCCAATGATTGAAGTAGTTAAAAACAAGAAAGGAATGCTAAAGTCGAGCAGGCTCAACTCTCAAATACCCTGTACCACCCCACAAAAAAGAAATTAAATTAAATTAATTAACTAAATTAATTTAATTAACAATCATTCTATCATAATGAAACTTGGTATACGGATATATAATCACTAACCTAATGTGACTACCTAATTTTAGTTCAAAATTCCAAGAATTACGGGAGTTATAGACAATCGTTAATAGGGGGGAGTGGGGATCAGAAAAAATTAACAAACTCGTCCTTTCTCGGGCTCAGGACAATATGTATACCAAGTTTGGTTATTCTAGCTCTTATACTTTCGGAGATCCTTGCGTTCATACAGACAGACAGACGGACAGACGGACATGGCTATATCGATTCGGCTTGTCATGCTGATCAAGAATATACATATATACTTTGTGAGGTATACCAAGCCTCCTTCTGTGTGTTCCATGTGCACTCGTACAAAACTAATATACCCTTGTACCCTTTGGGTACAGGGTATAAAAAGTACTGGTAATCTGTAAAAAACATTTCTAATATCATGCGAAATGCGTATGTAATGTCCAATATTGTTATTGAAAACGAATTTAATATCGCTGACGGCCCGTCAAGGAGAAATTAGGGCTGGGGAGTGAGAGCTCGGATCCGGAACTTTCAACGTAACGGGCTCCTATGAGTACAAATGTTCAAAAATTAATACTTATATGTTGTTATATTTTTAAAATGGTCGGGTCCTTTTAAAGCCCCAGACTCCCTTCTCTCACACCCCAGTTTAATATAACAACGTGCTACTACAGAGTATCAGGGAAACGTTCCTGTTGTTGGGCTTACCTTCCTCAAACTCTGCTAAAGTCCGCTGTTGTCCACCTCTGCTTCAGCTGCAGTTTCTAACAGTGGTGTATCACAGGCCAACCGCTTCGTATCCCCGTTGACGCTCAGCACGAAAGAGTAATGTGTGCGCTGCGAGGCCAGCAGATGCCACAGGGAGGCGGGCAGCTGAAAACGATGCACTGGCTCGTCCTTTTCGAGAAACTCCTCGTAGTGGGCCACCAGGCTGTTTGAATTGCAACGCAGCTCGATTAGACGGAGTGGCACACTGGAGATGATCTCAGCTCTCGTCGTATCTAATCGGATCCGGGCAACGTTGGATAGATCGTTGGAGTGCAGGCCGTTTGGCTGCAGCCAGCGATGCTGGGCAAGGATAACGGCGCAGTTGTGCGCGAAGTAGAAGCTGTCGTTGCGCCGCTGGGCGTGATAATTTTCCAAATGCTGATTGCTGGGACCGCCGCCTACCGCTTGCTGTTTCAACTTGAGTTGTGTGAATCGTGGGCGCGTTCCAATTGTGCTGGACGCTCCGGCAATTGTAGTTTCAGGGTTTTGTATCTTATGGAGAACGCGCTTGGGCAAATGCTCTGTGGGTTGGTCAACGGTGAGCACGCGATTCAGGAAATCGAAGCCGTGGCCCATAACACCGTCGGTTGTATGACCCAGATCGAAACAGTGGCCCAGCTCGTGGCAAACGGCGCCCAAGGTGCTAGCATAGACGCCTCCGTAGGTCCGCCGATAATTGCTCTCATCGGGCAGGCGAGTCAAGTCCACACGCTCCGTGCTCCGTATGCAGTCGCCGATCTCCGTAAATGTACTTGGCCAAGCATAGAAATAGGCGCTTCCAAACAGCGCCAAACCTCCACCACCCAGAGCTGCGTGGGCGCTCAGATGACGTCGTATGCTTGCATAGGAGTAGTCGCCGCTGGCCACAACTGCGGCGCCGTCGTAACGTGTGCAGCCCACAAAGGCCACAAACTTGAGTTGCAACTGCTGTCCCCAGGCCTGGGAGGAGAGTATCTCTGTAGCGAAGTGCTGCCACAACTCGTCTTCGCTGCTCTGGCGTGCCGCCGCACAGCTTAATTGGGAGCGGAAGACGCGGCAGGCGCCGTTCAATGTGAACGTTCGATTAGCGTGTCCGGCGGCGTGCAACTTGTGAGCATAGATGCACTGCACCAGACGCAAATTGAGATCGATGAGGGCGCAGCGCTTGCGTTGCTGCTCGGCACTTTCGGCTGTCGTCTCGTCTGAGTCGCTGGCCCGACACACCAAATACAGCGGCTGCACACGATAGTCGCTGCGTCGCGGTTCGTAGACGAAATGCAGGAGCCGGGAGCCACTGCAGCACTGAAGCTGCAGCTGGCAGGCAGCGCCAATATCGCGATTTTGACTGCCACGAGCTCCTGCTGTCAAGTCAAACAGCAATTTGAACTCTCCCCCAGTCGATAGTTGCGTCAGCTGCTCCTGTTCTTGATCTTGCTCCTCCGTGTCCTCCTCTCCCACTTGTTCGCGACGCAGCGTCAGTGTTGCCTTCAGCTGCTGCTGTTTGGCGTTGGCGCAGACCGGTGGCTGCAGTCTACCCTTGATTAAAAGCAGACTATGCTGCACAATATCTGCGTCCTCCAATTGCTCGACTTCGATGTGGTGCGTCCGCTTGCAGCCGGTGATGCTGCTGGTCATTGCTCCCAGCGGCCCCGCTGAACAAAACAAAAACAACAACAACTTCGCCAGCCAACTAACGCGGTTCAACAGCACAAGTGCATGAGCACTCACTCACACAAACATAGTCGCATACACTTACAGAAATGCGCAGACGCCGGAACAGCTGGGCATTTAACAGCTGTTCTGGCAGCAAGAAGAAGAGATTGCAGCATCACCGTCATCACCAGAGCGAAGTAAAAAGTAGAAGCGTTGTTGTTGTCAGCTGCGGAAATACACACATACATACATATGTACATATACTATATATTCTTGCATACGTGGAACATTTATTATGTATTTTATTGACTGCACCACGCGCCCAAATCGTTCTCTGGGTTCATGACCCACGATAGAGACGGAATTAATACATGCACACGCACACATACATACAGATTCACAAACATGCACTCAGAAACACACAAAAACAGGTTCCATTTTCAAAAAATGTAAATGCTAATTTTTAGAATATATGTATGTAAGCCTAGGCTTCCACTGGGAGATTCAACAAAATTACTACCGCCTCCTGCTCTTTGCTGTCTTCTCTGAGCGGTGTTTGGATAACTTGTCAATGTACTCATCGTGCTTCTCTAGGGTTGCTAGCAGACCCTCCGTATTTACGGGCGAATCATTCGGACCATAGTTGATGGCCTCGCCACTAAGAGTGGTCATTGTGCCACCGAGGGCCTGAAGAATGGCATCGCCTGCGCAAATGTCCCACTTTTTAATTTTGGAAGTGTGCAGGTAGGCCGTGGCATTATTGGCGACAACCTGGAGCACCTTGTAGCCTGCACCGGCTGCTGTTAGCAAGCTAACGTTGTCGCCGAAGGCACTGCGCGCCACTTCCTTGGCGCTGGCCGTGTGTGAGCGCGACACGGTGATGACTGGATGATCAGTGTCCGAATGTGGCTGGACACGTAGCCCTTTCAGGTATTCCGACATGGAGTTACCTTGCCACGCCCATGCGGTTTGCCCGCTGAAAGGACTGTGTATGACGCCAATCACTGGCCGACCGGCCACAGCGACACACACCATAGTGGTCACGTACTCGTACAGTTCCTCTTTAGTGAAGTAACGAAAAGATAAGAGGGGGGAGAGAAACGTTTTACTTTGCAATAGAAAAAGAGTGGCCGGGCACTTACCTGTAAATTCTTGGGTCGCATCAAGCGGATCCACCCAAACGGTCACGTCCCGCGCACTCACAGATACATCCGGCACTTCAGCCGTTTCGTGCAGAACCGTGGGATCCAGATCGAAGATGTGCGCATCCTTGCAGTGCTCTTTATCCTCCTCAGAGAATATTTGGACGCGTGGAAAGAAGCGTTTCAGACCCTGCTTCATTACGCAATGTGAGCGTGCGTCTGCATCGGTGAAGGGATCGTTGGCGCCCTCATCTGTTTTACCTTTGCTGCGCTCCTTCAATTCGCGTGTATGTGCCACATCACGCACCTCGAAGCCACCGCGCTGGGCCGCCTGAACGGCAGCTATTAGCATCTTCCGTAGGTTCACTTTGTTGTCGCTACGGAGCATGCCGTACAGAGCAGGCCGCTCTTCCTGGTGGAAGTTAAGCAAATACACGAGCACAATGGTCAGTAGCACGGCCGTAATAGTTGCCGGCACACGGTTAATGCGTATGGAGCGTCCGTTCATTTTCTCGTAGGTCAATGGTGCTCCAGACATCAGGAGTGATGTAAATGAGCCCGTTGAGGATGCGGATGCTGACTTGCAAATGGCGTAGGCACTCTTCTATTCTTGGCGCCTCAAGCTATGCCAGATCAGCAGTCTCTCTACCATCAACAGAGAGTAAAAACAACATTGTGATGTCAAATTAGAACACATTAAGAGACACCGCGGCGGCGACGGCGATGACGATGCGGCAGTGTTACCAACTTTCGATTACAATACATGTACATATGTATTTGCGTACATGTATCTGCATTAAAAAATAACGGACAAATTTCTTCGCTCAATCAAACATAGTCATCAATGTTCTTGCAAAAATTCACATTAATAATTTTATAAGAAGAAGAATGAAAAGTCGACGTAACAATAACTAAGCCTACAGCATCGTAGTTATGCCAGATCTACACCCAACATGTAGTTGAAACATATATTTAGTAGCTAACATAGGGCTTATTGATATTTCTTTGTAATAAAGCCACTTCAGCTATCATCAGCACTTCTTTATTTTTTTGCACAATCAATTTTTGAATAACTTCAGCGTTAGAGGGGAAAATACCTAAATTGGCAGCACTTCGAAGCAGCGCTAATATTTATAATATCTGTAGCAGTCGATAGAAAACAGAAATTTTAACGAATTTGGCAGCACTGAAGAAAGTCGATTGACCTTTAAATTAGAAAGTACTCCATTTATAGCAAATTTTAAAAAGTAATTAAAAATTAAACATCTTTCAAGCTTCAAATTTTATAATACCACTGTAAAAAAATGTATTTTACAAAACCACTTTTTAAAAATACAAAGAATCGATATGCTTCATTAATAGTTGTAAGCTTGTTGTAAGTTATTATTTTATTTGCGCCACCTGGTGATGAGTGGTAAAAGCTGCGTTTGGTAACAGTGCGCAACAAGATAACAATCATCAGCTGGATTTATAACAGTTTCTGCTGTCAGAACGCGCGGTAGTTTTTACGCGCTGTAGTTTTTATTTGCGTCTAATTTTTTACACTGCCGATAAAAATGCTAAAACGAGAACTGCAAACTATTGAAATGTGCCTTGAAGATCTATTCGACTACGAGATGTCACGGCGTAAAAAAAATACACCACAATCAAAGCCCATTCCGAAAGGGGCATACGAGGTGTATATCACATCCAGAAAAGCCACAAAATTTACCATTTCGGACTCAAACACATCCCCCCAAGACTATCTGCAGGAACCCGCAACAGCTTCTAAAACAACAAACACCACAAATTCTGGCTCCTCTGATGATAACACAACCGGAGCGGCGCTATCTGATGGTAACGATTGAATAACCATTGAATATGAGTAGATTATACTCAGAATAAGTTATTTTTTGAAATACTTTTAGTTTGCTTTTTGCTTTTAGACCAGTTATTCTAAAAAAAAACTATAAATAAAATAATTTTAAACTGGCAAAAAACATTTGAAACATTTTTCGGCTTTCGCATAAATTCACAGTCCTATATTTCAAACCAAAGGGCGAACACGATGTCGAGACAGAGCAGCATGGATCAACCAAAGAAGGAGGTAAAACTTATCTTTTCATGCGACGAGCGTGCAGGATTTCTCAGGGATAAGAAAAGCCTTTTGAATACGGCCATCGCCAGTAATAGCAATAGTAGGCGCTACAATTTAAGCGTTTGCAATTTGATTGGATCGCCATCCGAGACCTTAAACAGAGGAGGACTCTTCCGCAACACTGCCTCCGGCAAGTCTGATAAAGACGGATATGGGAAGTTCGTGGAGAGTTTTTGTGCGAAACTCTCGGAGCAGGCCATAGCAATGGGACTGCATAAGCAGGCGTCAAAGCGATCGCTCTGCTCAACATCCTCTTCAATTTCGTCAATAAGCTTAGGCCTGGCTCTTCACCATGCCAAAAAATGCCCGAACTTCATATGCAACCAGGACCGTCACCGTATTAAGAAGCAAATCTTTCGGGTTCGGCTTTAAATATACGTACAATCAAAGTGGTATGTAATCTTCTCATCTGTTATTCGAAATTAAAATCACTTTCCTATTATTGCTCCCTGGGATAATTGACGATTATTTTTAATTTAGCCTGTGATGATCAACAAGCCCTACATTTGTTTTGTATAGAATGCGACCTACAAATTGAAGGAGTGTCAATAATTCCAATACTATAGCATTAATACATTCAAAGCAGATAGCGTTCCGTATGGTTTTCAATATCAAGCCCCAATTGTGCCTCAATATCGTACTTTCAATCAATTCAAATATTTTTTGGAATACATACAGCCTTTGTTAAGTTTAAATTTATGCCGGTTGAATATCAAAATCTGTTTATCTTACCCAAGAAATTATATATTGAATCTGATGAATTTGTTAGTGTTTTTCATGCATTTACGGTAAGCGGCGATCGCTTTTTATTGGTATGTGGCAATATAACATTTAATTTTATTAAATCAAAAAATATTTGGAAAGGTATTTACCTTTATCGTCGCTTGTATTTTCAAAATCATCATTTAAGCTCAATTGCCTTGAATATGGCGAAAGGGCGCTCTTCAGCGCTACCCAACACTGATGCCGAACAGCTGTTCGCGGCGAATGTTACGCAAGTATGCAACAGGTTCTTCGCCGTCTATCCATTTGTTCTAGTTGGACTCTGAATCGCTGTGCCCGCGAGACTTAAAGATCTCTCCTTCCGCTGTCTGAGCAGTCGATATCAATTTGCCAGCCATTAGGTAACATATGCATCATGGCCACAAATCTGCTGCAAGCCACTCGCACCGTCTGCGCCCGAGCCACTCGCGGCTATAGTTCAAAGTTTAATGATGTTGTTGTTGTGTCTGCTGCCCGCACACCCATCGGCAGTTTCCAGAGCCAACTGGCGCCATTATCAGCAACACAGCTAGGTGCCACAGCCATTGAGGCGGCTATCCAACGCGCGGGCATTGGCAAGGGCGATGTGAACGAAGTTATTATGGGCAATGTGGTATCTGCAGGATTGGGACAGGCACCCGCGCGCCAGGCTGCCATTTTTGCTGGTCTGCCCACCAACGTTTGCTGCACCACAGTCAACAAAGTGTGCTCATCGGGCATGAAAGCGGTCATGCTGGGCGCCCAGTCGCTGGCTCTAGGCCAGGCTGATGTCGTCGTGGCAGGTGGCATGGAGTCCATGTCGAATGTGCCGTACTATTTGAAGCGTGGTGCCACGCCCTATGGTGGCGTCAATCTAATCGACGGCATAGTCTTCGATGGACTGTTCGATGTTTATAACAAATTCCACATGGGCAACTGCGCAGAGAGCGTGGCCAAAAAGATGCAGATTTCACGACAGGACCAGGATGCGTTTGCCATCGATTCGTATAAGCGCTCTGCCAAGGCCTGGGGCGACAAGGTGTTTGCCGAGGAAATTGCGCCCGTCAAAATACAGCAGAAGCGTAAACCAGAGGTCACCATTGCCGAGGATGAGGAATACAGGCGCGTCAACTTCGACAAGTTTGGACAACTGGCCACCGTTTTCCAGCGTGAAAACGGCACAGTGACAGCGGGTAATGCCTCTACCTTGAATGATGGTGGCTCCGCAGTCGTGCTCATGACCGCCGAGGGTGCACAGCGTGCAGGTCTCAAGCCGCTGGCGCGCATTGTTGCCTACCAGGATGCGGAGACCGATCCCATTGATTTCCCCATTGCCCCCGCCCTGGCTGTGCCCAAGCTGTTAGCTCGCGCCGGCGTCAATAAGCAGGACGTGGCCATGTGGGAGATCAATGAGGCCTTCTCCCTGGTCGTGTTGGCCAACATACGCAGCCTCGATCTGGATCCAGCCAAAGTGAATATACATGGAGGCGCTGTCTCCATCGGCCATCCCATTGGCATGTCTGGGGCTCGTTTGGTCACACATCTATCTCATGCACTGAAAAAGGGCGAATTGGGCTGCGCTTCCATTTGTAATGGCGGCGGTGGCGCCTCCTCCATCCTCCTGGAAAAGCTGTGAGCACTCGTGATTCCCTATCTCGCCTCACAGTCCACACCCCCGCGACCCTCACCCAGAACCAGAATTGCATTTATCAGTGATCTACAACAACTAATGAAATTAATTCGCTACGTGTCGGTGTTTATTTTTTCTCTTTTACCTATGTACATATGTACGTACATACATATGTATAAAATAAATATATATATACACATATAAATAATTATATAAATACCTGCCTAACTTACATATACTCGTACATATTTGTGTCCATATAAATGAATTACATACATATGTATAGTAGTATTGCCTATGAGGTGGAATTCACGTCATTATTATAAGCTCATAAGCTTCAGCATTATACGAGTGAGCGAGAGAGAGATATGTACATACATATATACCTACATACAGATGTAGGAATCAGGCAAAAAATTAAAGGCAGTGCATAGCGCAGGTCAATTATTCGGTACAGAGAGGTAGCTGCGATCTGACATTAGAAAGTTGTTTTTTTTTCTTTGTAAATTTCCACTTGCGGAGGTAGAAACTAATCTGCTTTTGAGGAGATCGCAAATAAACTAAACTGATAGTAATTAAAACAATCGGCCAACGATATCACTTTCTGGCGATATCCTAAGTGCGCTTCCTCTTTCACTTTTGTTTTTGTTCTCCGTTGACTTTGTGCTCAGTAGCTCCAGGTGGCGCTTGTCGGCTCCTCTTTTGGTATCAAGGCAGCGCTGTGGCGCGTCGCTGTTAATTTCGAAACATAACATTCATGTTATGTTAAATTTTTGAAAATTTGCCCATCGCTGTTAATTTTGAAATATGTAATGTTACATATTTGAAAATCGTGCAATCCCACTTCGGAAACCGAATAACTCCATTGTATTAGGGGTTTTGGGTGATTTACGAATTTAATTGAACTCAGAAACTAATTACAGGCCGAAAATTCAATGGATGAAAACGTGTTGGGTTTTAATGCGCCATCGCGTCCACAGCCTGGAGCAGAGTTCCGCCAGCAGTTCTCCAATGAAAATGAGTAGAGCGAAACTGTATAGAGTGGCGGCGATTATATAAATGCCCCAAAGATCGGGCTGTCGTAGCCGCTTTTCTCGGTATAGAAACATGTTTCGAAAATACTGCTCATTGGCCAATTGACTGGACCAGTAGTTCATCAGACCCACCGCTTGGATGGACATGATGAGCTGATCGAACTGTTGGACCAGATAGGAATGCTTTTGCAAGTACATAGCCAGCTGCTGCTCTATAACGGATTCGTCGACTATGTGATAGGCACCCGGCTTCTGGGTTTTGCTGGCCAGATACATGAGCGTATCACGAGAGAGCACGCCAAAGATTTTCGGATGAGCACCGGCTTCGGGCGATTGCACGCGCATTTCCACATTCTGCAGCACTTCCACCTCTAGCTCCGAATGGATGATTACGTGGCGCTTGCTGAAGAAATCCTCAAAGCTCACGACCTCGCTTAAGTCCTGCAAGGTGATGCGGTTGAGAACTGCCGTATAGCCGCCCTGCATTAATTCCAGCAGCGTTTTGGGCAGCCGTCTGTGAACGTGGTGGCGCAGCACATGGTAGAGTAACGCCGAATACATGGCCCGCACGATTAGCGTGAAGCACAGCCAGCTTAGGATTAGGACCTGCTGTGTGGGTCGCGTTGGTGCCGCTGGCAAGGGCATGCCCAAGGCAATGGCATAGACGCCCAGCACAGCTGCCGTTCGACTGAAGTTACGACCACGTCCGCTTAAAATGAGAAAACTGATGAGAATAAAGCTGCACAGCAGCATCAACCATGTAATCGTTTGAAAGGGAAAGCGTAGCATCTCAATGCTGGTCAGGTTGTAGGCGTTCTTAAGCAGGCAGCTAACCAGCATATTGGAGTAGTGTGGAAAGACAGCGGTTAGATTTGCGTCGTATACCAGACGTTTTCTGATATAGCCGACGGCGACCTGGGCCTTTCGTTCCTGCAGCTGCGGATTAAGATTTGCAAAAAATGTTTGGAATGAATGTCTGTGCTAATGTTAGTTAACAGACAGTCAGTCAGCTGTTTAATTTGAATAACGGACTTTCACACTATGCCTATTAACAGTGAGATAAGCGCTGCCAACTCAGCTAGATTGCTAAAAGTTTGGCGCGCATTTTAATATGTAGAATTTGTAGATTTTTACAATACCTATTACACCTAATTCGGTTTTTTTACACGGTTTTGATTTAACACGGTTTGAAAATTTAAAAATTTATATGTATACGACTTTATTCCATTTAGCACGATTCATTTTGCATATCTTTGTCTTTTTTTACACGGTTTTTTATAACATGACTTTTTTAGGAACTAATCTACCGTGTAAAAACAGAATTAGGTGTATACATATCGTTGTTTTATTTAAATAAATTGGTATTACTACATTTCTACAAAGTCTACTAAATTGAACTTGTAAAGCTTTGCCTATTATTTGCATTGCATTGGAAAAAACAACTACAAAGGAAATATACCATCGATGTAATAATTGCGTGAAATGTATATGTGTGGGGACCTCTATCAAACTGGTCTTGGATTACTTATAAATGTCATAAATCTGCGCACCTAATCAATTACCTGATTTATTATTTATTTATGAAGCGATGGTGAATAAATATAATTGTATGTATGTCTCCTTACCAGTTGCAGCATTTGATGCTCCGTCCACACATCATCATCTTGCTTATCCAAGGCAATCAAGCGTATGGTGAAGTTCAAACGGTTCGCCAGCTCCTGTAGTAACTGCCCCTCCAGGCCGTGCAATCCCAAAGCTTCAAGACCTATGACATTGAAGAACGGCGGCATTTTGCGGACGACCACTGGCAGCGGGCATTGGTAGAAGTTTTTTAATTTCGATGGAAAGTAGTCGCGATGCTGCCAGGCATCTCCCATAAACTGATTTATTTTGACGGCCACAATGTGTCCACAATGCGTGGGCGTGTATGGAAAGTAGGTGTGCATGATGACCTCTCCACCGGAGCTTTGTGTCATTACATTGCAATGGATGAGCTGATGACGCCAGCAGTACTCGAATACACCCTGCATATCCTCCGGTATCCGGGCGTCACGCTGTTGCAGAAATATGTAGTAGTACTCGTGTGCATCGTACTGTGCCGTATAGGTGTGAATTTCAATATCCCTGGAAGTATACATACATACAAGTACATACTATAATTACATACTATAATTAGCACGAGACGAGACGATTAGATATGGCCATGGTCAAAGGTCAAACATGCACAATCGACTGAAAAATGCGTTACTGAGTTATTACAGCCACAGTTAATAGGTTATAATATTAACTTGATATGCTTATGCATTACAAGGTACTGTACAAGTATACCTGACAAATGGACTGATGGGCCAACCAAAATCGACTAACATTTCATTTTTATCAATAACATAGAGAGGTTTGTATAGTTTTCTATGGGTATAGATTTCCAGTTTCCAGCAACTTACAGCAGAGCATCTAACGAGTCCACGAGCAGCAAATTGTGCAGACGCGGCCCCTCAATGCGACGCGGCGCCTCGTTATTGTGATGCACCAATTGTATGATCATTGTATCCACATTCTCGTACAGGAGCTGCATGATGGTGCGATAGAAGTTCATCGGACTGGGGCGCCGACAGGATATAATCACAATGAAGGCCGGCGCTATCCGCTGATAGAAATCCTCAATAAGTGTGCGCAAAGAATTGGCAACAAAAATGTTTACAGCACTCGCTTGCGTCTGTGCGCCGCGATATTGCATTGATTCGAAGTTCAGCAGATTTGTTAGGTTCATTGTGGTCCGGGCACAGTGCCTGTCGTTTGGGAACTGGCCATCGGTCGGGTCGGCTACGACTTCCAATCATATTTGCATTTCATTAAGGAGCTACAGGATATGCTCGTCCGTTTGCCGATGACGAAACACTCTCTTAGTTAATTGTTCTAAGCATGTCCATTAAACAGACATGTATGTACAACTGTTTAATGGACATGCTCTCAACAATTGCGTGCAAGTATATGTACATATATACACTCTAATTATATTCCAAGTTAAACAAAACTATTACTTATGAGTTAGTCTGACGCCACAGTCACAAATCAGGTATAAGCGATGTTATCTGCTTTTCCAGGCAGTTGGCCACACCAGAGAGTATTTGGTCTTTAACATATTGAATTAGGCTTTTTTGGCGTCCATAAACGGGGCGGGTCGACAATTGAATCAACTAGTGACGTATAGTATGTATATGGTTTGAATAATTTAAGTTTTCCTTTTAGCCAAATGATAAATGAGTTGTTGTTAACGCTCCTATTACGAATTCAGAGACCCGAGACCGAAAGGATTAAATAAAGTGGATATTAGTATTATTATTAACAACTAATCGTTCTTAACATTTCATATTTCAAATAGAGCTTTTGCACTCTTATCTACATTTCATATATTTTTAGTAAAAGCAGTATAGCGTTGTTAGTTTGTAAAATTCTTGAGTTGCAGAAACTATCCATATTTCAATAAGAAATACTCAAGCAGTTGTTGTGTTCTCAACATGATTGTGATCCTGTTCTCAATTTCAATACATGTAGAAATTGTAAAATATTGTTTCACAAATTCGTACAAATGTTGGTAAAATCTCCCAGTTTTGTGAATTTTCTCTACAGGAAGCTGACGGAAATTTTGGGAGCTTGGTTCGATTAGCCCCCGTTCTCATGTGCAGACTCAAAAGAAAGTCATAGTACATCATCACACACGGGGCCAAAAGTCCCAGAATGTTGGCCAAAATTCTAGAACTTTCGCATTTTAAAATGGAGCTTAATATCCGAAATAATAGTTCAGAAATAATAACTTAAATAATAATAATAAAAATTGTATCTAGTTAGTACAAGAATTATTAGATTCCTAGTACTGTCGGAAGTTCTGAAAATATGTATAAATTTCATGAATAATTATTCATTGTGAAAGTAGATTTGAGAATTATGGAATTTCGTATTTAGTCTTAAATCTAGGTACACAATAGAGTTGGGCATGGGCCGGGTTTTCGGTCGTGTCACTTCGTGCAAATTCCGATTTCGTGCGTGGCCGTGCGTGTTCGTGTTGAGCTAAATATGCACGACAAAACACGCACGATCAAACACGAAAAAACACGATTATGCCACGAACAAAAATTAACAGCTAAAGTAATAAACAAAAAATGGTCAACACGACTTTTCTTAATTATTGCACATTAATAATGCAAAACAAATTTTCTGGGCAGGTCAACAATAGATTTTGAAATATATAACTATATATGTAGTGCTGTTGATCCAGGAATTTGGAATTGCCAAGGCAAATATCAAGACATATAGTCAATATCCCTGACAGTTTTTTAAACAAGTGAACGATTTTTTTTCACTTCTGGAGAAATTTAAAGTGCTTAATATGTATATATGTTTTTCGTTTTTACATTTAAGGATTATAACATGTTCGTGCTGGGCCGTTTTTCGTCGTGAGTGCGCGTGCGTGTTCCCAAAAGTTCATTTCGTGGCCGTGTCGTGTCAGGCCAAAAATAGCCGGGCCATGCCCATGCTCTAGTACACATAGAGATCGATCAAAATATTCGCATACATTGCTTTAACTTACGCTTAGCTATAGAACAATGACTATTCGGGCGATACCTATTTTAACACACTTTATGCATGGCCCATATATATATATAGCTATATATTATGATATATAATATATATATATATAGTCTATATTATATATAGATATATATAGATATGATAATAGAGAGATAGAATGATAGATATAGAGAGATACTTATATATATATAGATATATATATATAGAATATATAGAGATGATATATGATATCTATATATTATATAGATCTATAATTATATATATATATAGTATATATATATATATATAATATTATATATATATATTATATATATCTATATATATTATATGATATAATGGGCATGATAAAATTGTGTTAATATGCTCAACGTAATAACTCTTAGCTAGCCCTATATTTGGTGCTAAGGTTGATTTTGGGCAACGGGACAAACGGGGCAATAAGTTGTTTTTGCGGCCACCAGTTCGTTGATTTTATCGAAACCTGAGGCAATATACAATATATACATATATAGTATATTAATGCGACTAATTTTACAACGTTGTGCATTGTTGTCACTCAAAAATAGTTTTGGTTTAACAGTTCAGAAAGTACAGTTTCAGTTCTGAAATATCGAAACCAAATGATTTTAGATTTCTTTATCTGCCATGACTTTCTTTTGATAACTGCCGCGACCCCAGATACGGCTCCCTATCCATGTTAGCTTGTAAAAAAAATTCTATTCAACTGAGAAGCATACGAATTCTTTTTAGAAATTTAACTAGACTTGATACTATAAAATGATTTTAAAACTGAGAGCAGCACCCATTAGAAAAATTACATATTTTTCTCTCCGTTTGCACGCCTCTTTATTTTTTTGCCGTCGGTATTATTCATCTAGATTTCATTAATTTTAAAGTATGTACACGTATGTATATACGCGTATATAAAAATGTATCATTTATGTAAGAAAACATAATTTCAAATTGTTAAATTTTACACTCTCGATGTCGCACGGAACCAACTTTATATTAGTTCGACGATCACAGATCTTCTTATTTTTTAGCAATTTTTTTTTTTCAAATTTTCATTATTTTGAATTTCATTTTTTCTTCCTATTTTTCCATATTTTTCATGTGTTTTTTGTATAGTGCAAATAATTTGATAGTAAAAGATCGACCAAAAAAATCTTGCCCCCCCTTGAACTAAATCCTGGCTACGTCCATGGTCGATTGGACGTCTTTATTCCCTTTGGAGAAGCCATCTCCTTGCTCCATTTTATATTGAACCTCTCCCAGCGAAATACCGAAATGGCCATACAGTCGTCGGTAATCCAATGCGGAAGCATCGGTAATGCCCAGCCTATATATCACCCTCACAACTAGTGCTTCCAACCCAATGGAATTGTAAGTCGTCTGACTTCAATATGCGGTGCAGCTGCTGACAATGGTTGAGTGGCTTGTTTGCATTTCATTAGTGCGACATATTTGTGTTGGCCATGTTGTCCTAGTCTAGTCCAGGATATGACGATGGGTTTATCTAACGGTTAACATCTAGGTAGCCCGTTTCGGTGACAGAGCACGCCGAGCTGTTGTCGCGATATGAACGTCAGCTTAATATATGCCAGTTACGCGGAGCTCACACGCATCGGCTTACAGGATGAGTCTGCAAATTTGTTCGTGGCCGAAGCCCTGCGATATGTCATAGAACAGGTTTTGGCGCAGCTATCGACCACACTTGTCATGACGATATCGTCCCAAGACACCGGTACCGCCTATTGGTTCGAGTTCGTGATAGAGCATCTGATTAGCTCGTGGAGCGGAATGGCCGTGCAGCTGCTTTACATAAAAGCTGAGCGTCCCGTACATGTGCCAGGAAGAAAATACTGCAATTTCCTTCTGGTGGACTCTTTCGAGGGCTTGCGGTAAGTTTATTTTTTAAATACAGAAGACAACTTGAGCTGCCTTTTTATGAAAGTTAATTTTCATATTAATGGCCGAAAGTTGTAGCCCTGTGCGTGGATGTTGGTTTTAGGTGTGGAAAAACAAATGGCAACAATATGATTAACTTACGTCGAAAGTATTCACACACAATCTTTGTCATGTCGTTGGGCGCGTTCAGCAGGTCGTAGCGATTTGTGATTTACGTTTTCCGATTGGTGATTTTGATCTGCTGACCGCTTGTGATGACTGTTTTATAAACATATTGTGATTTTAGTATTTTCTGACAAAAAGTCACAGTCGCAGGTAAAAATGTAGCTTCATTGTGTTTAAGACAATTGATTGATTGACATTTTTACTAAAATGAATTACAAATCGAAGTGGTCAGCAGGTGAAATCAGTAATGACCGATTACAAATCACAAATCGCTACGACTTGCTGAACGCGCCCATTGTATTGTACCATATTCCCCATTTCCTTCACTGAAAAGTGTGCGCGTATATTGTTTTTGGTGTGCCAGTTTGAAACACAGAGAAGGCTTTTAAATAAATAAAAAAATTTACATATACGATCACAGTTTTGGAGCTATGGTGATGACCGAGACTTCTTTTTGCCAGACTCTGTTAATCTGTACATGTGTCGAGATCGATCACGTCAAATCACTCTATAATATAGCTGTCATGGGAAGCATATTATTTAAAAGTAGACTTTATATTAAACACTTTTTATTACAAAACATTGAACCCTAACCACTATTAATTGGTACGGCTACGTTTTATTCGATAACGCAACTTTTAATGACTTTTATTTCTTTTTATGTGATTATTGCCCAAACATACTTGTATTTATACTTTTTAAAAAGGTCATGGAATTACCTTTAAATGCATATCAAAACATGCACACGTTTCACAAACAATAATGCAAAAAATCAATTGAAATAAGTCAACTTGCATAATACATGAAATATTTTTTGTATTTTGCTTTAATTCTCGTTTTAATAGTATTAAATAAATTTAGACATTCTTCAGGAGTTATAAAGTGCAACATTTTCTGAAATTTTGATTTGAATCCAGACAGAGCACGTTGTGAGTCGTTTCTCAGCTTTATTTTAATGATTATCCACAAGTTTTCGACTGGGCTTAGGCCTGGGCTTGATGATGCCCTATCTAGGAGATCAATACCATTTTCTTGAACCCAATTATTGGTTGTTTTTGCGGGGTGTGTAGAAAAGTATTCCCCACAGTCATAAAGCGGCTACTTTGTAAGATAACCTTGTATTTTTCTGCATGTAGTATAGCTCCATATATAAAGTAAAGTTTCCCACACCCTTGGCTAACATGCATCCTCACCATTGTGATTGATAGAAACTTGGTTGAACGCCTAAGACAATCTTTGTGATATGCCTCGTATAAAGCCAGCGAGAACAAGAGTGCTATATACAAGTACATATACTATATGTTCTAAAAGTATTGAACGATTTTGATATTTCGCTATAGTTTCGCTTCACACAAATATTGCCTGGCGTCGTGCTATTCAGCATTTGATATTGTTATACAAGTATTTACCAAACAATTTAAAATTCATGTTGATATATTCTTAATCAGAGTGTTGTGGTGAACCATCTATGTGTATGCTTGCAGTGCCGCTGATATAGCGAAGGACAATGCTAGCTACGATGACAGCGAGTACTATTTCATCTTTTTGCAGACACGCGATGCGTTTATATCCCAAGAACTGCAACTGATACTTGACTACTGTTTGCAAAACTATTGGCTGCACTGTAACGTGATGATCCAAACGGCTCAGGTGGAAGTACTGGTCTACACATATTATCCGTATACGGCGCAGGGCTGTCAGATGGCGCGGCCACAGCTAATCAACCGCTTCGATGGCAAGCGTATGTTGAACGAGCCCATGTTTCCGGATAAGCTGCGGAATATGTACGGCTGCGAAGTGGTTGTTTTAACATGGCACATGCCGCCATATGTGGAGCTCTGGTGGGATGACAAGAGGGGAAAGCTGCAGGCGCGGGGCTTCGAGATGGTCCTGGTGCAACATCTGGCTGACAGTATGAACTTCAGAGTTCGACTCCTCAACCTGACGCTTATGCATGTGAGTTCCTATCAGCTGAGGAATGGCTCCCACTTAGGCCCCATCGAAATGGTAAGTGCCAAGCTAATTGGTGATCTATGCTTTCCTAAAACTATATAAGCCTTTTCACATAGTTTAAGGGAGCAATTTCGGAGTCATCTTGTTGTGGAATTAATTCAGCGGACCATTTTCTGAATACAAGTAGTGATTTAATTGATCGAATATCCAATCAGGAATCTGGTGAAATAAACTGTTTTTGCGAGACTAACAATAGCTTCAGACTCTAAAACTTAAATTTAGATGAAACTACAGTATATACATACTTGTATGAATAGCCATGTCCGTCTGTCTGTCTGTATGAACGCAAGGATCTCAGAAAGTACATATAAAAGCTAGAATAACCAAACTTGGTATGTGGATTCTCCTAAGCCCGAGAAAGTTTGTTCATTTTTTCCGATACACCCCCTTTTCCACTTCCCCTCTATTCAAGATTTTCTCTAACTCACCCAATTTTTGGAATTTTGAACTAAAATTTGGTACTGACATTCTGTTAGTGATTATGTGTCCGTATATTAGGTTTCATTATGATATTAAAAATGCAATTAGAAACAAAGTTATAGCCATGAATATAATCTCTGCCCAAGCTCTACACCTGTTGTTGTTGTTGATGATGTTTGTTGTCATAATTCTGTACTTCACACATATGTTTCCACTTACATATGTATTGAATAATTTTTATTTAATTAATTTATTTATAATTCACAATTGTTTCTTATTCTTAGGAGTGTGTACAGGGTATTAAGGAGTTGAGCCCGCTTGACTCTAGCATTCCTTTCTTGTTATAAATTGTAAGCAAATTTTTAAATGTCTTTGTTAATTTTAGAAGAGTTGGCATGTTTTGGAATCTAGGTTCTTTGGCTCCGACCACTTCTATAGGGCTACCAGATCGCTTCAATGATCTTTCCCAAAGCAATGCTTCAAATTGCACACAATTGTCGTTTTTTTCTGGCGTTTTGTCGAAATGTGTATGTACAGAGTTGCCAAGGCACTCAAACATGGAGACGGTTCGTCCTTACAAATACGAATAGGATAATAGGGGAAGGCTAGTGAGCATATCTGTAGACAGGCAGTCTAAACACTACAATGACTTTTTCAGAATCCGCCAAATGCGGACGAACAGTCTCCGTTTGTTAGGTCCTTCCTATTCTTTAAGAAATACTACAAATAAATAATGTTTTATATTTCAATCTTTCACAGTTGCGCTCACAAATGGCAAATCTGAGCATTGGAAATTTCCGGAAGTCGGCTAGACGGAATGAGATGCTCACATCGCCACTGAGCCATTACTATTCGCCCCTGGTGGCCACTGTTGAGTACGGCAGCTATCGCATCAGCTCCCTGGCCCTGCTCCTTTTCCCCTTCAAGTTGCATGTGTGGCTAATTTTGCTGTGCGCTGTCGCTCTCCACCTGATTATTTATATGGCACGTCGCTACGATACCTTCACCGGCATGCATGTGATTGAGCTGCTGCTGGGTGCCTCAATTGTCCGCTTTCCACGTGCCTGGCTTCAACGTGGCATCTACGCTCACTGGCTGTACGGCAGCCTGCCATTGCGAGTCGTTTACCAGTCGCTGCTGTTCCATCTCATACGCAAACAAATCTTCGCCAGCGTTCCGGACTCGTTCGAGAAACTGCTGGCCGAAAATTTCATAGGCATAACTACCTCGAACACGCTGCAACTGCTGGAGGAGATACCGGGTGTTATGCGGCAATATGACAGCTTTGTGGGCATGGTTACGTCCTGGGATCAGGAAGTATTGGATGCACTGCATCCGGCGCACAAGGGTGGACGCAAGCTCTTTGCCATCACCTCGCTGGACGTGACAAATTCGTATTTAAGGTCCAATTACCATCTTGGCCAGTATTACATACTGCCGCAGTACGTCAATGTCCAGCAGATTGGCATCTATTTGCCAAAGCACTCGTACTTTTATGACAAATTCGACCTTGTTATACGGCAGCTTTATAACGGGGGCCTAACGTCCACCTGGCGACGCTGGACGTTTGGCGAGCGCGGTCCCCTCAAGAGACAGATTACAAACACTTCCATTGGCATTGGCGACCTCCTTGGCATCTGCATGGTAATGGGGACCATATATACCCTGGCATTACTGGTCTTTTGCATAGAACTATTGGTACATTATGCGCCCATGTTGCGCCGATGAACCCAAGCAACGAAACTGAGTTTTGAGTGCAGACAGGGCGCAGTCGTTGATGGGTCTGATGGGGCCATTAACTGAACCAATTCAATTCCAAGTCAGATCTCTTTCTAATTTATTTAGCCCTATACTATGTAACTATGTTAAGATCACTTTAATCTCCTCTGGATCAAGTCGCAATATTTTTAAGTGAAACAAAATACATGTAATTATCAATCTGATGCGAGAGTCACATAAAAACTTCCGTTCAGAAAATTGTATGGCCTAATTTTTTAACGGAAAAAATAAAACAGTTACATACGTAATTATCTATGCTTTTTAAATTGGAGGTAAATGTTCCGGGAAAGATCGGATGTGCACAAAAAATGTTTTTATTTAAACAAGACGATACGGTTCAAGGTATTACTGTTCGGATAAGGGTCTTGAATAGGCAATCATTGTTGCGATTCGATGATATTTTGTATTCTTTGGTGAGCCTCGGAACAGTGACGACTTCCGAATTTCGAAATTATATTGAATTGAAGAAAATGAATAAATAAACTCGTGTTGTCTAGTGACTGGGAGAGTCTACATACCAAGCTTGGTCAATTTGGACTCTGCTCAAAACCAATATCCTGGTACAAGGCGTAAAATAAGATGGGAGAGTCTATATACAAAGTTTGGTAAGAGTGGGTTGAGCCGTTTCGGAAATACAGGCGTTCATACAGACAGATGGATGAACAAGTCTAGCTAAATTTGCCTGATGGTGCTTATTCAGACAAAATACAAGTATATATTTTTGAAATTGAAAATGTGCAGAATTGTAAAACTGTGCGTGATTAGTGAAATAATTAATTGTACTAAGTTGCAATGCAAATATGGCATAAACAAATAAATAAACATAATAAACAAATTCTTATTGCATTATGAAACTATAGTACTACAAGTATATCGATATGTGTATGCATGACACACACTCACACACTTTCTAAACAAAACTTTTATGAGCTCTCCACCGATTCCATATTAAATGCTCGCCCTAACCCAACTGCATAGTATGTATGCATAGGTACGGGTATATAAGTATAAAAGTAACCCCTAAATTGTACTCATCATCAATCAAGACGGCAATTAGGAACAAAGTTAAATATGAAGTTTTGCTTGGGCAAGCTTCAAGTGGAAAAGCTAGTGTCTGGCTCAGAGTCGATATCCGCTGTCGGAGGCCGCAGGTGCAAGGACAGAGTCGCAACGTTGCAGTGTCCAGAGCTCAATGAACATAACTCAGCTGTATAGTTCGTATCACGATCGTTCCGGCGAGCAAATGGACAACATCAACTCGTTTGTAGCCCGTGCCCTGATCCATGTGGTGCACACCTATATACTGAGCGTAACGCCGTCGCTGGTCCTGACCCTTTGCTGTCGGAATAATCATACGTGCACCTTCTACAACGAAATGATGAGCATACTCTTTCGTAGTTGGGGCATAGCGCCACTCCAAATTGTGACTGTGGAGCCGAATACGACGGCGCGCGTGCCCGGACGCAGGCACTACAATCTCATATTCACCGACTCGTATCAGGCGTTCCTGGAAATCGATGTGGTGTCGCATGCCCGGGACTACGACTACAATGAGTTCTATTTTATATTCCTGCAGGCGCGCGATCATCTTCTGCAGGGCGAGATGCAGCGCATTTTCGAGTATTGCTGGCACCATTACCTCATCAATTGTAATGTTCAGGTTCAGACGGCGAAGGGGGAAATACTAGTGTTTACGTACTTTCCCTATGGCACTACCTATTGCGGGCAAGTGACCCCGACGCTGGTCAATCGCTATAACGGCACCGTCATGGTCACCCCAGAGCTGTTTCCCAGCAAGCTGCGCAACTTCTATGGCTGCACACTGCGCGCTGGACTGTGGCATGTGCCCCCATTTCTGTAGCTAACCTGGCCGTCCAATGTTGGGGACAGCGCCACACCGATTGTGGACGGCGGCTACGAAGGACGTCTGCTATTGGCACTGGCGGAGAAGCTAAACTTTACTATTGAAGTGCAGGCACTGGGGCCGGAGCAGACACGCGACAATCAGCCGGGCGTTGGCGTTCTGACTATGGTGAGTGGAAATGAAATGGATATACCGGGTACTACAAGTATTTCCATAGTTGTATAAATAAGTAACAAACACTCGACAGATACGATTGCCAAGTACAAATATAAAGCTTAAGCGTTTTAAAATTAAAGTTTCCGCACTTTTTATATGATATCCTGCTGGGTTAGAATCATATAAACGATAGCTGTATGATAACTTCTAAATGAAGACATCTCAGGCATATCTGGTATTTATATGTTTTCTTTAATGAGATTCTAAAGTTTCTTTAAAATCAGTTCCCTAGCTATATCATACTCGTATAGCCGACAAAGAAAAAATCCCTTCTTAATTTCTAGATAGGCATATTAAAATAATTTTGGTATTAAAAATGGTAAGGCTTCACCTTATCTTTATTGTTACTATCTGTCGAATATCAATTATTTACAATATATTTGATAGCTTTATTAGACTAAGGAAATAATTAAATTGTTTCCCTCTCAGTTACAGAATCGCCAAATAGATTTGAGCTTGGGCTGTTGGCGCCAAACGGTGGCGCGGGGTCTGGTGGCCACTTCCACCCAGAACTACCATCAGACACGAGAGAAGTTCGGCGTTTTGGAGGCTAGTTATAAGATGACTTCGATGGACATACTGCTCTATCCATATCAGACTGTTATGTGGTTGGGCATTGGCGGCGTCATTCTGGTGGCGACTCTGCTCCAACACACCATTGATTTTCTGCTGCACGATAGGAGCAAAAATCTCTGCCTTGACATCGAGCTCATCTTCGTCGGGTTACCCATGATCTTGACACCTTGGTCCAGTGCCAAGCGGCTGCACTGCATTATGCTAATGGTGTATTCGTTGCTGCTACGCACAATCTATCAAGGACTGCTCTATCATCTGATACGAACGCAGCAGCTCAGCCGCTTACCGCAGTCCATTAATGAGCTGATCCAGGATAACTATACGGTAGTGTTGACAACCACCACGCACGAGGGACTGCTGCAGATTCCATATGTGCAGCACATGAATTTCTTGGTGGTGAGTCCAACGACCGAGACTGCCTCATTGGAGTATTTGGCGGGGCGGCGACATGAACGAGGATTTGTTGTAGCCGCTCCGCGGGATGTGTTCATTTATTATAACCAGGTGAGCCGAATGCGGGATGGTGCTGGGGCTGCCCGCTACGAGTTTGTGCCGCAGGATGTGGTGAACTTGCAGCTGACCATGTACCTGGACAAGCATTCCTTCCTCATCGATCAACTGAACGAGCAGATCATGTGGATGCGCTCGGGGGGCTTATTGGCCATTTGGGAGCAGTGGGAGCTCTCCAACGCCTATTTGCGAAAGGAGCAGATGTATAAAGTATTTGGACTGAAGGAGCTCCATGCAATTTTTGTGTTGGTTGGCATAGGACTGGCGATCAGTACTGCGGTATTCCTGCTAGAGTTCATGTCCCTGCATTCGTCGTTCTTGAAGCGACTTTTGCTGAGCATTTAGGGAGAGCATTTCTAAGAGATATGTTTCCCAATCGACACGTATTATTATTGAACTTATTGAACTTAGCATAACATTTTGTACGAAATTGTTGAAATATTGTAAGTTTGTACGAGTAGTTTGAAACAATGCACCAAATTAAACATAATCTTTTGGGGCGTCAGAGAAAAGTTGTGCAAAAGGTGTTTATAAAGGACATCGAGACATCTGACGAGCTAACAGGGATTTACACAAACCTAATACAAGTAGACCCTTTTTACCCTACGGCGGCAGGGTATAAAGACTTGTTTAATACAAATAAGCTTACATTTTGATAAAACGTTTTGTTGTTTGCCAATTAATAAAATGAAAATGGTTTCTTATGAAAAATGATCGACCGTTACAGTCTTTGCTAAACATTTGAAGTATTTTGCCGTATTTTGGAACGTCATTGATTTATCCATTAAGAAGTTTGTTAAATTTTATTCAGATCTGCCAATTAGTCGACATTTAATTCTTACGCAGAAAAAGTGCGAAAATTAAAATTAGGTTATACATAACATCGATTTTTTCAACTATTTCTTCCCACATGAAGGTCAAATTATCTCAATCAGATCACTTCAATAGTAAATTTTATAAATGGTTACACGACTTTATTCCATTTAACACGATTCATTTTGCATATGATTAATGTCTTTTTTTGCACGGTTTTTTTACACGACTTTGGGACCCACTTATATTATATGATTATTCCTATACCTATATCTTAAACCGATTCGTATACGTAACGTATACGTAATTTTATACAAATAAAATATATTATCCTGACTACAGTTCGAGACGAATGAACAAGTAGGCTGGATGTAGATGGTACGTACCCATTAAGGACAATTGTTATGCGTTCTTTTGGATGGTTTTTATACAGCAAGACTACATCATAATAAATAGATTATTAATTTATTCAAAAGAGAAAACGGCCGACGATGAAGGAAGACGTATACAAGCTCTGATTGGGAAATGTTAGGAAGCCGTCACTACCTAGTTATGTGCCCTTCCTTTAACCATTTCGCTATACAGCACACCATTTGGCTATCACCTTCATGCAAATGCCCGCAATTGGTCCTGATAGCACTGCCAATTAAAAATGATTCGCCAAACATGCACATGGCTCATCAAATGGATAGGTTTGATCACGTGACCATGAACAAGAGTCATATATACATATCTAAACAGTGAAGCTCCTGCAAGTGATAAGTCGGTCTGCCATGTAGATATAAGGATTGAATATACAAAGTCCTGTGCAATGCGATTTACTGGGTGTGTGTATTTTTATCAGGAATGATCTAAAGTTTAAGCCATAATCTTGACTTAAACTTTTTTTACTCCTTTTTTTTGAGTTATGATCTAACTGATTAAGTTCCAACTTTACAACAGTTAATTTTTTTTTTCAAGTTTTCGAATTTTTTAGTTCCTGATGGAAGTAGGAAGAACCACATTTATTTTCAAATATTCATTCTTTTTCTCTCTCAATTTTATATTGAATTTGTTTCTTTTCTGTTTAAATAACTTGAATTTTTATTTAAATATACTATTCTTTTCATTTAAAATAATATATAGGTTTAATTTAGTTTCCTTTTTTAAAAAATCATTCACTTATTGTAATTTTGGATTATCTATGCATTGTCACCATGATTTAACAATTTTAATGTTTATTCATTCTTTCAAAATGTAATGATTAATGTTGAGTTTTACTTTAAAACTTAACGAATAATCATTATTTGTAAGTGAAAAAATAAATCTCATTAAATAATGATTATTCTTTGGCTTTAATTAAAAAAGTAAAACTCTAGCTGCATGTACATCTTGGCTTATTGTTTAAGAATTTATATTTTTTTGTCCTTATTCCCTATTAAAAAACCTGGGACAATTAGAACTTGAGGTTTATTTTTGATCAAAAAATATAAAACTTAAAGAATAATCGTTATTTTATGAGTTTTCTTTTTTTGCTCAAAAATAATGACTATTAGTTAATTTGTAATGTAACGCTCAAAATTAATCATTATATTGTGAGCAAATGAATAAAATTCAAAAATACAAGTATTCATTATTTTGTAATTTTTAAAATAACACTTATAATGTTAAAAGCAATGACTTTCAACAAAATGGAGTTACATATTCGAGATATGATCTTGACGTGGAACTCGGCTAAGTTGTGGTTCTGGTGCTTAAGTGCGACTTAAAACTTAAAACTTACAAATAAATCAAATTTGAACTGTTTCCTGTGTAGTGCATGGTTTTAGGTTAAGTTTATGGGCTCGGATAGTGTTCGCCAAACGCAGGTTCCTCTATGCTCCCCCATATAGTATATGCGCACCATAAAAGTTCAACGTTGAGTTGAATTTCCGTATTCAACTGGCGACCGGACTCGTCAAAAGTAGGCACTTCTATAATGCTGTTGTTCCTGCCGCTATTGCAGTTTTTCCACGTCATTGTCATTATCGCGGTCAGTTTTGATGAGGAGACAAATATCCTGGCCGCTGCCATCGTGGACATTCTAGGCGTGAGTTTCGTTCGCGCCGAGACGCCGACTGTCTTCAACCTCTATGTGTATGCCACACTTGGCACCACTCAGCACTTTTATGCTGGGCTCACGGACGAGACACTGCACCGCTTGTGGCGCAATGCCAGTGAGCCCATAGGCGCACTACTCGGTCTGGGACGGGCGTTGCCCGGCGACCATGACCGACACTACAGCCTGCTCTTGGTGGACTCGAGTGCTGCTCTTCGGCAGCTTTATGGGGAATTGCTGGAGCTGCATTTGAACATTGGTGGCTACTTCATTATAGTGCTGCATCCGTTCAACGCCACCGAGCTATTGGCCATCTTTAAGCTGAACTGGGAGGCGGGCATTGCAAATGTGAATGTTTTGGCCCTGGATGTGGCCGAGCAGACGGTGCAGCTTTATACGGCACTTCCATATCAACAGGACCGTTGCAGGAGCATTGAGCCTCACCTCACCAATAGCTATGCGAAAGGACGCTGGACTCGAGGCTCTGGGGACTTTTATCCCGGCAAGCTGGCCAATTTCTATGGCTGCCCGTTTAGCTGTGCCACCTGGCCGGAAATGCCTTATTTGGAGCTACATAAAAAGGCGGCAGGGGAAACAATCGAGCTGCTGGGCATCGAAGGAAGGTTGTTGGAGTATTTGGCAGAGCGCTTAAATTTCACATTGGAATTCTATTGGCTCAATGATGAGGAAATTGCAGACACGCTGAAGGACGAGGGCGCCGTTTTCGACAGGGTGAGCATAATTGTATGGCAATTACCAGAACATCGGCACCAAGTGGTACCAAAGGTATAATCATTTGATTTATTATTATTTTGATTTGGGAAAAAATTCACCTTGTGGGTTTGCAAATCTTTTATTTGAAATTTCAATCTAAAGTTTAGTTAAATGGCACATCATTTGTTCGTCAATTGTAAACATGAACAGACGAACAGACAGAGACAAAGGGCCTTATGTATTTGTCCTGACGTATTGGTCAAGAATATACACCTTATTCTGGTTTTACACGGTTTGGATTTGACACGGTTTGAAAATTAAAAATGTTATTTATGGTTGCACGACTTTATTCCATTTAGCACAATTAAAAATAACATATGATCAATGTCTTTTTTTACACGGTTTTTTTACACGACTTTTTGTGGAACCAATCTACCTAAAATTAAAATTTTTATTAAATAATGCACGATGCATTTAAAAAATAACTTATGCATATGATCAACGAAAAAACTACAATAAATCCAACTCAGATCCATTTTAAGGCAAAATATTGCGTCTTAATAACGAACGTGTGGTCGACTTTATATGGCAAAATTTTTTGTGGGCAACGCCCCCCCCCCCCCCCTGCCTACGCCCTTGGTCAGCTACGTTATTAGACCTATCAAAAACGAAGTGAAGATGAAAAAATATAGCAATAAAAGATAGAAGAAAACAAATTAAAATTAAAATACCTAAATAATAAAATATAAAATATAATTAATAATTAAAGGTGAAGAATCACTGACCCGTTGGGGGAAAATTTTCTAGCCAGTCCGGCAAGCTATGCCCCTACTCACAGCAGTGGTGATCAGTGATTCTGCCGGAGGTAGCTGAAAATAGAAGATTTTAGTGAGGGGAGACAGAGCTCACTTGAGATTAAAAAGTAAAAAGTCTTATAATTAGCGCATAATACTCAAAGGATTGTGCATGGCGTAATCACTAGCCTAGAAGGAACAGAAAAATTGATACGACCTAAAAGCATAGAGGAATCAACATCTCCGACAAACAATTTGTGGAGGAGAACAGAACACCAAGAACACCATTCTACGGTGCCTTCTTAAGAAGGCAGGTTTATAAGGTTAATCAATTCACATTTATTGTAAAACTGTCCTTTCTGTGTTTCTGGAAGATCCTTTGATCCTGCCAGCCCTGGGGAGTACTCTTTTAGTATTTATTTTGTTTTTGTATTTTGAATAATAGACAAATAGACATGAAGTTGATAATCAAATGCTTAATATTTCACGAAATCAAGCTTCTTTTGAATGTTCACAAACTATATATTTTTGAATGTGTTTTTGAATCATGGCGCTATTTTAAAACCCAAATATTGCCATTGTAATTTTTTAATTTTTAGAAACGAAAATGTGATTGCTTGGAAATACAATACATAGTTTTAATAAGTAAAGCATTTATTGCTATTTATGAACAGCACTGCAGGAACCTTTTAAGACAACATCAAAGAAATATAAATTTTAACATGGGCTTCTCACCTAGACAACAACAACAACAACAATTTTGTTTAAGCTCCAATGTTGGTTAATTACAGCTCTTTGCCAGCGGTATTGATTTTGCCATCGGCGCGTTTCGTTATAAGCCTACGCGTCCTTCGGATCCGTATGCACCCACTACGCCCTACTATCTGAGTCGATTGAATGTGATTGTGAGCTCACGCACCGCTCCCTACAGTGCATTTGCCAAGCTATTGTTGCCCTTTGTTCTGGAGATTTGGGTCCTGCTCGGCGCCAGCTGTATGGTGGGAGTGCTTATCGTGTGGCGCCTGCGTCGCCATGGACGCTGGCGTAATCTGGTGCTGGGGGCTGAAAATCGTACCCCCATCTACAATATGTTCATTGTTGGTCTGGGTGGCACGGTGACCGCAACGCCGGCTCGGAATCTGGCCCGCTTTCTACTCACCCTATGGCTGGCCATGACTCTAGTGCTGAGGAGCGCATACCAGGCCTTTATGTACCACTTCATACGCACGGATCTGCAAATGCCACCGCCAGAGAGTGTCGATGAGCTATTGCAGCTTAACTACACGCTGCTGATGACCCCGTCGACCCATGATGCAGTGCAGCAATTGCCGCGAATCGCCGGCAAAGCCCATGTGCTCAATGCGACGAGTGAGGAGCAATTGCAGGTAGGATTTGATCTTAAATGCAATGCACAGCTTTTACAATTAATTTAAAATTATGGCATAGCTTATTGCAGCACTGCAACTGATTAGATAGCCTAACTATGTGCTAGTCATGGATATTACTTAGCACAAAAAGAATGTCCGACAATTGATATTGTTTACATTTTTAAAAATTGTGAGCATAAAAAAACAGCCATTATTATAACTTTTTCATTCGTTTTCAAAGCCTAAATATTTATTTTCGATAACAAAAATGGTGTGATATTCAATTTTCAATTTAATTTGAACTTACAGCATTGCATAGCTTATTGCAGCATATGCTTGTAGTATAACAACAAACTGATTAGATAGCCCAACTATGTACTAGTCATGGATATTACTTAGCAACCATCAGTTTAAAAATTAGCAGCTTTCAATATACAAACTGTGCTTTGGTTTTGTCAGATTATTAAACGGTTTTATTTAGATTTTTATGAAAATAATATTCTTTACATTTTTAAAATTTGTAAGCATAAAAACATAATCATTATTAAAACTTTTTCATTCGTTTTCAAAGCGTAAAATTTATTTTCGCTAACAAAAATGGTGTGATATTCAAATTTCAATTTATGTGCAAGCTGATTTAAAGGGAGACTTTTCAAATGTTTAAGCGAATGTTTTGAAAATCTAAACAAAGGGTGTTGCCAGAAAAAATCCAAGTTGTCCAAGGTGTCCAAGTTAGCAAAGAAACCTCCATAAATATAGGCAATAATATCTGTTTTTTTTTTTTCGAATTATGAAATCTTTAAAAACAGGGCAATTTTATATAGTTTGGAAACAGAAAATAGTTCGATGGTTCAAGATCTGGAAAATATATTGCGAAAGGCATAAATTGAAAAATTTGGCAATTACTTTTGGCCAAAAACACAATTGACGGTAAATTTGCGCCTTGTTTAAAAAAACTGCTGGTTGCCAAGATAATACATACTTTACAGTATAAGTAATAACTATCCACGTAAGAGTGTTACAGTCTGTAATACTATATCTGTGTATACAGAAGAAATAGATAGACGATTTAGTGGGCATATGTAACTAAAATTAATTAGGTTGTGCGCAGATATTAATATCGTTATTTCATTTGTGTATATATCTTTTTGTTAGTCAAGACAAGATATCTTATTTAGGAGCACACACATGAAAATCGTATGCTTGTACTTACTTTTATTGTATTATTGTATTATGAGAGAGATTCGAATGCACCGAGCTGAGGAAGTAAAATCAAAATAAATCTAATTGCAGGCCATACGTGAGTCCCAGGAGCGGCTGGCGGTGCTCACAGCCATGGAATATTATGGTTACTACAGTCGACGGGCACGTTGGGAGGCGATGCGTGATTTTCATGTCCTGCCCGAGCTGGTGCTGACGCAACAGTTGAGCATTTATATGAGCAAGAATTCTGTTATGCTGGAGCGCTTCAATCGCTACATTTTGGAGTACATGAACGCGGGCCTGATGAGCAAATGGGATCAAGTGTTGCTCGATGAGACTTGGAAAGAGGACGGCCAGCGGCTCAGATGGCAAAGGGGAAATGAGGAGCCGCCACAGCCCATGCAGTTCTGGCAATTGTTGGGCGCCTTTCGGTTGCTGCTGCTGGGACATGCCTGTAGTGGAGCGGTTTTGCTGTGGGAGCTGGCCGCTTGGGCAGTGCAAAGACTGTGGCGTCATGTAGCTGTTAACTTGGTGTAGGTTCACACACACATGCACACATGCACACACGCACATCATGCACCGAGAGAAATCAGACGCACTTTTTTCACTTTCGTTGTGGTTGTCATTCTAGTTTAATCTTTCTTGTCATTTCCGATTTAATGCACTTAAAATGAACGAACTAATACAGTAGACTCTTGTAATACCGCGAGACAATTAGAATACAAAATGTTAAAAAATATCCTATAGGTTGCAACCAATCATGAACTTTTATTATTTTAAATATATCTCCTAGAGTACATGTCTGAAATCTTTTATTGCTATAAAATTCCAGAATATTTTCTGCAAGATTCGTCATCTCTAGAGCTGAAAACATTTCGCTACCAAAATATGGTGTGTTTTCTCTATCCTTATGGGGAAAACACTCGACTTTCTTTTTAAGCTTTTTGGAGTCTATGTAGTGGGTGGTATAAACAACAAAATCGATTGCTTATACCCTTTAATTCTCCGGGTACAACATAGTCAAACTATAAAGGACAAATAAATATTCCACAAACATGAGCTCAGAGCCTTCATCTCTGAGTGTAGCATGGACATACTGATGTGCACTTATGCATATACATACATACATACATATGTGTTATATATATCTAATGGCGTGTATGGCGTTGACGGGATGGGTTGAGTTGAGTTCGGTGGTTGGGTGGCTGCTTGGCTGCTGAGGGTGTTGGGCAGCAGGTTGGCTTTCTTGGTGTTAATAACAATGACATGACATGCCAGACTAAACTGCGTTTTAGCCTACAACTGGCTGTTGTTGTAGATGTTGGTGTTAATTTATGGTTATGCCAACACCCAAAAGCTGTCACTAGCATGCGCCCACCTGCCATTAATATGAGCATTTATCGCTGTAAGCTGCAGTTAGCCGGGCTTCAAGCAAAATACATGCATATAGTATATACGTGTACAATCGGTTTCACATTGCACCAGCAAGCACTTTTGTATGTGGCCCGTTTTGAGAGACTTTCAATAATCGTACGTGTATTTCCAAGTATTTTATGAAAATCACCGAAAAAATAATAAGACACATTCTTATGCTCCCCTTGGTACACACAAGTAAAAATAGAAAAAAATTAGTGTTTCGTACATAACATTTGCAAGTATACTCCTTTGTATTATTTCGTATATGAGTTTTCTTAAAATGAGTACGAATTTATTTAAAATTTAAAAAAATTGGGGTTTGTTCTTTAAGGAAGTGTGATAGTTCTATTCTCATACACAGATAATTATAAATCACAAAAACTGTCGTAAAACGTTTTAAAAACATGCGGAATAATACAGGGTGCGCCATCTTTTATGTCGGTATGTAGATATTGAATAACTTTGTCATTACTGAACCGATTGACTTGAGTAGACCAGTGTTGAAAACCTCAGTTCAAGAAATTGTACAGAACCAAATTTAAAAAAAATATCTCATGATTTTTAATGGAATGAGTTTGCTAGGTTTTAATTTAATTAATTTAATTTCCACTCCCAAATCTGCTATTAAGTTCATAAGCATGCACGGTAAGAATTGGGGGTTTTTGAAATTCCAAGTCCTTTTAGTAATATGTTGTAAGTTGAATTCACATAGCCGAGTGAAACTTGGAACAGGCCTGATATTCCTCCACATTTCAAAAATACATATAGTATATTTACTTATTTTCTTGAATACATTCTCATTTTTAAGCGATTTCAAAAAAGAGGAGGTTATCAATTCGTCTGTATTTTTTTTTATTTTATTTTTTTTTTTTATGTTTGTTACCTCGGTACACTCGACTGGGTGAACTGTTTTTAATGGTTCTTATACCATTTGAAAGCTGGTGCTTCCAGAATGGTCCCATATAAATTTAGTCCAGTTCTGACAATGGCATCCATGAGAAAGCATAAGTCCTAAATTTGTATTAAGTATGTGCAAGACAAATGAACGAATAACTTTATATCACGCTAACCGATTTCGATGATTCTTTTTCTATTGAAGGATGTACTTCAAGGGTACTTTGATGAGAGTTTGGTTAGGTTCTGCAAACGAGGACGTTCTCAATTCGACTGTATTTTTCATTGTTACCTCAGAACTTTAGACAGTGTAAACCGATTTAAATGATTCCTTTTGTATTTGAAAGCTGATGATTCCCATGTGGTCCCATTTCAATTTGGTCCAGCTCTGACAATGGCATCCATGAGAAATCCATATAATTCTTAAAACATACAAAATGTTCATGGGTTTTAGATATCATGCGAAGGCACCCGGTAGATGAGTGTCAAATTTAAATGAGATATCATGTGAAATAGAATTTCAATTTCAGTATAATGCCGTCGAAAAAATCTAACCGTAACAATGCGTGTAGCAAAAATACACGACCCCAGCGTTCTAAAAGCTCAAAAGTCAGAAGAACAAACTGCAACAAGAGCCGCAACTCAACAAATCAGAACTGAAGATATTCGCAGACGACAGACAGGCAGTGTGATGAACGTTTTCGACAAAATATATTGAGAACAAGAGTGCTCGATTCAGTCTTTGTATATCCACGACGAATTCTTTAGAACATGAAAAGTTCGCAAGACTCCTCTGTTGAAAGAGGAGTTTCTCCATGACTTCTTTTGCTTCATTTAAGCGGCGCTGTCTCATATGAGAAACACGTTTATTAGGTCTACCCATATTCATACACATTAGTTAGTGTACTTCACATTCACTAAAAATCCCAAAATAAACAACAATTTAAACAAAAAAAGAAACCGATTTCAAACGTTAATAATTTGTTAGTACAATTATTGTTATTTTTGGAGTCGGTGTCAGCCAAATTATTTGCACTACACAAAAAATACTATCAAATTATTTGCACTACACAAAAAATACTATCAAATTACTTGCAGTACACAAAAAACACATGAAAAATAGGGAAAAATTAAATTCAAAATAATGATAAAGATTTCGAAAGCAATATATTAATTTAAAAAAACTTGCTAAAAAATATGAAGATTTATGATCGTGGAACTAATATAAAGTTGGTCCCGCGTGTAAAATTTAACAATTTGAAAGGAATCTGAAATGGTTCGTAATGAAGTGCCTCTTTCTCTTGACTGGCGCGGCGCGCGACCGCTGACACCGACTCCAAAAATAACAATAATTGTATCTACATTATATATTGAATATTAAGTTGTAGAAGAATACGCAATTATTTTTTACTTTTTAGTGCCTGTTAATAGTTTGAAATCGGTTTCTTTTTTTGTTTAAATTGTTGTTTATGATGAATATACTCTGAGATTTTTTCAATGTTTAGAGCAGCTATTAAGTTCGGTTTCAACAAATTTGATTAAAAACGCAAACAGAATTGATCTTATCTTCCAATTTAAAAATTATTCACTCCCTAGCTACCAAAGCTGTATCGCTAGGTGCCAAAAGCAATCGAAATGCAATCAATACTCGTGTCGGGGGAACAAATTAACGCCGCCCTATCATCAATGTAATGGAAGGTTTAAGGGGGACATATACCAGTCATGAAGGTATAAATGCCTGCAGCCAAAGTTGTATGCTGTGGTCGTTCCATTGACAGTTTGGAAATGGCGTTACAATACCTGCTAGGCGTTTGTTTTTGTGTTAAACTTCTGTTCTATTTTCACGTCGCAGCCTGGCCGGATGAGCAGCCACTGCAGGAGCGGTTGGAGCGAAAGCTGGCTCTCAAGCTGACGCACACACTTCACCTACTTTTGGAGCGTACATGCGCTGTCCAAAACATGAGTGTTTTCATCAGCACTGATTACACGCACCTGGAACCGTTGCAGGTCTCGTTGTTGCGGCGGGTTCTGAGCAAGTCCTTGCATCGTGTTGAGAAGCCAGTCCCTGTGGTGCTGGACACTCAACTGGATGACTACTTGGGTCCACGAGTTCAGCTACAACTGCTTTTTGCACAGAACGCTGAGCAGGTCATGTACGTAAAAACGATAGTTTTAAGTTAATTTTCAAATACATTTTAAATGTGGACGGCTTTTAAAAGTTCATCATGCTTTCCAGCATGGGTTAATTTGGGTGTCCTAATCCAAATACGTTTATTTTGAGATTGGCAAGATATATAAGTATACTATACTAAGTTCTAATGAACTGCGAGAAAAAACACTCTAGAAGCATGGGTGTAGCCAGGATTTAGTCCAGGAGGGGAGGCAAGATTTTGTTGGCCGATTTTGTACTATCAAATTATTTGCACTACACAAAAAATACTATCAAATTATTTGCACTACACAAAAAATACTATCAAATTATTTGCACTACACAAAAAATACTATCAAATTATTTGCACTACACAAAAAATACTATACAATTATTTGCACTACATAAAAAATACTATACAATTATTTGCACTACACAAAAAATACTATACAATTATTTGCACGACACAAAAAATACTATCAAATTATTTGCACTACACAAAAAATACTATCAAATTATTTGTACTACACAAAAATACTATCAAATTATTTGCACTACACAAAAAATACTATCAAATTATTTGTACTACACAAAAAATACTATCAAATTATTTGTACTACACAAAAAATACTATCAAATTATTTGCACGACTCAAAAAATACTATCAAATTATTTGCACGGCACAAAAAATACTATACAATTATTTGCACAACACAAAAAATACTATACAATTATTTGCACTACACAAAAAATACTATCAAATTATTTGCACTACACAAAAAATACTATCAAATTATTTGCACTACACAAAAAATACTATCAAATTATTTGCACGACTCAAAAAATACTATCAAATTATTTGCACTACACAAAAAATACTATCAAATTATTTGTACTACACAAAAAATACTATCAAATTATTTGCACGACTCAAAAAATACTATCAAATTATTTGCACTACACAAAAAATACTATACAATTATTTGCACTACACAAAAAATACTATACAATTATTTGCACTACACAAAAAATACTATACAATTATTTGCACTACACAAAAAATACTATCAAATTATTTGCACGACACAAAAAATACTATCAAATTATTTGCACTACACAAAAAATACTATCAAATTATTTGCACTACACAAAAAATACTATCAAATTATTTGCAGTACACAAAAAACACATGAAAAATAGGGAAAAATTAAATTCAAAATAATGATAAAGATTTCGAAAGCAATATATTAATTTAAAAAAACTTGCTAAAAAATATGAAGATTTATGATCGTGGAACTAATATAAAGTTGGTCCCGCGTGTAAAATTTAACAATTTGAAATTTTATTTTCTTACATAAATGATAAATTTGTATGTACTCGTATATACCTACGTGTATATACTTTGAAATTATTGAAATCTAGATGAATAATAACTGCGGCAAAATAAGAAGAAGAGGCGTGCGAACAGAGAGAAAAATGTATAATTTTTCTAATGGGAGCTGCTCTCTGTTTGAAAACCGATTTATAGTATCAAGTTTAGTTAATTTTCTAAAAAGAATTCGGAATTTGTTTGCAAGCTCACATGGAATGGGAGCCGTATCTGGGGTCGGGCCAGTTATCAAAAGGAGGTTATGGCAGATAAAGAAATCTAAAATCATTTTGCTTCGACAGTTCAGAACTGAAAGTAGATGGGACTGCATTTTCTGAAGAGAAACCATATTTTATTTTACTTATATTATTCTCACTTAAATCTATTTTTGTGTATTACATTTATATTTATTTATTTATAGTACATAAAGATTGTTCGTTTGTAGTTGTAGTTTCCCGCTTTGCACCCCCCTCGCTACGGCCATGTCTAGAAGGGTTAAGAATAATATTAATCGAAACTGCGGGTGAAATTTGAGCTGTTGGTGCTCGCGGGCATTCCTACAAGTCAAAGGCCAAATTAGATATAAAATCAATGCTTATTTACAAGTATGTTTACATTTCCAGTGCCACGGCTTCCACAGCTCACAAAAGTAAGTTCGTCATCGTGCTGTTCACATCAAGGCAGTCCTGGGGGACTCAGCGCCGCATCATGACGAACATATTTTCCTACTTCCTGCATCAGCGCTATATCATCGATGTGGTGCTTCTGCTGGCCCACACGTCCCAAGCCACACTGCAGTCCTACACCTTTCAGCCATATACGAGACGGCTTTGTGAGTCCACGAGGCCGTTGATGCTCCCGAAGAGGGCATTAAGTGCTGGTCAGCCCTTTCCACACAAGTTGCAACAATTCTACGGCTGTCCGATAAGCGTTATTGTTTGGCAAATTCCGCCCTACTTGGAGATTCGTTGGAATGCCAGCACACCAAATGAGCGCATTGATGGTCTGGATGCCGATATATTGAAACTGGTGGCGGCTAAGCTGAACTTTAGTCTGAGGCTGGTGTCCAATGAGCCATCAAATCTTATTGGCGGCTCCACCTACGCGAACGGCAGCATGACCGGCGCCTATCGCATGTTGCGTGAGCGGCGTGCCAACATCACGCTGGGTTGTGCGGCCTGCACATCGGCCCGTTCGCAGTACTTGACACCGACGCTGCCCTACTTCCAGATGCAGTACGTCATTGTGTTGCTGGCCACCCAAAACTACAGCGCATATGACATCATGCTGTTCCCCTTCGATAAGTACACTTGGCTGCTCCTGGGCATAAGTGGTTTGCTGCGTTTTCTGCTGAAGCGCTGGCTGGGCAGGACACTACCGCTCTTGTTGAGCAGACCACCGCAGAGCATCTGGCTGGCATTGATCTTCGTGCTGCGCAGCTCATACGAAAGCTCGGTCTTTGAGTTCGTGCACAATGCACCGGCCAAGCCAATGCCGCGTACCATTCAAGAACTGATGGACCGAGGGTATAAAATCATTGCAGACCATGCCACCTATCGCATGACGGAGGCAATGCCACGACTAAACCGCATCACGCGCGTTGTTCCCGGCCAGCCGGTGGATGTCTTCCACCTATTGGATGAACAGCCAATGCTCACGGGCGCCTTCTCGAGCAAGACCTTCTTGGCCTACCACTTGACCAAGTTTCGACAGCAGCGCGGCAAATACGCAATACTGGACGAGAAGGTTGTGGACAATATGATTTGCATGTACTTTCCATATGACTCCTATTTGGCGAGTGTGGTCAACACCCAGGTCATCAGATTGCGCTCCTTCGGCATCTTCAATCAGTTCTTTAAGCGCTTCGACTTCGGCACCTTGCCGCCCATGACTGCAGAGATTAGGCGTGGCACGCCGCGGGGTAAAGGCAGGACGAGTGACTTCGACGAATCTATGCGGTTCTTGCGAGCAGCACTCAATTGTCTCTTCATGGTTGAGGGCTTGGCGTTCTGCGTCTTTGTCTTTGAGTGCGTCAGTCATCGATATGACTGTCTCCCCCATTGGTTTGCAAGGTTTCAGGCTTGGATTTATAATTACAAATGGAGAGCTTTGAAAAATGCATTTGTAACATGCAAAAAGCTTTAAATATAGTCAGTCAAATGGCTCGAAGAAGATTTGGAAAAAAGCTGATATTTTTTAGGAATTGAACTAATTTATTGAACCCAATTCCAGGCCCTACATGTGAGGAAAAATTCCACAATAGTGGTACTGCAACAAAATACTAATTGGAAAATTAAGTTAAATCGATTTCGACAAATTTAATCCAAATTGGAAATGAAAACAGGCTTGTATCTGTACATTAGAAATTACACTTCAAACTTCAAACAATTTTTTGGCTACGAAATAAAGTCAATTTAATATTACAAAAATCCCAAATTAAAGCTTATATTTACTATTTTTTTAAAACAAAAACAGCCAAAATACGTAGTGATGGTTTTATTCTAATTGATTGTTATTAAGTTTTAATAAATTAGATGTGAAACTTTAAAACAAAACTTTATATGCTTATATTTATATTCAATTTTAACTACAATTCCAACTACAAATGTAATTTGCAATATACCAAAAAAAAATGCAATCGTATTATGTTTAAAAAAAAGGTTTACAGTGTTTAGATTTTGGAAAATATTTCGTTAATGGTTGCGGACTTCGCCTGTACTGTGTTTACAAGTATGGGTAGAAATCTGTCTAAGCAATGTAGCGATTGGCCAGATTCATAAGCCGCCGGACTCTAGGCCTGCTCGCCGCCATTACTTCGAGTCCAAAAACTGTGCAGGCCAGCAATTGCATTCCCAGATAGATTGAGAAGACGCCTCCAAGCAACCAGACCGTCAGTTTTTGAGGCTCACGAGTCGCCGGTCCAGACTGCTCTACCTGCTTTAAATACGTATCCCTAAAATGGCGAACAATGCCCGCCGACATCATAGCCATAAGCAGATCGTCGATGCGAGTCTTCAGGTAGGAGTGTGGACGCATGTAGAGCGTCAATGGAGCTGTCAACACTGGCTCCTGCAGCACTGCCAGCCGCCTACCAGTGGCGCCTGCATCGTGATTATATTCCATCACTGTCGGCTGCAGCATGGGCATGGCTATGTCAGCATTGGGATCGTCCCGCAGTCGCTGCTGCGCTTGTATCATTCCGTGCTCACCATTCCGCACAATCGCAATGCGGATGTTGGGCACCATAGCCCGGAAAATCGGCACCAGCGTGGGCAGCATGTGAAAAGTATAGCTCTGTTTAATTACCTCGGACAAGGAGTCCAACGGCGCGCGCATCCGTTCGTCCTGCAACAAAATGTACAATTCCCCCGAGAAGGCCGTGCGCAGAACGAATGTGTAGAGCAGCCACAGGAGCAGGATGTAGCGCGCAAAGTTCCGAAGGGGCAGATGTATGATCACCCCCGCGCTCAAGGAAGTCCACAAGTTATAGCAGGGCGTACGATTCCGATTGCCGAAGACAAAGCGACGCAGCCGCCGACGTGTACACAGGTGTAGAGCTCCAATTAGGAGAAAGCCCAGAGCAACACTTGTGAACAGACACGACCAAATAATGAAGCAAAAGGGCTTTGCCAGACGCTCAAAAGGTGTTAAGGGGCGCGCCCCCGGGATACAGAGCACTATGGGAAAGCTAATGTATGAAAGGCTGGGCAGCATAAACTCCGTTCGTGCCTTGCTGTACATGTAGCAGACGAAGGTGATGTTGGCTGTGCCATCTACAATCTGTGGAAGAGAAGATTCAAAGCAACCAGTTACAAGAGATCTGACTATACTTAGGTAGTCGCTAGTTGAGCGATTCTCTTTGCTTTGCTGGCCTAGCCCAAACGGTTATGTGGGAGAACCTTGCTGGCAAGGGGGTATTACGTTACCAGAAAGAATGACGAGAGAAATCGATCTAGACATGTCCGGCCGTCCGTCTGTCTGTCCGTCTGTCCGTTTGTGTGGATGAACGCAAGGATCTCAGAAACTATAAAAGATGGAATAACCAAAGTTGGTATCCAGATTCTCCTAGCGCCGATAAAGGACGAGTTTATTTTAGTTTTGGGAATTTCCGACTTTAGCGTTCTCTTTTGTTATCTTCTAAGGCTATACCTCTAAGTATATATTGCATTCCAATGTGCCCCAATAATAGGCACTAACTTACCATTTTGGTAGCACCTGTGATCGTGCCATTGGCGTAGGCAATACCGCGATCCTTGTCCGGCTGGGCCACCAGCTTAATACTGAAGTTCATTTTCTCAGCGAGCAAATTAAAGAGCATGCCCTCCATGCCACGCAAACGCCAGCCACTGGGCTCACTGTCAGTAGCCTCGATGATCACATAGGGTCGATGCTCAAAGGTCACCGTGACCACCTTGCAGCCATGCATACTGTCCAGTTTGTTGGGAAAGAAGGGTTTACCCAAATCGAAGTGTGACTGATCCCGTACGCCCTGAAAGGAGGCATAGAAAACGGGCATAGAGGACTGGCAACGTTGCGGCCCATATGGGTAGTAGGTGTAGAGATACACAATGCCCCGTTTGGACAGAAACACATTCACGTTAATTACATAAATGGCAAAGAGGCGATGAAACATCTGCTTGAGGGCAGCTAAGTGACCGCGTTCCGGACCTGTATAGACAATGCAGAAATATCCGTTGCGATTGTAAGGCAGCCTATGGTTCTGCTGTAACACACGATGCTCTAGATGTCTGGAAATAAAAAATAAAATAAAATAAAATAAAATATGAAGTGGAAAACAATATCGATACAACTGCAGTTTTGACTTAGAAGACTATGAAGATTAAAGCGATTTCTTTACTCAAGTTTAAGGATAATTAAATCGAGTTGATGAGCTACTATCTTCCAGAAGATATAAATGTATATATTATTTGACAAATAAATATGTATTATCCGATAAAAAATAAAATAAAATATCAAGTGGAAAACAATATCGATACAACTGCAGTTTTGACTTAGAAGACTAAGAGGATTATAGCGATTTCTTTACTCAAGTTTAAGGATAATTAAATCGAGTTGATGAGCTACTATCTTCCAGAAGATATAAATGTATATATTACTTGACAAATAAATATGTATTATCCGATAAAAAATAAAATAAAATATCAAGTGGAAAACAATATCGATACAACTGCAGTTTTGACTTAGAAGACTAAGAGGATTATAGCGATTTCTTTACTTTTTAAGGATAATTAACTCTATTTGATGAGCTACTATCTTCCAGAAGATATAAATGTATATATTATTTGACAAATAAATATATATTAGTTGATAAAAAATAAAATAAAATATGAAGTGGAAAACAATATCGATACAACTGCAGTTTTGACTTAGAAGACTAAGAGGATTATAGCGATTTCTTTACTTTTTAAGGATAATTAACTCGATTTGATGAGCTACTATCTTCCAGAAGATATAAATGTATATATTACTTGACAAATAAATATGTATTATCCGATAAAAAATAAAATAAAATATCAAGTGGAAAACAATATCGATACAACTGCAGTTTTGACTTAGAAGACTAAGAGGATTATAGCGATTTCTTTACTCAAGTTTAAGGATAATTAAATCGAGTTGATGAGCTACTATCTTCCAGAAGATATAAATGTATATATTACTTGACAAATAAATATGTATTATCCGATAAAAAATAAAATAAAATATCAAGTGGAAAACAATATCGATACAACTGCAGTTTTGACTTAGAAGACTAAGAGGATTATAGCGATTTCTTTACTTTTTAAGGATAATTAACTCTATTTGATGAGCTACTATCTTCCAGAAGATATAAATGTATATATTATTTGACAAATAAATATATATTAGTTGATAAAAAATAAAATAAAATATGAAGTGGAAAACAATATCGATACAACTGCAGTTTTGACTTAGAAGACTAAGAGGATTATAGCGATTTCTTTACTTTTTAAGGATAATTAACTCGATTTGATGAGCTACTATCTTCCAGTAGATATAAATGTATATATTATTTAACAAATAAATATATATTAGTTGATAAAAATGAAATAAAATATCAAGTGGAAAACAATATCGATACAACTGCAGTGTTGACTTAGGAGACTAAGAAGATTATAGTGATTCCGTTTTTTAATTTAAGGACAATTAACTCGAGTTGGAGATATAAATTTGTATTTTATTTGACAAAAAAAAGGTTAGTCGTAAAAAAATCACCATATACTTTTTAGCAGTGAAAGTGTGTCCCTGAAAGGTCTAAGCATATTATGTCATATATAGGACTGATTAATTAATTAATTAATCTTAATTGACTAAACGTTGTAAGGGCAACTGAGATATTCTACATTCTACATAAACCATCTCTAGGGGGAATAGTTTCCTTCTTCCTTTTAATGTAAATTACCTCTACTGGATGGCATTTCTAATTAGTAACCTACATGATTATTTTATACTTCCAATAAGCACCAAATAATTTTAAATCAGATTTTTAAATAAATATAAATATTAGATGAAATTGAATGCAGAGAAATAAACGGATTGGGATCCAATATTTGTAAGCTGCGACACAGATAAAGATTTTAAGTTTATCTGTTAAGTGTTACCATGGAATCAGTTTGGGGTTCGTTCAAATTCAACTGTTATATCTTTAATCCCAGTTTATGACTCACCCGTAAGCACGCAGGCTATCCAAAAACCAAATGGCTGCATTTTGTGCACTTGGCAAATTATTCGTCCCTAGGTGCTCGGAATTTTGGTCCATGTTGTTGGTATCGGCACTGATACGTGTTCCTTCTAGGAGGAACTTGATTTTTGTGTCGGTCCCAGAGGCGCCTCCGGACAGGCGTAGCACTGCATCGATCAGATCATTCTGGTATCCACTACTCTCATCGCTCGTAGCGAACTGAGCGATGTTCAGTGGCAAGGTTGTGTAGCGCCCATAGTTGTTGTTGATGGCCCACACAATGGCGTAGATGAGACTGATGTTGTGAACGGGTCGTAGTGTTGAGGCGAACATTGAACGGTCGTCGGAGCCACACTGTAAGCGCTGACCACTGTGGCGTTCCCTTTTAGGTCATCCTCCACGCAAGGGGCGACCTTTGCATGTTTAGTCAGTCGGTTATCGGGGGAAAGCATCGCACAAATTGGATTTAAATGGATGTGCATTTATGTAACAAGACCCATACCTCTGCGATGGTAATAAATGGAACTGCATTAACAAGGCTGGCAAACTTTGAAAGCGTGAGAAGGTGCATCTGCTGAGCAAATCAATATCCGGCATAGAAAGCAACTCAGCCTAGCAATGAGTATACAGCACGAATTCAAGCTCCTCTCAAGCCATTATAAGGTGCGCGAAATAATTAACTGGGACAAAGAGATGGCACATTATATTGTCCACAAAATGCAATTCTTTTTTTTCCCTCTTCCTCCTATATTTTGGTTGTAGTATGCTTGAGCTGTAAGCAAAGAATTTTGCAAAAGTACCGCAAGGTTGTCCCGTTATGTCTATTTTTAGAAGACTATGTTGACGCTTGTGAACGAAATAATTAACTGGGACAGATTAGTTTGCTTTCATTTGCAAATAGTTCATGACGTAAAATTTAAACTTTTTATACAGAATTCTATTTAATCTATTATATTAATTAAAAATAAGTAATTTGCAACTAAAATTATTATTTGTAGCAATTCCTAACTGATTTTTTTTGTTACGAAATGTCGAGTTTCGCCCGTTTAAGCAACGAAGAACGTGAAAAAATATTGGCACTGCATGATATGGGGATGTCAATACGCAAAATTGCAGTAAATGTTGGCAGAAATAAGAACACGGTGGAAAATCTGTTAAGACATCCCGACAACCATGGAAAAAATACCAATTCCGGACGCCCACCTTTGGTTGATAACCGGGACAAAAGGCGCATTAAAAATCTAGCGGTCAAGGAAAACGCAGCAAAATGTCTCATAGTTTAAAATTCTTTGTTTTACTCATTTTCAGTTTTAAGATACAAATAATGAAATTGTCCCAGTTAATTATTTCGTTTGAAAATATTTTGTTTAATTTGTTTAAGTTTTTCTTAAGTTTTATTTGTTTTATTTTAGTTGAAGTCTATTCATAATTTTATTAAGTTTAAGCAGTAATTTGTTTCATGAAAATAAATTGAACGATTTAGTTGTTATACTCTAAAACGTAGTCTCCCAGTTAATTATTTGTCTAGTAATTTATCATGAAATTATTGATTTCTAAACCAATTACCAAGTACGCCAATTTAGAACGATCAATATTTTACTTTTATGCCATATACATCCATCTTCCAGCTACGCACAAAGTTGTGGAAAATCAAACATAATGCCAGCTATATTGATGAATTGTTGATGCTGTACAATTAGCACCGAACAAGAAAATAGTAGTAATAGTTCCTTGAAAACGTCGTGTTAAGCCAACTCGTTTTAAACGAGCCATGTATTTCCATACAAAATAAGGGGTTACGTTCCTAGACTTCGAAAAGTGCATACACATTTTTTTTAATGTTTCATTTTATTAGTTTCAAAAACATAAAAAGGTTTATTCAAATGGCAAAAGTTTTCAAAAGTAAAAAGAGAACACATATGTATTAAAATAAAATGGAAATTCTCTTGGTTGCATTTTTAATCGTTATCAACATTTTTTTTTATATGGTGGCTCCCCTTGCGTGGCAAAAAAAGAGCGATTTTTGATTGTTTAGTGGCTCTTAAAGATTCATAGCAGCACTCCTTAAATGGTTTATTTACTTTTGCTGCCTTTGTAGAAACTGCAATTTGCATTTAATTCACTTTTTACCATTTTATTTCATTCAACGATTAAACCATTTCACTTATCACAAGAATTTTAATCTTACTATGTGCGCGACTATTTACAAGGTGTGTTCCAAAGTAAACAGGACTTTTTTAAAAAAAAAAAAAAACAGAACAAATAGTTTTTTCGGCAAACTCAATTTATTTTATTCAAAATAGTCTCCTTCTGCTTCAATACAGCTTTTTGCACGATCCAAAAGCATGTCTAACGAGTGTTTTCGATCGTTGGCCTGTATGGCCGCCAGTATGCCGGTGCAAGCCTTTTGAATGGCCTCTACGTCTGCATAACGCTTTCCTTTCATGGTCAAATGCATTTTTCCGAAAAGGTAGAAGTCACACGGTGCCATATCAGGTGAATACGGCGAGTGGTTAATGGTTAAAATGTGATTTTTGGTCAAATAATCGGTCACAAGCGCCGATCGATGAGACGGATTCTGATCAATTTTTGGTCGTCAGTCAATTTGTGCAGAACAAACCGCGCACACACCTTTCGTAACCCCAAATGTTCGGTCAAAATGCGGTAAATCGATGTTTTGGAGATGTTCAATTCCATTTCCATCAATTTCAATGATGATTTCGGCTGATTTTTGATGAATTCACGCACAGTTTCGATGGAATTTTCGGTGATCACGAATTTTGATTGGCCCACATGTTGATCGTCATTTATGTCCTCACGACCACTTTGAAAACGTTGAAACCACTCGTCCACTCTGCTACGGGATAGGCAATCATCGCCATAAGCTTGTTCCATCAATTGAAATGTTTCGGTAAAAGTTTTACCAATTTTAAAACCAAATTTCATGTTGGCTCTTTGTTCGAAGCTCATTTTTGCAGCGATAACACAAACATACTGACACTTAAAACACAATAACTTCACTTCCAATCGATGAAATGTCATGAACAATCGATAAAGATAGCAGACTCTAACGCACCAGTCGACATAGAGATAGCGCCACCAGGGGGCGCTAGATTCAAAAAGTCCTGTTTACTTTGGAACGCACCTTGTACTTGTATATACAAAAATATTTACGCATCAATCGACAAAATATAAAACGAGGCCTTTCGCCGCGTTAAATAGAAAAGGTAGCAATTTTTTAATCGTGTTAGACCGAATTCGTATTTAAAGAGTTAGTGTTAGGCGAGGGCTAGGTGTATTCTAATCGGTTCAATGTACAGTTCTATGCCTATTCAAAAAATACCACATATGGCTCCAATCAAAAACATAAGCTAGACTTTTCTTGGGAACCGGGAACTTTGGATGTGAAAATACCTCAATCTCCACTACAGATAGCTTACACTACGACAGGGTACTACCGATATCCAATTGGGTGCCTATGTAGTCAGATAAGATACGATTTTTTGCCCTGTAGCTTGCCGTTTTCAATAAACTACTCCTTCATTGTTGTCCCATTTGTAGATTAAGTTTTCCTCTTCATAGGAAAATACTCCCTTACTCCAGTCCAGTAATTGTTGGCTACGCTTCGCCTTACAATGTCCATGTCACCTTGCATTGGGGCACGCCTTTTGTTGATTAGTGGACAAGTGGTAAGTGAACCCTTTGCGTTTGAGGAGAAACTATCGAATTGGGCAATAATTTGTAGTGTTATATTGTCAATCCTTTAGTTTTAATGGAACACATGTACTAGGCAGCTCATTAGACAGATTTCCCACCGGGTATGCTGAGGTTGGGCCGATTTCTGGCCAAAGTCCAGTGGCAGATGTCATTAGACCGAGTTTGTTTCGAGACATGGGTACTAAAGTCGTCTGCATTTTGTGGTTGCTTTGTCCGTTGGTGCAAGCTTCAGTCATCGACGCTAGAAAAGGGACACAGGAGCGTATGGATTTAGTATCGAAGGCGCTCCTCTTGGTGTTAAAGCAGGCGGTGCCCTCGCGTTCCACAACGCTCTACGTGCATGTGCACGTTAGCTCCAACACATCACTAGGTCCACTGCAGGATCTATTGACCCACATATTGAGTGCACTGCCCGCCCAGCCTCGCCATCTAACCTACCAAAAGCGGCTCAAGTTCAGACCCCATGTGCATGTTCTGCTGCTCCTAGTGGAGGATCTGCCGGCATTGTTTCGGGCCTATGCAGGTCATGGAGCTACCGGTAATCTCTCGCACACCCTTATCTTCATATTGCGGCCGATGGATGTGCATCATGGGGATGTGCAGGCGGCACTGCAGCTGCTCTGGCAGCTCAGCGTCGTCAATGTGGCAGTGGTGCTAGGCTCGTCCGATCAGGAACTGCTGATGGCAACCTACTTCCCATTCGATTTGGAGCACGGGTGCCAGGTTATACGTGCCAAGGTAATCAATCGGTTTGATGCCACACGTGGCAGTTGGAAGAACAGAATCTTCTATCCGCGGAAGCTTTTCAATCTTCATGGCTGCAGCTTGATTTGTGCCACCTGGCCAGACATGCCTTATCTGGTCAGAGAAACTGACGGCAGCTTTGTGGGCATCGAGGGCGAGTTGCTGCAGTTCTTAGCCCAAAATCTAAACTTCAGTCTGGGGGTGTATTGGATGGACAAGGCCCAAGTGCTAGCCACCTTCAATGAATCTGGCTGGATATTCGAGAAGGTTTGTGTTATTATTATACAACAAAGAAGTTATAGAGTTGATGAATTGAGGTTCTTCTTAGTGCCATCTCCACCGTGCCGATATTATTACCATAACTGAATTAGATTGTTTATCTTATTACTTATTATATGAAAATGTAGATTTTTTTTAAATTTTTAAAACTTTAATTATACTGTTATTATTTACAATAACTTAAATTAGACTTATTGAAAAATACAAATACAAAAACTAGGAGTTTAGTTTTATTTAATTATATATTTTATTTAATTATTAATTATTTATACTTTATATAATTATATTGGAAAATATAGATAGAATCAAAAAGAAGGCCAAAACGCCAACACATTTTTGTGGAAGCTACTAACAGTCCACACATTCCCAATTGTAAATTTTTATCCTGAATGAATGCTTAAGCCTTTAAATTAGTGCAGTAATCGGCATTCATAATGCTGTGATTAAGGAAGTACACTTCAGTTAACAATGATTGCTTGATATATTTTCCCTGCACTAGAGGGTGTTTTGATATTTTTATTCTCTTTACATGAAATGTACAAGAGTATATTAGGTTTGCGGGAGGTGAAAAATGTAACAGGCAGAAGGAGACCCCACAAAGTATATACTATATATTCTTGACCAGCATGACAAGACGAGTCGGTCCGTCTGACTGTCTGTCCGTATGAACACCTGGATCTCAGAGACTATTAGAGCTAGAGACACCAAATTGTGCACAAAGATGCCTTATATGTGTACGCTATACGAGTTTGTTTTATTTTTTTGATATTACCCCCCACCTCCCTTGATTTTCCATTCGTATAATCGCCTATATCTCAGAGAGTATAAGAGCTAGGGACAACAAATTTTACGCAGAAAATGTGTATTTTAGTCGCAAGCGCGTCACTCTAGCAGTTCACTCGTCCTATTCCATATTTATTGATATATTGAAAAATACAATGTCTTAAGTTTTTTTTTGCAGATATTCAACGGTTTGGCCGATTATTCGTTGGGGGGGTTTCACCATAAGCCAGCAAACCTTGAGGCAGCTGCTGCTGATGCTGTTCCCTATTCGCAATCCACATACTACTTCATGAGTCATATTATGCTGGTCACCAATTTGCCCGGCGCTTATTCTGCATATGAAAAATTGGCATTTCCCTTTAGGCCAATGCTCTGGTGGTGCATTGTTCTGGTGCTAATGTTGGGCTGCTTTATTGTGCTTCTGGTGCACTTGTCAGCCCGAACCCGTCACTTTCTTTTGGGCCCACACAATCAGACGCCATTCTACAACCTGTTTGTGATCGCCGCGGGTGCGAGTCTGCCCGTCAGACCGCTGCCTCGTCGCAATTTTGCGCGTTTTCTGCTCATTCTCTGGCTGCTGGCCACGTTCATCCTGCGTAGCGCCTACCAGTCGGGCATGTATCAGCTGCTGCGCGATAATCAGCTACGCAATCCACCAAGGACGATAGCCGCCGTACTTGCCCAGCAGTATACCATTCAACTGACGCCGGAGAATACCCGCTTCCTCTCCAGCTTGCCGGAACTGCCGCCTCAACAGCTGCACAATCTCACTGGGAGCGAGCTGCAATCCTTTTCGGGATTGGCCGCCAGCAGCGGAACAGAGAAGCGTCTGGCTATCATTACGCCTTACGAGTACTTTGGCTACTTTCGCAAGCTGAACTCGCTCAGCCGGCGGCTCCATGTGGTTCCCGAGCGTATCTTCACACAGCAGCTGTCGTTTTATGTGCGCCGCCGCTCGCATCTGGTTGGCATGTTCGATAACCAGATCCGGCGTGCCCATGAACATGGCTTCATGCAGCACTGGACGGATAAGTATGTGAGCGCTGTCGACGAGCCGGATGACAGTGTGACGCATATGGTGGCCAAGGCCTATCATGACAATCTCCATGATGACGCATTTTCCAGCAATATTACAACTTCGTCGTCCATACCAACCACGCACAATGTATTGGCGTTTAGGGAGCTGGAGGCCATCTTCTGGCTGCTCCTGTGGGCGCACTTGTGCTCCGCCCTCATCTTTGGACTCGAATTGCTCCGAAATGCCAGAGAGCACCATAAAATATTCACCTGCACGACAAAGATGCTGCCTTAGACGTGCTCACTGAAATTAATTCAAAAATATATGCCTTGTTTGTCTTAATTTTGTTAGAATTGATTAAATTGATTAATTAAATTTCGTTGATCAACTGGTGAAACCAAACCTTTATCGCATATTTACAAGTTATTCTTAGAATCTTTAAATGCGAGAGATGAATTTACATTGATGTGGAAAAACATCAAATTCTATTTTGCATTTTTCATTTTTATTTTTTTATTTATTTAAATCAACAAGTAGTTCTGTCGATTTATTCAAAAAAAATATATAAGTATTAACATATTATATATATATTAAGATTTAAAATTAAAAATACAAATATGATTAATATAACAAAGTCTCAACTTACAAGATAAGAAAGCCTACAAAAAAGCTGTACAATAACGTCTATAAATGCCCCCGACACGTTGGGGGAATTTTATTTGCCAGTTGGCCAGCTATGCCCCGATTCACAGCCATTGTGGTCAGAGACATTATAGACCTGAGAATCTAAACAAATAGTATGTAGAAGAGGAAAATTAATTCTACTTAGGAGATAATTAGAAAAAGTAAGGAGTAGAAAGAGACAGAGGTAAAGAGGGAGAGAAAGGAAGAGGAAGAGAAAGGGGAAGAGAGAAACAGGGAAAGAGAAAGATGGAACAAGAAAGACGAAAGGAGAAAGAGGGAAATCTCCAACCCGGTGGGGGAAAGTTTTAAGCCAGTCCGGCCAGCTATTCATATTCTTCTATTTATATAAAAATAATAATAAAACGTCTATAGCTTTCTACTGTTTTTCATACCGGAGCTACAATATCTGATTAAGTAACATTAATTATATTCACTAACTTTTGGGATTCAATTGAAGGCACAACCCTCCTCCGCGCTTAATAATATTTTAATATTATTTATTTAATCTAAATGTTAAAATAAATAAATAAAAAATCGTCGAAACTATCAAACATATCCAAAGAAATCTGGGCTCTGTGTAAATATTTTATATATACAAGTAAACCGTTGGATATTCTGTAATGCAAGTACTTACTTTTTATTTTGGGATTTACATGTTACGTTTATCATGTGAATTGCTTAATTTAAATATTAAGAACGATTTTCTATTAGTTTTCAGGTTCGCATGTTCTCTTGCGAGATTGAAGACAAAAGTTCTTAGAATTTTGTATCCAATAGAGGAACTCTTACAAAATGATATTGTTTAGGGTATTAGAATTCGCTTATCACTTCAATCTACAAATTGGTGATCTACGCTATAAATAAAGTAGAATTCTCTTTTCGTTTGAGGTTGAGTTCCTTTGGAGCTTTTGAAAAAAATTACAATCACTGTTTGAAGTACACACAGAGAGAAAGAGAGTTAAAGAGAGAGAAATAGAGTTAAAGAGAGCGAGAGAAAGAGAGAGAGAGGTAGAGCAAGAGGGACAGCCCGACAGATAGATTTCTGATTTGTTTCGAAATTCTGTAGACCTACAAGTATGAGAAACTGTTCCTAAAAATGAGAAGAGAACTTTTTCATGAAGAGTTTCTACTTGGCAGTCATTATTTAATGAAAAATGATGAAAATTTCAAATTTGTATTGCGCGTTTGTACTCGTCCAACAATCGCCCACAATTCTCAATTGTGAAAACTGTTTTTCGCTCTCCCTCTCTTTCTCTCTCTTTCATTATTGCTCTTCCTCTCGGTGTGCTCTGCTTAAATTTATTTGCGGCTCTTTCTATGCTGGCGTTTTAATTAAATTACTTCATAATCCAACAAAAACAAAAGGCGCCTGGCGTGCAGCAAACAAGTTGCCCACCAGTTTCAGGTTGTAGAATAGTTTTTTGTGGCTGTTGCCGCACATTGGGGGCGCCGACTGAGAGTGGTTGGGGTGGCTAAATGGGTGCTTGGTGGTTGCTTGGGCTGTGGCAACGATGACGATGGCAACGTTGCTCGTATCGTAAAAACGCAAAACGCTTTATCTAAAAGCGATAAATTTCGAAAACCAAAACTTGGCAAACGCCCGACGATGGCATCTCCCACACACACACCCACACACACAGAGAAATGTGCGCAGACAGAAGTGTTACTTTTTGTGTGTTGCTACTGCTGTTTGCCTTTGCAATCCTTGCAACATTTGCGGCTGCCGCTTGGTGGTTACAACCAACAGGCACTATCAATGGCTTGAGACATTGACTGCTGCCACCACACACACATGCACACAAACACACACACACACACACACACCCACATACATAGTCATGCATTACTGTGAGTGCTGCCATTGCTGGTGCTTTTAGTTGTCGTCGTCGCTCTCATCGTGTTCACTGTGCTTGTTCTTTTTGTTGTTGCTGGTGCTGGTGCTGGTGTTGGTGCCTGCTTCTCTCTGTGCTTTGCTTATCGCCTCGCACATTTGCGCTTTTTAAAATTTTTTACCACTCTGCGCCACAAAACTGCTGTAATGGGCATAGCCTTGCCATTCCCATTGCCATCGCCGTCGCCATCGCCATCGCCATCGTCGTCATCGTCTCAGCGCCACCAAGAAGTCAACGTTGTGGTCGCCATCGTCGCTTGAAATTCAAGTAAATGTATTGAACTTAAGCTCATTGCCTGCATTGTCGACGACGACGCCGTCTTCTGCCAGACTTGCCCTCTTAACACACACATATACAGATACATACACACACACACATAACTAGTACCCCATCCCAGGCTAACCGCCTTTAATACGCTGCTCTGTTGAAGAAAAAATAGAAGAAAAACTTGATGCAATTTCTTTATAAAATGTTTCCTATTTTTGGTTTCTCGTACACGCAAATATCATTGATACGGCATTATCTGAAAAGCTTTCACTGACGCTTTATATTGTTCCCTATGATTTTAGATTGTTTCCATAGATTTCACTTTTCGGCTTTGCTGCTTTTATCAGGAATACTATTTTTTACAATTTAACACTAGACGATCCAGAACAAGCCCTCTTACTGGAAGCGACCTTAGTCTGGAGACCGTCTATGTAACGACAGTCTAGAAACGGACCGCAGCAGACTGGTCAGGCCCCTCCCAGAAGCTCGCCCAGTCACCAGGCTCAAAAGAAGACCGTCCGCATACCCTCTTATATGAGCATAGATTTAATCATATTTCTTAAATGAATACTCTTCTGAACTTGCAAAGCAAACTCTGTTGAGTGTGGAATATGAGTGTAGAATAATAAGTTATGTTATGGCCTCAATCCGGCGGCTCTTTAAAACCTGTGCCACAAAAAGTGCACAGCAGGTCTGTAAAAGCTATAAAAACGGGGGTCGACCTCTAAAAAACCACCTATTCACGGAATTCAGTCTGCAGGCTATGGTCTTCCTAATTTCAAAAGAACTGCTAGCTTTTATTTTCAAATGTATATAGATAGATTTCTGTGCTTCGTTTTCAACAAGTATTAATTGAATTAATTGTTACTTTATTTATTTATTTATATTCCTCCAGAGCAATTAGGAAAACGGAAGATGACAAATTGAAAAAATAATAATTTATGTTAGCTAAAAACTCAATGCTTTTAACCTCGTATAGGAAATTGCATAGAACAGATGACAGATATGCATGAACAAAAACGGGCTAGTGCCAGTGTAAGTGATAGGCATAAGTGGTTCCAGTCCAGTCGCCGTAAGTCAAGTTTTATGAGCTTCATTGCCTGGCTGGTTGGCTCCCTTTTTGCGGAGCTTAGCTCTGCCCAGCTCAGCTCAGCTCAATGCGAGTCAACGCGACTACTCTTAGCTGTTGCCACTACCAATACTTTGGCTCGTTTGGCAATGAATTTTTATGGCGCGACTTTTACGTCACCTCGTTCCCACCCACACACACACACACACACACACACACACACTCAAAAGCTTTTGGGAACCCTTCAAGGCTGGCTGGTTGGCTGGTAAGTTTAGTAGAACAAATATATTCATGACAAGATTATGTCTCGACTGCAGCCATTTTGGCATGTGTTGGCTTTTAAAGTCGCACTTCTTTCGCCCACCGCTTGTTCTCTCTCGCGTTTGTCACGCACTTGGGCGCTCCGTTAATGGCGCCGTCTGCAACAACTGCCAATTTCCGGCTGCGAAATTACAGCTAATTAACTAATCAACACAATTATGGTGCAAGCGTTGCCTGCTTACTTGCCGGGGCAGCCGAACCAGCTGCCAACACAGCCTGCAGTTGCAACTTTAGTTGCCAACCAAAAGCCAAACGCAGCGGAAGTTGGCCAGACAACAAACGGTGATTCCGACGTTGCCGCTTCCGGTACATATACAAGTACATGCATACACACGTTGCCACACTCAAATACCAACATACCCACACACATACGAACATTGATAAAAATTCGAATAAGTGGCAACTATTTTTAGGGGCACGGGTCACGGGGCATGGCATGGCATGGCATCCAACTCACACCCATCATTAGCGCTCGCTTTTGTTGACGCTTCGCATAGCAATGTCCTGGAGCATTACAAGCATTACAATCTCGCTCCCAGCCTCATTTTAATTGGCCCATTGTGGACACCTTGAGCCAATTGCTGTGCCAGACACACTTCATCAAGCTGCATATGTAGTCTGTGACTGGCTGACAGGGTCAAGGTACTTGTATACATATAGATATGTGTATCGAGCGGATGACAAGAGATCGGCAATATTATGTTCTCTTAATTCAGTGCCGATGTACCTCATAATATTTAAACAATTTGCGTTTTCATAGCCTGTACCCAAAGGGTAAAAGGGTATACTAGTCTAGTGCGAATGTATGTAACACACAGAAGGAGGCGTGGCAGAGCCCACGAATCAGGATGACAAGACGAGTCGACATAGCCGTGTCTGTGGTGAATCTCAGCAAGTATATAGTAAGAGCGAGAATCATTGCACTCCACACTCAGCTTCTCATAGGTCCGAAAATTGAAAGATTTTAGTGATTTCTCATGAATTCTTTTACCCGCTAAGAATGCGAAGTTTTGTGATTAAAGTTCTTATATTCCAGCAGATTCTTGCGTTCATAAAATGCCACAAATAGATATGACTATTCCTACTGATTTGATTTGAAGTGGAATAAAAATCATTATTTAATTAAATGGGGTTTTTTTTTTTGGATCATTTACTCAATTTTTCTAGATAATTTAAAGTTCTCTTCAATCTAGCACTACCGTTGATTTTATAGAAAGCATTCAAAAATGCAGAAAAATTTGTAAATTTTAAATCCATATACTTGTAGATTACCAAACCATTTAAAATTGTGATATACATTTGTTAATACACTATCAATGTACTCGTAAATACGTGTATATTCTAATTATTTTGTATATTTTGTGCTACATTACTAAAATGCACAACAGCAATATAGTTTTATATTAAAATAATTTCTCTTGGATTTTCAATATCCCGAATATTGATCGGCGCCTTAACTTCTATGGTGGAGGAGATTTAGTAAGCGAAGGAGACTTGCAGGTTAGATAAGTTCGGCAATGTCTTACAATTAATGTACTATATAGTATGTACGAATTGAGATCTCCAAGCGCTCCAGCTTTGGACATTGCCAGGACAATCGCAAAAGCATTTCAGAGCTAAAGAACTCAAGGTCGGTGGAAATGCCGCGGAGATTCTTCAGCGTCTCTAACAGTTCAAAGAATTGTTAAGCCTTTTGCTTAACTCCGATATTTGGTATATACTTAGTAGCTGCCATAGGAAAGATCTAGCTTAATAAACTGTATTACTTATTATTTTTTAGCAGACAGATGGACAGTTGTACATGAATTATGTATGTATGTTTGTATGTATCTATAATATAAAATAACATATCCTTTTTTATGTAGACATACAAAAAGAACAGTCCCATGGAAAGTGAATGCTCAGATGGACAAAATTAGAAACACGATGGCAAATTGCACAATTCCCAGGAAGTATCTGAATATTCATTACTTATAAACAGGGACCGAAAATAATGATTTTTTTTTTGAGAAAGCGAGGAGTTTACAGATATCCTTTTTTATCTATGCATTTCCACCATTATTTATAAATTTTTATTCATTCCCTCACAGTTTAATAATTAATTTGGATTTTTATTTTAAAAATTTACCAGTAATCATCATTGATGAGCAACAAAATTAAAATTTAAAATAATGATTATGCTTTGAGTTTTATTTTTTGATCAAAAATTAATTTATGAAAAATGTTTGCCGTGGCTCACTGATCAAGGATATATATAAATTTTGCCCCTAATCCTCATGAAAAAGACAAAATTACATCATTCATCAAAAATAAAACTCAAAGCATAATTATTATTTTATAAGTTTAATTTTTTTGCTCATCAATAATGATTATTGGTTAATTTGTAAAGTAAAACTAAAAATTTATCATTAAATTGTGGGGGAATGAATAAAATTATAGAATAATCCTTATTTTGTAATTTTTTTTAATAACACCTTTAATGATTACAGTCCCTCCTTATAAATGCTTTTCCATAAGTTTTCATATTTGTTTTGTCGCGTAAGGATTTTTTATTCGATGCCGAGTAACTTTTGTTGTAGTAGTTGCATATTGATCAGCTTTTGTCCAGCACATTTGAATTTCTTTTTTTTTTTGCTTCTAATTCAGCTTGACGAAGTAACTGTTTTGAAGCTTGCGACTTCGCAGCAAACAATCTGCAAGCAAGTAGTAGAGTTTCTTAAAGATATATTAATTAGTGTGCTTAGATTTATTAATTGCCAGTAGCTTGTTGTTTATTTATCCACATTATGAGCATGTACTATACGAATGCCATTTTGAGTTTGCTAGCAAAAGCATTAATTCTGTCCCAGATTGGCTCCCTTCGCGCCGCCTGGGCGCTTAAGTCCAACTTGTCCACTTCCCGCGCCACTCAATTAGCGCCGACCATTGTGCTCCAGTCGCGCACATTATACGCGAACGTCAAGCTGTGGCGCTCATCATTACCTGGAGACCAGGCGGCGACTGCTGTGCTCCTGCTGCTGTGTCAACCGGCGTCCATTCAATTTGCATTTCTGCAATTATTTCAATTAAATCAACAAAAGAGCAGGCGACTGGCTGGTCAAGGCAAAGGACAAGGCGTCGGTTGAGCACTGAACACTGAATGCTGGACGCTGCATATTGGCGATGCCGAATGCCGCGCCTGACGTGTGATTCGGAAGGGGCGGGGGGACAGCGAATATAATTTCCTCATGCCGGATGTGACAATGAATACGCATTAATAAGTACGAACACCCACGCGCGTATTTTTACAGACAGGCAGCCAGATAGACAGACAGACATACAGATGGATACAGTCGCATATTTCCAAACATACACGTATGTATACTTGTACATCTGCACATACAATATTTATTTAAATGGAAATGTACGTGTGTGCTTGTGTGCGGAAAAAGCCTCTGCTTAATGCACGTACTAGTGACGAAATGGAGCGAAATCAATCAATATTGTAACATTTTCGAATTGAACATACTCTACTTTCTCACTGCAGCTATTTGAATTCTTCCGGATTCAAGCTTTAGATGCGAAGTTGTCTTTAGGTGGCCGGCATCTAATATGTTTTTAGAAGTGTACATATATATTCAATCCTATAATATAGATCAGCAATGAATGAAATTGAGAAAAACGACGTTTGAAAATTCAAGCCAAAGCTTCAAGGACTAACTACTGAAGAATATGCTTAGCTCATATTAGAGATACATTAAACAAATATATTAGAAACATAAAATCTCCATTTAGGTGCCATAGTGACATTTTAGGGTTGTTTGTAATAGGGCAGGGCTTTCAGATTAAGGAAACCGCTCACAAACACTCCATGCAAATATATGAAATTATCTTCCTCTTTTCCTTAGTAGATGTACAACTGATTATGCATCACACAGTCCTTTTCGGGTTTTCTGCTCAATTTATAATGATTATTTTCACCTGCTCTCAACCGAACTGTCTCTTCCTTTAATAAAAGCCTCTCTTTTCAGCCATCTCCGGAATCTCTGACCTGGATCGGCTGTGAGGCGGGACATTTTTTTTCCACTTATTTTTTCTTTTCAAAATGAGCTTTTAAGTAATTCTTAGCCCCTTCTCTCTGTTAAGTTTTTATTTTTTATATACTGGTAGATCTATTGACGCCTCTGACCACACTTGGCTGTGAGACGGGGCACAGCTAGCCGAAGGGGAAATAATATTCCCCCACCGGGTCGGAGGCGTTAATTAGATACTATTGTAATTTGATTAGATTTCTCCTTATCAGGCTTTTCTAGCTTATTTATTCTTTTCCTCCTATATTTTTGTTGACATAAATAAATAAATATAAAATGCAAACATTGAGTAGATACTTGTTTATTATAGCCATAAAACAATCTAAAGTAGAGAGTGCCTAATAGAGGCTTTATTACATTTCTTTGATTTATTTGATGTTCAAGGTGTGTTCTATAGTTAGTTCTTATCAAAAATAAAACAAATAATAATTTTAATTTCTTTTATTCAAAATAGTCCCCTTCTGACTTAATACATACAGTCTAAACAAATTCTGAGCTCGTTGGTCGCACATGCTTCTGAAAATGGATTTTTCTGCAAGGCTTACAGTTGTTCGGAGCCAAATCAGGCGTCAACGGGGAGTGGTTGAGTGGTTTAACCAGATGTGATTTCTATTTAAAACATCAGTCACAGGTGATGACATCTTCTACACCTTGTATGGTGTGTGAAGAACATAAATAGAGGTAGGTAGTTGAGTTAAACTAGAGTTCTTGATTTAAATCGCAGTCGAATCTGTTGACTACAGTTTTCGTCACTATCGTGTACGCGTTGCTGTCTGCCATGATGACGTACATACAAGTACTCGAATGTGTAGGGACGTTTGTGTGATTTCATCTGTTTTTTGTTTGCTTGTTTTTGTTGCTACTTTTGCATTGACAAAGAGATGTCGCGCCGTCCTCATCCATCGCACTGTGCCATGCCAAGTGCCTTTTGTGCATGACCAACTGGTTGCCGGTTGATCTGGCGGCTCTACTGCTTTGCTGTGTGCGTGCTTCCGGTGTGTAAATTGATACGCGCCCGTTCCCACGTCCATCCAGATATCCATCCAGCAGTCCTGCCGTCTGCTCGTCCGTTTGTCATCATCCACTTCGCCTCGGCGCTCCTAACCACAGCGGTTTTCATAATGAAGCCCATGAATGGCTGATAATTTTGTGGAGCACAGCACGCGCTTTTAACAATATTAATGCTCACACATACATACATACAAACAAACATACACACATATACAATGCTTGTTAAAAAAACGGCTACTGAAGAGGGGCAAGCGCGACGGGCAGCCAAGACAACAAAAAAAAAAAAAAAAAAAAAAAAAACAACCTCCAATGAAAGAAAAATGAAATTTATAAACAAATTTCATTGCGAAAATTGTGAGATGCGCGTGACATGGTAGAAGAACGTACAAGCATATGTATGTGCATATGTATGTACGTGCATATATCTTTGCACAGATAGATAGATGTACTCCCATATAGGGCTATGTATGTATGTATGTTGAAGAGACGGTGGCAGCGTGGGGGGGGGGGGGGGGGGGTACGTTGCATGAAGACAGCTCAGCAGGCGGCATGGCCACTGAAATTGGATTTCCCGTTGTGCCTTGGCAGGCAGGCAGAGTTGCCCATTTTTTGTCGTTGCTGTTGTTGTTATTGTTGTTGGTGTTGTTGGTGTTGTCCCTGTTTTGTGGCTGTGGTTGTGGCTGCTGCTGCCATACAGCGCGTATGCGTAATAATATTATGTGCTACTATTGCATACTCTGGTAGTCATGCCAGTTCGTGGGCGTGTAGTAAAAATGAAATTATATGATTTGAATAATAATTGAATTAGAAAATCATAGTCAAAGCCGCAGAAATGTGCAACAAACCCGTTGCAAAATGTACGGCATATGCATATCAAGGATAAAGCCAGCAACAGCAACAGCAACAACAACAAAGAACAACAAAAATAATGACTACAGTGGCTCACGCACTCAAGAAAAATAGGCGTGGCATGGCAACAAATGAAATACCCACGCACAGGCACACAAGGTGGCCGGCTGGCAGCTGTTTTCTGCCTCCTCCCTCCTCTCCACTGCGGCAGAATTATTGTCTCGCACCATAGAGCCATTAACACACTTGCATAGTACAGATGGTATTTATGAAGCTCTGAGGTTTCTGAGGCACCTTTGCCCTTTTCCTCACTATACGCCAGACATGTCCTGCATTTTGATATCGAATTTGAGTAAATTTTCTCTAGATTTCTCTATTTAATGGTGTGCAATTATCTGAACTGCAGCATAGTTTTGTGCACCGGAGAGGGGAGCACTACGACGGTGAAATCAGTTGACAACACCTTAAAGTTAGGCATTTAACAAAGTATTATGTTCTACTTAGATGACTTCATAAGTCACATGTCATTTATCTCGAAGAGTTTTTGTTTTGTTTCTAAAAAATAATGCAGAAGTATTATTGCTGGTCTCTCAACAGTTATTGCTAAGATTATCAACTATAAAATAAACTGTTAAATATTTATATGTGCAATGTATAAAATGACGTTTAAACCAAACATTGTTAGACTTGTATCTTTTTTATTTTGATATGGTATTCACAAGATGTGCTACGTTTCAAGTTTCATATAATTTTTCTTATATTAAAAAACCAATTGTTTTTCGAAACCCCATAGAAAGTAATTATATGTGCAAAATAGCAAAATACCTACAAATATGTACTAAAATAGTATGTTATTGGAAAAATCGACTTAAAACTTAAATATTATATACATTTTTAGTATGGTATACTGTTTCCATTGAATTCATACATAGAATTTACCAATTTCTTAATGTGCCCGATTCAATTTGTGCCCACTCCTCTATAATTGAATTTTTAAGCTGCTTTTGAGTGTCATACTGCTTGGAATATGTAAATATTTCAGCAGAAAGTATGCCCTACATATTCTCTATAGATTAAGGGCTGGACTCAACGCTGGCCACTGGTATCAACGGTATGTTGCTGGTTCGGAAAATCTCCTTTGTGTCGCTTGCAACATGAATAGGAGCGTTGTCTTGCTAGAATGTCCACCGATCGCCATGGCATTGCTCTCAAATGATATGAGCTCCCTGTCCAACAGTTCTATATACTTTTCGACTTTCATTTTACTCGGGACATAGCGTATTTGGGACTTGCCTTTTGAGCTACAGGCAGCCCATACAATTTTCGATCCTTCCCCATGGTTGCGCTTGTAGCAGATCTGCCTGGGTTTCGAATATCCCTTCAATATTTGTGGTTACCGTCAGGACCGTCCAAGTTTAACTTTTTTCCATCGCTAAAAATGACATCCTCAAATTCTTTCTTCTAAAATCGGTACTTATTGAAGAAGCCATACGTGCGTCTTTGTCCCGTTCATATAGTCGAGGTTTGTCGAGCTTTGCCTCATAATCAAAGCCAATGTATGCTTGGAATGGTGCTTCATTATTTTTTGCACACCTTTTCTAGTGATAGTCAGCTCTAATTCCGCCTTTACAAGTATTTGCCTACAGCTCATGCTATTATTATACATATACTTTCGGATATGTCCTCATCTATGGCCGCAATTCGACCGCTCCGCTTGGCAACGCCTTAATTATCTGAATCTTTTTAAAAGTTTGCTACTGTATTGCGATACCGTTTTATGGCAGAAGCTATTTGCAATTTTTATACCAGCATCGCACATTGCCCGTATGCTACCGCGCTCTTCACCCGACAATTCCGTTCCACGTGGCATTTCTTACTATTAAATTAACTAATATTAATAATCTCTCGATTTCCACTCACTTTTTTACTATACTAGTTGCACTTGCATAAGGAAATTAAAGTTATTTGTTTATTTTAATGCAGACAGAAGGCAAATAAGTCGTTTTGCACATATAATTATTTTCTATGAAATTCTCGACTTCTATTGTTTATCATCGGATCCACCGGATCCACAAATGAGGTGGATGGAGGAATATTTCACTTAAAATATGCACAAAATACTTAAAAGAAAAAAACTGCATACCAAAAAACAAAATATTTATTTTACAAGTACAATGCGAAACAGAGAAAACAGTTTTTGCGCATATAATTCATTTAGAGGGGTAGCTTTAACATGGGGGTCTGCAATGCATTTTTTTTTGCGCTAGGGTACAGGAAATAAATATATTTACAAACTAGCTTATTGAGATGAACATGAGAAAGTAATATTTTCCTAGACACTAAACCTTCAAACGTGCCGGTTTATCAAAAACTACAACTGCATTGTATTTGCCAATTCATAGGACTTGGCCAAAAATCGCTTTAAACTATATTAAACAAGTAAATGGAATGCGTTTGAATGCATTACATTTTGTGATAAGTGCAATATGACATCGGGGGTGTCCGCCAATCTTAATTTGTTAGATTTGTGCGCACAATTCACTTAAACACACACACACACACGCACACACATACTCGCGCAGATACAGGGACATCTGAATGATACGTATGAGGGGGTCGTCGACTACTTCTTGAGCTTTTTCTTATCAACATCCATTTGGCTTGCAATTTACATGGAAACTTGAAATGGTTCGAGTGGCGGCAAAGTGCAGCATGTCCTTATAACTTGGTCTAATGCTCACGACATTTGTCGCCTTCAAATGGTTAACAAGTTTCTGCAAGCATCGACAGGCATCATTACTTACTGCTTCTGCTTCTGCTTCTGCTACTGCTACTGCCACTGCCACTGCTGCTGTTGCTCTTCACGAGGGGCGTTGCCGACTGCTTCCCAATCCACGGTCTACATTCTAGAATAAGGCAGCCAGTGGTAATCATGTGAATCCGTTTAAACCGTCGAAGTGTATTGTGCGTCATTATTCTCTTTCGTGCCATTAGACTTGAATAGTTTTTCCATACCGAAAAAAAAGTTGCACAAAATCAAAAAAAAAAAAAAAAAAAAAAAAAAAAAAAATGAAATGGAAAGCGCACAAGGAAAAGCGACAACGCAAATCGCAATGCAGCGACGATGCCTCGTCGCCATCGTCACTGCTTATCATTTGTTGCGTCGTCAGCCATGGCCAAAAAGAGATATGCGTATAAGTATGAGTGTGGGTGTGGGTGTGAGTGTGGTAGTTGCATTGCGTTTTCCTTTTTGCCCAAGTCGCTGACGACGTCAGCTACACTTAACTACATTTCCACTTAAGTGTTCAGTTTCCTTGCGCCTCTCCCCTCCCCGTTCCCCTCCCCTCTCTGCCGCAGCATTCCATTTTCTTGATCATCGAGCAGGGCATGGGCGGCGACAATCGGGTTTTACTATATTCATGACTCATAATCTTCAAAGCCAAGTAAAGTACACAGCTAGGGTCAGAATTTGGCCTATAATTATGGCGTACTCGTATAATGGCAAAAGTTGTGGCAATTTTATTTAATTGTTTTTATTGTGGCGAGCTCCGACAATATGCATAAATAAATCACTTAAATTTCATAGAGCGGCGTCGCCGCCATGCACAAACGGCAAATTGCATTTTAAATGCGAACAAATTGAAAATGACCATAATGCGATGCGACACACACACACACCCACACCGACACCCACACACAGACACATAGGCATAAGCATCTGCCTTTGTGTGTGTGAGCATGTGTAGGTAAATGTTTCGGCAATGGCAAAAATAATCAGCAAACGTAATTTGAATGTAAATTGTTGCGCTTTTCATAATAATGCACAATACGACTACAACAACACAAAGATATTTAAAAATTAAGCCATTTTAAATATATTGTGTGGCACATTTATAGCTACTTTTGTTATTGTTGCTATTGCTGCCGCTGCCTCTGTCGCTGTTGCTATTGTTGTTGTTTATATCATTGTGTCTGTGGCGCATGTATGTATTCACACACACACACATATGTGTATACTCGCATCTAGCACATACATATGTATGTATGTATGCATATGCTATGAGCACGAGTATAGTATATGTATGTATGTATGCAAAGCAATGAAAATATTCATAATTATTTTATATTGCGGCAGTGCGAGAAAACCATTTAAAGCCAACGTTATCCATTTAGAATTTCTGCATGCAGAATTTAATAAACATTTCATATTCAAACTCTACTTCATTTAACTATTTAAGAAATATTTCATCAATTTGTGATCTCAAAAGAACATTCAAGCCTCTGAAACAAAAAGAGGCCATCTCCTATAGCCAGAGTTGGCATTCAGTGATTTCTGGGGAGGCCGTAGAAATGAGAGATAGAGATAGAGAGATAGAGATAGAGAGAGAGAGAGAGAGAAGATAGCGAAGAGCACTCTCTCTGTCAATGCAAAGAACTAAGCAGCGGGGGTTCATATCTCAGAAAACAATGGACAACATTTTACAATATTTTTGAATATCATTAGTTTAGAGTGTGAAACAAAATAAATAGTATTATCGTGTTTTAAATTCATTGTTTTATACTTGTAAAGGTCTAATGTACATCGATATGTATCGATAATATTATAGTAGTAGTATTTGAATAAGAGTATATATTGATATGGCGTGGGTGTAGGGACACACTGAAGGAAGAAGAAGAGGAGAATGGACGTGTTAAGTGTGCAACAAGTTTAAATCGCAATAAATTAAAGCAATCCGAGGCAAAGAATGTTTAATAAATATACGAGGCTTACATACTTAAATATTCTGATCAATTTAAATTAACAAATGGGTAGGTATATTCTATTTTCATGTCTGCAAACGCTGTTTTGGACGAGAATCAAGAGGAGTAACTTCCTTTTGTTTATTTTTCTAATAACTTGGAACTCGTTTTTTATTCTCAGAATGCTGTATGCCGCTACACGACAAAAAACAAAACCATACATTATTTTCCTTGAATTTTTTTAGATTAAAATTTTAAAATATTTATGAATATCATTAGTGAATAAGCCCACAATCTTTTTATAGAGATATAACGGCGTTTCCTGCAGCAAGGCCAAAAAATATTCTTGTTCCAAATGAATTAATATGAATTCTTTTAAGAGTTTTAAATATCAATTTGGAATGACATATTTTCATGAATGAACGTTTTTAAGAATTCGAAACCACAATTTCTAGCCAGTATGCACAAGTCTTAAATGAATATTGAAAAGATATTAAATAATTCTGGAAATGCTTTGCAACTCGTGACCTTCTAGTACCACAAGAATATTATGTTGATCAATTAAAAGAAAGTATTATATGCCATCAAGTATTGCTTCATACTATAAATGCTTAAAATCGTTTAATAAACATGCATGTACAAAAATTAATCAAAAATGCTTTAACAAACACACAGAGTATTTGTGTGGGTCTCTAGTAGTACCTATGTCCCTAGTAGTACTGGGCCAACGGTACAACGAACAGGAAGCACAGAACTCACGTCCTTTTTCTATACCAGCCTGGCTACTGTTCCTGCTGATGCTGATGCTGCTGTTCCGCCTTTTGCCTTCTGGTTAGACCATCATTGGACGCAAGCTTCTGTAGTTCCCGATCGATGCGCTCTTTGGCCCGATAAACTTTCGACTGTAAGTAGAATGATCCCCCGGATGATTTCTCATTGACGCGAAAAAGGTGATCAAAATTATACTGTATCTCTTCACGATCGTCCAGATTCTTGACGTTGAGTATTTGTTGGGCCTCAAACAATGTCATGCCTGAAAGATCGGATCAGAGTCATGCATTTCCCATCCACAAAATCCAATCAAACAATCAAACCAATTACAAACCTTTGTGCGCCACATCGTTTTTAATGGAACTGCTTCCCCCGCACACCGCTTGACGTTGCCGCGCGGCTTCTCGGGATGCTTCGATCTCCTGCCGAATGGCCTTGGCAAAGGCCCGACCCACCGATTGAGCCCCATATATGATGATGCGTGCAAAATGCTTCGCCATCCTTACGATTTAATTCGTTCCGTCAGTATTCCTCCTGTGTGTTTGATTCCGTTTGAATTTAGTGGCGAATTTGGAAAGAGATACGCACTGCAATCTGGGCGTGTTATTTAAAACGATATTAAGTTGGGTACAAAAACGGAATATGTTAAGCACCTACATTTGTAAGGAAGTAAAAGTGTGTGTTCTCTTTGACAATCATGGAAATGTGAACGTGTGAAGTGCTCTACTGTTTGTATGTATGTGGTGTTCGAATAGGAAAGTCGTCGTCAGATTGACAACATTTTGGTAATACAAGTATGATGTATTTGTTTTCAAGAAATAAACTTCTTCATCAAAAATATAAATATTTTAAAGAGTATCACATCTAAACGGCGCTTTATTTAGTTTTAATTAGCTACTACAGACATTCCCTGTGCAAAATGCTCAAAAAGAAGGCGTCCAACCAGTTTTAGTTGCACGCTTCTATAGAATTTCATCACAGCTACTTCCTCGACTATTCCTCCGTCCTAACAATAGCTTCAGTCTTTAAAGGGATGCCTACTACAAAATTCACAGCTAAAGTATTCAAAAATGTTTCAGCAATGGTTGACATATTAATTGTTATTATCATGACGTGTGCTTAGGAGTCATAGATTGACAAGAGTTTTTATAGCCTGTACCCAAAGGGTGAAAGGCTATACTAGTTTTGTGCGAATGTATGTAACACACAGAAGGAGGCGTGGCAGACCCCACAAAGTGTATATATTCTTGATTAGGGTGACAAGTCGAGTCGATTTAGCCATGTCCGTCTGTCCGTCCGTCCGTCCGTCTGTATGAGCGCAAGGATCTCAGAAGGTACAAGAGCTAGAATTACCAAACTTGGTATCCAGGTTCCCCTAAGCCCTAGGCAGGTCAAGTATATTTTTTATTCTGATACACCCCCCCCCCCCCCACTCCCCCGCAATTCATGTTTTGTTTTTATAACTTCCGTAATTCTTGGAATTTTGAAATCAGTTTTAGTAGTTACGTCCACTTAGTGCTTATGTGTTAGTGCTTATGTGTTCACCAGGATAGGTCAATTCTGAAGAAAGTTATAGCCATAAATAAAATCGCTGCTCATGCTCTGCTTGCAGCGCTGCCCGCATCTGTTGTTGTTGTTGCTGCATTGGTTCAACTTTGTGCTGCATACATACACGCATATAAATACACATAGACACGTGATGTAAATGTAAAACTGTACATAAACATGTCTTCTATGTATGTATTAAATAAATTTTCCTAATTAATTTAATTAATTAATTTATTTTTTTTTAATAATTTAATTTTTTTTTTTGATATTTCTTTTTTTTAATTTTTCTTTTTTGTGGAGAGTACAGGCTATTTTACTGTCCGGCTTGCTCGACTGTAGCGTTCTATCTTGTTTTTTAAATACTTTACAGCATTTTTCAATAGAATGCAATAGAATAAACAATAATGAAAACGTAGAGTTAAGCAACTCTTATATACCCTGTACTCACATGCACTAATATATAATATTTTTAAATTTTTTTTTTAAAGGAGATAAATTTGTATGTTTAAAAAGTGGGAGTGGGAGAGGGTTTTGGACTAGAAAAAAAACACAAGATCGTTCTATCCTGGATTTTGGAGAATCTGGAGATCCTTGCGGATAGATGGACGGATAGGTGGATATGGCTATAAGGACTCGTCTTGCTGTACGGATCATGAAAGAAAAAAATTTTGGGCGTCTACCCCGCCTTCTTCTGTGTGTACGCACTAAACTAGTATACCCCTTTTCCCTTTGAGTATGGGGTATAAAAAGCAATCAACTCTACCTTTATATGAAATGTTTTGGAAACAAAATTCAACTTTTAATAGTAATTACTAAATAGTTGCCTTAATCTGTAATATATAGATTTTGTGCAGATTCCATTCTTTCTGCCTAACTTATTCAGAGTTGTTTGCTTGTTAGTCAAAATAATTGAATAATCTAAGATAGAAAGTGAAGAAAGGTAATAATATTACTACTAATAAATCAAATGATGTTCAAGTTTTTGTATCTTCAGTGCATTTAAAATGATACGAAGGAAGCTGTGTTAATCATTTTAAAGAGAATTAATATTTTGTGCTGCCTCGGTAGGTGATTTGCATACGAGTGTGCATTTAGTTGGGGGCCAATTGAAATTTGTGACTTTGTGACAAGGACACTGGCCAGAAATTGAGCATCCGTTGGCCATTTGCCTGAAAACTCATAAACAAATTATGCGCAAATTGGCACACTTCCGTTCTGAAGTAAGCCCTGCACATATACTTGTATATGCATATATACATACACACATACTGGTACATAGGCTCGTATGTACCTTCAAGCGAGGGTTGACGATGAAATACGTGGATGAGGAAGCTAGTTCCAACGTATGTTGCATAGTCTGATCCCGCACTAAGGGCATAGGATATTATGAAATCCTTCTGCAGAAGACGGGCCGACCTATAAATGTCTCTATAGGCCTGTCTGTTTGTAATACTATATTGTATGGAATATTGTTTTGGCCAAGAAATTGTGATTGTCTTTTTTGGGTTTTTGTTCATCTGTTGTTGGGGATATTGTTTGAGTTTTGTTACAAACTGTGTCGAGTTTTCGGTTAGCATAGAAGAGTTGGGTCGCCTCTTCGTCACACATCGCCCTATTAATCCAACCTTGTAAGTATTTTTGTGGCTGTCCATAGTAGTTGGCCGCATGGCACATATACGAGTACATACATCAGCAGCTGTGACGTCTCGCTGTTAGCCAGCATTAGTTTTGGATGACACATATACGCACACAGATACGCACACATATGCCGGGTATTAACATAATTACAATAATGACTTGTTGCCGGGCTATGCCAACGGCGCCGACAAATCCTACTTTACCGGAATTGTGGCCATTTGAATCAAGATGTCTTGTCAGTTTTGAATTAGCATAACAACAACAGTAACAACAACAGCAACAATAGAGCCCACAAAAACAACAACAAAAGTGCAGTTAGGCTACTGACCAAAGGCTATTGACTTCAAGGCTTTTGAACGAAACAAGAGTACGTGATAGAGGCCCAGAGCTGTGCATTTTTTGCGAGGCAGGACCAGCAAGTTATCGATTTGGTTTTGCAAATATAAAAATGCATAACTTTTTCCAAGCCT